>NC_047042.1:45954219-46572972 GCF_011762595.2 Tursiops truncatus
TGAAAGCACAGGGTCCTAACCACTGGACCACCAGGAAATTCCCTGAAATCAACATTTTGAATCAAGCCATAATTAGATTAAAAGTCCTGTGGGCCCTGTATTTTTATTGTTCTGGAAAGGGTAGGCTTACAAGATTAGCAGAGAAATGTGAAATAAATATTCTTGTTTTTTATATTTCTAACTTCAATCTTTTGACATTTTATTTCCTTAAAAATTTAGGAAACTGGTTAGTTAGAAGTGGTTCAGGCTGATATGAGGCTTGGTGTCTTAGAACTTTAAAGTTCAATTGTGACTTGAGTTATGTCACCTTCTTTACTCAAGAGCATATTATACACTTGTAACGTATGCAAATTATTTTGTGGGACATTAAGCTCTGTTAGATATCTTTATAAAGATTCCTTAAAATATCAGTGAAACAAATATTTCGTTTGACAATTCTTATTTCTAGGCTCAACCCAAGTATATTTAAAGTCTAGGATTTGAGGTTGTGAAATAATGGTAGAAAAAAGTTAATAAATATTTTCTTGTAAGACAGTCTTCACTTTCTGTTTTTTTGGTAGTGGTAATGGTGGTGGTTTCAAAGCAAAGTGGGGTATGCTATACAGTGATCTCTAAGGCTTTCTCTGTTTCCAAAATTCTGTAATTTTAAATAATCTTCAGTCTTAGCCATTTTATAAAAACTTGAAGTATAAAGCCAAACTTTGCTGCATTGTTTTAATGAAATAGTTTTATGTGAATTTTTTATACTGGAATGTTTAGTGTCATTAAAACAAATCAAGAAACAAAAACTCCTAAGCTGTCCATTAATATTATTAGATACCTCAGAACTGTAGGTTATAGGAAGACTGGAGGGAATGGGGAGGAATAGCATGATTCACTTGCTATAAAAGGAATAATGGATTGCATTTTTCCATTATAATAAGTTCAAGGTACAAGAATCTGAATTTCTATGATTTGAAGTGTTTTATTTAATTTTAATTTAAAGAATTAAAATCATGTAGTTGATTCTTGATGATTTAGTATTAGGGAAATATATCTACTTTTTGAGCCCCTTTTTAATTTAAAATCTGATCTTAGCCTGCAACCTGTACCATCTTTACATAATGTTCCTCTCTTGTATACTTAATGCTTCAGTTTCTGCCCCCTTTATTTTTGCCTTAAAGTAGTTCCCTTCTTTCTGAGATTTCCCTGCTCTTAGAAAAACAAAAAGAAAATTTGTGTACAACAATGTACATATTAAACAGTTTATTATTGATTGCAATGGCAATATGAGAATAACAGTATTGTTTTAGCCCTATACCTAATGATTAACTCTTGACTTAACTAAGTCACTTTGCTCGTTTATAAAAGTTCAGAAATGTTGTTTTTTATCTTTAGCTTTGGAAGTAGATATACTATCTTTATTTCTTTTTTTTAATTTCTTTTTTTTTTTTTGGCCACACCGGCTGGCATGCGGGACCTTAGTTCCCCGACCAGGGTTTGAACCCGTGCCCCCTGCATTGGGAATGTGGAGTCTTACTTACTGGACCACCAGGGAAGTCCCCAGATATACTATTTTTAAAAATTTGGTTGCATTAGCTTTCTCATCACTCTTCCGTAGACTATAGGAAATCCTAAATGTGATTTCCTTTACTTTAGCTTCTTAATCTACTCTCATTAAAAACTATAGGTGAAAAAAAAAAAACTATAGGTGGATTCATAAGTAGAATAAAAGTTTTCAGTTTGAAAGGTACTTCTATAAGAAAGGAGAACATGTAAGGATATCTGTAGCCCAGTCAGCTTAATTTTGAGATGTAATTAATACTTAGTATTGTTAAGTATTACTACTGTTGAGGACCTCAGAGAATAGTATAGGATTTGAATTTAGATCATTACAATATTTCCGTTTTGAGAATAATAATATTACTGGGAGATATAAGAACATTTAGGCCAATAAAAATCAGTATTTTTGATTATTGAAAGTTATTATTAATGAATATACATTCACTACCCTATACCAATGATTAAAGTTGAGTATACATTTGACTGAGCTTCCTAGCAACCTGAAATAAATTGCCTAAGAGAAACTTTCATCTTTTCAGGCACTAATATCTTAAAGAAATTTCCCACATGATCTCTCTTCAGGGAGCATTCAAACAGATGATCGCAAGTCTCAAAAGTATTCTTAGAGTAAATACAGTTGAGAATTCTACACGACTCATTCATAATACAAGATATTGTTATTCTCTTCCATCTTGAAATATATACTCTTGACTTCACTGAAACCACACACTGCCCTCTGTTTTCTTGAGATTGACCACTCAGAGGAAGGGAACTTGAGAAACGTAGTTCCATTTACACAACATTTTTTTGAGTGTCTACTATGTGCCCAGTACTCAGCTATAGACATTAGAGTTGCAAATTTAATAAAATGTGCTTCCTACCTGAATGTTTTGCATAGTTACTTACAGGAATGGTGGTCATTTTGGGCATCAGTGGAAGAGGGTACAGACTGTAAGATTGGAGAGGAGGGGACAGAAAAAAGACCACAATAATAGTCCATGAAAGGAATAATCCCTCCTAAATTAACATAGTGGCAGCAAGAATAGGGATGAGGAGACTATAACTCTGTAGATTCTTGAGCTGAAATCAAAAGGATATAATGAATGGTTATGAGAGTTGAAGGAGAAATGATAGCTAAGCTGCCTCCCAAATTTCTGGTTTGGGGGGACCAGGTAAATGGAGGTACTTTCTTATATTCTTAAATCATGATGTTGACATATGGCATTTAAAATTTTTTGTTAGATACATATGTAACAAATATAATACCCATATGAACCATTGTTGAATACCTTTAAATCTGTATGTGCTTTATAAGAAAAGCCTAAATCATACCTTTTCTTATTGACTTCTTTTTTTTAAAAGATCGAAATGTTCTTAGCCATGTTTCTAATAAGTAATTACTAAGATGAAGCTACTAGGACACATTTAAGAGCATGTGTAACTCATGCTTACTGTTTTTGGAGGGGAGGGATCAAGCAAAAGTACACAAGGTCTGATTTAGAATTCGTTGCATCTTTCACAACCAACTGTCGTGCATATGCACAACAGGTATTGTTGTGGCTTAAGAATACAAAGGTAAATAAAAGAGTTTTATTCTTAAGGAGCTCAGATACTAGTAATGGACATAGGCATATAAACTGATAAATATGATTGTACAGTATGTAGGTGCTGTGATAGATATACACAAAGGAGGGGACCTAATCTCTGAAGGAAAGGAAGAGAGGGAATCAGGAAAGCTTCCAAAGGTGATTTCCATACTGGTTTTTTAAAAACTAGTTTTCTCAGATTTTAATTTTGAAACTTAACCCTATAGAAGTTTTAAATAAAGGACAAATGGGGGGAGTGTAATGGGTGAAGGGATCAAAAGATACAGACTTGCAGTTACAAAAATAAGTCCTGGAAATGTAACGTATAGCATGATGACTATAGTTATTAATACTCTATTGCATGTTTGAAAGTGGCTAAGAGAGTAGATCTTAAAAGTCCTGATCCAAAAAAAAAATTTGTAACTGTTGGTGACGGATATTAACTAGACTCATTGTGGAGATCATTTCTCAGTGTATACAAGTATCAAATTATGTTGTATACTTGGAACTAATATAATGTTATATGTCAGTTATACCTCAAAAAACAAGAAGGCAACAAACACCCATGTTTCATCAGTTGTTAACATTTTGTCATATTTACTTTATTTCTATCATATGTATGATAGACATGTATGATATAAAATATATTTCAGAAGCATTTACAAGTAAACTTGTCAACAAAATGACACATGATTCTTAAATATTTCAGCATGTGTGTCTTAAAGAATAAGGACATTCTCTAACACAGTTTTACAACCATGTTTAAGAAAATATTTGGTTTACTTTTTGTTATCTGAGTATGACTTGTCTTTTTTTATGTTTAGCAGTTTTGAATTCCAGGCCGGTATCGTCCTGCTACTCAACTTACTTTTCTGTTATTGGTGCTGTGTTTTGAAAGATTGTGTAATAGACCTTATAAAAATTATCAGCAAAGTAAATATCCTCCTGAAGTTACAATAAATTTTCACAGCAAATAGAATTTTTTGTATTAACTACTGTTTTAGATCTGCAAATTCAAGAATTGAGAAAACAAGATAGCATCAATTGAGATTTAAAGAGGAAGATTACCATTTCTCATAGATATGGTTTTAGATGTTTTGAATTGAGAGAGTTCAGTAGCAAGCTTTCTGAAGTTTTTGTATTTATGGAAATAATGTATGAGAAATATTTAAATGGCATCTGTTTCTGTTTTTAGACTGGGCTGGTTTAGATGAAGATGAAGATGCACATGTCTGGGAGGATAATTGGGATGATGACAATGTAGAGGATGACTTCTCCAATCAGTTACGGTAAGTTTTAAGCCAAATTTTTATATAGCTTAGTATTAATTGTAAGCATGGAATATGTAACTTATATATGACAATTGCCTTTGAAATAGATTTTCGAATTATGAAAAGTAAGATATATTGCCTCATCTCCTGTGTTTCTAAACATGAATACTTTGTGTAATTGCGTAGAACTTTTGTTCTTTCTAGTCTCTTTATAAAAGTAGTTAACTAGAAGCATATTTGCTATTTTTTTAAATCCTTGTAGGTTTAATTCTGTCACTGTTAATTTTCTATCAATATTGAACAACTCAGCAGAAATTAGAATCATAGGGTGCTCAGACCCAATGTATTGGTGATTCTCAAACTGGAATGGAGAGTGAGGTGTTGGGAGTGTATTTTTCCATATTCATGTACAAATCTACCTAAAATGATTGGTTGATTGATTATCAATCGATTGAAGTAAAATTTATATAATGTAAAAATCGTTTTAAAGTGTACAATTTAGTGGCATTTTGTATATTCATAATGTCATACAACTATCATCTGTATTTAATTCCAAAACATTTTCAGCACCCTAAAGGAAACACCATATCTATTAAGCAGTCACTCTGCATTCCTCTCCTCCTCCAGCCCCTGGCAACCGCTGATCTGCTTTCTGTCTGTGGATTTTCCTGTTCTGGATATTTCATATAAATGGTATCACATGAATGATCTGTATGTCTAGTTTCTTTGACTTAGTATAGTGTTTTTAAATTTCATCCATGTTGTAACATGTATCCGTATTTCATTCCTTTTTATGGCTAAATACTGTTTCCTTGTATACATAGGCCACAGTTTGTTTATCCATTCATCGGATGATGGACATTTGGGTTGTTTCCAGCTTTTGGCTGTTGTGAACAGTGTTACAGTGAACATTCATTTACACGTTTTTGTTTGAATATCTCTTCAGTTTTGTTGGGATTTAGTGGAATTGCTGGATCATATTGCAATTCTGTTTAACTTTTTGAGGAATTGTCAAACTTTTCCACAGCAGCTGAATAATTTTACATTACTACCAGCAATATAGGAAGTTTCTAACCTCTCCACATCCTCGCCAAAACCTTTTTTTTTTTTTCATTTTAACCATCCTAGTGGATGAATTGGTATCTCATTGTGGTTTTGATTTGCATTTCTTTAATGATACTGATGAGCTTCTTTTCATGTGTTTGTTGTCCATTTGTATATCTTTTTTGGAGAACTATCTGTTCAAGTCCTTTGCCCATTTTCAAAGTTTGTCTTTTTGTTGTTGAGTTGTAAGAGTTCTTACTTATTCTGGCCCTTATGGGACATATTATCTACAGATATTTTGTCCCATTCTGTTAGGTTGTCTTTTCACTTTCTTCATAGTGTTCTTTGCACAAAAGTCCAATTTATCTACTCTTTTAAGAACTCATTGCCAAATTCATGGTAATGAAAATTTATCCCTATGTTTTCTTGTAACAGTTCCAGAATTTTAGCTATTACATTTAGGTCTTCGATCTATTTTGCATGAATTTTTGTATATGGTGTGAAATAGGAGTCCAACTTCATTCTTTTCCATGTGGATATCCAGTTATACCAGCACCATTTGTAGACAATTCTTTCCTCCCTAATTTTGTTTTGATTCAACCCATACATTATCTATCTTGGCCACAAAGATATCTGTGTAAACTATCATTTGCTTTGCTCAAACCATGATATAGAAGTTCTATTGCAATCTTTTAATTTCCTAGTCTCTAGTACATTTTTCTAAAAAGTAGTGAGATAATTTATACTAAATTTTTAAAATTTATTTTTAGTAGTGGTAAGTAGCTTTTGTTCTAAACTGCATTTTTTTATGGGCTCAAAAACCCGACATTCAAGACTTTTTAGTATTTTGCTGGAAACTAATAACAGTTTTACCCATCTCATTTCTCCCCTTTTTGGACATAGTACAGTTTGCCTTTCACGGTTATTCTGGCTCTTTTACAATTCTCCATGATTTCTCAAAATTGCTGACTCTCATTTTTTTCCTTCTTTCAGTACTCTGAGATGTAATTATTCAGGGCTTGAAACTTTAAACTACTTTAATGTAGTTTGGAATTATCTCATCTGTCTTAATTTTCAATTTTGTCTTAATGATGTTGTTTTTCTTTTTGCAATTTTATGGACAAGATAGAGCAGTAGCTGTTGAACAGTAATCTTGCTTTTTCTCTAAAATCTATTCTGAGCATTGAATCTCTTCTCATTCTTCTTTAGCCATATATGGCTTTCAGAAGCCCTTTTTGTTCTTTTTACAGATCTCATTCCATTCTGGGATTAAATTAATTCTATGTGTACAAGTTTTTGCCACTTTCTTTTTGTATTTATTTTAGGTTTATTTATTTTGCCACATCAGAGAAAACCTTGCTGCTTTTTTTTAATGCATCCCTTCTTTTCTTTCTCATTATAAACATATGCTGTTAGAATACTTATTTTCAGGCCTTACAACTCTGTTGATCCCTATTTTGTGTTTTGATTTTAATCATGTATCAGTTTTTTCTTTTTGTTATCTTCTTGAAATTTTTAAAGTGGAAGCCAAATGAGTTTTCTTCCTTTGCTATTCAGAAGAGTCAGATTCCTCCCAAGTGGGTTTTGGGGTGAGGGTGTTTTTCATTAGTCAGAAAATAGCACTTTTCTCTTAACAATTAAATCAAGACATTACTGAATACTTTGGTTTTATTAGGGGACTTTTAGTAGTAAATGTACTGATAATTGGATTTCTTGTCACTACTGCGTCTTGCCTTTTTGTTGGTTTTGGAAATAGAACATTATCCTTATATTCTTTGTGGCTTGTTGGTTTTATAATATACCTCCACAGTGCTCTTATGTTCTATGTTATGTTTCTGCCTTTAGGTTTGTGGATTTTTGTAAGTGTATAAATCTTGATACCTCCATTAGTGAATGAGATTTTTCTTTTTATTTCCCTATTTGTGTTGTGAGTTTTTCTTTTTTAAACAAAGTTTTTGATGTATCATTAGTGCTGTCAAGTAGAACTTACTGTAGTTATGGAAATGTTCTATAAGCTGCACTATCCAGTACAGAAGCCACTAGTCACATGTGGCTATTAAGCACATGAAATGTGGCCAGCACAGCTGCTAAACTGAATTTTTAATTTTATTTAATTTTAATAAATAGCCACATCTGATTACCATATTGGACAAGGCAGCCTCAGATAACATTTATATTCTTGCTTTTAAAAACTGTCTTGATTAACAAGTCTCCTGCAAAGATGTTCTTTTCAGTCTTTGTAAAATGCATCGAGGCCCTTAATGTGGTATTATAAACCATGGTAAAGAACATGTTTTGTTTCGTTTTTTTGGCCGCGCCGCGCTCATCTTTCAGATCTTAGTTCCCCTACCAGGGATTGAACCCGGGCCCGGGCAGTGAAAGTGCTGAGTCCTAATCACTGGACTGCCAGGGAATTCCCCAAAAATGTTTTATTGTTTTCTCATATGATTGAGTCCTAATTCCATCTAAATTTAGAGAGGCAGTTTATACTTTAGAGTCAGTCAGATTCCCTGAGTTCCAGGCCCTATCTGCGTCTTATTTAGCTGCATGGCCTTGGCAAGGACTTAGCCTTAAACTTTCCATGTTTCTCTTTCAGTGTAATTTACCTTCAACAAGTAGAAGTACAAAGAAGGCCAGCAATGTTTCCATGTAACTAAAGATCATTCTGTTTTTACTGCTTTTGAAACATTTGTTTATATACGTATCAGTAGAAATAGGTAGGATTATGAGATTTTTTGGACCTTTATCACATTTTACATAAAAATTCCAAAAAGCCAATAATTCCTGATTTACCATGTCAGATATAGCCAATGTCACATAGCAGAGTAGTTTCTTGGGTAATAAGAGTTCTGAAACCTACTAGTGGCTGTTAGTCTTATTCTTGTTTTGTTTTAAAAGGAATGCTGCTGTTTTTGTTTCAAATAGTGTGTATTCGCTATGTGTGCCCTATGATATCTTTCCAATTGTGCTGGATTTCTTTACTTTTTCATCTCTGTTGTATTTTTCCATTCAACAGGCTCATGATATTAGTGTTTTTGTGTTGTTTTGTACTTAGTGGTGTTCATTTATTTTCCTTTTGGTTTCTTACAAGTCCTGAATTCTACCAAAGAACTTTCATCTTTTCTAAGAATTTAGCTAATTGAGAAATATCTCATACTCTCCTTTGTGTTTGTAAACAATTTATAAATGTAATTGGTCACCACCTCCTGTCATGAAGACAAACAGAGACACAAACTCGGATGGATTTGGTGACTTATTACCTAAATCTTAGGTTGAATTTTAGGGGTTTTTTGTTGTAAAATAAGAGAAAATGAATAATCTACAATGATTTTGTTAAACGCAGCAGAAGTATTGTTTAAGAAAGTTTAAAATTATCTCCATTTTAAATAGGAAACATGAAAGACAGGTATTATAATCTTTAATTTCCTGGGGAGGAGAGGACAAAGGAAGCATTTTAGTTAAATTTAGCAAAGGAGGCGGTAGAGTCAGAAACTTGTGCTGATCTCTTGACTCCTAATCCAGTGTTTTACCACCAGCCCATACTGTCCTCTACACCTGAGCAGAAGACAAAGATGATTCATATGAATAAGCTCTGGCCTTAATATTATTCATGGACTTTAGGTCAGTATTTGTATTATAAATATCTAAAGATTTTAAGGAAGTGAAGGAGTTTGGGGAAATGAATAATAAATATTATACATCGTTCCTACCATGTATTTTTTGCATCACATTTACATTGGATAGTGTGATAGTGTCTAAGCGAAATTATGCTTGAGAACAAATGTCTTTTTATCTTACATGTAATGGTGTAATCATGCTTAACATTTGTACAATTTTATCATAGGTTGGTCCTCACATAACTTTATTGTGAACTTTTGATAAAATTCTGATTTTATAAAATCAGAATTGTGGCAGAAAAGTTGCTGGTGATATTTGGAATGGTAGTTTAAATAAGTGATATTGATTACAGGGCTAAACCTTTTTGTGCAAATGTTTATACAAGGCAGATCAACAATTGCAGTTGACATTTTCAAAGTATGACTGCAATTTCAGGTTGAAAAAATAAATTATAAAAAGTATCTTTTTAAAGTGTTTATGTTTATACCAATATATATTTTTGAGATTTTTATCCACATTTAAAGTTAGGAAAGTAAAGTCTTGTTTAATATTTTATAACTTATTTATTATATTTAGCCTATATATATTTAATACAGAATAATTTTCACACACACTTACATTTGATTAATAATTTTTGATTTGTTTAGGGCAGTATATATGTCAGTATGAAAAGCGATCTGTTTATTGTTTATGTGTAAATAACAGTATTGTAATTATAAAATCTCTAAAAGTTTGATAGTGTCTAGTGTTCTTAGCCATATGGTTAATGATTCTTAAAATTTACGTTTAAATATTATGAACAGAATAATTGTACAGTATTTGGAAAATATCAATAATTCCCTTACATTTCTTCCATAAATAGATCAGAAAAATAAGGAATATAAAACGTAAGTTTACTAATGGGAAAACAAAATTTTATTAGCATTATGTGGATTCACATCCAGTTTCCTTCTTATATAGATTTCTTTTTGGGGACTAAAGTAAAGCTATTTGGTAGTATTTTAAATTGATGTTTAGGCTTATTAGCTCAATTATTTATTGTGTTATTTCTAAAAATCATCTGTTTCTTTAATTTATCATGAAGAATGTCTAGTGATGTTGTTCTTTTGTGTTTCTTTATAGAGCTGAACTAGAGAAACATGGTTATAAGATGGAGACATCATAGCATCCAGAAGTGCTGAAGCAACCTAAACTTGAACTGTTTACTAAATTCTAGAGCAGAGAACCCAGGATGGGACACTTAATAAAAAAAAAATGTTTATTTCATTACCTCCTTGGATTTATTTTTGTTTTTGTAACACACAAAATAAATGTTTTGATCTAATATTGGTTTGGTTCAGAAGTCTTGATCTTTTGACTCTCGTCATTAATTTTCTCATACTATTTGTGATTTATCCAGAGCTTTATTATAGACAGATAGCAAAATTTCCTATTAATGAATTTGTTTTTTTTTTAAATGTTAACTGAGGCTCCGAGAGGTTAAATGATTTGAGGCCAGAATTCATCTGATTCCAAATTCAGTACTTTTCTTAAACCACATAGACTAAATGTTGGTCTTATTTATAAGGTACTCCTTTTTAAGTTACATTTAACCGTAGTTTCATCTGTATTTTGAAAGCTTAGGCATTTACTGACATTTCTAAGGTGACCCTTCAAAACCTGTGTTTTTAAAATATTAATCATTTTAAATTGCTGTAATTAGTTCCTGAGCCATTAATAATATTCATAGTTGATAAAGTATTATTAGTTCTTAAAATCCAGAGTGGTTTGATCACACTTATAAGAATGATGTCTGTGTCAAAACTGGGTAAGTGGGCTCAAGATGCTTTGTTAACATGTGCATATTCTCAGATACTACAGAACAGATTCATTTAGTACAATTAAGTTTCTGCACAGTGATTACTGTTTCTACATCTACTTTTGTGAAGGGGGAGATTTAATTTGATTGGTAAAGGATTCTTATAAGACTTAGAATGGGGCTAATATATACAGTTTTAATTTGGAATATTTTCAAACTTGAATGTGTTACTTATTTAGAAGTAGAATCATTGGTACTGTGGAGTAATTTAAAATCTAAAAGTTATGTAACATGATGTAGTATTGACACCAAAATAGGAGTTGGGCACCCTGAAATATAATTTAAGGTATGCCTCGAAATGATTTTGAACATAAATAAGTTTTCTCCTACTAAGACAAACATGAATCTGCCTTGCCTACCAGGCAGGACTACTGTATGATCAGATGGAATAAAAAATAAGAAAGAACTTTGAAAATTATAAAAAAAAACTTATTGTTTTAATCATATAATGAAGCACAGGCAGCCATACTAATGTAGCATTTGAAGAAATATTCTGATGTATATTTTCTCAGTATTCTGGTAAGTGGTTTACAAGGACATTGTTAGACCCCATACCACCTTGACAATGTCAGATTAGTACCCAGAGGTATGGCCACTTCATATACCTTGAATTTAAATTGGTGAGGTACCATTCTGAAACCTCACAGGAATTGGGCAGAGGTTTTAATGGGTTACCTCTAGTTTTTCAGTGTTTTGTCCTTAATAAGTTTTCAAAATTTAGTTTAGGTGGCTTTCTCTGTTAAGGATTGAATACCTGAAAATTGATAGTTGGCATCAGGATGATGAAGCACATCATTGGTAGGAAGTTAGACTAGCCAGGCAGCTGAAGAAAATTATTTTTATGGGATTTTGCAGTTAGTAGATATTCTTCAACTTTTGATCTTCACAGTGAACCTGTGAAGCAGACAGGAAGGGCCTGTCTATTGTAGACATCTCATGAAATAGAAAACTGGGTCTCACAGAAAATAAGTTAAGAAATGAAAGGGTCCAAGGTTGCATAGCCAACAGTTGTCAGATGTGGATTAGAACCCAGGTTTTTTCCTTTGTAATTTTCCATAATCGCTTAATTCCATTTGAATCATTTTGAATTCAAATTGTAGATGTAATAATGGTCAGTATTTTTCATCAGGCCTTAGATTAAAATTGTTGCCGTTGGATGCCATGTCCCTTCATACTGTTCCCACTAAATATTTAATTTAGATAACTATGATAATGAGCCAACTCCCTTTTGAAAGATTGTATAGTGTATTAATAATGCTTTTTTTGTGGCATGTCAAGATCTGCCCTGTATTTTTTAAAGATATCCATATCTTTTTTCTCCCACACTTAACCTTAAGTTGAAAGAAGGAATATCTGCCACCCTTTGGCAGTGAGCTAATAATTTGCACCACTCTCAATCCACCCACATATATGACATTGAAGAGTTGGACTAGAGTTTTCTAGCTACCTTAATGGCTCCTGTTTTACTCCACTTTTAAATCTTGGTATGGGTCCAGACTCTGCCCTAGGTCCACTTCTTGCTCTATCCATATACTTTCTTAGTAATCTCGCCTGGTCTCAGTTGCTTAAAACAAACAAACTCTGATTTGATTCTCTATTCTCAGTCTTGGCCTCTCCCTGAAACCCCAAACTCATAATCAGCTAACAACTCCATCACCTCTCCAGTGTCTAATGAGTATCTTAAAGACCACTTGGTGAAAACAGAAACCTTGATAACCTTTCTCAAACCTGACCTTTTCTCTAGTCTGTTGCATCGCAGTGGGTGCCCCCTTTTCCCTAATGCTAAAACCAGCACTGTTAGAACTGTTCTTGAATCCTCTCTTCTCCCAGTATTCAATCCCTTGACAAGCCCTGTCAACTCCATCCCCAAAGAATATTCCATGTATTTGATATCGTTGCCTGCCTACTCAACGTCTATTTCCTCCTTCCTCTTTTCTAACAAATACTCATATTTCCCCCTCAGGTATCCATCCTTCATTCACATAGGCCATGTGACTCAAGGCAAGCCAACCCCATTCCCAGTTCATCTCCTATACAAATGAATGAATGAGGGATGGACAGGCTTAATAAGTGTGGGCCAATGAAACAATGGGTTAGAGTCAAATGGCAGAGGGGAATTCTGGCTCTTGAAACAGCACATAAAGTGAGGCTCTCCCTCTGGATATGAATAAGGGAGCACCTAGTCTCAATTGCTAGTGGCAGTCTAACAACCATTCCAGTTTGAGGGTCAAAATGATTAGAAAATCTGGAAGAACATGGTTCTTTGATGTCATTGAACCTACTCTAGCACTAGGCTTCCTGAAAATAAGCTTTTGAATTTCGTTATTTAAGACATCTTAGGTTGGGTATTTGGTTTCTTAGCATATCCAGAATCTGTCTACTTCCACTTACTAGTGTCTTAGTCTAAACCACCACCATCGTTGACCAGGATTTTCTGCAATGTTCACCTAACTGGTCTCTGCTGCTATTTTCTCTGCCCTATAGTCTTTTGGGAAAAACAGAGGAATCTTGTTAAAATTTAGATCATGTCACCCCTTAAATGCCATCAAGGGCTTCTTAAAGCAGCATAAAATCTGAAGAATAAGTAAAAAATCACCTAAGCAGAAAATGATTAAACTGCACGTAGTTGCTTGAACATGCCAGGGGCCTTTGTACCAGTTGTTGCCTGCAATGCTTGCCTTCTTCATCCTCACAAGTCAGGCCTTCCCTATTCACTCAGTCTAAGGTATCCACCTAGTTGATCCGTAAGAGGTTACCAGGAAAAAAATGCTCTTCAATAATACTTGATTTTTCCATTAATGTTGCAATGCTAATGATAAGAAAAGTATGTTTTCAGAAAGTAATGGTGAATGATGACCAGAATATTGACTTGGTTTTACTCTGTCTGAAGTTGTCTTGGGAGGTTGATGGACTGCCAAAAAGGTTAATGCAGGATAAATTTCATTTTATGGTAGATATGGTTTGAATCCACTTGTCAGGTTGAATCACTATATTGTTATTTATTCCTTTTGTTCCACAGATGTCACGGAATTAAATGAAGTTTATACGTCTGCCCTTTTTGTTACCCTTTGGCTACCGTTTATTATTCAGCAACTATTAGAACAATATCAGTAATGGCAATAAGGTAGGATGACATTTTAGAGTAAGGTGACTATTAGATAGTCTTACAGTTTTTTCCCAATGAAGATAATATTTAGAGTTATAGGAAGGACCATTACTAACATTGTAGTCGTACACAGAAAATTTAAAACTATCTAGATTGTTATCTTCACCGGAGCCAGCATACGTTTATTTACAATGTAATATTGTATATTTTTCCTCTTGGTATCGTTTTTGTTCTTTGGTTAGTTTGTTTTGTTTATTATTGGTCTCCTGCTTTAGGTTGTGAATTCTTTAAAGGTAGAACCCCTTTTGTATTCATCTTAATACCTCCTTGTCTTAGTTTGGGTTCTCTTGGAGGCAGACCTAGAGATAAGGATTTGAATGTTTATTACAGAGTTCACAGGGGAATTGGGAGAGTGAGGCAAGAAAGGGAGGAAAGCTAATAAAGAGTGTATATCAAGTAAGTTACAACCTTAATTCTACCTGGGAATTCTGGGAGGCCATTTATAACATACCTCAGTTACTTGAACCATGGGACTAGTGGGCCAGGGTATTTACCAACTCCAGTCAGTCATTGGTTGAGGGTGAGTCTGAGAGTGGAAAATTGTTAATTCTCCAGTAACTTATGGTTTGGCCCATGTGCATGGAGAGTTCATTTCTCGCTGCCAGGGAAAGACTTCAGGCAGAATCATAGCTGCTGACAGTTGGAAGTGAGGCTGTCCTCCTTGGAAATGGTAAGTGATGAATGAATAAGGGCAGGACACTGACAACATCTGCGCATCCCTAGGCTATACTTGATGTGTCATATTTACTATAAAGTAAATCTTGAAACCATTGATTAGGAGATCAGAAGAAGCATTGGCAGAATCAGCATAGACCAGGAAGTAGAGATATCTTTTAATAATGAGAGATGACTTTTGCCTTCCTTCTTGGTTATCAGACACAAATCCATATAAGTCATGTCATCTAATTGGTTGTACCAATTCAAAACTTGTATCCTGCTATAAGAGGTCATTAGGATCACCAATGACGATGAAATATACTTTTAATTGTTACCTGCAGGGAAAATGTCCTGCAGAAAAATTTTCAGAACTTTTTGCTTTGACCAAAATAATGGCATCATTGAAGTTCAGTAACTATTCAATAAATTGATCACATGAATCTTGTTTATATTTTCAAGATTAATCTCAAGGTAAAATAATATGCTTTTATCTACATTAGTGTTAATAAGTAAATAAAGATGACCTTAATAAGGATGTTTGAATTTTGCAAACCTCATACTCAAAGACTCATGGTTGGCATTTTATGTGTAGAAACCTGTGGTCCAAGTTAATAGGAAGTATCTTAATGATGTTGATTATGATATTTCTAAGTAGAGGAATGGACAAAACACTGATTTTATGAGAAGAGAAATTGCTTTTCTTTGTTAAGGCTAAGAAGGTCACCATCATTAACCACAAAGTTGACAATTTATGTTTGTATCATTTAATATTTGTCAGTAGTTTCCCCTTTGGTGATTAAAAAAAGGGCAGATGCTAAATTACGTTGGCTTGGGAGACATATGTATCTTTCCTCTGAAGCAGGACTGTAGGAAAAAATTATACAGGAGAAAGATGTCTTGCTGAAATTTATCAAAATTATAAGCAAAATTTTAAATGCTATTGATTTATATATTGGAGAGTTTTCATATTTTACAATTTAGCTTGTTAAATAAGTGGTAAAATGTTTTGGAAGCTGAATTTTCACTCTGACACAATAGTCTTCATCTGTATATTACTAGTTGTCAATGGTGTAGGGGATTAATTGCTGTTTGATTTTATTTTTCAAATTAAAATTACTTGTTGATAGACTAACAAATTGTCTAAGTCTTTTTAAAGCCACTGGAAGAAAGCGTGTATACTTTTCCTTTTCTGTGGGAAATTTTTTTTCTTAATCTTTCCTGTCTGAAATTGGTTATCTTGTTTTTAGAACTATCATAAGGTACAGAAAAATATAGGGATATTCAGTCAGGAATTAGATGAGTGATGTCAAATGGTGTTCCCAGGAGCCTGTGCAAGAAGGTGTGAGGATGGTGATCCACACATCCGTCTTTGTTTCAGTTGTAGTTTTTTGACCTTTATTTGTTTTAGACATTGGGATTCAGTGTAAGATTTTACTTGAAAAGTTGATTCCACTGCCTTTCTTTTAACGTTTGATAACAGAGATCTAGATTTTCTACAATATTGGCAATTTCTCCTAAATACTACCAAGTAAGTTAGGTTTTACTTTCTGTCCAGATTCAGGGTAGAGCCACTTCATACTGTGAAAATTATAAGTATTTTTTTCTAAGTTTGCTGAGTTTCTGTCATCTATATATTTGTGACCATGATGTTAGGCTTATGGAATTGGACAGATTCTTAAAGCGCATGTACCTCTATCACTTCATTTTACAGATGAAGATATAAACCCAAAGCAGTTGTGACATGTCCCCAAGATCACATTGGGCAGAAGCAAGAAAAGATTATATTCCATTATTCTTTCTACTGCATTAAACTTTCTCTTTTAGAAGTTCCGTTTCATCAAATCTTGAATAAGAAGTATTTGTTAAAAGTGGGAAATATTAATGACATACAGGAAAGGATGAGAACAAATAACATTGCAGAAGTTAATCCATTCAAAATACATTTATTGAGGAGCTACCATGCCTCAGGTATTGTTACTTACTGAAACGAGGCTGTTAACTTACATGAAAAATCTACATGTGTTCTATGCAGTATGTGGTGTTAATGTAAGTTAAGCAGATGACTCCTGGCCTTGAGGGTTAAAATAATTTCCATTTTTAATACCATATTGGACATTGGTTTCATCTTGGCCACCTGTGATACCTTGCCCTTTGTGTTAATAACAACACCCAGATTTCCTTATGGGTAATTAACACCACCACCTCCCTACTCCAACCATCCCCCACCCCCGACTCCACCTTTGGAGGGCCAAAAATCAAGTTCATCCATCCAGCCCTAACCAAAGGGGTGGAAAGCATATGGCCAGTTCTAGGCCAATTAAACTGTTTTTCCTGGGACCTTCTATCTCTGAGAGATACAAACATGGGGAAACTGTCAGAATTCATTGTCTTGACCACTGAATAGTTCCCATTTCAGAGATCCTCTCCTTGCCAGAGCATCTTAGATTTCTTCTCAAGGCTAGCATTTCAGCCTCATCTTTGATTCTCATAGCTCTCATGTTCTTTCACTAAATTCCCTTAAGCTTACGTTAATTAAAGTTGGTTTCTCTCACTTACACTGATACCTTTCTGCAATTCTTTATTGGACATGAAACACAAACTGCTAGAGAAGAACAGGAACTATGAAGTTAGGTTCTTTGTCTCAAAGTCCAAAACCTGAGTCATTGTACCAAGAAATGACAACCCTAATATTCCCCACCCCCCCACACACACATACACCCCACCCCCCACAATAAACCTTTTAGCTCTTTGTTATATTAACAAGCTTGGTATCAGGAGACCTGTTGCACAATAAAGATAATTCCCTTCTCTAACTTATCTTCTCCCATTTAAAGGCTGATTCCTAAGGAGTGGTACTGGGCCTCTTAGGGCTGTGAAGCACTGTCATCCTTTTCCCAGTCTTCATTTTCATCTGTTAAAGTACCATCACACCAGCCCTCTGCTGAGTGCTGTTGACCTTGTTCGCTGATTGCTTTTAGTGATTCCCTTTAATGATTGATGAGATGACTGGACAGTAATGAAAACAGAGCTGATTCACTTTGTTTTAGCAGGATTAAAGCCTGAAAACAAATTTAATTTTCTTTTATGGGGAGGGGAAATAGGAACAAAAGATTTTCATCAATGTCTTAAAGTAACATGAAAGGAAGACAGGAGGACTTAATATGGTAAAAGGAAACTTTGTAAAGGAAAGGAAGCATAACTGTTAGATTCCTAACGGAAGGAGTGGTGGTTCTCTAATTTCCTTTTTAACAGTAAATGCCATTCACATGCTAGGCATGTATATATACTAGTTCACAGACCCTCCAGATAAATTTGTGATCTAAACTGGGAGAAAAAGACATGTGGGAGACATAAAACAGTCATGGAAAAATTGAAGAGATTATAATGGAGCTTTGGTCAGCATAATTTGAGATCTTTCCCTTTCCATGATCTCTATAAAATCGGAAAAATCTAGCTTGTAGAAAATTAAGATATGTAAAAAGTTCTTGAGTTTTTTGAGTTGTTTTTCTGCCAGTGGTGATGAATATAAAGGGTTAACTATTAAAAACTATATTGTAGCACAGAATGTTAGATATTTGTACATATTTTTAAAGTTAAAATTCTAATCCTTTTAATACTTGTATGCAAGTTACAGGTAGCTGTGAGTATGGTAGGCTCTATCACAGAAGGATGGACTACTGCAAGAACACTCCTTATCATTTCAAATTTTCCTTGCAGGAATAAATAGGTGGTTCAATCTGTAGGTAGAGAAAAAAGCAGCAGAATAGCCCAATGCAGTATCATTGCATTACTGTAATCACAGTTTACTTGTATGACTTAATCTCTAGGCCTCTGTTTTATAACTGAAAAAGGTAGGTGTATCAGTCAGGGGCAGGGCCACTGCCTGTCTATACAGTGCCTCTGTGGAAATTGGAAAATGCCTCTCTTTCCTCCAGTAGAATGTAGCCCCTTGGCAAGTGGAGCACAGGCTGGATTTCAGCTCTCCTGGTTTCTTTTGCTGGGTTCTCTTATACAAAGTACTACCTACATAGCTATACATAGTAACCCTGGTTTGACTTTTTGGTTGTGTGCAGCAGAGACTAACCCCAAATATTTTAAGCCAAAGGAGAATTTACTGACAGGATATTGGGGGCTGCAGAAATCTGAGAAAGTGACAAGAGCTAGGGCATCTCTGGTACCAGGAGTTAACTAAGATTTTCAACTCAGGAGCTTCCTGGTCCTTGGGTCCTGAGGGCTGCAATGGATTTGACATCTGCCTCTACCCTCTTCCTTTGTTTCACTCACTCAGGATTTACCATCCCAGGAGTGGTGTTTGATTGCCTGGCCCCTAGGTATTGCAGGGAGCTCGTGAAGGAGCAGGCTCCCCATTTCTAAAGTGGGAAATGGCAGTGAGAGGTGGCACTTAGTGACCTCCCACTGAGACTACACACCATTTGAATTATCCCCAAGGAGAGGCTGGTGTGCTATTAGGAAGGTGGGTATATGTGGAGAGAGTTGGGTGCTGGATAACTACAAAATGATAAATGTATGGTATAGGGCTTAGGTAATAATATCTGCTATTTTTACCTGGATAAGGTATTATCTAGTCCAAGCTCTGGTACAAAACCGCTGTAAAGACAGTGACATAAAAAGTGTAATAACTAAAGGCACTTATGTAACTAATTTTCCTGACCCAGTGTTGTAGTGCATGTCCTTTTCTCTGTGTATGGAAGTGATGGCAGAAATGGATAACCCAGGAAAGAAGAATCTCAGGTGAAAATGTGTAGTGAAATACTCAGAAAGTAATGTTGTGAATTCATGATTCCTCTTGGTTCTTTGTAGTCTGCCTCATAGGGCAGAAGACAGTTTTCTTTGAGAAAGAAGGAAGGTCCCAAATTTCTATTATCTCCTTTCTTACAGATAGAAATGCATTTATTTTTTACCTTTTCTTTTCTTTCTCTTTTTTTCTTTTTTTCCTTCCTTTCTCCATCCCTTCCTCCCTCCCTCCTTTCTTCTTTCTTTCTTTCTCCCTTCATGTTCTTTCTTTTTTTTTTTTGCGGTACGCGGGCCTCTCACTGTTGTGGCTTCTCCCGTTGTGGAGCACAGGCTTCGGACGCGCAGGCTTAGCGGCCATGGCTCACAGGCCCAGCCGCTCCGCGGCATGTGGGATCTTCCCGGACCGGGCACGAACCTGTGTCCCCTGCATCAGCAGGCGGACTCTCAATCACTGCGCCACTAGGGAAGCCCCATGTTCTTTCTTTTTTTCCTACTCTTTCTACCCTTTCTTCCCTTTCTTTCCACCCTTTCTTCCCTTTCTTTCTGCCATACTCAGAGATAGCAAAGAAGTGCTTGTTACAATCAACAACGTGATCTGCTGGGGGTGGGGTGAGGTGCTGTGTCCCTAGGCTCTTATAAGATCCAGAGCCTTCCACATGACCCTTCCTGGCTCCTCCCTCCTGGTGCTTTTGGACAGGGTTACTAGAATGGGAGAGAGTATAACAACGATTCTGGTTTTCAGTTCTTGCCCCTGACGCTCTGCTGATTTTCCTCTTAGCTGTGAATTTGTTCATGCCCTTGAGTTTCTTCTGTGTACAAAACTTTTTTGTAGTCAAGTCTCTGTACAAATTTCTGGCCCAGCATGTAGTCCAGTGGAGTTTGTCTTTCTTCCAATGCCATTGTCCATATTATGAAACAACAAACTTCCTGCTACTTTATATATACTTCTTTTGATGGATAGATGTTAATTTATTTTTTAAAAAAAATACAATAAATAAATAAATAAAAATTTTAAAAATACAAACACTGTTCTAAGACCTAATGATGTTCTAAGCCCTAGTTTATTTTTCTGTTTTATTGGAAAGTACAACCTAGATGTTCTTATAGATTTCTTGTGTATCTTATAGTCTAGTGGTGGAGACAAGGAAAAAACAAGTGGACAAACGTGTAATTATTAATTACAAATTATGAGGGAAATAATATTAAAGAAAAACAGCTCAATATTAAGAATAGTAAGGGTGGTACCTACTTAAGAAAGGATGACTATTAGGCTTCTCTGAGGAACAGATAAGTCATGATCTGAAGATTGACAAGGAACCTATTAGACAGGTGGATGGGGAGGTGGGAGACGTAAGGTTGATGTGGGGGTGGGATGTAAGTGGTGTGTATTATTCAGGATGGGCCAGGCTTAAGCTAGGGTAGCAAATCATTGTAGCTTAACACTTAAAAGTTTATTTCTTGCCTACGTGGAGTATGTTCTGTGAGACAGCTATACACTTGGTGAGTCAGGTCCATCACATGGACTTTGATCTTGACACATGGGTGACACGACTTCACCAAAAGCGGGGAGGTTATGCGGTGCTTTTCTCCACTGTTAAAAGACCATTGACCCGATCTGAGTTCACAGCCCTACATAAGTGCAAAGAGCTGGTATGCTCAGGAAGGAGTAGAGAGCTGTGCATTGTTGAGCACGAGTCACATCCACCTCAGAGTCTGTGGGAGTGAGTCAGGAGCTAGAACATTATAGGCAGAGAGAGCAACCTGGAGGAAAGTTTTGAGGTAAGATTATGGTTAGTATACTGCAGTACTATTGAGTCATAAGAGATCATGCCACCTCCTGTAGTTATGTAGAAGATGCAGAGTTGAAGAGTGACACCATTGTTTCAGTTACCAGACTTCAGTGCAACATCATGTCTTTAATAATATGGCTTCTAAATTTTAGAGTCCTAGATGAGAAAGAGATAACTACTAATAATATTAATCTTATGCTGTGTGTGACAAATGTAGCATATGCATTTTCTCATTTAATTCTAAGTACTGTTATTCCATTCTACAGATGAGGAAACAGACGCAAAGAGGCTAAGTAATTTACTTAAGGTCATAGAGCTAGTAAGTGATGGAGCTGGTGTTCAAACCCAGGCAGTCTGACTCAGGGCCTATTTAACTACTAACTCTAATGCAGACTGAAAATGTTTTCTTGGTCTTGGCCAGAAAGGGCCTTGGTGACCAGGTGTTTGACCCTGTAGAAGAGAAAGTGTTACTGCGTCTCTCAGACACAGGACGGAGGACAGGAGAAAGGAATGAGTGTAAGGTGCTAATGAAGTTGTATTACCTTTTGGAGTTAGTGTTTATCCTAAGAAATGAATTTTGGATAGTGAGAAGCCATTACATTTTTAGCTTAACTAGATACTGTCCTTCTACTGTTGTTGTTGTTGTTCTTTCATACTGAGTGTTTTCGGAAACTTCATCCTGTTGTAGTTGGAGAGCCAAAGGTACCCTGTACTGCTCTAGTGCCCAAGTCATAGAGGCACCACCCAGGGGGTGGTAGTACCCATCATCAAAGCATAGAAATGAGGGGGACAAAAATTCAATGGGAGGAAGCTGGAAGTTCTTGAACAACTGCCTTTTCCCACCTAGAGTGTCTCCCCTCAAGGCTAAAACCTAGGTGGGTCTGAGGTTCTCTTAATAATGGAGGTTTTCCCCTCCAAACCTTTGAGTAATTGCCTGACAAATTCCATAACTTGGCACCCAATTGTGACCTTGAGGCAGAGGGGGTACCATTCTTGGTTTCCTGCCCACCATTTTTCTTTCCTTATAGCAAGTGACTCTGGGATAGAAGTGCAAAGTACTGCCTAGAAGCCCTGGGAAGAAACGCCAGTGTGCAGGATATTCAGTAAATAATTTTCAGGGAATTATACTTGAGAAGCCATTGGGTTTCTATGTGTCTTACCTGGAGTCACAGCAAGCTTTCACTCAGTGAGGGCACTGACCTGAGAACTGGTGTGAGCTGTGTAACCAACCAGGAGACAAACGGAGTATTTTGGTTTTCTAAACATAAATCCATTTTTATAGAAGATAGCTCTAGGACCAAATTCTCCCTCCTGATATGGGCATCATATAGTAACAATAAGTTTCCCAGTTACAGTGCACACTGAATTTAAAGCTTTTAACATTATTCTCCAGATAGTTAATTTTTTCTATTTAGGAAGGCATGAATTACAATTTTCAGGTTAATTCTGCTCTGTATCCCCATAGCATGTTTTGCCAGCATATTCTATGATATTTCCTGCCTCTTGGCTTTACTCATGCAGTTTCCCAAGCTGGGATGCCCTTCCTCCTTTCTCCAGTTGGATAAATCCTCATTACCATTTTAGGATTCATTTTAGGGCACTATCCCCTCTTGGAAGCCTTCTTTGGACCCCCACGTTGGGCTCATTGCCCCTCCTCCAGCTTCCCATTGCACTCAATACCTTTATCTTATTTTTTAGCTTCATTTAATTGAAATTATCTGCTTTGTGGGTTTTTTCCCCTCCCTTCATTAGAATCTCAAGTCCTCATGGGTGGGGTCTGTCTGTATTCAGCCTTTTCACCTTTAAATCTAGTAAAGTCCTTAATAATGTCAGTTGAGCCAAACTAAATGGGCAGAAGCTGGTCATAAGATGTAGTGAGAGTTCCATAATTCATTCATTTCAGCTTTGGAAGTGAGAACTGATTCTATATAGCCACCATTGAAACAAGGGAACCAAAATTAAGCTCCAGCCATCCCAGAGAAGGTAAATAGAAGACACTGAAGCTAGACTTGAATCGTATTGCTGACTTCTAATTCTAACTTGTTTTGAAGCAAGTTGTTTATTCCATGTGTCTTAATTTGCACAACTGCAAAATGACTATATTATATTCACTGAAATCTGTGAGGCCTGCTATTCTTATTGAACCATTGGATGTCAACCATTATGAATGCAGCTCATTATGCCAAAAACATAGCACGTGCAGTTTAATCAATGCAGAAGTGAAGACCAAGAGTCTTGGAACAGTTGTACTGATTTGACATTTTCCTGGAATCGACAAGGAGATATACTTCCATGTGGCAAGCTACTGGATCCCCCCCAACCTCCTCCTTTTTCAAGTTATAAACACTTTCCTCATTGACATTTATTAGAAAGTAACACAAAGCAGATTGCTGGGTTTGCATTCTGTGGACGTTTCATATTGGGCATATTGTAAGCTCTCTGTGTGCCAGGCATGATGGCATTCTTGGAGATTAAGCTTTTAAATCCTGTTCTACCACTTAATAATTTCATTGACTTAACCTTTATATAGATGAAGTGTATAATTTCCTCAAAGAATACTTTGGTGCCCCATGCTTGCCGAAAGAATACTTCAGGTTGGAAATTCGGTCTGTGATCTGTCAGGTGATGAAACAAAAGGTTTAACTTAAACACAAACGCTAGGTCACAAAGGGACCTAGGTCACAAAGGATCCAGATGATTTTGTATTTGGTTACAACATCCTCCATCTCCCTGGCATCTCTATCCTTTCGTCTCTTTTCTGCCATCTGTCAATATACTTGAATGAGGAACTTAATCACATATGCTATCAACAGGTTGGTTTGGGTTTTTTTCCACCTTCTTTTTGATGAGGTGGTAATAAAAGAGTATATCATAAAACAGTATCCAGTTTTACATTGTTTTCAATTTTTTTTCCAGCGCTAAATAGTTTAAGACTAAGGCTGGACCCATTAGTAATTCCAGTATTTGAGTCAAAGAAATCAAATGTTATATTTGATCTAACTTAAAGAGGAAAATAAAATATAATTTTCTTCCATTTTTTTGTTCTTTCTGTTCTATCCATTCTTTCCATTCTATGGTGAATTGTATATTTGATTATTAATTGGTTCTTATTTATTATTAATAAAATTGTAGGTTTTGTTATTAATTATAATAATACAATTAATTATAGTAAATTACCACATTTGGAAATTGAACATTTGAAATTAACCAGTATAAGAAATTAACAACAGTATATAAAGTGGCTTTATTTATGAACCTTGGAGTCAGAATCACCTAATTTATTCTGGGCTCAGTTAAGTACTAGCTGTGTGGCCTCAGGTGCATTGCTTAATCTTTCTAAGCCTCATCTGTAAAGGGGATATAGGCCTATGTAACTTGTGGGGTTATTGTATGATTAATGAGATAATTGTATACAGCATTTAGCAGAGAGCTTGACACTGTAAGTGCTCAATAAATGATAATAGTTTTCATTTTTAATATTTATTCTATTTAACTTTGACCACTAAAGTAAAGAGATAAAGTAATGAAATGCAGTTTTTAAAAAACCTACTACTCCTTTTTTAAATGTGATTCTCAGATGGTTTTATAAAAACTATTTTTATTATACATAGAGAGATATAGCTCCATGAATACAATTATTATTATCTGCAGAAAGTCATCCACTGCTTAGCTTATGTGTCTTGGGTAAAGGCTGCATATTGCTCTTCTATCATGCTTTCTACCAAGTCCATTGTACTAATGTCAACAACTTGGAACAGGATTCAGCAAACTGCAGCCTGCAGACCAAATCCAGTCCCCTGTCTGTTTTTGTGTGGTCTGAGAGCTAAGAATGGTTTGTACATTTTTAAATGGTAGGGGAAAAAATTTTTTAAAGAATAATATTTTGTGACTTAGGAAAATTATATGAAATTCAAATTTCAGTGACTATAAATAAAGTTTTATTGGAACACAGCCACTCGCATTTATTTACATATTGTCTACGACAGCTTTCCATCAGCAGAGTTGAGTGCTTGTTATAGAGACTGCATGACCTGCAAGGCCTAAAATATTTATTATCTGGCCCTTCACAGAAAAAAGTATGTTGACCTCTGACTTCAAATAATAAAAATATATTTATGGATAAGTATTTCAGCATCCAGTCTTCTCAATTTAAAGATTGTATTTTCGTTTGCTAAGGTTGCCATAACAAAGTACCACAAACTGGGTGGCTCAAACAATAGAAATTTATTGTCTCACAGTTCTGGAGACTAGAAGTCTCAAATCAAGATGTGGGCAGGCCATGCTCTCTCTGAAACCTGTAGGGGAATATTTCCTTGCCTCTTTCTAGCTTCTAATGGTTTGCTCACAGTTTGGTGTTCCGGGGCTTGCAACTACATAAATCCAGTCTCTGCCTTTGTTGTTGCATGACGTTCTCCCTGTGTGTCTGTCTTCAGTGACTGTCTTCTAATAAGGACACCAGTCATATTGGATCATACCCTACTCCAGTATGACTTCTGGAGTCATACTTCTTAACTAATCTCATTTGCAAGGGCCCTATTTCCAAATAAGTTCACATTCTGAGGTACTGCGGGTTAGGATTTCAAAATATCTTTTTATTGGTTGGTTGGGGAGACACAATTCAACCCATAACTGTCAGGAAACTAGATTCCAAAAATATAAAGGGATTCCCTCAAAGTCACAAGGAGAGTTAGTGGCAGAACAAAGAAAAGACTTTGAAGTCATACAGACTTGAACCAGAACCTGGAAAGCTGAAATTCTAATTAATGAATAATCTTTCCACTACACTATATGGGTTCAAAGTGAATTAATCTCCCATACCTAACGTATATGCAATATAGAACTTCTTTGAGTCCTTTTTAAGACATATACATGTCTTATATATATATAAGCATTAATAATGAAACATACTATTTAAATTTCTGGACTATTATTGGCTCAAATTCCCAGTACTATAATTAATTTGTATTTATTAACACTAAGAGAGAATGAATGTGATGAGTTTTTTCTTTCTATTTCATATGTCAACTAACCATTCCAGAAAACAGAGTAAACTGTATTCATAATCTACATTATGTAGTGATGCTTCAATATTCTGCTAAACTGTCAAAGTTTACATTTTTATTCAGAAGTGACATGCATACAAGACAATATTAAAGAGAAAAATCAGTAATTAAATAATAATTTAAGTTCTTTTAAAAATAACATATATAATTTTTTTCCTTTCCCAATGGCTATCACTTTTATCAACCACAAAAACTCAAGCTTAAAGTTATTTCTCTCTCAAAGACACTCTAAAAGTAGTATCTGTAGGTAGGTTCTCACCTCCAGAGGTCTGTTAGTGGTTGTATGCAAGGGGCTAATAGAATTTCTCAGTGTTAAAATATCGTTAAAATATGGATTATGGGAAAAAGGATCCCTTTAGAACTAAAAGTAATAGAAACATGGCAAATAAAAGAAATATGTTGGTGCCACACAAGGGCAGAAGCAGAGTTGGGAAACTTTTCACCAGACCTTGTTTGCCTGTGAATACCAACTATTCTGCAGAGTATTTTTCAAACAGTATCAGATGCTTATGTTATGGGGAAGCCAGGGCACTTGAGGTTAAAGAAAGCCACCTGTGTGATTTAGCAATGCTCTCCCCTTGAGCTAAATCCAGGCTTTTTGGTTTAATGTTTTAGAACATGATTCTGCCTCCATCAGCCAGTATTAGGGCAATGGGGTACATGGCTCAGTAACCCTAGATATTAATGCCTCCAAATGAGCCTCCAGGTGTAACACTTGGACACTCAAAACATACAGTATTTTAGGATTAAATTACTAGACTTTGAAGGAAAAAGCTGACAGTAGCTTCATTACTGCACGGAAAGTTCCAGGTTTAGTGGGCCATGGGGTAATTAATTGTCATAACCTTTGCCTTTGAAGTAGTTGGAAGAAAGAAAAAGTTACCCCATTTAACTGACAGAAAAACTGAGACAAGGGCAGCTAACTTGCTTGTGGTTACCCAGGGAATAGTTGGCTGAGACTCCAGGATTCCTGACTCCACATTCATTGCTGTAACCACCAGACTAAAACCATCTGCCAAAAGCTGTAATTTGGTCTTGAGGCCATGGCCATAGTTTAGAACCACAGTAGTGAGGGAAACACACTTAAAGGAGAACCTTGAAAATCTTTCAAGGGAATTATGCCTCTTTATCTATGTTGCTTATGCAGTGATTGGAATAAATGCGGGTTTGGGCCCCACCACATTTGTGGTTTGGGGTTAGGCTAGGGTCCCTTTCAGGAAACTGGGAAGGTTTGCCTCACCCTCGGGCCCAAGTTTTTAAACCAATTGTGTTGAGTATATGATGCACAAATCAATGTGTTAACATTATGCTTTTTATTTGGCAGAAGTCATAACATGGGTTGCCATGGATGTAACAAGATGGGCCAGAGAGGAGAGGATTGGAGACGTGGAAACTGAGAGAGCACACTTCTTGGGACCACACGGCGGTCTGGAACAGCCCTGAGGTGGGTGATTTGCAGGGAACTGAATGGGCATAGACTTTGCATTGAGAAAACCTTCAGTGTTTCCAGGAGAAGCAGCAGAAGTAGGTTCTGACCGTGGGTACCAGGCTGAAGTTCTGGAAGGCAAGCCTCAAGCATCATGGAGGTTGGGCTGTTCATCTTTGGGGTTGAGGCTCAAAGAGTGGGTTTCAATGTCAACATTCAAGTTATTTTTGAAAGAATAAAGCAACACACTCCACTGGAATGGTATACCAGGTAATAATAATCATCACAGTAATATTAATAATAACTATATGACATCTACTCTTTATTGAGCTTCTATAGGATGGGTATTATGCTACTAGCTTTTTATATTTTTTATCTTGTTCATTCCTAACTATGGCCCTGCAATATAGGTTTTATTTTTTATATTCTGTAAATGTGGAATTGAGACTCGGCAGGGTTAACTGACTTGTCCAAAGTCACAAGGATACAGTAAGACAGAGAAGTGATTTGAACCCAAGACTCCAATACCACTGTGCATGCTTTATGCTCCTCCTTACTGGAGTAGGGGACATGTCAGTACTTCAGTCCATAGGCATAAGGTGAGAGCCTAGTTATCAGATCTAGGAGGCAAGCCTGATGGATACAGTTGGCAAACTCTTAATGTGTCTTTTAAGAACAAGATTGATTCTAGAGATTAGGCCTTGGCGTGTTCATTCAAGTAGGAATGAAATGGCTCTAGAGTAGGAAATTGAAGTTGCTAAGCAGGTCCTTATCCATATGTAAGTGCCTTTCCCCATAATGACAGCTTTTCCTCACTTATTAATGGTTATGTGCATGGACTTTGAAGTCATACAGATTTAATTTCAAATCTTGTTTCAGACCCTTACTGGCTGTGTGGTCACGGGTAATTTACTTAACTTCTCTGAGCCCTAGTTTCCTCACCTGCAGGGCTGGCAGTTCACAGGATTGTGAAGAGTCAATAAAGTCTTGTATACACGTTTAGCCTTTGACAGGTTGTCAGCAGTCCTCAACATTACATTACATTTATTATATTAATTACTTTAGAATCACCCATAGGGCTGTGAAACCCCTGATGGCTGGGCACATTCCAGATCACTTTTTTTTTTATGCTTTCATTTTATTTATTTTTTTTATACAGCAGCTTCTTATTAGCCATCAATTTTATACACATCAAATTGTGTGTATGTGTGTACATACACATGTGTATACATGTCAGTCCCAATCTCCCAATTCATCACAACGCCACCCCCACCCACCCTGCCGCTTTTCCCCCTTGGTGTCCATACATTTGTTCTCTACATCTGTGTCTCATCTTCTGCCCTGCAAACCAGTGTACCATTTTCCTAGGTTCCACATACATGCGTCAATATACAATATGTGTTTTTCTCTTTCTGACTTACTTCACTCTGTATGACAGTCTCTAGATCCATCCATGTCTCAACAAATGACCCAATTTCGTTCCTTTTTATGGCTGAGTAATATTCCATTGTATATATGTACCACATCTTCTTTATCCATTCATCTGTCGATGGGCCTTTAGGTGGCTTCCATGACCTGGCTATTATCAATAGTGCTACAATGAACATTGGGGTGCATGGGTCTTTTTGAATTATGGTTTTCTCTGGGTATATGCCCAGTTGTGGGATTGCTGGATCTTATGGTAATTCTATTCTTAGTTTTTTAAGGAACCTCCATACTGTTCTCCATAGTGGCTGTATCAATTTACATTCCCACCAACAGTGCAAGAGAGTTCCCTTTTCTCCACACCCTCTCCAGCATTTGTTGTTTGTAGATTTTCTGATGATGCCCATTCTAATGGGGGTGAGGTGATACCTCACTGTAGTTTTGATTTGCATTTCTCTAATAATTAGTGATGTTGAGCAGCATTTCATGTGCTTCTTGGCCATCTGTATGTCTTCTTTGGAGAAATGTCTGTTTAGGTCTTCTGCCCATTTTTGGATTGGGTTGTTTGTTTGTTTTTAATATTGAACTGCATGAGCTGTTTATATATTTTGAAGATTAATCCTTTGTCTGTTGATTCATTTGCAAATATTTTCTCCCATTCTGCAGGTTGTCTTTTTGTCTTGTTTATGGTTTCCTTTGCTGTGCAAAAGCTTTGAAGTTTCATTAGGTCCCATTTGTTTATTTTTGTTTTTATTTCCATTACTCTAGGAGGTGGGTCAAAAAAGATCTTGCTGTGATTTATGTCAAAGAGTGTTCTTCCTTTGTTTTCCTCTAAGAATTTTATAGTGTCTGGTCTTACATTTAGGTCTTTAATCCATTTTGAGTTTATTTTTGTGCATGGTGTTAGGGAGTGTTCTAATTTTATTCTTTTACATGTAGCTGTCCAGCAACACTTATTGAAGAGGCTGTCTTTTCTCCATTGTATATTCTTGCCTCCTTTATCAAAGATAAGGTGACCATATGTGTGTGGGTTTATCTCTGGGCTTTCTGTCCTGTTCCAGTGATCTCTATTTCTGTTTTTGTGGCAGTACCATATTGTCTTGATTATTTTAGCTTTGTAGTATAGTCTGAAGTCAGGGAGCCTGATTCCTCCAGCTCCGTTTTTTTCCCTCAAGATTGCTCTGGTTACTTGGGGGTCTTTTGTGTCTCCATACAAATTTTAAGATTTTTTGTTCTAGTTCTATAAAAATTGCCATTGGTAATTTGATAGGGATTGCATTGAATCTCTAGATTGCTTTGGGTAGTATAGTCATTTTCACAGTGTTGATTCTTCCAATCCAAGTCAATGGTATATCTCTCCATCTGTTGGTATCATCTTTAATTTCTTTCATCAGTGTCTTGTAGTTTTCTGCATACAGGTCTTTTGTCTCCTTAGGTAGGTTTATTCCTAGATTTTTTGTTGCAATGGTAAATGGGAGTGTTTCCTTAATTTCTCTTTCAGATTTTTCATCATTAGTGTATAGGAATGCAAGAGATTTCTGTGCATTAATTTTGTATACTGCTACTTTATCAAATTCACTGATTATCTCTAGTAGTTTACTGGTAGCATCTTTAGGATTCTCTATGTATAGTATCATGTCATCTGCAAACAGTGACAGCTTTACTTCTTTTCCAATTTGTATTCCTTTTGTGTCTTTTCCTTCTCTGATTGCTGTGGCTAGAGCTTCCAAAACTATGTTGAATAATGGTGGTGAGAGTGGACATCCATATCTCGTTCCTGATCTTAGAGGAAATGCTTTCAGTTTTTCACCGTTGAGAATGAGGTTTGCTGTGGGTTTGTCATATATGGCCTTTATTATGTTGAGGTAGGTTCCCTCTATGCCCACTTTCTGGAAAGTTTTTATCATAAACGGTGTTGAATTTTGTCAAAAGCCTTTTCTGCATCTACTGAGATGATCATATGGTTTTTATTCTTCAGTTTGTTAATATGGTGTAACACATTGATTGATTTGCATATACTGAAGAATCCTTGCATCCCTGTGATAAATCCTACTTGATCATGGTGTATGATCCTTTTAATGTGTTGTTGTATTCTCTTTACGAGTATTTTGTTGAGCATTTTTGCATCTATATTCATCAATGATATTGGTCTGTAACTTTTTTTTTTTTGGTAGTATCTTTGTCTGGTTTTGGTATCAGGGTGATGGTGGCCTCATAGAATGAGTTTGGGAGTGTTCCTTCCTCTGCAATTTTTTAGAAGAGTTTGAGAAGGATGGGTGTTAGCTCTTCTCTAAATGTTTGATAGAATTCACCTGTGAAGCCATCTGGTTCTGGACTTTTGTTTGTTGGAAGATTTTTAATCAGTTTCAATTTCATTACTTGTGATTGGTCTGTTCATATTTTCTATTTCTTCCTGGTTCAGTCTTGGAGAGTTATACCTTTTTAAGAATTTGTCCATTTCTTCCAGGTTGTCCATTTTATTGGCATAGAGTTGCTTGTAGTAGTCTCTTAGGATGCTTTGTATTTCTGTAGTGTCTGTTGTAACTTCTCCTTTTTCATTTCTAATTTTATTGATTTGAGTCCTCTCCCTCTTTTTCTTGATGAGTCTGGCTAATGGTTTATCAATTTTGTTTATCTTCTCAAAGAACCATCCTTTAGTTTTATTGATCTTTGCTATTTTTTTCTTTGTTTCTATTTCATTTATTTCTGCTCTGATCTTTATGATTTCTTTCCTTCTACTAACTTTGGGTTTTGTTTGTTCTTCTTTCTCTAGTTCCTTTAGGTGTAAGTTTAGATTGTTTATTTGAGATTTTTCTTGTTTCCTGAGGTAGACTTTTATAGCTGTAAACTTCCCTCTTAGAACTGCTTTTGCTACATCCCATAGGTTTTGGATCATCCTGTTTTCATTGTCATTTGTCTCTAGGTATTTTTTGATTTCCTCTTTGATTTCTTCAGTGACCTCTTGGTTACTTAGTAACGTATTGTTTAGCCTCCATGTATTTGTGCTTTTTACGTTTTTCTCCCTGTAATTGATTTCTAATCTCATAGCGTTGTGGTCAGAACAGATGCTTGATATGATTTCAGTTTTCTTAAATATACTGAGGCTTGATCTGTGACCCAAGATGTGGTCTATCCTGGAGAGTGCTCCCTGTGCGGTTGAGAAGAAAGTGTAATCTGCTGTTTTTGGATGGAATGTCCTATAAATGTCAATTAAATCTATCCAGTCTACTGTGTCATTTAAAGCTTCTGTTTCCTTATTTATTTTCGTTTTGGATGATCTGTCCATTGGTGTAAGTTACTGTCCACTATTGTTATGTTACTGTCAGTTTCCTCTTTTATAGCTGTTAGCACTAGCCTTATGTATTGAGGTGCTTCTATGTTGGGTGCATATATATTTATAATTGTTATATCTTCTTCTTGGATTGATCCCTTGATCATTATGTAGTGTCCTTCTTTGTCTCTTGTAACATTCTTTATTTTAAAGTCTATTTTATCTGATATGAGTATTGCTACTCCAGCTTTCTTTTGATTTCCATTTGCATGGAATATCTTTTTCCATCCCCTCAATTTCAATCTATATGTGTCCCTAGGTCTGAAGTAGGTCTCTTGTAGACAGCATATATATGGGTCTTGATTTTGTATCCATTCAGCAAGCCTGTGTCTTTTGGTTATAGCATTTAATCCATTCACATTTAAGGTAATTATCGATATGTATGTTCCTATGACCATTTTCTTAATTGTTTTGGGTTTGTTTTTGTAGGTCCTTTTCTTCTGTTGTGTTTCACACTTAGAGAAGCTCCTTTAGCATTTGTTGTAGAGTTGGTTTGGTGGTGCTGAATTCTCTTAGCTTTTGCTTGTCTTTAAAACTTTTGATATTTCTGTCGAATCTGAATGAGATCCTTGCTGGGTAGAGTAATCTTGGTTGTAGGTTCTTCCCTTTCATCACTTTAAGCATATCATGCCACTCCCTTCTGGCTTGTAGAGTTTCTGCAAAATCAGCTGTTATCCTTATAGGAGTTCCCTTGTATGTTATTTGTCATTTTTCCCTTGCTGCTTTCAATAATTTTTCTTTGTCTTTAATTTTTGCCAGTTTGATTACTATGTGTCTCAGCGTGTTTCTCCTTGTGTTTATCCTGTATGGGACTCTCTGCGCTTCTGGAACCTCGGTGGCTATTTCCTTTCCTGTGTTAGGGAAGTTTTCGACTATAATCTCTTCAAATATTTTCTCTGGTCCTTTCTCTCTCTCTTCTCCTTCTAGGACCCCTATAATGCGAATGTTTTTGCGTTTAATGTTGTCCCAGAGGTCTCTTAGGCTGTCTTCATTTCTTTTCATTCTTTTTTCTTTATTCTCTTCTGTGGCAGTGAATTCCACCATTCTGTCTTCCAGGTCACTTATCCAGTCTTCTGCCTCAGTTATTCTGCTATTGATTCCTTCTAGTGTATTTTTCATTCCAGTTATTGTATTGTTCATCTCTGTTTGTTTGTTCTTTAATTGTTTTAGGTCTTTGTTGAACATTTCTTGCATCTTCTTGATCTTTGCCTCCATTGTTTTTCTGAGGCCCTGGATCATCTTCACTATCATTATTCTGAATTCTTTTTCTGGAAGGTTGCCTATCTCCACTTCATTCAGTTGTTTTCCTGGGTTTTATCTTGTTCCTTCATCTGGTACGTAGCCCTCTGCCTTTTCATCTTGTCTATCTTTCTGTGAATGTGGTTTTTGTTCCACAGGCTGCAGGATTGTAGTTCTTCTTGCTTCTGCTCTCTGCCCTCTGACATTCCAGATCACTTAAATCAGAATCTCTAGGCATGGGATCCAGACATCAGTTTGTTTGTTGTTTTTTTTTCAAAACTCCCTATGTGATTGCATTGTACAGCCAAGATCGGGCACCAACGTGTAAATGCTGAATAATATTTTTCTCTTGTTTAGGTGAAAAGTAGTTTTCTTCCTTAGTCTAGCAAAAAGCATTGGAGGAATTCCTTAGTAAAAATAACTATGGCTAAGCTAAATATTAAACATAAAAAGAGTGCTTTCCCTCTCATTCTCAAAGGTGTCCTGATGTGGCGAAAAGAAATTGTATGGCCCCCTATTTATAATTAGAGGAGTAACTTTTCATATTTACCTCTCAGGAGTTCAAAGTTTCTACGTTTCCTTTATTTTATTAGGTTTCCTGTTTAGCTATTAATTTGAACAGTGAACAAGAATGAGAAACCAGGGGCATGTTTTTAAGGATGCGTATCTTTCTCTAAAACAGATCATCAAGCATTGCTCCCCTGCCCAGAAACCCCACCAACATATGTTTTTCCCACTTTGGGAGCTCCTCGTGTTAAGGATTGGCAGTGTCTGTGACCAAGTTGTATCTGAAACCCACCCCTGGGTTCTGGTAGGCCAGGGGGTAGTCCAACCAGAGGCCTGGGTCTGGGACTGGCTCCCAGTGATGGGTGGGTGGAGAATAGTGTAGAGCTGCCTTTCTGGGGTAGAGAATTGTGGAGACAGCCAGTGGGAAGTTTGGAGGCCATCGCCTACAGGGGCACTGAGAGTATCAGAATTGAGAGCCCACATGCAAATGCTGGGTCCACTGAGCAGGTGTGGGATTGTAAATGAGGGAAAAGTGAATGGAAACTGGGTTGAATCAGGAGCAGACTGGAAACCAGTAAAGAGGTTGCCTAATGATTGTCTCAAACATCACTGTGTATCCTATCCACTGCTCAAACTGTGAGTGTCAAGCTGGTTTATTGGTCAAGGTGGGCTTGTAAAAAGATATATGTCATGATCCTTAAGTCACTCTATGACCAATAATTTTTTTAAAAGTATTGGTTGGCTTAGAAATAGTTGGCATAACTGATAGAACAAACTAGTTGTTAAAAGAGCAAAGAATAGAGTGAAAGTAGGGTGTCTATCCTGGTTTGACAGGTATAACTTAATTATAAATAGGGCTCCCTCTCATTCTCAAAGGTGTCCTAATTTGGCCAAAAAAAATTGTATGCCCCCCTCTGTAAAAGAGTCTTGGTGTTCCATATTCTTCTAAATTGGAACTGACCACACTAATTATATCAATAGACTTAAATAGAATTGGAAAATTAGTGTCTGTGACCACCTGTGAGGATAAAAGTAAAAATGATTTACCAAATTCATTCCTTAATATGAGGGAGCAGTTGTTCCACAGGTTGAAAGCTCTTTATAGCCAGGGTGTAGAAGCAAGGTTTAGCAGAAATTAAGTTCACTTTGGTCAAATTTATCTATTTCTATGCCAGCCCCATACCACTCTAATTAATAAACTATACAGAAAGTCTTTATATCCGGTGGGGCAAGTCATCTCATCTTACTCTTCTTCTCTAGGAATATCTTAGCATTATTGACTGTTTGTTCTTTTCATATGAATTTTAGCATCACTTTGTTGAATTCCTAGAAAAAACTTGTTGAGATTTTGATTGAAATTACATTGAATTTAGGGAACAATTTTGAGGGTAAATTGATATCTTAATGATTTGGGGGTCTTTCTAATCAGAAATGTGGTATATACTTTGACTTATTAGGTCTGAATATCTTTCAATAAAACTTTATGGATTTACCCAGAAAGATCGTGCATGTCTTTTGAGAAGCAGTAAAGAATAGAGCCGTAGAGTTTAGAATCTGGCACCAGACTGCCTGGATTTGAATTCTGTCATTTGCCAGCTGTGTAATGCAAACTTATGTAACCTCACTGTGCCTTAGTTTCTTCATCTTTAAAATGGGGATATAATTATGCTCACTTCAAAGGGCTATTATAAATAGTAAATGAATTAATATGCAAAACATATAGGAAGAGGTCTGGGAAATAATAAAAACATATAAGTATTTGTTTCTAGTATTCCTAGGTTCCTTTTTTTTGTAATTACATTTTCCTACATAAACATGTAATTCTCTTTTATATAATATTATTTTAAACTTAATTATGTTGTGGTCAGATACCATTTATTAGATATTTCTTGAGAATTACTCTATGGCCTACTCTTGGTCAATTTTCATAAATATTCCATGCGTTCTTCAGAAGAATGTGTAATCTTAAATTGTTGGGTACAGATTTGTCTATATGTTAATTAAATTGAATTTATGAATTATTTTGTTCAAATCTTCTATGTTAATACATTGAAAGTGTGTGGGTTTCACTAAATTAGTGGATGAAATTGAGTTAGTAATGTAGAAGATCTCTAAACAATTTAAAATTTTCACAATGCCTACTGGAAATTATACATACAACAATCATGAGGCTTCTCAGCTTAAATAAAGCATAAGGTTCCTTTGCTTTTTACTGGGATTAGATTGAGGCCTTATCTTCAGAGTAGCAGTTATTTATGTTTCTGATTTTTAAAAATAAAATTATTGTACAACAAAATGCCACTATATTTCTACTAGTGTTTTGTTTTCTTAGTCTCTTTGACCTATTCATAATTGAAGGAGGTATGTTGAAATCTCCCACTATGAGAAAGGACTTGTCCATTTCTCTCTATGCTTCTGTCAACTTTTGATTTATATCATTTGAAACTATTTTATTTGTTATATGCAATTTTAGAATTGTTATATCTTCCTGGGGAGTTGAAACTTTTGTTGTTATGTTGGGACATTCTCTATCCATAGGAGTGGTTTTTTGTCTCAAAGTCTATCTCATCTGTATTATTATAGCTAACCCAACTCTATTTTGATTAGTATTTGCATGGCTAGTTTTTCCTGTCCTTATTTTCCACTATTTCATGTCCTTAGGTATGTTTTTGGTATACTACTTGTAAACAATATATAGTTGAATTTTACCTTTCATCCAGTCTGATACTTCTATTTTTAACTGGCAAGTGTAAGACAATTATGCTTACTGTGATTACTGATATATTGGGGCTTTTTTTTTTTTTTAACCATCATACTTTGTTTCTTCTATTTGATTCACATTTTCTTTGCTTCCTCCAATTATCTTCCTGCCTTTTGGGGGTTGATGGAATATTTTGTTTTTTCTTTCCTCTATTTATTTGAAAGTTTTTCGTTGTAATTCTGTTGTTTTAGTGATCACCCTTGAAATTTGGAAATAAGCTTAAAGAAGTCAGTAATCAGTGCCTTAGTCTCTCTCTTGAAGAATACATATATCCTTAATATATTTTAATTCTAATCACTCTCTCACCATCTTTAGTGTTTCTGTCTTCTTTTAAGCCACCAAATTTGAATTATTACTATTTTATACAAATAATTTTACTTTTATTCTTGTGGCTCCCATATTTTCTTTCTTGGGATCATTTTCCCTCTTCCTGATAATCGCCTTTGGAAATTCCTTTAGTAAAGATGTTTTACTGATGACTTCAATTTTTTTTTTGGCAAGTTTCAGGATATAAGTAGGTTTATTTTTATTATTTTTTAAAATATTTTAGTTTTATAGGGATATAGTTGATTTAAAATGTTGTGTTAGTTTCAGGGAATATAGTTGATTTAAAATGTTGATTTCAACTTTTGTTTGCCAAAAATGTCTTTGTTTTGCCTTTATGCTTGAAAGACAATTGTTCTGAGGATATAAGTTGGCAGTTATTTTCTGTCAGCACTTTGAAAATATTATTTCACTGTTTGCTGGCTTTCCTCATTGTGCTGGAGAATCTACCTGTAATTTGTGGATCGTTTTTTCCTGTTGCTTTTAAGGTTTTCCCTTTGTTTTTGGTGTTCTGTAGTTTCACTAAAATGTATTCAGATAGGGATTTCTTTTTATTTATTTATTTTTTGGCACATGTCGTGCTTCCTGTGTCTGTGAACGCATATTTCCTCAATTCTGGAAAATTCTGGGGCTTTATTTTAGATATTGACTTTCTATAAGTCTCTTTTATCTCTTTCTGGGGTTTGGTGCAATACAACTCTGCAGGTACGGACATCTACCAAGACTTTCACAAGACTTTCAATGAAGTTGCTGTATTGTTAGAAGTAGTTTAGAGACAACCACAATAATGCAACTAAGCACGTCTACAGGACCTCAGCTGGGTGGGTTAGTGCCTTAGTGCAAATTAGAAAAAAGTGCCCCCTTTAGGCAGGGGTAGGGCATTTGATTTAGTGAGCAGAGAGCATGGCCTGGGGAGTAAGGCTCAGGGTAGGTTTTGGTCACTTGTTGCGTCCTTAGTTGGGTGTCTTTAAACCAGGGGTCCCCAACCCCTGGGCCATGGACTGATAGTGATCCGTGGCCTGTTAGAAACCGAGCCGCACAGCAGGAGGTGAGCAGCGGGCGAGCAAGAGAAGCTTCATTTGTATTTACAGCCGCTCCCCATCACTCGCATTACCACCTGCGCTCTGCCTCCTGTCAGCATTATGGTGAGTTGTGTAATTATTTCATTATATATTACAATGTAATAATAATAGAAATAAAGTGCACAATAAATGTAATGTGCTTGAACCATCCCAAAACCATCCCCCCACCAAGATCTGTGGAAAACTTGTCTTCCACGAAACCTGTCCCTGGTGCCAAAAAGTTTGGGGACCACTGCTTTAACCAATCACAGCACCCCTGAAATGGTAAGACCTGTGGTGGCTAGGTGCAGGGTTAGGGTCAGAGGCACAGGGAAGGAGCCCAAAAGGGCTACAGAACAACAGGGAGATCTTAATGTTGTGCATAGAGGAAGATGGCTTGATGACAGGCCAGTCTCTTCAACAACACTTACACACAGAGTCTCTGCCACCTTTTGTGGCTCACCTTCTAACATGGGGATAAGTTATGGGCCCTGTCTCCTAGGAATTGCATAGTTCCTGTGTATGGATTTAACCTTTGTTTCTTTTTACCTACACACTTTATTAAGGGGGGCATGTGTTCATATAAAAACAAATTATTTGGACATTTTTACTAATGAAAAACATCCATGTGATTTAAGCATTTAATCAGTAAAGAAATGAAAACACTGTACATTAGAGATGTTCAGCATACTTTCATTATATAAAATATATACACCAAGCATTCCTGATCACCAGAGTGGGTGCTTAGATACTGACCAAATTCAGAGAAAAGAGAGGCATGAAGATTTACACTCAGCCATTTTTTGTTGGGCACTAATACTGTGCCCAGGGCTGGGCTGGCACCAAGCTTTGCACTACAAGGGTACAAAGGGAATATTTTAGCAAAATACTAACATGGTAACCCTTGAGCCCTGAAGCTAGGAGAGATGCAGGCCATTGAATCACATGTCCCATCCTCTGATTTCACTTGGGATTCATCAGCCTAAATAACCTAATTGAGTGTCATAATTGATTTGGGAGACTAATTTCCTTCCCTGGAAATCATTAAAGGTGGCCACGGCTTGCTTGAAGCAACACTTTCTCTAATGGAATCCCCTGGACTCCTTCATGAGGAAGAAAGGCCCTGTCAGCAGGTGGCTGCTCAGCCCTGCTGGCCCAAGGCCTGCCCAGACCTGCCCTCTCCACAAAGGCTACCAGTAGCTCCTCAGGCCTCCCCACTGGGCGCCTTTCAGAGTGGACAAAAAGGGCATATTGCCAATGGAGGCAGCCACCCTGGGCAAAGGGCTGGCTACTAGCATCCTCTTGGCCATCACCCCAATTAGCGAGACACACTCCTTACTACTAAAGAATTTTCAGCAGGAAACTCTTTTGTGAGTGGTTCGACTTCTCCCCTGTGTGAAATACTTAGAGATTGTGACTTCTTTTTCGAAGCCAATGTTAAATTCCTAATTAAATCCTTACCTTTGAGGTTTTCCAGCCAACTGAGAAAACCCACTAGAGGTGGCCCTAAAGAATTTGCAATTCCTTCTGTTTGATTTCATCAGTGAGAGGTGAAGCTGGGAGCAGCCACCCTGCTCAGAATACCTTTGGAGTCACAAGAGGTGGTTCTCCTTTTCCTAGATTTTAATCCTCTTCTATTTAGGGTGGAAATAGCCTAAACCAAAAATCTGAAAGAGTGGCATCAAGTCCTGATAAAGATGCTGAATTTTAGAGTCACAAATTGAAAGATGTCCGGGATTTAGTTTTATGACGTTCATTCATCTCTGTAGGTACTCTCTTCTTAATCATGCATCTCTGTCTGCAGTGGAAATTTCCATTTGAAATACTCCTCCTACAGGTGTAAGCCATCCCCAATTTAGAATCACCTCCATAGTGCTAAGATAGCCTCAAGTCTATAAATGGCATTTCTAAAATCATCTAAGAAAAAATGTCCATGTCATTGGTAAGATAGAAAGGCTGCCCTAACTTGCTCCTTGGTTTAACCATTCTCACTGTTTTTGCATGTTCTCCCACGCATCCAACTTAAATTTTCTTGCTGCTGTTTAAATTTCTTGTCTCTGTGGAGATGAATAACAGATGTTTCATAGTTTTCAGGGCTTAAAGACAACATTTCTGTTGTAATCACAATTTAATATTGTAGATTGCATATTTTTATAGTAACAGCTACTGCCCAATTTATAAATTGGCTCAAATTATAAATAAGCCCAACTTATATATATTTTTAAAATTTCTTTTTATATTTTATATATTTTTAACATGTGCGCTCTTCAGTTGGGCTACATCAGCCCCAGTAGTTGAAGAGCACACATGTTAAAAGTGCTAGAGTGTCGCATTCTTATTCAACCCTTTCTCACTTACAGATTTTATGGGACTCAGATGTTATTTTTCCCACTTGATCTTGCATTACTAACTAAATAAATATAGATGATTTTTGATGTGCAAGGTAGATTTCTTAACACTGATCCTGCATTTAGATGAAAGAATCTTACTTTTATTTTACTAGGTCTACACTGACTCTTAAGGACTAAAGAAAAAAAAAGTATAATTTATCATGGAAGCTGCTTAAATGCAAAATTAATTAGGCCAGGGGAGGATGGACATGGGGATTAAACTGTCATGCTGGGATTTGATGGTTGGTGACAGATCAGGTGGGCCAGGGAGGCCACAATGTGGTGGGGGTTGATGTGTTTGGTATATCAGAGGCTGCAGGACAGAATTCAGCGAAGCAGTGATGATCAGACAAGAGAGTCAAACTTGGGGAGATGAGCCAAGCTGCAAGGGAAGAATGCTAAGGAATAGGGGACTAAGAATGCTAAGGCTGTAGGAATGGGGGACTCTGGCTAAGAGATTGGGGACGAGTGGGTTTGGGCAACCTAAGACCAGAACTGAGACCAGAGAAATTAGGCTGCATCTTGTATGTGTAGCAGATGCTAACACCACCAGCAAGAATGGAATTTGATTTTGAGCTCTGAATTTGGGTGGAGGGAGACTTTATATGCTTCTATCCAAGGCCAGACCTTGTCTCTGAGAGAGGTCTAATCTGAGCCTAAGGAAGAAAGGAGACTTGAGATAGGGAGCAAAAGGACAGGGAGCTGGAAGTACCCTGCATAACAAGTTTCCTTACTGAATGAGTCCATTAAAGCCTTGTAGAATCAGTGTGGGAATCTGGCCCAAAGTTTCTGTCATCAAGATTAATGGCTAATTAATATATAGCCAGTTCCATTTTTACTTTCCACTAGTATTATAATAACAGTTGTATCTCTAGTCCTTTGTTTTATAATCACTATCCCTCAAAATATTCTGGTTTTGAAGGTAGCTTTATATTTATTAAGGAGATGATAAAATGGAAGCTGAATAACTTAATCAAAGCCACATGCACCTAAGTAATAAAACAAAAAGGGGGGAAGGACCAAATCTGTTGAGATGAAGGATGGACTGGATTACCAAGCGTCCTGGGAACACTTCTGAGGGGGATGGACTTGTTCATTATCCAGTATTAGTTTCATAGGTGTGGACATATGTCAAACCCTTTTAGATTATACAGTTCAAATATTGGCAGTTGATTATGTGTCAAATATTGTTCTGTAAAGCTGTTCAAAACATGAAATAAAATAACAAATGGTACCAACAGTTGATGAATGTAAGTGAATATAAGCTGCAGTTTTTGTACAACCACGTGACAATGAAAATGGGAGTCTATTGGTATTAGATACCTCTCTATTTTTTCTGTCAACAAGACTGAGGGAGAAATTTGAATAAAAGGTAAGGGCTAACTTGTCCAGGATTGACCCCCTGCTGGCTGGCCTCCCTGAAAAGGAGTTGGCCTCGTGAAAAGCTCCATGGAGAGACACTAGGCCTCTAGTGCTTAGAGCAATGAATCATCTCTGGTCAACTACGAGGCATGGAGCCTAGCCTCTCCCTGTCCTGCCGGGGGAAGGCATGGTGCTTCATAACCATAACACTGACACGGTGAATGCTCCACATAACTTGCCATTTGTATCACTGTAACTCAAAGTGTATACCTCAACCTCTGATCATACCAGGGAAGAAGCCAGTGACCCTCAGTCATGAACCCTGACCTGACAGTACAGGCTTATGCCAGGATTCCATTATACTGTGTAGGTTTTGTATCCTTGCCCTTCATTATGCCAAGGGAGGGATGATGCTTTCTAATGAAGTAGCTTAAAAGCCTCACAGCCCGAAGTTCAGATACCTCTCCTCGAATCTGAAACCTGGTCTGGCTAGGTCTCTCTATGATGCTGTAGAATTAAATGTGAGATGGGGACCTATGTCTCCTGTCCCCATGAATTTTCCTCAGTGAACACTGGTATGAGTGCTTCTTGGCCAGTTGCCATTGTTTGCACAATATTGAGTGATGATACTGATGCATTCAATTACAAATGCAGGGCTTTCTTCATCAACTTCACTCTCATGGTTCTCTGTAAACCACTTACTCTTCTCTAGTCAGCTCCTATCTAGATGTGAAGGTTTACAATTCTCTTCAAGTCTCCCACCCAATCATACTCCCTCATTTGGGGCAACTTTGTAGAGAAACAGACATTATGTGTAATTTCTCCCCACAAACATATCCTTTGTCTTTTCCCACTACTCCTTCATTCTTTCCTGTTTCAGAAGAGAAAGAGGAGACTATATTGTATAACGGGTAGGAGGAAGGAGGAAGGTGGCCTGGGTTCCTGTCTTGTCTGGTATGTTGACCTCGGGAAGGTTATGTAACCTGTCTCAGTGTCCTCATCTGTAATGCAGAGGTAATAATGCTATTGATTTTATAAGTTATGGGGAGGAATAAATGAGAAAGTGAATGCTTAGCACAGTATCTGGCCCATAACACGTACTCAGTCCATACGGGCTGGTATCAACACTATGATGACTCCTTTCTAAGGTGAACTCTGCATTCCCTCCTGATGCCATTCTTGTTCCCATTTCTAGTTCCTGGTTACAATAGTCACTGCCCTTCTACATCTCCTCCCATGTTTAACTGAAATGTCACCTCCTCTGTGAAGCTATCCTCCCTGGCAAAATAAATTACATTTATTTGTTTGTGTGTCTGTCTCCTCTGTTACAATCTGAACTCAGGGGCCAGATAATCATTTCTGTAGACCCTGATACTTAGGTGCTTACTTTGTTAAGTAAGTCAGATTTAGAAAGCAGTCAAAATTCCTCCTTTTTTTCTATTAGGAATCTGCCTCCTGTGTTAAAAAGCCAAACATGATCATAATTCCCTTCATTGTTTTGTTCTGTGTTTTGAGAGGCAGTGTGTTTAAATGGTCAGCACATGGGTCTGGAACCATTGAGCCCTGCATGGGAATCATGGCCCTGCCATTTACAAGCCACGTGACTTTGGTCAAATGGCTCTTTAAGCCTCTGGTGCCTTCGTTTGTTCATGTGTAAAGTGGAGCTAATCACAGTACCCACCACCACAGAGTTGTTGTATTAAGTCAGATAGGGCACAGAAAGCATGTAGCCCAATGCTTGGCACACTAGCCATTTCTATCATTATTGTTATTAGAATTGAGGTATCTCCAAAACCATGGTACTCTAGCTGCTAGAAAATCCACCTGGATCATGCTTGTAGGTCAACACTAATGGTACTGTCAAAACTACGGAAAGAGTAGAAATAAAAAGAGAAAAGGAGAAACGTATTTGTTCTGTTCTCTTTTCAATGAATGCTTAAATGATCATCTGTATGAGTATGTGTGTATTCATACAGTTAGCTTTTTATTTCACCTCTCAAACAATTGGAGTACAAAGAGGAAAAAAACGACACTTTCCTCTTTTGGGAAATACAACTGAAGATGAAAAAGAAAGTTTTCTAAGGTAGTTTAAATTTCACTGGGAAAATCTTTATGCTTACAACGTGTTAAAAAAATGGTATTTGATTGCCGTGAAAATTGAAATAGCCCAAATAATGGATTGGATTGTTTATGCAGCATATACCTTGAAATGGTCAATTAAATATAAAATCTTCCCTCTTCTTTTTGTGTTGGTGATTATTTTTTTGTGATTTTTCTCCATTTTTAGCAAAAAAAAAGGTATTTCATCATGTCTGCAACATGCCCAAACTAGTTTACTAAAATATATGCAACATATATAAATGCAAAGGATTTTTAACCTTAAAATAGAATTAGCTCATAAAAATTAACAAGAAGTATACAAATGCTCTCATATAACAAATGGGCAACAGACATGAGCAGGAAATTCACACCATAAGAAATACAAATAGCCAGTAAATAATACAGTAAGAAATATTATTTTAACATTAAAAGCTTATTTGACTTGAGTATGCATTTTACCACAAAGTTATTCATTATTCAATTGCATTGAAACCAAACCTGCAGATTAAGAGAGAGATTCCGTCTTTTCAGACAAGTTTATTATGTCAATTTTACATGCTGTTCAAAACTGATGGAAAAAAAGAGATAGGAAGAGATATGAAATAAAGTAAAACGTAGAAATATGTTAAATATTCAAACATGAGGCCCCTCTGCTCTGCTCTGAAGTTTCCTAGATAAAGTAATTTTCAGCCTCTTCCCAGGCTTTGAGTTTGGTAAAACTTTTGACCTTAACTTTTTGCATCCTAAAACCCTTTTGTCATCTTGTTCTTGGTCATCCCTGTAGGTTGAAGCTTCTTTTTCAGTCTTGATGATCACAAGTGCCCTTGTCCATGAGCAGAGACCTTGGCATCCACCATGACCTGGTTCTTGACACTGTCTGTGGTTCTTTCTCTCACGTCCACCTAACATGAATTACATTTGATAGTACGTAATTAGTATGTAATTATATTTAATTAGTATGTAAATATCAAATTACATTTGATATTATACTTATTTTAAGTAATAATAGTTTATCTTTGAAAAATATCATCTGCTACTTTAATAAGATATGGGAATTCATTCACATATATAAATAATATTTTAAATAGGAATCTTAAAGGAAGAGCCTAACACCTTCTTCAGTATGGAATTTTAAGTTCTCTTAATCCCTAATTTATTAACACTGTGGCTACAGAGGTGACATTTCCTATGAGGTTTGGGAAATTTATGGCAATACTAATAAAAACCAATCCTTGACGTGCCACCCACGTGCTGTTTGAAGCTGTTCTTTTGGAAGACCTGGAGACTGTGGCATCTTAGATTCCTGACTTTGTTGTTATTCATCCCACCCACCCTTCATATTCCTCCATGAGTAACTGGTTTCCTCTCAGTCCTAGTAACCCAGAGGCAAAGAAGTCCAAAGGCAACAGTCAAATGGAAACATAAATCCCAGACCCTCACACCTGAACACACCACAGGCAAACTGACTGCCAGACTAACTCTGGGAAGCGGCTGCTATCAAATTTCATGGATGAGACTAACCTTATACCAAAAAAGTCTCTGCCTAAAAAACAGAGAAATTTATGTATTTTGAAATGGTTGTAGCTGTCATGCAAGTTTTTTACATGGTGAGAATATTGGATCTTATCTGTAGCTCTGAGTGTGTGAGTGGTGTAAGTTCTTCCATTTGTTTTTTTCATTTAGAAGTTACTGGTTCTCATTGGAATTCTAAGTAATGCCTTTCAGAGACAGAACAACCCTACAATATTGTTGTTATTATTAATCTTTCCTCAGATTTTTAAATCTTTCTATTCTTTCATGTTAAAGCTACCAGAACTCAGTGTTCCCAAATGGCTTTGCCTCCTAGCATTGGCTTAGTAAGAATGAGTCAGAGGAAGGACCTGCTGGCAAGGTGTCTCCCCCACTGCCAGGAGAGCATTCCTGGGAGGCTGGGAACCATTGCCTGTCAGTGATGAAAACCTGTCTTCTCATCAACTTGGCAATAGTGTAACATGCCAGGCCAAAGAGGACTTTCTGACATCTGATTAAAGGAGGATTGTGCATCAGTTTCCCATCATTTGTGCCAGGGACCCTTAGCTTTTTGCAAGATGCCCATAGGAAAAAAGATTTTTGTGGTCAAGTCAGTTATGGAAACCTCTGCCTTTGAGCTGTTTATAGATTCACAATGCACATTAGCACAAACATGTTCTGAGACTTCCTGTGTTTAAAACAAAATACTCTGTTTAACTTTGTTTAGCTTAGTGATTTCCAAATTTGTTTGACCACAGAATCTTTTGGGGGGGAAACATTATTAATATTTCATAGAACTGGTGAGCTATAGAAAGCACACAGGATGTACTGATGGACAGTTAGAAGGATGGATCTGATTAACAATGGGAAGGATAGATTTGGAGTCACAGATCTATGTTCACATTGAACGGCTGTTTACCAAAATATATATAATAATTTTAACTTTAGATCTCCAGACCTCTCTCATTCTCAGTTTGGAAAAAAAGTGGAAATAGTAATACTATTTACTACACAGAGTGCTGGTGGAATGAAAGGAGGCAGTGTGTGAGAGGCTATGGGACTAGTGTTTGGTACAATTTTGATCGAATCTTGACTCTTCTTGAGGAATGAACACTGGGGCCAAATGACACACTGGAATACATGGCACAGAGTGATTGACTGAAGCCCTGCTGCTGTCTGACATGCACATACATGCTCTGCATATGATGGCTTCATGCAGGGTTGGGAGTAGCAGCTTATTGATGAGCCGGTGCAGCTGAAAGAGATACAGGCATTTCTGTGCCACCAACTTGGCCTTCTTCACAGTTGGTCAAGACTGGCCATCTGAAAGTGACAAAGGATCAGGTTAACTGCTCTTGTGACACTGGACCAACTGTATTTTTCACTAAAGGCCAGCAAGATCATTGATTGTGGAGATTTGGTGGACTCTTTCCTCAGAAGGAAAACACAGATCTTTCAATCCCAGCTTTGGCTTGTGATATTTTTCTTATATAACCAAGCAGCTAACATTGAGTAGAGATCTTTTGTTGATGATTTTGAGACTTTTTCATAGTTTGGAGGAATATTTTCATCTGAATATCTTGTCATAACTCAAAAAAATTATCTTAGTTTTCTAACCTCTACCTTGAATAAAAACACATTAGTTTATGAGCTATCTCTATACTAACCTATCTGAAGACATGTAGTACTCAAGCTGTATATAGTTAACTCCTCAGGAGTCCATTGCCAGCTCTTTCTGCTGAATTTCCATTTACCTCCATTAATAGAGGCTTTAATTAGAAGTTCTCAAAGAGCCTTACAAATGAATTGTGGTAGACATGGAGCTGCTCCATCCAGAGCTTCTTTCCAGCATGTGCTGCTTACTAACATCTAGAAGGACCATCAGCAGAGACTTCAGTTCTCAGCTCCTGAAGGGTCCATCTCAGTTTTCCACCTCAGGTCACACCCTCCTCAGAATTGTCCACATCCAATGACTTATCCAGGCAGGGGTAAAAAGACTGCCTATTTTGGCCCAATGTGAGACAGCTTTGATGGCCAATATGTGTTTCAGCATCCCCCACTGGGTGGGCCACGGCTTTGTCAGGCCTGAATTGCAGTTCGACCTGCAGTGGTCTGCAAAAAAATTGACCTGCCAAAAAACTGCAATTTGACCTCTGCTCAGTCCTACTCCCTTAACTTCTTTTTACAAGTATAGATTCCAAAATCTCAGCATCTGCTTCTGAAGAAGCCAATCTGTGCCAGAGGTTGGCACTTTTTATGCCTCCTAAACATCTATGCAGTGTTTCATGAACACGTTCTCTCTCTAACTTGATTGTAAGTTCTTTGTGAGCAAGAAATATATAGAGACTTGTACATATATGCCACAGTTTCTACTGTTGTGCTATGGACAAAGAATATAGCTGTTAAGTATATTATGAATGGAATGATATGTTTTTTATGCAGATGAACAGCATGCTTCTCTTTTTGAGAGACTTCTATACTAAGCAAGTGGTCATAAATTAAGAGAGCCATGTTAGAACTCTGGAAATTCTGTCAGTCTTGTTCAGCTTTTTTAGTGGGTCTCTCAGTGTCCACTTACTCTGTGGAAGTTTTCAGGATGTGGTTCTCGCTTCCTTCCCTTTTTCCTTTTTTCTGGGTCCAGAGCTAAAACTGATGTCCAATATTCTTCCACCTATATCCTTCCACATTCTTCTATGATAGCAAAAATGATATTTTTCTTTATGAATTGTTATGCGCAGCAGCATTCTTGACTAATACATTCAAAACTGTGAATGCCATTTTCACCTTAAATAGGCCCCTTTAAACAAATAACTGCTAAGCATTCTTTCCTGTGAATATATAAATAGGTTAAAAATAAAGATGCAGCCAGTGCTGTGTGAATATTATTCCAGCATTACACTTAAGATCCTTTCAGCCCCATTTGCTAACATTTTGTACTCCCAGCCAAAGTGCCAAAAATTGCTCTCTCCTCATGCAATTTTCTAAAATTTTGCTGGCACAAAATGAAGTAAAATCTCTGTCTGCAGGAGAGAGCAAACTTCATTTAGTGTGTTTTACAAAGTGCTAAATAGGTTTTCTATTTCGGGAGTGGAGTGGCAGAATGTGTGCTTCCTGCTATCCTGATCAAACATTTGCAATTCCGTTCCCTCACGGATCACACATGCCAGGTTGTCTTTGGATATATTAACATAATACTTGTGATTTTATTCAAAAGAAAAGGAAAACAATTACAGTGTGTTCAAGGGATGTGATGTCAGTACTGGAAGGTTATTTTTCCTTGTTTTTAATTTTTTTCTATTATTTAAAATAAAATAGTGGTTACAGTCCTTACAGGAGGCTTTTGTATTCAACTGATTTCAAAGTTAGAGCTCTTATTTCCTATTTTCTAGTGCAGCCTCCAAAAGAAAAAAGTGTCATGGTCTCACTGCTGAGAAATTTAGGGTCCTGGATCACTAGCATTATTTCAAGTAGTCCATCAAATCTGTGTCTGGCAGAAATCATACATGACTAAATAGTCACTGAATATATTTTCTAGGAAAAAAAGTACTTGCCTCATAACATAATAACAACAAAAAGAATAGTAAGTAATATTGATGGATTGTTTAGAGTGTTCCAGGCCTTAGTCTAAGAACCTGACGTGTATTATCTCATGGAAACTGACTTCCACCTTCTGAGATAGTACTGTTACTATCCCCATTTTTCAGATGAGAAACTAAGAGAAGTTAAGGAACCTGGGCAAGTTAGTGAGCAGATGATCTGGGATTTAGAACTTGGCTTGGCTCCAGACCCTGCATTCTTTACTAATATGCAAAACTTATCTCACAAATAAGGGGAGGGTGGAGTGATAGTACCTCACACCCCTAGCAGAGTTTGCCATTTAGTCCATAAGGAAACTTGACTGAGAGAGCATGGAAACAAATAATTAGCGGTGGAAGCTGGAGAGCACACAAGAGGTTGAAATATGTGACTTCTTTGTAAACGTCTCCATATGTACAGCCTAAAACACATATGCTGAGAGTATCTGTACACTTTTCCAGCTTTTCCCAATGCTTAATATGTGGCTTTTGTCAACACCCAGCTCCTGCTTGAAAGGAAAGGAAGTTCCTTCAATGCCAGTGAAGGTTGGAGAATTGACCCAGGCAATTAATTTGTGGAGAGTAATAATGCAGTGAGCACTAGCCTTTTCAGATATCTGCTAATTCACCTTTTCAGAAGCAGTTAACAAAAAGAAGAGGTAAATTGTGAGGTTCTTAGATGGCTCCAATTGCATCATTAATCCAGAGAGCCATCTCCTAAATGTATCTCCCTTTGTTTGGAAGTATCCTAAAGTAGTGTTGCCTATATCATTTGGGGTAAGGCTGGCAGTAGGGGTGGGGGTAGGAGTGGGCACACAATGGCAGTGTGGAATCTAGAGGCATTCCCCACAGTACCTAGAATTGTGCCTTGAATATTGTAAACAGCCAGCAAGTACTTTGCATATATAGTCCCTCTTTTCAAAAAAGTTTACATTTGTAATTGGTGTAAAAAAAAAAAATCTATGCTTATAGGAAGAGAAAAAACACAAAGACAATATATTGTAAGAGGACTAAAATAACGTATGCTCCAGGCAGAAACAATTACTAATTCAGAGGAAAGAGAAAGATCATTATGGTCTGAGGACTCAAGAGGAACTTTGAACTGAGCTTTTAGGGATGAGCAGGATTTGGATAAGTCTAGAGTAGATGAAAGGTAAGCAAGCTTTTTTTCTGTAAAGGGCCAGATAGTAAATATTTTGTGCTTTGTGGGCCACTTATGCTCTCTGTTGCAGCTATTCAACTCTGCCATGTAGTACAAAAGCAGCCAGAGACAAATAGGCAAATGAATGGGCTGGGCTGTGTTCTATCAAAACTACAGAAAGAGACAGCAGACCAGATTTTGCATGCAGGCTGTAGTTTACTGACCCCTGGTCTAGACCATGGAGAAGGACATATATTGTAAGGAAGGACATACATATACATCAAATGTATAGGGAGGGATATATTCCTGGGACAGTGAAGAATGGACGAAAGATTATGAATCCGTAAAACATTCTAATGTGTGAAAGAAACCATACATGATTAAATATTCTCAGAATATATTTTCTTTTTGTGGAAGATAGGTGTATCATCATTTCTACCCATGAAAGATGGCATTCTACTAGCCTGAAAAGATGCTACCTCTACTCCCTGAGTCCAGACCTTCATCGTGTTACACTTGAACTACTGAAGCAGCTCCCTAGTCCCCCTACTAGCCTCTCATTCCTACCTGCCTCTAATCCATCCAGCCATCCAGAGTAGGCCATATGAAATGCATATCTGAGGTTACTCCTCTTAAGCTCACTCAGTGTCTCCACGTGGCCTAAATATTGAAAACTAAACTTCTGTGTATGGCATATAAACTTAACCTCTCAAGTCACGTCAAATCATTTGCAATTCCTTGTGCACACTCTGGTCTCTCTTTCATGATTTGTACAAACTGTTCTCTTCTCTTCAAATATACTACCTTCCCACCCTGGCTTCAGCACCCAACTTGTCCACCTAAAGGGCACTTAATCATTCTTAAAAACACAGTACAATTTTCCCCTCCTTGGGAATACTTCCCAGACCTGCTCTGTCTGGGGGTGCTCTTTACTGTTCTCAGTGTTCTCTGTGCCTGCCCTAGAGTAGCACAGATATTCCACTGTACAGTATTTACTCATTGACCTGTCCGTCTTCCCTGCCAGATCTTCAATGCACTTAGGGCAAAACCACTCACATTTTCTTTCTTTTTTTTTTTTTTTCACATTTTCAATCTCTGTATCCTCTCCATCTAACATGGTTCTGACAAAGTTTAAGAAATAATAAGAGAATAGAGATCAATCAATTTATTGATCATTGAATGAATGTCAATATCCTGTTTCCTATTTTTGAACACAGGAGCAATTCTCTTATATTCTAACACTTATATAATAAAAGGATAAAGATAGCACTAAGAAAAACAGAAAGAATATGTAGCAGGAAGCCTTAATAGTAGTTATCTTTGGGTGGTAGGATCATATATGATTACATTTTTGTTTCAATCTAACTATATTTTCTATGGTAGAAATGTATTTCTTTTATAATTGAAAAAGAGCAATAAAAGATAAAAATGTGTATAAAAATTGTTGGTATCCAGTTAAAAATGGAATTGAACAGGCTGCCTAGTGGTAGCCTCTTCCCACTTCCCCCTTGAACACCTATGAAGACACAAAAAATATAAAAATAGCAAGACTGAAAACCAAGCCTTGCAGAAAGTCTACTGAGAATCTGGGTGCAGTCTCTGGAATCTACTAGGCTGATAGAGCTTGGTCAAGACAATCTAACCCTCTCCTTGATTGGTAACATTGCCAAGCTTTCCCTCATGAGACAGGGACCATAACCCAGAGAAACAGAACTGGCTCCAGCCAGAAATCTCCATCACACAGTTGCTGATTCTGGAGGCTTCCTGAGCACTGTCCAAGCTGCCTTCCAACCTTCGGTGTCATGTAGAGGAGCAAGCCCCAGGAAACCATGGGCCAGTAGGGGTTGTGGCCAGTGGTTTATTACATCCTAGGAGGTGGAGTCACCACAAAGATGTTGGGGCTAGGGACAGAGACTGTTAAAACTTGGGATTGAGCATGGGGCAGTGAACATCGTCACCCAGGCTTCCAGCTGGAGATTTAGATATATGCAGTTAACAAGGAAAAAGAGGTGAGCAAAAGGCAGTCCTTTATTGTCAAATACAAGCTCTTTGTTGTTCTTACCTTACTTAAGAATAACTAAAGGAAAAACCAAACAAACAAATGAGAGACCATGGAAAAACAGTATAAAATAAGGGAAAGAAAATGTCATGCTGAGGACTTGGAAGAACAGAAACAGCTTATCACTGAAAAAGACTAACTGTATGATCCTGGAAAAAAGTTCAGAAAATTGTTTGGAATTTCCAGTTAAAATCAAGAAAACATAGCCTCTATGAAACTGGAAGTAAAAGTAATAAAGAAAAAAACAGATTAAGAAAAAAAGACAGCAGGATAAGATGAAGAAATAGATCTGATGAGAAGGAATTATAAGAACTAAAAATATAATAGTGGGACTAAAATCCATATTACAGAAAAAAACGTAATTTGGCACATAGGAAATAAATTCAGTGATATGAAGGACTAACTTGAGAACCTTTCCTGGAAAGATAAAATAAGAGGCAAAGGTGAAAATTTTATGAGAAAAAAAGAGGACAGAAAACAGAAACCAAAACCAAGGAAGAAGCTAGAATAGCTGGAGGAAAAATAGCAATTTTAAAAAATGTAATTGAAGAAAGTTTTCCTGAGATGAGACTACTTGGAATATGTAGATTGATATCCTAAACTGAAATCTACATAATTACAAACTTTTAAAATTCTATAATTTTAAAATTAATAAAATTTAAAATTCTATAAACTTCAGGTAGAAAAATTTTATCCTATAAAGGGATAAAAGACAGTGTCTTCAACCTCCTTCTCTGAACTCTAGAAGTTAGTAGATCAATATTTAGCTTAGTGCTGTCCTATAGAACTTTCTGTGATGACGGAAATGTTCTACATATGTGCTATACAGTATGGTAGCCACTAACCACATGTAGGTATTTGAGCCTTTGAAATGTGACTGGTGATCTGAATTTTTAATTTTATTTAATTTTAATTAATTTAAATTGAAGTAGCTGTGTATGATTCGCACTTATATATTGGACAGTGCAAATTTAGAGTTTTGAAGTTAAGAGATTTTGACTTATATTCTTACTCCTATCAAGGCTGTCTTTCCCATATGAAGGAAACAGAAGGACTTTTTTTCATATTGAGGAACTTAGAAAATATACCATCCATGAACGTTGTAAAAACAACCTTCAAAGATCTATTTAAACCATAATAAAAATAAAAACTAAGAGCTCAAGAATGGGGAAGTTTTGAGAGGGACCTTCAAGATGGTGGAGGAGTAAGACATGGAGATCACCTTGCTCCCCACAAATACATCAAAAATACATCTACATGTGGAACGGCTGCTACAGAACACCTACTGAATGCTGGCAGAAGACCTGAGACTTCCAAAAGGCAAGAAAATCCCCACATACCTGGGTAGGGCAAAAGAAAAAAGAAAACACAGAGACAAAAGAATAGGGATGGGACCTGCACCTCTGGGAGGGAGCTGTGAAGGAGGAAACGTTTCCACACACTAGGAAGCCCCCTCACTGGTGGAGATGGGGTTGGGCGGAGGGGAAGCTTCAGAGCCATGGAGGAGAGTGCAGCAACAGGGGTGCAGAGGGCAAAGTGGAGAGATTCCCCTACAGAGGATTGGTGCTGACCAGCACTCACCAGCCTAAGACATTTGTCTGCTCACCCACCGGGGCAGGTGGGGCTGGGAGCTGAAGCTCAGGCTTCAGAGGTCAGATCACAGGGAGAGGACTGGGGTTGGCTGCGTGAAGACAGCCTGAGGGGGCTAGTGCACCACAGCTAGCTGGGAGGGAGTCTGGGAAAATGTCTCGGCTTGCATAAGAGGCAAGAGACCATTGTTTCGGGGTATGCGAGGAGAGGGGATTCCTTCCGCATGTGCCCACAGAAGGCAGAGCACCACCTAAGCGACCTCCAGAGGCAGGCATGAGCCATAGCTATCAGCTCGGACCCCAGAGATGGGCCTGAAACGCTAACGCTGCTGTTGCTGCTGCCACCAAGAATCCTGTGTGCAAACACAGGTCACTATCCACACACACACACACACACACACACACACCCCAACCAGAGCCTTTGCAGCTTGCCACTGCCAGGATACCGTGACCCAGGGACAACTTCCCTGGGAGAACACATGGTGCACCTGAGGATGTTGCAACATCACACCGGCCTCTTCCACCACAGGCTGGCCCTGCATTCCAATTAGGATGACTGTACCCCTCCCTCCCCCTGGCCTGAATGAGCAAGAGCACCCTAATCAGCTGCTGCTTTAACCCCCTTCTGTCTGGGCGGGGAGCAGATGCCTGAGGGTGAACTACATGCAGAGGTGGGGCCAAAACCAAAGCTGAACCCAGGAGCTGTGCAAACAAAGTAGAGAAAGGGAAATCTCTCCACACAGCCTCAGGAGCAGCAGATTAAATCCCCACAATCAACTTGATGTACCTTGCATCTGTGGAACACCTGAATAGAAAACGAATCATCCCAAAATTGAGGCGGTGGACTTTGGGAGCAACTGTAGACTTGGGGTTTGCTGTCTGCGACTGATTTGTTTCTGATTTTTATGTTTATCTTAGTTTAGTTTTTAGCGCTTGTTATCATTGGTAGATTTGTTTATTGGTTTCTCTCTTCTTAATTTTTTTATATTTTAATAATTTTATATTTTTATTTATTTTTCTTTCTTTTTTCTCTGCCTTTTCTTCTGAGCCCTGTGGCTGACAGGGTCTTGGTGCTCTGGCCTGGTGTCAGGTGTGAGCCTCCAAGGTGGGAGACCCAAATTCAGGACATTGGACCCCCAGAGACCTCTCGGCCACATGTAACATCAATCAGCGAGAGCTCTCCCAAAGATCTCCATCTCAGTGCTAAGACCCAGCTCCACCCAACGGCCAGCAAGCTCCAGTGCTGGACGCCCCATGCCAAACAACTAGCAAGACAGGAACACTAACCACACCCATTAGCAGAGAGGCTGCCTAAAATCATACTAAGTTCACAGATACCCCAAAACACACCACCAGACATGGCCTGGCCCACCAGAAAGACAAGATCCAGCCCCACCCACCAGAACACAGGCACCAGTCCCCTCCATCAAGAAGCCTACACAAGTCACTAAACCAACCTCACCCACTGGGGGCAGACACCAAAAACAACAGGAACTATGAACCTGCAGCCTAGGAGAAGGACACCCCAAACACAGTAAGTTAAACAAAATGAAAAGACAAAGAAATGTGCAGCAGATGAAGGAGCAAGGTAAAAGCCCACCAGACCAAAAAAATGAAGAGGAAATAGGCAGTCTAGCTGAAAAAGAATTCAGAGTAATGATAGTAAAGATGATCCAGAATCATGGAAATAGAATGGAGAAAATACAAGAAACGTTTTACAAGGAAATGGAAGAACTAAAGAGCAAACAAACAATGATGAGCAACAAATAAATGAAATTAAAAATTCTCTAGAAGGAATCAATAGCAGAATAACTGAGGTAGAAGAACGGATAAGTGACCAGGAAGATAAAATAGTGGAAATAACTACCGCACAACAGAATAAAGAAAAAAGAATGAAAAGAATAGAGGACAGTCTCAGAGACATCTGGGACAACATTAAACGCACCAACAGTCGAATTATAGGGGTTCCAGAAGAAGAAGAGAAAAAGAAAGGGTCTGAGAAAATATTTGAAGAGATTATAGTTGAAAATTTCCCTAACATGGGAAAGGAAATAGTCAATCAAATCCAGGAAGCGCAGAGAGTCCCATACAGGATAAATCCAAGGAGAAACATGCCAAAACACACATTAATAAAACTATCAAAAATTAAATACAGAGATAAAGTATGAAAAGCAGCAAGGGAAAGCAACAAATAACATACAAGGGAATCCCCATAAGGTTAACGGCTGATCTTTCAGCAGAAACTCTGCAAGCCAGAAGGGAGTGGCAGGACATATTTAAAGTGATGAAAGGGAAAACCTACAACCATGATTACTCTGCCCAGCAAGGATCTCATTCAGTTTCGATGGAGAAATTAAAACCTTTACAGACCAGCTAAAGTTAAGAGAATTCAGCACCACCAAGCGAGCATTACAACAAATGCTAAAGGAACTTCTCTAGGTGAGAAACACAAGGGAAGGAAAAGACCTACAATAGCAAACCCAGAACAATTAAGAAAACGGTAATAGGAACATACATATCGATAATTACCTTAAATGTAAGTGAATTAAATGCTCCAACCAAAAGACATAGAATGGCTGAATGGATCCAAAAACAAGACCCATATATATGCTGTCTACAAGACACCCACTTCAGACCTAAAGACACATACAGACTGAAAGTGAGGGGATGGAAAAAGATATTCCATGCAAATGGAAACCAAAAGAAAGCTGGAGTAGCAATTCTCATATCAGACAAAATAGACTTTAAAATAAAGACTATTACAAGAGACAAAGAAGGACACTAAATAATGATCAAGGGATCAATCCAAGAAGAAGATATAACAATTGTAAATATTTATGCACCCAACATAGGAGCACCTCAATACATAAGGCAAATGCTACCAGCCATAAAACGGGAAATCGATGGTAACACAGTAATAGTAGGGGATTTAACAGGCTACTTTCACCAATGGACAGAGAATCCAAAATGAAAATAAACAAGGAAACACAAGCTTTAAATGACATGTTAGACAACATGGACTTAGTTGATATTTATAGTACATTCTATCCAAAAACAACAGAATACACTTTCTTCTCAAGTGCTCATGGAACATTCTCCAGGATAGATCACATCTTGGGTCACAAATCAAGCCTTGGTAAATTTAAGAAAATTGAAATCATATCAAGTATCTTTTCTGACCACAACACTATGAGACTAGATATAAATTACAGGAAAAAAACTAAAAAATACAAACACTGGAGGCTAAACAACATGGTGCTAAATAACGAAGAAGTCACTGAAGAAATCAAAGAGGAAATAAAAAAATAAGTAGAAACAAATGACAATGAAAACATGACCCAAAACCTATGGGATGCAGCAATAGCAGTTCTAAGAGGGAAGTTTATAGCAATACAATCCTACCTCAGTAAACAAGAAACATCTCAAATAAACAACCTAAAGCAATTCAAGAAAGAAGAACAAAAAACCCCAAAGTTAGCAGAAGGAAAGAAATCATAAAGATCAGATCAGAAAGAAAAGAAATGAAGGAAATGATAGCAAATATCAATAAAACTAAAAGCTGGTTATTTGAGAAGTTAAAGAAAATTGATAAACCATTAGCCAGACTCCTCAAGAAAAAAAGGGAGAAGACTCAAATCAACAGGATTAGAAATAAAAAGGAGAAGTAACAACTGACACTGCAGAAATGCAAAGGATCATGAGAGATTACTACAAGCAACTCTATGCCAATAAAATGGACAACCTGGAAGAAACGGACAAATTCTTAGAAAAGCACGACTTTGTGAGACTGAACCAGGAAGAAATAGAAAATATAAACAGACCAATCACAAGCACTGAAATTGAAACGGTGATTTAAAATCTTCCAACAAACAAAAGCCCAGGACCACAGGTGAATTATATCAAACATTTAGAGAAGAGCTAACACCTATCCTTGTCAAACTCTTCCAAACTATAACAGAGGGAGGAACACTCCCAAACTCATTCTACGAGGCCACCATTACCCTGATAACAAAACGAGACAAAGATGTCACAAAAAAACAAAACTACGGGCCAATATTACTGATGAGCATAAATGCAAAAATCTGTAACAAAATACTAGCAAACGGAATCCAACAGCAAATTAAAAGGATCATACACCATAATCAAGTGGGGTTTATCCCAGGAACACAAGGATTCTTCAGTATATGTAAATCAATCAATGTGGTACACCATATTAACAAACTGAAAGATAAAAACAGAATGATAATCTCAATAGATGCAGAAAAACCTTTTGACAAAATTCAACACCCATTTATGATAAAAACTCTCCAGAATGTAGGCATAGAGGGAACTTACCTCAACTTAATAAAGGCCATATATGATGAACCCACAGCCAACATCGTTCTCAGTGGTGAAAAACTGAAACCATTCCTTCTAAGATCAGGAACAAGACAAGGTTGCGCATTCTCACCACTATTATTCAACATAGTTTTGGAAGTTTTAGCCACAGCAATCAGAGAAGAAAAAGAAGTAAAAAGAATTCAAATTGGAAAAGAAGTGGTAAAACTGTCACTGTTTGCAGATGACATGATACTATACATAGAGAATCCTAAAGATGCTACCAGAAAACTACTAGAGTTAATCAATGAATTTGGTAAAGTATCAGGATACAAAATTAAGGCACAGACATCTCTTTCGTTCCTATACACTAACAATGAAAAATCTGAAAGAGAAATTAAGGAAACCTCCCATTTACCATTGCAACAAAAAGAATAAAATACCTAGGAATAAACCTACCTAAGGACACAAAAGACCTGTGTGCAGAAAACTGTTAGACACTAATGAAAGAAATTAAAGATGATACAGACAGATGGAGAGGTATACCATGTTCTTGGATTGGAAGAATCAACATTGTGAAAATGACTATACTACCCAAAGCAATCTACATATTCAGTGCAATCCTTATCAAGCTACCAATGGTATTTTTCAGAGAACTCGAACAAAAAATTTCACAATTTATATGGAAACACAAAAGACCCCGAATAGCCAACAATCTTGAGAAAGAAAAACAGAGCTGGAGGAATCAGGCTCCTGGACTTCAGACTATACTACAAAGCTACAGTAATCAAGAGAGTGTGGTACTTGCACAAAAACAGAAATATAGATCAATGGAACAGAATAGAAATCCCAGAGAAAAACCCACGCACATATATACAATATACAATGGAGAATATACAATTCTCCAGAATATACAATGGAGAAAAGACAGCCTCTTCAATAAGTGGTGCTGGGAAAACTGGACAGCTACATGTAAAAGAATGAAATTAGAACACTCCTATCACCATACACAAAAATACACTCAAAGTGTTTTAAAGACCTAAATGTAAGGTCAGAGAGTATAAAACTCTTAGAGGAAAACATAGGTAGAACACTCTATGACATAAATCACAGCAAGATCCTTTTTGACCCACCTCCTAGAGAAATGGAAATAAAAACAAAAATAAACAAGTGGGGCTTCCCTGGTGGCGCAGTGGTTGAGAGTCTGCCTGACGATGCAGGGGGCGCGGGTTCGTGCCCCGGCCCGGGAAGATCCCACGTGCCACGGAGCAGCTGGGCCCGTGAGCCATGGCTGCTGAGCCTGAGTGTCCGGAGCCTGTGCTCTGCAATGAGAGAGGCCACAACAGTGAGAGGCCCGTGTACCAAAAAAATAAATAAATAAAATAAAATAAAATAAACAAGTGGGACCTAATGAAACGTAAAAGCTTTTGCACAGCAAAGGAAACCATACACAAGATGAAAAGAGTACCCTCAGAATGGGAGAAAATATTTGCAAACGAAGCAACTGACAAAGGATTAATATCCAAAATTTACAAGCAGCTCATGCAGCTCAATATCAAAAAAACAAACAACCCAATCCAAAAGTGGGCAGAAGACCTAAACAGACATTTCTCCAAAGAAGATATACAGATTGCCAATAAACACAGGAAAGGATCCTCAACATCACTACTCATTGGAGAATTGCAAATCAAAAGTACAATGTGGTATCATCTCAAACCAGTCAGAATGGGCATCATCAAAAAAATCTACAAACAATAAATGCTGGAGAGGATGTGGAGAAAAGAGAACCGTCTTGCACTATTGGTGGGAATGTAAATTGATACATCCACTATGGATAACAGTATGGAAGTTCCTTAAAAAACTAAAAATAGAACTACTGTATGACCCAGCAATCCCACTACTGGGCATATACCCTGAGAAAACCATAATTCAAAAAGAGTCATGTAACACGGTGTTCATTGCAGCACTATTTACAATAGCCAGGACATGGAAGCAACCTAAGTGTCCATCAACAGATGAATTGATAAAGATGTGCCTCATATATCCAATGGAATATTACTCAGCCATAAAAAGAAATGAAATTGAGTTATTTGTAGTGAGGTGGATGGACCTAGAGTCTGTCATACAGAGTGAAGTAAGTCAGAAAGAGAAAAACAAATACCATATACTAACATGTATATATGGAATGTAAAAAAAAATAAAGGTTCTGATGAACCTAGGGGCAGGACAGCAATAAAGACGCAGACGTAGAGAATGGACTTGAGAACATGGGGAGGGAGGAAGGGTAAGCTGGGACGAAGTGAGAGAGTGGCATGGACATATATACACTACCAAATGTAAAATAGATAGCTATTGGGAAGCAGCCACATAGCACAGGGAGATCTGCTTCGTGCTTTGTGACCACCTAGAGGGGTGGGATAGGGAGGGTGGGAGGAAGATACAGGAGGGAGGGGATATGGGGATATATGTATATGTATAGCTGATTCACTTTGTTATACAACAGAAACTAACAGAACATTGTAAAGCAGTTATACTCCAATAAAGATGTTTCAAAAAAAAAAAGAATGGGGAAGTTTTATTATAAAAGGCTTTATAGTGATCACTGAAAATAGAAAATATGTAATGTAAAACTGGAACATTTAAGAGAATGATCTGTGCCTACAACTCCAAATTACGTTAGCAAAAACAGAAAGTGAATAAGAGGTAGGTGTAGGAGACATTCTAAATTCTTTGCTTGTGTGTGTGTTTTTAAAGATGCACTTTACTTTTTTTTTTTTTTTCCCGGAGTACGCGTGCCTCTCACTGTTGTGGCTTCTCCCGTTGCAGAGCACAGGCTCCGGACGCGCAGGCTCACGGGCCCAGCCGCTTCGCGGCATGTGGGATCCTCCCAGACCAGGGTACAAACCCGTGTCCCCTGCATCAGCAGGCGGACTCTCAACCACTGTGCCACCAGGGACGCCCGATGCACTTTACTTTTTAATCAGACAAGAAGAGAAATATAGAATGGCTTTATATAGGTACATGTTGAATTTAAAACATGATACATCTATAAAAAACTGGAGAAGATAAAAGTAAAGAAACATTCTTCTACACTCAGAAAAATCCATAGCATTCGATTCTTTCATTATTAAAGAACAAACAATTAATAACTTAGGCGTTCAACTCAAGAAGTTAGAAAAAGTGCAACAAAGCAACTCTAAGAAAAGCAGAATACAGGAATACTAAAAGGTTAAAGCAAAATTGATATACTAGAAAATAGAAAGATGGTAGGATAAAAATGAGCCTGAGAACTGGTTGTTTGAGGGAAAAAAACAAATAATCTCTAGCTAACTTAATGAAGAAAAAATAGAATAAAATAGCCAAAGTTATGAATAAGAAAGGAAATATGATGGTGGATATAAAGTAGATTTATTTTTAAAGAAATAGAACACTACATTAAAATCTTGAAAAAGTTTTTCGGGAAAGCATAGTATAAAAATTAATTTAAGAAGAAGTAGAAAGCTTGATAACTATAGAAACAAATTTTAAGTTTTTAAAATGTTACCTCAGAAAGGCTGGTCTTGGAGGTTTTGAGTAAACTCTTTGAAAACTTTAAGGAAGACAGTTCTTTTTAATTGTTCCAGAGCATAGGGGAAAGATGGGAAACTTAAAATTCATTTTGTAAAGACCATAGAGTTTTGATACTAAACCTGACAAAATTTGAGTAATGGAAAAAAACTGGACATCATTCCCACTCCTAAATACAGATGAGAAAACTCAGCAGTATATGAAGAGGGCATGACAAAGTAGGGTTACTTTCAGGATTAAAAAGCAATTGAAAACATTTCCTTAGGACTGGTTATATTCTAAGATCTGCTCATGTATTAACTCAATTCTCACAAAAATAAATGAGGTGTGTTCCATTACTGTATCCCTTTTACAGATGAGGAAATTAAAGTACAGGAAGAGTAAGTGACTTAACCGAAGTCACACAATGAGTAAGGGCAGAGCCAGGGTCAAAACCAGGTGGTCTGGCTGCAGAGTCACACCCTTACTACTGTATATGGCCTTTTATTGTCAGTAGATTATTGGAAAAAACCAAAGCACACATCTCAATAGTTGTAGAAAAGTTGTGTGATAACATTTAGAATCCATTCCTGACTTAAAAAGAAAGCGCTTTAACCCAGGAGACAGTTATGTTTTTCTTTATGTGATAAAATCTATCTGAAATCAGTGTCTAAGAATATAATAGGGAGACTAGAGCCATTCACTCTAAAGTCATGTACAGGCAAAGATTCCCATCATTATTTAATATTGTTATGGTAGTTCTACTGAATGCAACCAGACAAGGGGTGGGAGAGGGAATAAAGAGTTTAACTTTTGGAAAGGGGAAAAACAAATTATTGTTATCTGCAGATGATATGATATTCTACCCAGAAAACTAAAGGGAATTAGTTAAAGATGTAGTAAAGCCAATGAAAGAGTCCAGTACAAGTAATATATAGAAAATAAATACAGAAAAATATCAACTTTCTTGTATATCAGGAGGTACAAACTCAAATGCCTTTAAAGGCTAGGTGGTAACCTAAATGCATGACCTCTCCTGGTGTAGGGAATATGCTGTTCACAATAGCAAGAAAAGTATAGACTAGCTAAGACTTAATAATAAATACAGAATCTTTATTCTGAAAACCATGAAAACTGAATACAGAAATATATACTATGTTTCCAGATCATTTGGAGAGTAAACAGGTGATGCTAGCCAGGAAAGTTTATAATAATGAGAGTAATGAGGGAGAACTTTCACTATCCTTATCAGATATTAAAATGTATATGATAGCTGTAGCAATTAATAGTGTATTTTCTTTCTGTTTGGCTTTGTTTGCTTGTTTGGTAGAGGAATAGATTAGAAAAGAAAACCCAGAAACATACTTAAGTATAGGTAGAATGCTAATTTATGGTACATTCATTCATTCAAAAATAATGTCCTAAGCTCTAGTCATTGAGGATACAATGGTGAATATGGTACACAAGATTCTGTTTCTCTTTGCATTCTGGTGGGAAAGATAAGCAACGTATAAATATACCAAAATAAATAAGAAAAATAAAGATAATTCAAGTAGGGTGGTAATAGTGACTTGAGGGAACATTTAAGCTGATAAATGAATTATTAGAAGGAATGAGCTATGTGTAATTCAGGGGAAAGAACCTTTTAAAGTAAGGAAATATCATGTGCCACTCAAAGGTATCAGGTTTAGTATGTTCAGGAAACAGAACGAAGGCCAGTTTGGGTGAAGAAGAGTAGACAAGGAGGCAATAATACAAGGTGACCTCTGCAGGAGCTAGGTCTCGTAGGACTTTGCACCCAAGATAAGGAGTTTGAATTTTATTTTTTAAGTATAATATGAAAACACTGGGAGATTTTTAAGCAGAGGAGTGACATAGTTTGATATAGTCATTTATAAAGATCACTCTGGTTTCTATTTGTAGATGCAAAGAGACCATCAGAGAAGCAGGTGACCAGTTAGGAGCCTGTCTGAGTAGTCAGGAGAGAGGAAGATGGCTGGATTAATGTGGTAGTAGTGGAAGTAGAAAGAAGTGGATAGGTTTGGAATATGCTTTGGTGGAAGAGTCAAAAGCACTGGATTGGGACACTGAAGAAAAGAAAAGAATCAAAGGTTGTTCCTAGTTATGGGCTAAAAGAACTGGATAAATGATATTAGGAAGACTGAAGGAAGACCAGGATTGGGGTTAGTATAGGGAATTGAGGGTTTCAGATATACCAAGTTTTAGATGTTGTCAGACATTGTGAGGAGATAACAAGTAGGCAGTGGAATATACAAATCTGGTTTTCTGATGAGAAGTTGGGCTCAAGGTAACCACTTGGGCAGTAATTAGTCTACCGATGATATTTAAAGCCAGGTCACACGTGAGAGTGTTAGAGAAGCAAGGAGGCCCAGAAAGGAGCCCTGTACGCTCTGATAGTTGGAGGTAGGCAGAAGAGGAGCAAGGCAGCAATGGAAACAGGGAAGACGTAGCCAGTGAGGCTGGAGAAAAACCAGGCAGGCATTGAAGCTGAGAGAAGAAAGCACATCAGGGAGGGTAGTCACCTGTGATAAGTATGGCTGGGAGTTCAAGTAAGACAAGAACAAAATGGAGGTCACTGATTAGCTTGGAAAGATAATCTTGGTGAGGTTGGTGCATATGGGATTCCTACTAGAATGAAAGGTGAGGAAGTGGAGACTGCTACTTTCGACAACTTTTTCAATATAAGTAAAGTGGCATTTCAACCATTTCAATGATGATGGCAGTTCAAATCGGTTGGAAGAACAAGGATTATTTCATAAGTGATCTTGATATTATTTCTTACTTATTTGGGAAAAAAATGGTTTTATTACATTGTTTTAGAAAAAAAGAAAGTAAACTTCAAAAAGATAATGTCATCTCTCTAAGTGGTAGTATAATGGGTGTTTTCCTTTTGTAGTTATACATTTTTAATTTTAATGTTTTCATAGTATATACTCTTTTTTAGTCAAAGAATTAATGTCTTTTCATGAAAACCAACCACTTCTAGCAGGCTACTAGGTTCCAAACCAAACTAAATCAAGTCAGTTCAGCAGACTATTAGCATTGCATTACGAGCCTACCATCTAGAAAGGTGTGAATTATAAGAACCTTAAGAGTTATGATACAAAAGTGAAAGCGAGGTGAGTGTCCTAAGTGAAACACAAACACCTAAGAGAAGTCAAAAGAAGGGCGTATAACTTGGAATTATGGAAAGTGATTAAGTGCAACCATCAAGCTGTCTTTCCTTTTGAGCATATACGTATGCTTCTCTTTGTGGCAATGGTAGGTGAAGACTGGCTTTTCATTCTCAATATGATAAAAGTCTGCTATGATTTCTTTATCTAGGCAGTTATAACTCATGGTCACTGATCATCCAGTAAAACTCTGAAAATGGAAGGACTTGATAAAGGGAAGATCATTGTGACTGGATCATTATGAGAAACATCACTGCAGTGGGAAGGCAGAATTTGTACCTCACTGAGTATCTCTGTGGGAGAAATTCACAGGACATGGTAACCAACCAGCAGTTACCCAAAGAGCTTGTCAGAGCAGTTAGTAACAGGGGAGAAACCCAAAAAGCTCCCCTTCTTTCCCCTCAGGAATGTTTGTTCATCAATTCAATAGAGAATAAGCAAGTAGCATGTATAACCCAGGATCTCTAAAGTGTGTGCACACACATGTGTCTCCAGTCACCACAGATCATAATCAGCTGTTCACAAATGGCCCTGGATTTTTTCTGGATCTTGTTTCCAGTGCTCAAGTAGCTTGTCCAAGTCTAATTAGAGAAGGGTTAGTTCTGATTAAGTTTAAAGAAATGTGGTTAGTGAATTCAGAGACCACACAAGGGAGATTTCAGAACTGGAGTTGGGTGGAGACACCACTCCTCTCTGTTTTATATGGTAGCTGTGATTGCTGTGGGTTGTGATTTGCTGGACTCGTCCATTATTCACCTTAAAGTCCACCTAGTACTGCTTGTTACAAAGATGAGATTTGGAGATCTGGATTTTTGCGTCTGGCTCAGCAGAGGATGGAGGTGCCTCCTTGCAATCGAGACAAGTACTCTCTGGGTGGGAAGGAGGAGTAAAGTGGAAAAAAAGTATGTAAGCAAGAGGTGATTCAAAATTCTACTCATTTGTGACTCAGAAGCAATAAGTCTAAGGCTATTGTTAGCTACCGTCCCTGGCTCTCCACAGTCCCTAGGCAAGTGCCACAGAGAAAACGATCTGATGTGGAGAGGGAATGACTGGACTGCTTCTATCAGGAAACCATGAGTTCGCCAGGGTGTACTTAGACATAGAAAAAGATTTTTAAATGTAAGTGGCATTACTCACATGTCTTTTCTGGCTGTCTCAGTATGTTCTTCACCCTCACACAGAGATTGGCACACGTTTCCCTTGTCCCTGATCAAAAATAGAACACAGTACTCATTTCAGCTCTCAAACCATTGAACAGTGTGTCGCAAGCTTTTGTGATCTTCTTCAATTCACAACCTAAAGCCAACACAAGCAAGGTGTCATCTGGGTGCTTTTAGTATGTTTATGTCCTTAGAACTTTCATTAACTAAATTATTTTCTTTTGAGGTCCTTCTCATTGCTGGCAAGTCCCATTTTTCAGCTTATATTTCCCTTTATTTAACTTTATTTTGATGCCAGTGGGTTATGTGCTTGATTGTGTTTTCTGTTTAATTTCAGGATGTTGGGTTCTTAGCAAAGCATAATTAGCAGCCCAGTTCATTCTCAGTTCAAGTGCAGGATAATGTACTTCTGCATAAGATGAAATGAAAGCCTCTCTTATGGCTGCCCTCAGTCTAGTTCCGCCTGTGAACCAGCTGGGCATGGGCTTATGGCCCCTGTTTGAACTGAGTGCTCCCTTCCTTTCTCTGGCTATCATCTCCTTCTCTCTTATCACACTGACTAATTCTTACTCTGACTCCTGATGTGTACCTCTGGCTGTCTCTGTTTGCTGGTTTTATTCAGACTTTCTTCAAGTCGATAGCCGCCTTTTTCCTCTACCCTCGTCCTCCCTGAACTTCCAAGGAGAATGGCAAGCTCATCAACTTCCTTCTCTAGCAAAGCAGTCACAGAGACCGCAGCTAACAGCTACGAATGAAAAGTAAATTAGGAGACACTGTTGTGATCCGTGTGTGGGTTGGAAGAAGAATTTCCAGACACAAAGTATTTTAGATGAGAGTGAGTTTATTGAGAACAAGGAGCAGAGTTACTGAGGGGTGCTGCAGATACAGCGGGCCGACTTCCTGATAGACCAGGGAGAGCCGACCCCCTTTGTGGGCTAGTAGCCAACGTTTATAGCCTCAAGACAAAGAAGATTCCTCAGGGTGGCATTAGGTGATTGGTCAGGATGCTACATGGTTGATACGTGGTGAATATTTTACCTAATACGGAGTTGGGGGCTGTCCGGTTTAGGTCAGGAGAGCCCATGGCAACAGTTGCCATGGGGGCTCGGTTAATTCCAGAGATTTTCGTCCTGTGCACTCGATATAGGGCTCCAAAGACACTGCCTGCAGTTGGTGTCTGGCCTGGTCACCTCATCATTTGCTAATTTTAAATTTTCTCATATGGCATTGTTTCTACACTCAGTGTTAATGAGTCCTACTTAGCCACATTTCTCTGATCTACCTGTTTGAAGATGATTTGTGATCAAGACTATGTTAGCACCTTTCAGAGAAGGCCAAAGCCCAAGAATTCATACTTAATTGGCACCTAACCTTTATTCGTTGAGCATTCCCCTAACTCTGATCATTCTCAGATGGTGCCACAAATACCTCTCCCTTAAAGGGCAAAAAAGAACTTCTTCTAGTTAGAGAAACACGTAAGATGCTCCATGAATTCTTATTTAGAGTTTCTCATTCTTTAGATTTGACCTGCTCCACTTTTCTCTTCATGTGCATTTTAAACAATATATTTTTTCTAATTACAAAATAAATGCACATGTGATAAACTCAGAACATACAGAAAAGCTCCAGTGAAGAGACATAGAATCATCTATAATCTCCCTATTTATTATTAACTGTTTGATTTGTATCTTCCTAACTACTTTTCTATATATTAGCACAACTAGGATCATATTGTACATATGTTTATATCTCCCTTTTATTCAACAATTCATCATTGATATTTTCTCATAGTAATAAATATTCTACTACGTTATGATTATTAATGATTGCATAGGGTACACTACTCCCTAATTTAATAAACCAAATCTCTGCTGAATATGTTAATTAACTTGATTATGGTAATCTTTTTCAATGTATATGTATATCAAATCATGTTGTACACTTTAAATATATAAAATTTTGTCAATTATACCTCAATGAAGTTGAGGGGAAAAAGAAAGCAAAACAACAGCAAAATTAACCAAATAGCCTATTGTTGGACATCTAGGTTTCTAATTTATTGACATTATAGATAATGCTTAAGTGAGCATCTCTGCTCATACCTTTTTGTATTCATCTTTAATTCCATCAAGCCATTATTTTCTCATGGAGTCAAGCTCCGTGTTGTCCTCTCTATTGTCCTCTCTATTGTCCTCATTTGCCTTGCCAGTTAAATGAACAGTATTTCTGTACTAGTGTTTATCTTCTTCAACTAAGGCATGCTTATTTGGGGGACATACACTAAGACTGTTTAGAAATAGTCTCCAGGATTTCTTACAAATTCCCCTGACATCTACCTTCTGTTGTAGTTCACCTGTCCCAAGTCGGGTAACTACATGGTGAATGTATTAAGCTTTCTCCTCATTAGAGGTTGGTACTTATGGTCTTAATTATGTAATGATCATGATTACAAACTGGTTTACATAGGAATTCTGCCTACACTAATTCCTGTCCATGTTTTAGAGCCAAGTCCAGGATATGTCTTTTCCACATGTATTCAAAGTGCACTTACGCCAGAGGCTGTAATGTCTCCTATCCAAACCTCATATCCACAGTTCATCCCTATGATGAGCTCTGCCAGTTTGGATGTGGATACTGATCAAAACCCAGTTTTGCAGCCTCCAGTGTCATTTAATATTTCCTGGCCTGTCTTGAGATTTTCCCTCATAGCTTTGTAGTGTAATGTATCCTTATTACTGCTAACTTTTATTGTTTTGGTATGGAATCCACCCAAGAAAATGTTATAATATTGCCTATATCTTAATAGGCCATTAAATATTGACTTTGTACCCACTATGTGTAAAACATTGTGCTGTTTTTAACTCTGCAAATAAGCAGATTAAAGGAGGGTTTGAATATTGATGTACTAATCTAAACCCATGCTTAATGCTTCTCTAACTTCACTATTATCTACCAAAAAGTTAGATATATTATTACAAAATAACAAAGCAAGTAGTTGCTGTACTATATGTGTATGTATATTCATAACTGACATATGTTCTCCCTCTAAACTATGTCTACTCCTTCTATAACAATTAAAGATGTTTTCTAGTTCCTTCTTCCCATATCTATGATAGGGATTCTTAACCTGGATGTGTATAAGAATCATCTGAGATTTGAAATATTCTGATGTCTGGGCCCTTCCTTATACCAATTAGATCTGGACTTCCAGGTGTGGGTCCCAAGCAGTGTTATTTAAAAGCTCTCCAGAAAATGCTAACATTCAGCCAGTAGAGTCAGTTGGTATTGAGCAAAGCACTTTGAGTCTGGCGCTCCATGACCTCAAGAAAATCAACAACCTCTATACCACTGGTTCTCAAACTTTGCTGAAGGCTAGAAACACTGGGGAACTTTTAAAAATTCAAATGTCCGGATCACACTCAAGAAACAATAAGAATCTCTGGGCCATCAGTCCTATTTTATACTCTGCAGGTAAGTCCAAAGTGTAGCCAAATTTGAGAACCAGTGCTCTATACCATTGCAACTCAAAGTGTTACTTGTGGTCCAAAAGCATTGGCATCACCTGGGAGCTTGTTACTAATGTTGGGTCTCAGGCCTACCATATCTGTGGATGATTTTTGTCACATGGACGTTTTAGTGGCACTCTTTATACAAGGGTTTCAGCCTTGCATCTTAGAACCTAAACTTTGAGACTTATTTTGTTAATCATTTTAATTTATTTAGTGGGGAGTAGAAAGTGAAAACACAATGGAGTGGTTCCAAAGATTTGTTTCAAAAAAGCATCTGGACCTTTTAGGGAGCTGCATGTCTCCTTGGGATTTCATCCCTGTTGCTCTTGCTTATTTCATCTTTTTTTGCGGTAGCGGGCCTCTCACTGTTGTGGCCTCTCCCGTTGCGGAGCACAGGTTCCGGACGCGCAGGCTCAGCGGCCATGGCTCACAGGCTTAGCCGCTCTGCGGCATGTGGAATCCTCCCGGACCGGGGCACAAACCCGTGTCCCATGCATCGGCAGGCAGACTCTCAACCACTGCGCCACCAGGGAAGCCCTGCTTGTTTCATCTTTAAGTTTTTGGTGTAGTTCCTTCATTTCTCTTGTTCCTAATACAAGGTCTTGCACGTATTTGGTGACTGCAAGAGGTTGAGGAAAAGTATGATGCTAAGTGAGAAGTGAGGGAGGCAAAAGTCTTCATGCTCTTGAGCTAAAAATGAAATGACACCCTGAATGTGAAGTGTGAATTGCCTGGAGATGCGCCAACACCCTGAGATGTGGGAGGAGAAAGTGGCAGCCTCAGCACTCCACCTGAGTGGGGCAAGCTCCACTCGCATTTGAAACAATGGGTTTTCCTAATTACATGATCACACCTGAGCCTCCTCCAACTCTCCACAAGTAGCAACCTCCTCATGAGGCAGAGGGAGTTGGTCTTAAATAAGTGTGTTAGCGTAGATTGAGTCCTGAGAAATAACAGTTCCACTTTGGTTGAGTCATAGTCACTTAGCATTGAAGCAGCTTCTTAGATATACTAAGTATTTTGGGAATTTGCAGTAACTCCTTCAGCATCAAGGCTAAGAATCAGGCCCTGGGCAATGGCTGTTGGGGAATTGCCTAAAAGTGTACGAGAGCTGTCCTTGTTTTCAGAATTTCCCTACCTCCACAGTGACTGCCTCACTCTTCCCCCAGGCCTGTCCTCTGCCCCTGTGCAAGTACCTTACTCCCTGTATCCCTTCCTGCTCCCCACTGCCACACACACACACACACACACACACACACACACACACACACACACACACACACACACACACACACACACACACACACACACACACTGTAGCCCCCTGTGTCTCCTTGCTAAGAGTGTTCTCTTAGCTAACAGTGACCCTTCTAACCTGCTAAGAATCTTTCTGTAGATACTAGGTTGAGGTCTAAATTCCCCTCCCTGCATCCCAGACAGGGATAATCATATTTTAACAGAGGAATTTTAAAGGTCGAAATCCCACAATAGTCAACATAATAATGAAATAGCTAGTATTTGTCAGACCTGTGTTTTTGCCAGGTACCTCATGAACACTATTTCTTTTAATTCTCACAACAATTGTCTGAAGTTAGTATTATTATTATCTCCATTTCATAGATGGAAAAACTAAGTAACTGACACATGATCCCACAGCTTGTCACTGTCAAGCCTGGCAGGATTCAAGGCCAGGCATTGTGACCCCAGAGCCCACACTCCTATCTCCTATACTGAAATAACTCCCTAACTGAGGCTCTCTTGACGAAATAAGGAATTTTAATTTGGTTTATTATGAAAATTTTAAGCATACAAAAATTAGAAGAAATAGTACAATGAACTCATATATATCTACCACCTAGATTTATCAATCATTAGCCTTTTGTCTTATTTATTTCATTCACATTTATTTTTATTGAATCATTTTAAAATAAATTTCTGAAAATACTTCATCCCTGTGAAGGGGATGAAGTGGGTTGAATGGTGGTGCCAAAAAGGTGTGTCCACATCCTAATCCCCAGAACCTGTGAATATTACCTTATATCGTAAAAGATTGAATGTTACCTTATTTGGGAAAAGGGTCTTTACAGATGTAATTAATTTAAGGATCTTGAGATGAGGAGATCATCCTGAATTATCCTAGGGCCCCTACATCCAATGACAAGTGTCTTTATAAGAGAAAATCAGAGGGAGATTTGACAGAGACAGTAGAGATAAGGCACAGATGAGAAGATGGGAGGCAGAAATGGGAGTCATGTATGCTTCCAGCTACCTGAAGTTGGAAGAAGCAAGGAAGGATTCTCCCCTAAAGCCATCAAAGAGAGCATGGCCCTACCAACATCTTAATTTCAGACTTCTGGCCTCTATAACTGATAGAATAAATTTCTGTTGTTTTAAGCCACCGAGTTTGTGATGATTTATTATGGCAGCCCTAGGAACCTAGTGTAACCCCTTAATAATTTGTATGCATCACCAAAAAATTAAGGATATTCTCCTACATAGCCACAATACAATTATCACACCTAACAAAATTCACACTAATTCCTTAATATCATTTAATATACAGCTTATATTCAAATTTTCCTAACTGTTCTCCAGAGATATTTTAGGGCTGGTTTGTTCAAACAGGGTCCAGTGAAGGACCATACATTATATTTGGTTATTGTTCCTTATAAATCTGTTTTAATCTAGAAAATTGCTCTCTTCACTTCCCCCCTTTTCCACAGCACTGACTTATCCAAGAGCCTTTATAATGACTCACATTCTGGATTTGTCCAATTGCTAGAATGAGGGACTTTTACAGGTTAACAATTCTGGTGGGCAAAGGTTTTCTCAGGGTCCCCTCGGATTCCACTCAGTTTGTAGCACCTGCCTGTGGGCAGAGCTGACTGGAAGTAATGACTGAGTAGGGAGGTGTGTTCCACCAGCTGCACCTTCCTGGGGCTTCCTCAGTGGGCTCACACCTCTCCTTTCTTATGTAGAAAGATCTTAGAGTTTGATGCTCCCCCTGGAGAAAAGGTGGAACAGGGGTTCTTTCCCACTAAACTGGAATTGATTTGTGGCAGCCTAGAGAAGTAGGAAGTTTCATTTTCAGAATTTCAAGACTGCACTGACCCCAAAGCACTTGTATACTTGTATTCCACATAGGGCACACTGAGGCTGGGATTCTACCATCTGAGATACTTACAATTATGTAAATGTTGTTTATTCCCTTTGAAAATGCCACATTCCTAGACAGGAAACTGAATTATGTTGCTAACACTGTGGTATGAATTGGTTTTATAAACATGGCTTTCCCACTGACCAGGTGGTCAAGGGGTATTTGAGGCTGATGGATGTTTGACAGAGAAAATATTCACCTATTTTCTAGTTTGGCCTATGGCTAGATACCTAGAACTGGAGGACTGGAGAGAATTGCTAGTACCAAGGAAGCAAGTTTCACATTGCTCATGCAGCTAGTGGGAAGGAAGCCAAAACTACCCTCTTGGCATATGAGAGCTTCCATTAACTCTGGAAGAAGACAGAAAGGAAATGATACCTTCTGTTTAGAAATTGCCACCAGTGTCTCTTGGTGATCAGGTTACTTCTAAACCAATGACTATTGTGTTGGCCCAAAAGTTCGTTCGGGTTTTTCAGTAAGAATCTTATGGAAAAGCCCGAACAAAATTTTGGGCCAACCCAATATTTTCCCTGCAGCAATTCAAAGTGGAGGAAGTGTTTTCTCATCACTGTGTGTCTCAGGGCTCTAAAATAAGGCATCCTTTCCTGTCTATTATTTGATTTAAGGTCTGCTTTGCGCATTTATTGAACTGATTAGCACATTAGTTTTATTATTCTCTTCCATGTCCTTTTATATTCTGGTGAGTTTATTAGGTGAGGCCAGTTTCTTTCTGAGAGTTTAATCCAAAGGCCTTTACCAGAAGCCTAGCATATTTCCTTTTCTCATAAAGATAAGAAAACTTCAACAGGGAGACTGTCTGAGCCTGAGTTATGGAAAAGATTCCATATCAAACTTCCCAGTGAGATTGACTTCAACATTTGCTGGCTTACTTCTCCTGGTACCTGGTTCACAACTGAGACAAGTAATCCCCTGAGGAGGGAACTGGTCATATTCCATTACTTACTTATGGATTCTCAGTGCTTTTTTTTTTTTTTTTTAGGTTTTTGGTAGAAAAGACATGGAATGTGAGAGAAAGAGAGAAGTTAAAGATATTTCTAAAATTTTTGACTTGAGCAAAGGGAAGGATTAAATTTTCATTTGCTGGCATGGAGTAGACTACTTGAAGAAAGTCTTTCATGTAGGAGAGGGAGGGTACAGAGGAAATGTCAGGGATTTGATTTTGAACATGTTAAGTTTAAGATGCCTATTATATGTTTCCAAACTGAGATATTCAGCTAAGCAAACAAGACTTAAGTTCAGGGAGTTGTCATCATATACCTGGTATTTAAAGCCATATGAGAAAGATTAGATCAAGAAGGGGAGAGGCTCTCTGTTGTTACAGCAGGGTCAGCAATCTTTTTCTATAAAAATTCTAGGCTTTTCAGGCTGTATGGTCTCTGTCACAATTACTCAACTGTGCCTTTGTAGTGAAAGCAGCCATATGCAATATGAAAAGGAATGGCTCTAGCTGTGTTCCAATAAAGCTTTATTTATGGAAACACCAGCAGGCCAAATTTGGTCCATGGGCAATAGTTTGGTGACCTTTGTGTTAGAGGTCAGAGTCATATAGGCTTATAAGAAAGAACAGTTAAATTTTGAGCTTATACTTTAAACACTCTTCCTTTCCAAACAAAGCAGTTGTGTGTGTTTGTGTGTGTGTATACCATATATTTGTGTAAAAGGCAAGTTGAATATCTCTGTGGACCAGAAATAGAACAGATGCCTACAGCTGTTCCATTTCTGAGCTGAAGCCATATACTAGGTCCTCTGTGCAGAAGGAGACAGACAAAGTTCTGTAACCATGAGACTGTAGAGAACCCAAAGCTCCCCGTGTATGGTGAGAGACCTGAGCTGGACTCATTGCCTGAAACCAGGAGCTAAGTATTGAAGGTGGGAAGAAGGAAAGGGTGAGAAAACTGACACTGCTGTCTATGGCTATAGCTTGCATAAGGTATAAGCTATGGCAAGAAGAAACAGAAAATGTCATTCAGAAAGTTCAGGGTCTGGACAGAACTCCCTGCTGTCTGAGTGAATGCATCTTGATAGTCACAGTTCATCTTGAAACTGGAGCTCCAAACTGTTTATTTAAGACCTAGTTCTGCTTCTGGACTAGAGAACTTTAGTAGGAAAACTACACATTACAAAGTCAGACCACAGACCACAGACCAGGAACATAAAACAATGAAAATACTTTCCATTCAAAGTGAACATACAGATTAAATTTTCAGAGCACATTAGTAAATTTAACATCAAGAATGAAACCAAAACAAACCACAGAGGAGGTAAATAGATAAATTCACACATGACAAAATATAAACAATAAAATAATCTCAATGTGACTTTAAAATAAGTATATTTAAGATCCTCAAATAGATACAGAAAAGAATTTTATCCAGAGAGAGAATTATGAAAATAAAATAGATTGATATGAGCCAAAAACCAATTAGAAATTCTGTAAATGCAGAATATAGTTATTGGAATAAAAATCTTACTAAGCAGAGTGATTTCTGAACTGGACTTAGTTAAAAAAAGAATTATGGAATTGAAAAATAGTATAGAGAAAATCACCTAGAGTTGAACACAGAGAAATAAAAAAGATGAAAAACATGAAAAAGACATTAAGAGACAAAGAAGCACTGAAAGATTTCAACATATATAATAGGTGTCTCAGGGAGAGAGAAAAGAGAATGGTGGAGAAATAATATATGAAATATCACAGGTAAAATTGTTCTAAAAGTGACAATAGAATGAGTCTTCAGATTAGAAGTGCACACCAAATGCTGAAAGAGGTAAAAGAAAAAAAACCAACTTGTTTTTACTATACTGAAATATCAAAACCTCAAGGATTTTAAGAAAAGAACTGAAAAGCTAACAATGTAAAAAGAAGATTTAAAAACTTCAAAGAAAGGCAATTAGACAAAAATCAGATTTCTCATGAGAACAATAAATACTTGAATTCGGTGGAGTAATATCTTCAAAGTGCTAAGGGAAAATAACTACTAACCTAAAATTATATATCCAGCTAAATTTGCTTTCAGGAATGAAAACAAACTAAAGACATTTTCAGAAATGCAAAAACTAACAGAATTTACCATCCAGAAGACTTTTGATAAGAGAATGTACTTTTTTTTTTTTGGCAGAAAGAGAAGTAGACTTAGAAGGAATAAGATATAATGTGATACAAGAAACAGTGGGAAACACAGACATTGATAAAATATATTTTAAATATTATTAACTCTAATCTGTAAAAGAGAGCAACCACCATAATTTTTGCTTTATATTTGTTAAGGTAAAAGCTTAAAAGTAAAACGACACTCTAATGTCTAGACTAGGGGGTCTGAAAACTTTCTATAAAAAACCATATAATGAATATTTTAGACTTTGTGGGACATATGGTCTTTGTTGTAACTACTCAACTCTGCCATTGTATCAGGATAGCAGCCATAGGTAATATGTAAACAAATGAGAGTGGCTGTGTTCCAATACATCTTTATTATGGACACTGAAGTTTGAATTTTATATAATGTTGATGTCATGAACTATTATTCTTCTTTTGATTTTTTAAGAAAACATTTTAAAATGTGAGAACCATTCTTAGCTCATGAGCTATTCAAAATCAGTTGGCAGGCAGGATTTGGCCTGTCATCTGTAGTTTGCTGACCCCTGGTCTAGCAAGAGTAACAAGGAAGATGGACAGTCTGAGGGATAGGGAAAAGGGATATTTAATGGATAGTTTGATAGAGGAGAATAGAGATGCTATGTATTTATAGTCATTAGAAAAATTTAAGAGTAATCACTAAAATACTAGAAATACAATCTACAACTTCAAAACCAGCAGAGGGAAAAAAGTAAAATAAAGAATATTTACAAATACCACAGAAGGTAAGAGATGAGATGCAAAGACAAAAACATAATAGAAGAAACCACAAGATGAATTGGTGTAAGTCTAAATATATTAGTTACAGTGAATGTAAATGGATTAAATGCATCTAAAAAGAAGGACCATATGATTGGATTTTTCAAAAAGCCAGTTATATTCTGTTTGCAAAAGTCACACTTAAGGGCTTCCCTGGTGGCGCAATGGTTAAGAATCCGCCTGCCAGTGCAGGGGACACGGGTTCGTGCCCCGGTCCAGGAGGATCCCACATGCCGTGGAGTGGCTAGGCCCGTGAGCCACAACTACTGAGCCTGCACGTCTGGAGCCTGTGCTCCACAACGGGAGAGGCCGTGACAGTAAGAGGCCCGCGCACTGCAACGAAGAGTGGCCCCCACTCGCCGCAACGGGAGAAAGCCCACGCACAGAAACGAAGACCCAACACAGCCAAAAATAAATAAATAAATAAATTTATTTTAAAAAAAAAAGTCACACTTAAAATAAAATGACATAGACAGATTGAAAATAAAAACATAGAAAGAAGTATTCAAATACTAAACAAAAGAAAGCTAGCTAGTAGAGAAACAATAATATTAGGCACAATGGAATTTAAGGAAAAAGCACTAAACCCTATAATAATATTAATTAAAATAAAGAGGAACATTATATAATGAGAAAAAACAACAGTACATCAATAGATAAAATAATCATGAAAGCATATACACTTATCAACATAGCCCAGAAAAACTGACAAAATTACAAAAGTAAATGTATAACCATAGTGGGAGATTTTACTACTTCTGTCTCAAATGTACCAAGCAAACAAAAAATTTCTGCCTACTCTTTTGTCCATATAGAATATATATTCTTTTTACCAAATGGAACATTTATAAAAAGTGCTTAAAACTCATAAGTCTTAAGCATTCCAAAGATCAATATCTTATGTAGGTCATATTTCCTAACAGCAATGCAATTAAACTAGAACTCTAATACAAAATAGTACAAAACCCAACTCATATTTGAAAACTAAAAAAATAAACTCTTAAAGAATGCAAGGGGTTAAGAAATCAAAACAAAAAAATTGCAAAACATTAGAATTGAACAACAATGAAGTAGTACATTTCAGAACATGAGGGTGTAATTAATATACAGTGTATAAACAGGAAAGAGAAGGAAGGAAATAATCAAGATAATAACAGAAGTTAATAACTTTAAAAAGCAAGTCAACAGCAACAAAAATTATAGAAACAATTAGCGTAATCAAGTATGTATTTCTAGGCAAACAAAGAAAAAAGTGAAGAAAACAAAGAAAAGACAAAAATAAACACTTTAAGGAATGAAAAATGTGGGCATAATAAATATAAAGAAAAAATGAGTATAGAAAACTGAAAAACTTGAGGCCAGAAAATTGGGAAGAAAATTAATATTTTTCTAGAAAAACAAATATCAAGTTAATCTCAAAAGAAGTAAAAAAACCAAGTACACCACTAACCATTAAAGGCATTGATTACACATATCAGCATGAAGAGATCTCAAGTAATTATTGTTAAGTTAAAAAGTTGCAGATAAAAATATTGCAGATATATGGAGTATGTTTTTAAAATTAATTATCACCATACATTATGTTTGAACATGTATATATTTAAGAATTGTATAAAGGCATGACTTGGATCCACACGAAATTCATGACAGTAGTTGCCTCTGAGGAGAGAAGGAGGAGAGAAACAAAATGAGACCAAAAGGGAAAATCTAGTATATATTAAATTCCTGTAAGGATTAATTAACTTTAAAAAAAAGATTAGAAGAAACTGTTAAAAGATAATTTTCAAAAACTTATAAAATCCTGACTCTCATACTGATATAAAATGAATACATGTTACAGATTTTCTTTAACTTAACGAGGGTACTAGGCAGGTGTTGTAATGTGTTCAAAAGAGAATCCATGAACCGACAGATTTATAGATCAGGAATATCGAAATGTATAAGGAATTGTTTTTGCAGGGTAAGAGAAGAGACATAATTTGTATGTCTATAGACAAGAACTGTTTTGCACTGCTATCAGTTATCTACCGTATACATCAGCTTGTACATCAGCTGAAGCTGAAGTTGTATATCAACTCCCGTAGAATCAGAATGTGGTAACCCTGAGAGTTCTCCTCTAGAGTCTAGACAATGCACAGTTTTCTATTAAATTACAACTTCTCTATACAACCATGATCAAAGGTTAACATTTGCTCATTTTAGTTTTCAGTACATGTGTTTTTTTATATTATTTTCTGTACTTTATTTAAAAACAATTCAATTTTTTAAGTTAAAAAGACTATATCCTCGTCGCTGCTCCCCACAACTCCATAGTCCCCAGCCCCAAACTCCAAAGATTCTGTTTCTGTAAGTCTGGAGATGGATCTGGGAATTTGTAATTTTTTTTTACCTAACCCAGGTTATTGTGATATGCAGCTAGGTTTGGGCACCTCTCACTTGATGGTAACTAATATTCCTCCCAACTTGGAGATTTATAACTTGTGCCCTTGTTCTCTTGTTTGGGGGCAATTCATAAGTTTTAACTTTTGTGCTGTTCGGAGTAGCATGATGAAAATTTTGCACTGTCCTGCTCTGTCCCACCTGGGTTGTGAATCATCCCTTTGTCCCTTGCATCCTTTCTTTTAGTCACTTAGTAGCTGCCTTGGTTATCAGATCGACTGTCGCAGTGCTTGTGTTCAGGTAACATATTTTACTTTATAATGGACCCCAAACACAAGAGTAGTGATGCTGGCAATTCAGCTATGCCAGAGAAAAGCCATAAACTGCTTCCTTTAAATGAAAAGGTGAAAGTTCTCGACTTAATAAGGAAAGAAAAAAAATTGTATGCTGAGGTTGCTGAGATCTATGGTAAGATAGGGAGTTTGGGACTGACATGTACACACTGCTATATTTAAAATGGATAACCAACAAGGGACCTACTGTGTAGCACAGGGAACTCTGCTCAATATTATGTAACAACCTAAATGGGAAAAGAATTTGAAAAAGAATAGATACATGTAAAACAGAATCACTTTGCTGTACACCTGACACTAACACAACATTGTTAATCAACTATACTCCGATATAAAGTAAAAAGTTTTTTTTTAAAAAAAGAATCTTCTATCCTTGAAATTGTGGAGAAGGAAAAAGAAATTCATGCTAGTTTTACCATCTCACCTCAAACTGCAAAAATTATGGCCACAGTGCACAATAAATGCTTAGTTAAGATGGAAAAGGCGTTAAATTTATGCAATAAGATATTCTGAGAGAGACTAAATTCACATAACTTTTATTACATTATATTGTTATAATTGTTCTATTTTACTATTAGTTATTTTGTCAATATCTTACTCTGCGTAATTCATAAGTTAAACTTTATCAAATTATGTATTTATAGGAAAAAACATGTGTATAGAGTTGGGTACTATCTGTGGTTTCAGGCATCACCTGGCAGTCTTGGAACTTATACACAGCAGATAGGGATGGACAGTTGTATTTGAAAAAATCTAATAAAGACTCTGAGTCATAAATTGACCTGTAGGTAGTACGTCTAATCAACTTAGGAACCCAGTGGTGTAAACAAGATAGTAATTTATGTTGAAATAGAGTTGGGGTTAGCTAGCACTGGATGGAAAAGCTCCACACTTGATAAGAGTTGTTCAAGAGTAGAATGGGAGGAAATTGATGAAACAGGGGAATCTGTGATTGCTTTGTAGGTTAGGCTGACCCAAAAGCTCTTATGAGAATAAACAAGTAAAATCCTCAAAAAACAGTACTCACTGAACTCATCTCTCTGGCCTCTCATTTTCTTTCTCTGTGGTTATCTGAATCCTACTCAATTTCCAGACCCACTTTCTTCCTCTGTGAATCTTCCTTTAACTGCCCACTACAGCTCCCAATTCTTTCTCCCTCTTCTGAACTCCAAGCAGCACTTCTGGTCTCTATGACTCATTTGGTTTTGGCTCATATTCCATGATGATTGTTGTAGATGACTTGCTAGTCCTTGTTACCTATTTTGTCTCTTCCTCCTCAGATGATAAGCAACCTAAGGCAACAGCAGTGCTGTATACATCTTAGGATTTCCCAGCCTAGTTTAAAGGATTGCAGACTCTGGCAACCTCTCTAAATTATGTGAGACATTGACCAAGACTCTTGAAATATCTAATCCTATGTTGGAAGAAGATGAGACACACAGTTTTTTCAAGGTTTATGGCATAGATAAATTTTAGGAATTCACTAGATCTTTCTTTCTTTTTTTTTTTTTTTTGACTGCGCCGCACGGCCTGCAGGATCTTAGTTCCCTGACCAGGGATCGAACCCGCACCCCCTGCAGTGGAAGTGAGGAATCTTAACCACTGGACCACCAGGTCCCCACTTGATCTTTCATGTTAAAAGCAAAAACCTTGTCACTGAAAGTAGCTGAATCTCGAGAATATTTCAGAGATTTGAACACAACCAGAACTTTGCCTCCTCTCTTTCTTATCTAGCTTATCTTTGGTATCCGTATTTTTCACCTTCACAGCAGACAGTTCTCCTCCACATAGTAAAATACCTGATTATCAAAAGCTGCTGCAATTTATAACTTATGGTTACCATAATGGGAAGGGATTGACATGGTTTTTTTCTTTCTCATGTTCACAATTACTGGGAAAATGTCTTTAACTGGTCCAGCTTGGGGCAGGTGATCATGTCTAGACCAATCTGCTTTAGTCAGGAATGAGGGTGAAGTCACATTAAAACATGGATTCTCCCATCTGAACCACGTGGTTGGAATTGGAGGGTGGGAGGAGAACAATTCCCAAGAGAAGGATGGAGGATTTTGTTTCTCAAAAGACAAAATAACAGATTTCAACCATACTTTCAAATCTCATTTCTCACTATTAAAGCCCCCTTATTGTTTCCTTACACATCTTACTGCTTTCTGCCTCTATCGTTTCTCCCTACACCACCCTCCTGCTTTATTTATAAGACTCTGAGTCTCCTTTTCCAAGAAGATCCCCCTGCCTCCGTCCTCTGCTATCAGTTACATTTGTATAAGTATTTGAATTAAATGCTATATCATTAATGCCATGATGTTGTAATTTTGTAATTCATTAGCCATTAAGGAAATGTGAATAGAAACAACAATTGTATGCCACTTTACACTCACTAGGATGGCTATAGTTAAAAAAATAACAAAAAACAATAACAAGTGCTGACAAGGATGTACAGAAAAGGAACCCTCATATATTGCTAATAGAAATGTAAAATGTTGTGGCCACTTTGGCAGATACTTGGGCAGTTTCCCAAAAAGTTAAACAGAGTTGTCCTATGAACCAGCAATTCTACTCCTATGTATATACCCAAGGGAAGTGAAAATGCACAAAAACTTGTACACCAATGTTCATAGTAGCACTATTCACAATAGGTGAAAAGTGGAAACAACCCATCAATAGAAACTGATGAAAGGATGAACGAATGTGTTATATTCATACAATAGAATATTATTCTGCAGTAAAAAGGAATGAGGTATTGATACATGCTATAACATGGAAAAACTTTGAAAACATTTTATTAAGTGAAAGGAGCCAGTCTACATATGGTATGATTCCCTTTATATAAAAAGTCCAAGTCTTTAGAGACAGAAAGTCAATTAGTGGTTGTCTAGGGCTGTGTATGTGGGAAGGAGAAGGGGAGTTACTCTTAGGGAGTATAAGGCTTCTTTTTGGAATGATGAAGATGTTCTAAAATTAAATTATGGTAATGGTTGTATAACTCTAAATATTCTAAGAACCATTGCATTGCACACTTTAAATGGGATGACCATTATGATATGAAAATTATCTCAATAAAACTATTTTTAAAATGTAAAAGGATTGAAAGTCTTCAAAAGAATTAAAAACATAGTAGAAGTAGTGCCTTGTGCCAATAAATGGGGATAGTAGCAATGTTCAGAAGCGAAGTCCCAGCCAACACACTCAAATTCTGGAGTTTAAGAACTGGAGTTAGAACCTCCAGTCTCTCCGTTGGGCTGTTGGCAAGAGCTCTTTCACAAATCTTCATTTCTTTGCTAACGTACTTTGCTCAGTTTGACACGTCCTTCCCTCCTCACCCACCTAGTGAATTCTGATTCATCCTTTGAGAATCATCTAGGTATATACTCTGAATTCTTTCCTATGACCTCTTGCCTTCCAGACAATGGTAGTGGCTTCATCGTCTTTCTTTCCCATAGTGCCCCACACATACCATTGTTAGCGTGTTGACCTTGCTCATTCATGATTTTTATGGGTACGTCTCCTTACTAGACTATGAGCCCCTCAAGGGCAGAGGCAATTTCTTTATTATTTTAATATCCCCAGCACCTGACATGATGACTGATCCAAGTAGATGCTCAATAACTGCTTGCTAAATAGATAAAAAGGGCACATGCCCATGAAATAGACTGAAACACAAGATAGAGATTTAGATCAGGGACTCAGCAACAAAATCCAAGGCCAAAATCCCACTGTAAAAATATGAGGTGGGGGCTGCTGACATCTCTTATTACCTGGTTGCTTGTTACTCTTTTCAATTAAATTATAAAATCTTTAAGGGCAGGGCTATAAATTCTTCTTTTATATGTTTCATAGATAATCCACAAATGTTTGTTAAATGAACTCCTTTTACCCTAAACATCTTCTTCTGAAAAAGAGTGAACGTTCTATTTCCTTCTTGGTGATTCATTATTCTAACTCTTTTAAAAATGAAATGTAAAAGATAGAAAAGGGATTCTCTTCCAATTTGAGATAGATACTGTGGGTTTGGGGAAAATACTTTATCATTGAAGAAATAATTCAAATTGTGAAACTAAGTGAAGGGAAAAATAGTGCCTATCATTGTAGCAACATGACATAGCATTCATTTATTCATTATTTGTTATAGGTTATCTTTCCACACCAGTAAGTAAGCTCTATGAGAGCCAAGATTTTTTATCTGTTTGGTTCACTGAGGTATCCTGAGCATTTGAACAATTTCTGGCACATAATGGGTACTTAATAAATATTTGCTGATAAGAGGAGACAGGGAAAGAAAAGGGAGGGGCTGAGGGAAAGAAGACTTTTATGTATGGAAATATGTAAACACCAGGAATTAGTGCTGGATCAATCTTACTTAATATTGTTATAAGTGATTTGAAAAAATGTCTGCTAGAATAAAATCTTCTGCAGAGCTGTCTGTGTAGTGACATACTGAGGCAATAAGAATAAACTGTAAAAGGAAATAACTTGGCCATATGAGTGTGTAGAAAAATGGCAAATAAGCTCCATGTAGACTGATGGAAGATGATAACACATTATGGGAAAATGGTACAAATGTACCTATAAGATAATGATTTCTAACTATCAGATCTGAACCAGCAGAGAATCCAAAGAGTTGTTGAGTGCAACCTACTTTATGCCCAGGGGTCACTCTGCAACATCAATGCAGTGAAAGAAATAATTCCCACATTATTTTAATTATACATCTCAGGCAGGACTTGGGTGAAAAATGTCTGTGGAAAATAAAGAAATCCTTTTGTAATGGTTGTGTCACAATTTCCTCTCTGCTTCCTGTGTCCTCCATTCTAGTCTGTTGTCTATGGATGTGGGCTTGTTTTTTCTTACCAGAAAAGCAGTACAGGTGACACGGTTAGGGTGCCTGCTCTGCAGGAAGGGTTTCCACAGCTCCTGCTATGGTAGGCTCAGCTGCTCTGAGTAAGTTGGACCCGTAATCCTTCTGGCTACAGCTAACTAGATTCTGAGCAGCATTTACTGTCCACATTTTTTTTTTTTTTTTGCCCTTATGCCATGTATAAATCTTCCTTACTTAAAGTTGGCTTGAGTAGGTTTCTATTTATTGCAGTCAAAGAAATCCCAGATATCAGTAGGTAACGTATTTCAAGAGGAAAAAAATCCCCTATCCCATCTTGCATAAAACTCAGTGCAAATCAATTTGACGGGTAAAGAGGCTTGGAAGTAGATTCTGGAAAGGACTGAATAGTTTACCCTATTGGAAACAGTCCTAACTCAAATGTACCTTGGCCTGTATCTGGAGAGCCTTTGTTTACCATTCAACTCTGACATGGTGAGGTCTGAGGGGAACTCCTGGCCAACTTCCCAAGCATTGCTATCTAATTTCCAGTATAGAAAATAGAGTTACTTTTGTGTCAACAGACTAAGATTTGCAAATCCATGACTCTGTGTGATCTTACTGTTGTTTTCCACTGTTGGTTTTTATATTAGTCAGGTTCTCCATAGAAACAGAGAAAATAGGATATATCTATATGTCTGTCTGTCTATCTATGTATTTATCTATCTACCTACCTATCTATCTACCTGAAGAGATTTATTATAAGGTATTGGCTCATATGATTATGGAGGTTGTGAAGTCCTATAATCTGCCATCTGCAAGCTAGATACATAGCAAAGCCAGTGGTGTAGTTCAGAGGCCTGAGGAGCAGAGAGCTGATGGTACAGGTCCCAGTCCATGTCTGAAGGCCTGAGAAACAGGAGCACAGAGGGTTCATGGAAGATGTATGTCCCAGTAGATCATAGAAGATTTATGTCTGATTTCAGCAGTCAGGCACAGAATGAATTCCACCTTCCTCCACCTTTTTATTCTGTTGAGTCCCTCAATGTTTTGGATGATGCCCATCCACATTGGGGAGGGCCATTTGCTTTACTCAGTTCACCAGCTCAAATGCTGATCACTTCTGGAAACATCTTCAGAGACATACCCAGAAAGAATGTTTAACCAGCTAACTGGGCATCCCTTGGTGCTGTCAAGTTGACACATAAAACCAGCCATTACAGTTTTCCTGGTACATACTTACTTTGGAAAAAAAAGCCAAAACACCATAGTTCATTTGAATTTAATTCTAGTCTCTGCACCTCGTGAATGACTATGTAGAACTGAAGATAAAAGAGTAATCAGGATAACTGGAAGAACTGATGGTCACCTACGTCGGTTAATTTTATTTTAAAGTAGGATTGTAACATAAAGGGCAAATGTTGGACAGGGTTATTATTAAAACCAATAAATTAATAAATGATATGTAATTTACATATATTAACTTATTTAATCCTCATAACAATGCTATAAGAAAAATATGATGATTATTCTAATTCACATATCGGAGGTAAAGTAATTTGCCTAAGGTCTCATAGTGGCAAAGCTGGGATTTTATTCCAGCCAGCCTGGCACCAGAGTTTATGATCTTAACTATTGAATACCTACTAGATGACCTCTGATGTATATTGAATTAAACTCAACTGTTGGAATACTTACAAAACTTGTAAACTTATAAAACTTATAGAACTCTTTATACCAAGATAGAGCAATGGCTCCAAATACCAATAGGCATGACTACTAACTTTAAGAATGTTAAATCCATAATGTAACATGAATGGACATTGGGGAAATTGGAGGGTATCAACCTGTAGATGCTGATGAACTGGGGACAGCCATAATGTCCCCAAACTCTGCCTAAGAAACACTGTTCCAGACAAACCAGAGAAATGTGTGGAAGTCAGGTATAATCTAGTATAAAAAGTCTCATGTTACACTTGCACGTCATAATAGCTACAGAAAGAATATTTTAAAGATCTTTGAGGGTCTTCCTGCAGCTGGCCACTCCCATTGCTGGTGATAAAAAGTGTTGAACAGTCAGTAGACCTGATCCTGGTGGCTTTCTCATGCATGTATTCATGCTGGACATCCTCCTGCTGCTTTATTTCTTTGCTAAGTGAAATGGGTATTTGTTCATATCTTGGTTTTTAAACCCCATTTGTCATCTATTGAATATTTCATAATCAAAATTAAATCTATTTAAAAGAACTTTTCTTTAACAAATTTTTAATTTCATTATCAAGTTCTACAATTTCATGTGTAGCCACAAATACAAAATTGATGGTACCTGAGTGGGCCTGAGGCTTTGCTGTATTAAAAAATTGTTCTGTAAATTTCAGTGCCCATTAAATGTGAGAAATATAAGTTTGGTGAATAGATTTTTAAATCTCTCTACTTGCTTAAACATGTTGGTATAAAAAACTGAAAAGATTAAAAAAACAAAAACTCCTGAGGTAGGATTGGAGGGAGGGAGGAGAGCTGTTGGGAGAGATTTTACTTGGTGACTGTTGCTATAGGAACCATTTACCAATTGCTCAAGATAACAGTTCCCAAGGAAGACAGGAGTAGCAAACAAAATTAAACCCCCAAAATGAGGAAAACAAAGGGATCTGGCACCCCTTAGAAAATATTAAACACCTTTTTATGTACATGCATTTGAGATGGTATTTTCTCAGGGAGAGAGGGCATAGTGGGGAGATGCCCAAAATATTATGACCACTTCTCTTTCAAAGATCAGATAGTAATGTGTTAGGAGGCTGCCACATTCTCCTCCAAAGCTCACTACCATTCCATGGGTCAATCTTGAGGATGATCATAAGCCTCAACTGCAATTCTTTTTCTTTTCAACTAGCCTGCAGAACCAGATCGTGGACATTCAGTGTGTTTGTTGACTGGCCAACTAATCTCCCATTTAGATCTTAAGATTGCCTTTGAGACTAGTGAACACAGAATCTCAGTGCAGGGGTGTGTATTTGAAATCTCAAAGGAGAAAAGGATTTCTTGCTCAAAGACTTAGGGCCAAGCATATTTCTTTGTAGTTATGGCTCATTCACAATTTCCTATTTCCTCCACACATGAAGCCACTTTCCAAGTGAATTGTCAGGTTAAAAACTAAATGTATTATTTTTTTATTTTCCAATTAATACATACTTTTATGCTGCTGTGAAAGCAAAGTAATCATGCTTGATTCCTAGGGCCTCAACTTTTCAGATTTAACTGGATATCCATCCTGCTTATTTCTCAATCCACCGTTCTCCTCTTGATTTCTTTTCCTCTTCTTTACCTATACATGACCCTGCATTTTATCATTTCTAAGATCTTTACTTCTATTTCAAAGCTGACCAAGACTCAGGTAGTACTTTAAGTTCTTGAATGGAAAAAAGGTTGAAAAACTCACTAATACATTCATATTTGCATATCATTCTCAGACCATCTTTCTCCTTATTTCTCTAGGTAAGTATTCAGACTCAGATTTACCAATGGACCAGACATCTTCTCCATGAAGATTCTGGCTGGATCTCCCAAATACAATTAGGGAAAAAGCTAGACTGGTTCAAGGTAGGGGTTATTACCCTTAGGCAAGAGGTAAAAATATTAGTACTATCAGTATGTATAAATCTGTACCAGGATTGGCAGACTCATGTGCCCCAGAGTCCAGGCAGGTGATATGAATTAATGAAACCAGCCTGGTAGAGATATTGGCCCACTGGAGAGCATATGGACGGGGCTAGGGGAGGGTAGAGGAGAATGTTCAACAATTATTCTGCTTCAGCTGATTGATGACATGCAGAAATGTGGGTTCAGAGTTGCCACGTTATCCCATTTTCACAAGACAGAAATCTGTACATTTTTGAAACATTTCTCCGTTTTCCAAATTTCCTAACATTAGAGGTTTTGGTTCTCTTATTTTCTCCACCCACTCTTGCAACATCATTCAGGCTCATGTCTTTAAAACCACCTTTTGCCAATGGCTTCCAAATTTTTGTCTTCAGCTCAGATTACTTCCTTGAACTCTGACTTGCAGATCCACCTGTCTCTTTGACATCTCCATTGGAATATCTAATAGATACCACCAACATAATGGAGAAAACTGAACTCCTGATCCTTCCTGTGAAGCCAGCTCTGCTTTCTCCATATAGCTAAGGGCAATGTCATTCTCAGGCCGGAAACCTCACAGTTATTTATTTATTTATTTTTGTATCTAAATATCTATCTATATATTTTTTAATTGGAGTGTAATTACTTTGTGATGTTGTGCTAGTTTCTGCTGTACAATGAAATGAAGCAGCTTTATGTATACATATACCCCCTCCCTCCTGGGCCTTCCGCCCCCCACTATCCCACCCCTCTAGGTCATCACAGAGCACTGAGCTGAGCTCCCTGAGCTATACAGCAGGTTCCCATCAGCTATCTATTTTACACATGGTAGTGTATTTATGTCACACCTAATCTCCCAATTCATCCCATCCTCCCCTTCTCCCTCTGCATCCACATGTTCATTCTCTATGTCTGCGTCTCTATTCCTGCCCTGCAAATAGGTTCATCTGTACCATTTTTCTAGATTCCACATATATGCGTTAATATACAATGTTTGTCTTTCTCTTTCTGACTTGCTTCACTCTGTATGACAGACTCTAGGTCCATCCACATATCTACAAATGACCCAACTTCGTTCCTTTTTATGGCTGAGTAATATTCCATTGTATATATATGCCACATCTTCTTTATCCATTCATCTGTTGTTGGACATTTATATTGTTTCCATGTCCTGGCTATTGTAAATAGTGCTGCAATGAACATTGGGGTGCATGTGTCTTTTTGAATGATGGTTTTCTCAGGGTATATGTCTAGTAGTGGGATTGCTGGGTCATATGGTAGTTCTATTTTTTTTTTTTTTTTTTTTTGCGGTACGCAGGCCTCTCACTGTTGTGGCCTCTCCCATTGCGAAGCACAGGCTCCGAATGCAGGCTCAGCGGCCATGCCTCATGGGCCCAGCCGCTCCGCGGCATGTGGGATCTTCCCGGACTGGGGCATGAACCCGTGTCCCCTGCATCGGCAGGCGGACTCTCAACCACTGCGCCACCAGGGAAGACCCGGTAGTTCTATTTTTAGTTTTTTAAGGAACCTCCATACTGTTCTCCACAGTGGCTGTATCAATTTACATTCCCACCAACAGTGCAAGAAGGTTCCCTTTCCTCCACACCCTCTCCAGCACACTTTTTATTTCAATATCTTCTGCTTTTCTGGAATTATGAACCTTACTTTTTTCAGACTCAGTTGCTTTTTAAAATTTTTTAAATTGTGGTAAAATACAGATAAGTTTATCATCTGAACTATTTTTAAGTGTAGAGTTCAGTAGTGCTAAGTACATTCACATTGTTGTACAATCCATCTCCAGAACTTTTTCGTCTTTCAAGTAAACTATATACCCATTAAATAACAACTCCCTATTCTCCCTTCCCCTAAGTCCCTGAAAACCATCATTCTACTTTGTCTCTATGAATTTGACTACTCTAGGTACCTCATATAAGCAGAATCATACAGTCTTTCTGTGATTGGCTTATTTCACTCAGCATAATATCTTCAAAGTTCATCCATGTTGTAGCATGTGTCAGAATTTCCTTCCTTTTTAAGGCTCTGTCACTTCCTGTAAGTGTTTGTTCAAATGCCACTTTCTCAGTTAGGCCTCCACCCACCCACCCCCACCTTTCTTCTAAACCCCCATTATCTTAATTTACATTTTTTCCTTAGCTCTCACTTCCTAATATACTATATGTTAATCATTTATTATGTTCATTATTTATTGTTTGTCTCTCCCTGCTAGAAGTTCCACGAGGGCAACTTTGTCTGTTTGAGTCTTTGATGAATTTTAAGCTTCTAAAACAGTGCCAGGCACATGCCCAATAGATATATGTGGAATGAATTTTTATATGTTGGCAACTACTTAAACAAACATTGTGTGGGCTATATAAAACAACCCACAGGCCAAGCCCATAGTCAACCTTTTGGTAGCCTCTGGTTATGAGAAGCAATGTAACCCCTACATCTCTCTTTCCCTTATGCCCCTGGTCTAGCCAGTCTACATAAGCATGTTTTCTATTCCAAATTATCAAAGGCAGATAGTAAACAAAACGGTGTATGGAGGGTGTTGGTTCTAGGCATATCCTTGGCTTCCTCTCTACTTCCTCTTTCTTCCCTGCTCTCCCCAAGTTGCTCTAATCCCGGGGACAGCACTGCAGGCTCCAACCTGCAGACAAAAGGCCTGTGGAGAAATCCAGGAAGAATGCTACATACCCACTGTGATACCTGCCTACCTACCTCCTGGAGTAGTTGAGGCCAGAACAAATCACCAGGAGCCATAACACTCACATGACAAAGGACATCACTGTTGCTTTAAGTCTTGTCTTACAATAGCTGTGGGAAAACAGATATGACATGGCACAGTGAGCTCCCGAGCAGATGGAGTTAAATCCTGGCTATGCCATTTACCTTGGGCACCTTACTCTCACGGAGTTGTTGATTCCTTGCCTGTCAAATGGAAGTCATCTTATTTGTCTAAGTATTAAACAGGATAATAAATGCCAAACGCTTGGCATATAGTAGGTAGTTGATTGATGATTGCTTCCTTGCCTTCTCCCAAGCCAAATGTTTGCTATAACCATTTTAGGGAATTTGGTTCCTCCCCTTCACTTAAATCACATTACCCTTACCCTTTTTGAACATATTATTTTCAAACTATTAGGATTTTTTTCAACCTACTGTGCATACTGTATTTCCTAGATTTTGAAGTCTCTCCTTAAACACTTCTCTGCAAAACATATTTTTTTATTCTGTGTTTCTCTCTCGCACTTAAAAAAAATTGTTGATACTGCTACATGAGAGTTAATCTTCTGGTCTTTACTTTCAAAGACTTTCATGGTGTCTGTATATTTGCTACCTAAGACTTAAGCAGAAAAGCCAATTACATAGATTGATTAAAATAAAACAAAAGCAGGAATGGCATTTAAAAGTATATAAATTCACATTTTTTGAGTTCCTTAAACATGGACTAATTTTTAAAATATTCTCTGCCTCACCTCAAAATGTTTGGTTACTGGTTTTTGTCTAAATGCATCCAGTAGCAACAGACTTGCATGTTCCTTTGTGACCTGGAAATTCCCAAGTAATCACTTTTGAGTAGCAGATGTTTAGATAAGCTAACAAGTTCTTAGGGAAATAAATCCTTTTATGATTATTTCAGTGGGGATCTGTATGTTTGGTTCAGTACTTTAGTGGAACTACATTCTCAACAGGTGAAAATAAATACATGCAGAGCCAGGGTTTAAACTGAGAGAAGGAGATCTGGCACCTATTTTCCAGTGACTATATAAAGACAGGCCAGGGGGCTGACCTCAGGATGGGTGTGGGTCAGAAGGGCAGGAAGGGAATCTGCTGGTCCTCTTGTTCTTTTTGAAAGTCTTGTAAGAGCAAAATACATGTCAATTTTTTAAAGGGGGCCTGGGAAAGGGAGCATTGTAAGAAATTTAACTTAATACTTATAATACATACAAAGATAACATTATCATGTCATGTGTACAGCCAAGTGGGGAAATAATATCATCTGCTATCAATAACATCCGCAAATATTTATTACACATCCTCGGGGATGACACAAGCAGCAGACAGGCGTATGGACACCTAAGGGAGTGTTGGAGTGACCTCCATGTGTTTAGGTAATATGTGAGTGGGAAACTGTTATTACTCTGGGTTTTATTTTTTGATTTTTTTGCTAGTCCTCTTTCCTTTCAATTTCTGCAGTAGAAAGGCTTTGAGCCACCAATACCTTTGTGAAAAAGAGAACATTACTCATTAGCTTTTTCCTTCAGGCAAAACCAAGTGCTATGTTTTAGCTCTCTACCCCTGATAAAGCTCTAAATCTTTCATCTTGATGGGAGGCAAAGACAAAGGCAGCAACCTCAGTTCTAAGAGATTCATTCCTTCCTCCTTTCCTTCCTCGTTCCCTTCCCTTTTTCCTTCCTTCCTTTTCTGTTTTTCTTGCTCTCTGATGGCATAGCTTCACTCTTGGTTGTAGTCCTCTTTGTTTGAACTTTTCTAATACTCCAGGGTTATCCACAAACCTCATACGATTTCTTTAAAGAGAGACAAATTATATTAATCTCAATTAGAGACCACACATGCCTACACAATTTTGCCCACATCAGGATGGAGGTTTAAAAAAAAACACCCTAATTTTTTTTAACAGGCAAACACAACTGTAGGATCATAGACCCTACATTTTCTACATAGTGAACATATAAACTCAGTGGTCTGGGGCCCATGGTCAGAAAGACATGGTAGTTCTACACTCTTCAGATCTTTCCAATTAGAACTTGAAAGCCCATTTCCCTCCCAGAGAAATGCCAGATGCATTCTTCTTTAATGAGCTTAGGACCAAAACTGCAATATGATCTCCTGCTTCAGGTGGAACATGGATAACAACTTAGAAAGAAAGGAGAATGGGGTCTGGAAGAGGATGTAGATTGAAGGATTACCTTAATTAAATGTAAAAGTAGGATCAGAGAGGTAGAAAGACCTTAAAGAAACACGAGTTCTGTGGTCTGAGAGACAAAGCCCTGTAGGGCAGCTGTTCCCATGTTTGGAAAAAAATCAAAGTAAGTCTGGATGTTTATACAATATTTAAAGAAAATAAGGTGGGCATGACAAACACTCCATAGAATATAGGCAACCCAAGACAAAAGCCTCCTGAGAACTAGTAACATCTTAAATGTTTTTAGTTGACTCTATGTTCTAATTCCATGCATTTTATTTAACTCAAACTCATAAATCAGGTTATTCTTTCAAATTATCCCCGATTCCACAGGCTCACTATGTTTTCTAGAGTCTTAAAAATTCAGTCTACAGGCAAATAAAAATTTAATTCAAAGTTTAATACAAATGAAAGTACATGGAGCTTGCCAGATCATATTTTTTAGGGTGTTTCTAAGAGCGACCAGAACTTTAAAATGCTGCAGTTCGGATTAAATAAATTATAATCCGTTAAAACAATGAGATATTATGCAGCTGTAAAAATCAATGAGGAAACCATGTACTGAGATATAAAAAAAAAGTCTCCAAGATATAGTATTAGGTAAAAAAATAAGATACAGAACAGTATGCAGAGTGTATTACTTTTACATAAAAATAGGTGAGAACAATATGTATGTATGTATTTACTCAGATATAAAAAACAAGCACAGGAAGAATACACAATGAATTAATAACAGTGGTTATTTAGGGCAGGAAGACTGGGCAGAAGGTAACTGGGCTGATTGGGACTAGGGGTGAGGAGATATTTTACTATAGACAGCTTTTATACTGTTAGATCCTTGAACTAATGTGACTATATTAGCTATACACATATAATTCTAAAGTCCTTTATTATACAAAAAAAAAAAACAAGAAACAAAATGCAGTAGTTCAAAGGTGATGAATCTATAGGGGAAGTCTGTATTACTGACCTATATTTTATTTTTAGGCTCTGTCATCTTGTGTCTTGCTAATATCTCAAGGATAAACTACCAAATGCCTACAGTTTGACCCCTAGGTAAAGGAGAGATCAGGAAACTTCAGAAAACACAACCACCCGATAATCTTCTTAGAAGCATTTGGTACTGCTCAGTGATCCATGAATGTCAAGGCAAAACTCTGATATGCCTCTTCCAGGTTCTATATAAATCTCTTTATCTAAGGTAAACCTTGGGTCAATAAGAAATACTTGTGACCTTTGTTTTATGTTCGTGAGTGTTTTAGAGGCATTATTTCACATATCTTTCCAATAGCTCATGAAATATACAGCCTTTCTAATATCTTTTCATAAATAGAGATGTTAAGGCACTCAACAATCCAGCTCTGTGACAGTGTGTTCAGTGGTAAAGAAGAGCACACGTCTGTTTCGATTCATGGCCATACAATTACAGAGATTCACAGACTCCCCCAAAACATTCTCCATTCTCCAGTTGAGGCACTAGCTCCAGTGTCATTTTAAGCTCCTTTCTCATGTACTTAGATTCCTTTCTTTTCTGCAGATGGCAAACTTGCCTCTATCTGGTATCTGGGGGATGCATATCATTGGAATTATTAAATGTACAAGCTAACACAGCAAACCACCAATTTGTTATTTTGATGAAAATATTCTTGCATTTTCAGCAGATGGCTAAAAATGTTGCCTTTGTTATACATACTTTGTTTTGACAAAAACAGAAAAATAGAAAAAGAAAGCTCTGATCATTTTTCCTGTGAAGCTTAATCTAAAACCAAACAATTTGGCATGTGACTTCTGAGCGTGTTCCATGTTTCATCTCTAGAGCCCATTTCCCTGGCAACCTCCGCCCTCTCCCAGCTGCAGAGGTCAACACAATAGACTTGTCACAGGTTTTAAGTTGGGTAACTACTTTTAATTTGGAGAAATTATTACCCAGGGAGAAAATAGGCTGGTCCTGTACTTCAAAGAAAAAAAATAGAAATCAAGATGCACACAGCCTCCTGAGTTGGACTAACTCTTCACGTTGCTGTGTACCTCCTAAGCAGCTGTTCAAATAAGTAGTTGCCCGAGGAAATGTATATTCAAATGCTCCTTGTCATTTGCCTCTCCGAGCTTCACACCTAAAAGCCAGATGCAAGCTCTTCCAGGGCTAACAAATAGATGCCTTCTGGTGGCTCATTATGGTAATTACTGGCCGTATATTACTGCCATGTGAAAAGGGTTGTGAGGCAGGCCAGCCCAGAGGCATTTACAAGTGGTTTATTTGTGTTGAGCTATTAAGAATCCTCAAGTTATCAGATCAACCACTGCTCTTTGGGTTTTACAAGCAAGTTGTTCCTTAACAATCTGATCCTTCATCTGCTACCTTTGTGATATGTTTAAGCACCACTTAGGGACCTAACATGCTGCTTAGGAAAGTTACTTTACCTGTTTACAAAGAGATTCTCAAGTCCATTGTGTCCTGTGCACATTTTCTGCATGGCTCCTTCCCAACACCACCCACCCCACCCACCCCCATCCCTCCAAAGGCTGCAGTGCTTTCCTCATTCTTTGATCTTCAACTGGGCTACACACCTCTTTGTTGGCCACAGACACCTTCTTGGTGTAAACGAATGTTGATGCAACTGAGCTTTATGGGTTTGGACAACATCAGGGTTGAATCCAGGTACATAGGGTCTGAAGCTCATACAAATATGGAGGAGGCCCTCTTTAGCAAAAAGAATGAAAAAGTTTCTGAATATACAATTAGTTACAAAAATGAATATTTGGAATGAGAAATTACAAAGTTTAGAAAGCTGACAAATCTACAGTCATCACAAAATCTAAAACAACAGCAAAGACCTTAAAAATCAGCTGCCTGACTCTCCTCTGAACTTTTTTCTTACTTTTGGCAGGGGTAGGGGTGGGGGTAGAGGCAGACTCTTTGCCTCTTCATATGCCAATGGTTTTATAATTGTTTTATAGAGAGAAAAGAAATTCAGTCTTTCCTCTAGCGACATTGACTGAAAAAGCTTTTATTACTAATAGCTTAAGTTTCTTTCAGCTTCTCATCCTGATATTGGTAATGTTGTAAATTTTTAGAATCCTTATTAAATTTGGGAAAACATTAAACTTTTTTATACACGAGCTATAAGATTTCAGGGTATTTCAAGTTTTATTTTGCAATGACTAATCTTAAATACACTTCAAACTGAAATATACTCATTAACTAGCTTGTTTTACATGACACCATTGAAATATATCCCTTTCTTAATCAATTACTGCTTTTGTTTTAATCTCAAAGTTGTTTTTACATTGCTCTTTGTATCAGAATTTCTATTGATTTCATCACTCATCTTTATTGCTTTTTTTTTTTTTGCGGTACGCGGGCCTCTCACTGTTGTGGCCTCTCCCATTGTGGCCTCTCACTGTTGTGGCCTCTCCCATTGTGGAGCACAGGCTCCGGACACGCAGGCTCAGCAGCCATGGCTCACGGGCCCAGCGGCTCCGCGGCATGTGGGATCTTCCCGGACCGGGGCACGAACCCGTGTCCCCTGCATCGGCAGGCGGACTCTCAACCACTGCGCCACCAGGGAAGCCCATCTTTATTGCTTTTAACTTCATATTCCATTAGTTTTTTCCCTAAATTTCCTTTTAGTTTTTAAATACATTTACAAAGGACAAAAATGGCACCCTTCGTAAACATACAAATCAGGAGGATGCTGTAGGTGAATTTTCATTTGTTTTATTGAAGCATCCCAAAACATCTTTCCAAATTTGTTCCTCCATGTTAGAATAATTTTGCAGATTTTAAAAAGCAAACTCTTTGGAAGGTGCTGTGCAAATAAGAGGCCACTGAAACTTAAGCTTCATTAAAGTAATGAAACATCTGCCTTTGGACCTCTGGGCGATGACCCAATAGGTGTGACTTAATGTGCCATTTGGGGATAGGTTGTGCCTTGTTCCTCAGTGCTTCTCTGCTCAATGCAGTATATAGCTAAATACATAGCTAAAGCTTCAAGCTAATATTGGGGAAGGAAGTGGGGGGTGGTGTCTCTCATATCCCCAGAATTCTCAGAGGACAAGAGATGGGGAATGGAGTGGGAAGGAGCTCTTGGTTTGAAGGCAGGGAAATGAGAAGGAATAACTCTTGGGGACTCTCCCCATTTCAGCCTGATGTCAGGATCCATAAGCGCATTTATAAAAACCTACTTCTAATAGCATTTGGTTGTTACAGTTTTGTGAATCCTTTTCACATAAGAGATAGACCATTCAGCAAATTCTTTGTGATTGACAACGTTATCTCACTGATCATAATAGCAAAATTGGAAATAACCCAAATATTTAAAAGTCAGGTGTTAGTTAAATACATTATTACATATCCACACAACAGATGCATGCAACATCTAAAAATGTTCCATAACAGTATATTTATTGATTTGTAAGTTGGTTGCAATATATTTTTGCATGAAACAAACAAGATATAATATGAATAGTAAAATCCCAGCTTTACTTTAAAAAAAGGAGTCATTTACATATGTAGATATGGATGTATATGTACTAAGGTGTTGACAGTAGTTGTCCTTGGGCAGGTATGATTGTAAGATTTTTGTTTTTATTAAAAAATACTTATTTGTATCATTAAACTTTTTTGCTGATAAGGATCTTTTATTTTGATAATAAGAAAAACATTTTTAGTGGAAAAAAGAAAAAATAGCATTTTGACATTGGATTTTAATCCTTTCAAATAAAATAATGGCCTGAACTTAAATTTATACATGCAGTTCAATATTAAAACTCCATTTCCAAGAGACATTAACCTATTTCTAAGAAGGATTATTCTGTAGGACTTACTGTAGCAATATGAGATAGGTCAGTCTCCCATACGGCACACTATGGGATCTGCAAATTCCATTCCTTTGATTGGGGAAAAGCCAATGTACAAAAAAACTAGTCCAAGGGGGGCTGTAAGAGAAATGTTTTATGCTTAATTGAATCTTTCTAAAATGTGTATGTATTATACTTAAAGTATTATCTGGAAAATGTTATGCTTATTCCTTCACACTTATAATATAGGAAAATACAGTGACCTTTTAGAAATTTGGGCTATGTGTAGACAAAATGGATGAATCTGAGTTGCCATCAAGCAATATTTATTGTTGTGAATGCAGTGTGAGCCACCACTTAGAATCTATGAAGCTCAGAACACATTTGTTTCCATAACCTTACTCTATTCTTCCAAGATCCTTACAAGTTCTCAATCTTTAGTATGTAAAAGAAACACCTGAGGAAACTTGGTAAAAATGCAGATTCCAGGACCCCACTCTCAGACATTCTGATTAAGTAGATCCGGGATGGGACCCAGGAATGAGTAATTTGAACTGGGGCCTATGCTTGGAGAAACACCATTTTAAGAAAGTGTGCTTCTTTTAATACTGGGAAAATTATAGCAAAGAGCAGAAAAGAGCCTGACCTACTATTATAGGTTCAAAAAAGAACCTACCCAAGGACTGTGATGTGTGAAATACACACCATGATGAGATGAGATGAAAAACATTGCCTCCACTCCTGAATCTTTCTCCATCTCTCTTTTGCCAGCTGACCAACATGCTCTCTGAGCTGTATAAAGTGAACCCTTTGACCAAATTATTCAATGCCTCAAAACTGTCCCTTTGGCAATTAATGAAACCATACTGTGTGGAAAAAACAATCCTTTTTTCTTCAGAGTAGCTTGAAACCCTGTTAAGATAATGACTTGGACCTCACTTAAAAACCTGCCGCATTCAACCTTCTAAATCTACACTCCTACAGATTGCTGCCCCAAGTACATGTGCTTTGTCTCCGCTGGTGCTAATGGTTTTCTACGTTCTGCTCTAGACACGTGACAGCCCAGTGTCATGGTGCTGCTGAAAATGCATTTTCTGTGCCCAGGAAGAACCTGTATAAATATTCTCAATAAAAAAGTAACAGTTGTCATTTTCAGAATATGACAATTTTAGCTGCCTGTGCTTAAAGTAAGAGACGTGTCATTTATCCTAATAGATGTGAACACATGTATTGTACATACCAGTGAGTCACCTAATTCTTATTCACTCCAGCCTTGGTCTCAGTAGGGGGCAAGTGCCTCTAACAGGGTATGGCTGGATCAAATCACAAGCTAAAAAATCTTGGTCAATTATAGAAGCCTGAGGCTAAGGAGGGTTTTCAGGCCTCGCAGACCCCTCCTCTTCCCAGGCTTACTGAAGATGCCAGTCAACCTCCCATCTGTGGAATTTCTGGGACTCTTTCTCCCCCCTGTAATTTAATGTGACTCAGTTGTTCTCTGTCCTGATAATACAAGTGGTGAGAAAGTCACCTAATCCTACTGGCATCCCCTCTTGTCAGCACCTCTTTATTTCCCTCTTTAAAGGCTCAACATGTTTTGATTTACAATCCGCACCAAGATAACTGCAGATGCCCTCTCTAAAAAGCAAGGTTAACTCACCTGAGATGAATTCTTTTATTGCAAACAAAAGCAGCACATGAGCAGGAAATACAATTAGTACAGGTGCTTCCTTGAAACTTAGCAAATGCCTGTTGTCTTGAAAGGAAAAAAGTCTTCACCATGGCCCGGAGGTTCCTTTCACGCTATTTCAGTGAAGGAAGGATTTGAATTAAAATACATTTAAAGGACATTTTGTGAAATGCTTTTTCTGTGTAAATTGATATGATTATACAACTTTTCTTCTTCAGACTGTTAATACCGTGGATTACATTAATTAAATTTCAAACGTTGAAAAAAATGTAAAAATATATGTAATGGTATAATTTTTAAAAAGTGCATTTAAAGGGGAAAGGAGAAACCCCAAGAAAGACCCCATGTAAGGAGCTGTAAATTGTTTAAGGACTCAGGTTATTTGGGGTGAGGACAGTGTTGAGCAAAACTGACCCCAACATCAGCATTTTGAGGTGAAATCATCCATCCAATGAAATCCCATCCAGTGAAATCATCAGTTTTGTATGGGTGCATGTTTTGAGTTATATTCTTGCTAAATAACTTTTTTCAGTACTCTGGTTAAGGCAACCTTTGTAGAACCTGTCATTTTATTCTCCTTGAAAATATGTAATGCATATATTAACTCCAGGAAAGCATTTTGAATTCTGTTAGATGGAGGCTGATGTGCTAACTTGATCTTCAGTTTGCTTGAGGTTCAGAGTTCACTATTCTGATAGTTGACAGTTCATTACTTTAAACTTCAGGAGTTAATTGAAAGTCTTTTATCATGAAATATAGGTAACTCTTTTTAGGTGGTGTTAAAGGTATTTTCTGTTTGTGTTAAGAAATGATCAAAAAGGAAATCATGCAAAATAAATGCTTGTATATTTAAAAAGAAAATTAAGATAAAAAAACCCATGAAAAACAACGGAGGATATGGTAGACTTAACAAGAACACCTGATAAGTAGTTATAGTTAAATTGCCAAGTATTGCCATCTATTTTTGAAAATCTTGATCACTTCTCTAAACAAGTAATGTGTCTCCTATCTTTTTACTCCTGAGTTTCATCAAGTGAAGTATTACTTTTCAGCCCTGGGCAGGGTACTTTCTAATATTAATTGACCTTGGAGGCCACATTCCTATGTTTGCAATCTGGACCCTCCCTCTGACAATATCCTCCTTCCCCAGAGCATCCACAAATAGGGTTTCAACAAATGCTTTTGGCAAAGTCACACTTCCTCAATGGCAGAAACTACTTGCTCTTGGAATGACAAGATGACAAGATTGCATGCTCAATTACACCTGCTCCTCTCTTTAAGTAATTGCCTTAGATCTTGACAAATTATGTGCTAGTTTTCTCAGGCACTCTAATTTAAATTAGAATGAAGGTACTAAACTTTTATTAATTATTGCAGCCTGATTGTTTGAAGCAATGTCTTTTTGTTTTCTAGAATTCTACTATCTTTCATGACCCAATTAGAAATAGCTAAAAATTCCTGCGATTTTGGACCCCTGTATATGTTTCCTTTTACATATTCTGAATATGAAACTAGTTTCCTATATCTGGATTTTTATGTAACAAAAAAGAGTGCTACTTTGTGGAGTTTTCTATGATTTGTAGAAATAAAAGCAGTAAAGGAGTTAACTAGAGCCAAATTTAGTAAATAAAAATACAACATGCCTAGTTGAATCTGAATTTCAGATAAATAATTAATTAGTTTTTAGTGTAAGTATGTCCCATGCAATATTTGGGATCTAATTATACTTTAAAAATTACTTGTCTATCTGAAACTCAAATTTAACCGGGTGACCTTTATTTTATCTGGCAATCCTACAGTTGAATAAAGGCAAAATTGATTTATGTATGTGTGTTTTCTATGAATCACATTTTATTAGGAAGCAAAGGAATGAATTATATTTCAATGTTGGTATTGGGGAAATATGAGAAGATCAATTTAAATAATAGGTAAAAATAAGATACTATTGACAAGAAATATTAACCTGAATGGGGCTTTCATGCCTTTTTTCACATTCTAGTAAAATATAAAATTTCTCTGTATGTTTATAAATATGAAACTCCATTGTTTTCTGCCTTAATTAGCATTTGTAATTTTTGTTCACAACCCTCTAAAACACTTTCCATTACCCAAGTCATCAGCAGTCACTTAAAACTGGTGAAGCCTTACAAGAATAGCAAATGGAGGAATAGTAGTCTGATTAAAATTAGTTCATTTCAAGGAAGAAGGAACTCTCTGCTTTAAATTGAACTGTCATAAGCAAAATATTAGGGAACAAATACTTCAGATAACTTTCAGATTCCAAGCAAAGTGTACTAAAGACAATTTCATTTCAAAATCATAATTACAGTAGCAGAATGTTCTAATTTTTATTTTTAATGGCTCATGATTTTAGCAAAATAGTCACAAAATCAATTGAATGTGTTTCATGATTTTCTTATGATTTCTTTCATCACAAATTCTATACTAAAGGCCAATTAAAAATATTCATTAATAAAGTTAAGAAATGTGCTACAAATAATTTTGATTAATATTAGAATTTTATATATTTCAAGGTTTCTAATGTATGCTATTATCCACTCTGTATGAATTGAAATATATTCTGAATCTTAAAATTAAATTTTTTTTTTTGCTTATATTATTAGCTTCAGTCTGCTATTAATAATTCCCACTTTTCTTTTCTTCCTTACTCTTAAAATAAATAGAGTTCAAAATGGAAAGAAGAGAAAGTTTGGTACTTTTATTATTACAAGGAAATGGACTTTTATTATCACATAATACACCTATCTTGTTAAACCTAATGCTGCTATTATAATCTGAAGTTCCCAAAATGAAATGCCTTTCTTTTTAATCGGCTTGATGAAACGTAAGGCAGTTACAAGTGCTTCTTTTTTGTACTTTAAGGGGTGAACTTCTTAGTTCACATGACAAAATACAGGCACTGGATCTTCTGGTATAAAAGTTTTCTCTAGCTTTTTAATCTAGCTTTCCACAGTGTTCAGTGTTACATGTTTACTGTCTCTTCAATGTCTGTAGGAAAATGTCAAATTTATCATGCAAGTTTCTAATATAGGTAAATATGTATTATATATAGTCTAATATAAGTAAAGGATCTGTTAATTTACTATACACTATCCAGTTCTCTTGTTTTATCAGTACCAGTAAAATAACATCAGTTGCTTTGGAACAGTTCAGAATGTCATTTTTCTGGGGGGAAAAAAAAAAAAAGAAGGTCTTGGTTCTAAAACAATAGAAAAGATAGCCAGAAAGAGTCCCAGTTGCAGTGTGAGAACAGATCTGCTGTCTGGACCAGCCAGAAGCGAGGTGCACACTTCAGTGCTCACTGGGGCTGAGGAGTCAAACCCACTCTTGCCAAAGCTGAGAATCAGGGAGATTCCCAAAAAGGGAGAAAAAAGGAATAAGAAGTAAAAAGAGGGCTTCCCTGGTGGCGCAGTGGTTGAGAGTCCGCCTGCCGATGCAGGGGACACGTGTTCGTGCCCTGGTCCGGGAAGATCCCACATGCCGCGGAGCGGCTGGGCCCATGAGCCATGGCTGCTGAGCCTGTGCGTCCGGAGCCTGTGCTCCGCAACGGGAGATGCCCCAACAGTGAGAGGCCCGCGTACCGCAAAAGAAAAAGAAGTAAAAAGAAAGAAAAACTCAAAGAAGACAGTAGAATGTAAGGGTAGTAATGAATCAGAAGCAGTGATGGCACAAAATCAAGACTTCTCTGGGGAAAGAGAACAAAAGCGTAATCCAGAATAGAGGAAGGATATTATTTCTCCAGCTGAGTTCTATGGAAATTAGCGTCCAAAAATGTAAAAGATGTGCCATGGAAGGGGGTGGGGAATTTTCCGTGGTTAAATATGCTCGAGAAATATATATAGTCCCATCTTGAAGATTTACAACACATAATTGAATATTACAATTTCTAAGCAGTCCTATTGTTTAAAAACTTTTTAATTTTGTAAGGAAATGTATGCATGTTTAATATAGATAAATATTAATAAACAATATTAGCATTAATATGTGATATTAATAAAACATATAACTATGGAATTATTTTTTCAGACCATCTGCTAACATTCTCTATTGTAGGAGTGGTTGAAGTAATGAACTCGTATTCTGTGGTTATTAGTTATTTGGAAACTTAGGTCTGGGTAATATCTATACCGATGATACCGAAAATGTTGCTTCATCACATCCACAATGTTCTTAGTGTTGACCAAAATTACAAGGTCATTAAGAGCAGAGCTATGAATTGAGAATCCCTGGATTCAAATCCTAAGTCTTCTACTTGCCTCAACAGGGTCCTTGACTTCTTTAAGCCTCAGTTTCCTTTTCTGTTAAAGAGGAAAGAACTAACAATGATAAAAGGGCTTATGTCGTAGGTTATTGGGGGAATCAGATGAGATATTCCTTGTAAAATACATAACTTAATGCCCAGCAATGGGAAACAAAAAAATTTCTTTTGAAGTTTAGTTGATTTGCAATGTTGTGTTAGTTTCAGGTGTGCAGCAAAGTGATTCAGATTCTTTTCCAGCGAAGTGATTCAGATTCTTTTCCATTATAGGTTATTACATGATATTGAATATGCTTCCCTGTTCTATACAATAGGACTTTTTTGTTTATTTATTTTATATATAGTAGTATGTATCTGTTAATCCCAAACTCCTAATTTATCACTCCCCCCCACCCCTTTCCCCTTTGGTAACCATAAGTTTGTTCTCTTTTTTTTCATTAAAAAAATTTTTTTTATTGCAGTATAGTTGATTTATAATGTTGTGTTAGTTTCAGGTGTACAGCAAAGTGAATCAGGTGTACAAATACTCTATTTCACATTTTAAACTATGTACATTTAATAATTATGATATTTTTCATTAAAAACATGTCACATCATAAGTTTGTTTTCTATGTGAGTTTGTTTCTGTTTTGTAAATAAGTTCATTTATATAATTTTTTTAGATTCTACATATAAATGATATCATATGTTATTTGTCTTTCTCTTTCTGACTCACTTAGTATGATAATCTCTAGGTCCATCCATGGACCTGCAAATGGCATTATTTCCTTCAGGAAATGAAAAATCTTAGTATTATAGATCCTGTGCTCACATCTCCTCCTTTGTGAGTTCTCTAAGCACAATTTTTATCTGGCTACTCAAATGTTTTTTGGAGATTAGAGCTTAAATGAATTCTGAATCTCTGGCCAAGCAACATGGTGTCTGGGCCTATGGCCAAATGTAAATAAGTATGATCTTATCAGTCCCATGGTGAGTAGAGAGGATTTAGTGAGATTACATGCATAAAGGGGTTAATGATTTGATGGGCAGTAGCAGGTTATTTAATTGTGGCAAGGATGAACTGACAGGCAATATAAATGAGATAAGTTGGTTTTCTTAGCCCTTTACGTTACTCTTTCACAAGCTTTCAGTATCTGCTTTGCTGAGACATATATGGGCTCTGGGATTTGTGTCTGTGAGCTCAGGTGGGAAGAGTCCTTCTTACACTGGCAGTTGGCATTTTGAAGGAAAGATGAGACACCTGGGAGAGGTGGTGAACCCTCAGAATGGAGATCAGAAAGCCAAGCCTGCACTTGCACTTTCCCCAGAATTGAAGAAAAATCCCTGTCTTCATCCTTTTTAAAATTGAGACGTGAGGAAATAGATTTTTAAAAAAGCTTTTTTATTTAGAAATAATTACAGATACACAGGAAGTTTCAGGGATGATACAGAGAAATCCTGTATACCCTTCATCAATTTCCCCCACTGGTTACATTTTAGGTAACAGTACTACAATATCAAAAGCAGGGAACTGAAATTGGTATAAAGAGTGTGTATAGTTCTCTGTCATTTTATCACATTCACCTCCACAATCAAGATACAGAACTTGAGATTTTATTTTACCTGATTTTTCCTTTTCAAGAGGCAAAATAAAAAGTTTACATTAGCATAAGTGTTGATTGACTTTAGTAATTATATTTCAACTTTCACAACTGGAAGTAGGCAAGAGCAAAAAGTAGTTACTTGAGGGTTTTGATATCATAATTCAGGATTTTTATAGGATTGTGAACATTTCTTCTATGGTTACAATGTGCTTCCCCTTCCCTCTTTGTAAATCTGGTCATCATATGTAAATACTTTGGGAAGTTACTTTACATTCTAGTTCAGTTCTTCTTCTTTGTCATCTTTTGTGATTGCATTGTGGAAATGTATGTGTTTTACAAAAAGCAAAATGTGCTGAAGAAAGAACCAAATGGTGAAACAGATCCCATTTTAAAAAGCCATAAACAAGCTTACAGCATTAAGTGGTGACATGAATAAATTGCTTTTGCAAGAAAATGCAGACTTAATATCATTACTAAGCAACAGCTGAAAGGCATAACTATATTTCAACTGGTAGTAATGACTGACACCACTGGGTAAGAAATGATCTCATGATGGTATTATAATGATTTTTCTTATGTTTTAAAAAACAGAGGAACCTTAGAATTTCATCATGGTAGTTAAGGATGTAAAAGTTCAATGTTGACATAACTGGTTTTATACTATAGTCATTGCCATGTTCTTCTCTGGCCCTTAATACAAATATGTCAAGATTTAAGAGACTAATTCTCATAGTTTTGCATGGCTGTGACTCCTAGCTTTTTATAAGGCATACCCATGGCATTCATAGTTCAACAAATTGATCTCCAGACTGATGAGCACTATTCTAACCAATAATTTTATCCATAAAATGAGTACTTCAGGATAAGTGGGTGGGCACCTGTACTCACTAACCACATCAGCAAAGAGGCTGGTTCTGGCACCCCACCTGGCGTTAATCAGTAGCATTTCCCAGAGTGTGTCTCATAAAATATGATAGTCTTCTAAAATGCTCTATGAAAAAAATTTCTATTTTTAACACCACAACCAGGACATGATTGTCCTCAGTACAGATTTGCCAACATGTTTACCAATGTCTCTTAGCATTCTTTCTTGCATCTTAGCCCATCCTTTTGGAATCGTGTGTGTGTGTGTGTGTGTGTGTGTGTGTGTGTGTGTGTGTGTCAAAGTTTTTAGAAATTTCTTTAGAAGAGAGATCTTTTAGTTTGTGAGAAATGTGCTAATTTCACATTGGAAGATATTTCACTGACTGTGTGACTCTAGGTTGACAGTTGTTTTCTCTTAGCATTTTGAAGATATTATCCCCATCTTCTGATGGTGTCAATCAAATTGTCATTCCACTTAAGTTATCTGTTTTTGTTGTTGTTGTTGTTTTTAATCTCTAGTTCCTTTTAAGAACTTTGTCTTGGCAATCTACACTTCACTGTGTATTTAGGTGTCTTGTTTTCTTTAATTTATTTGAATTTCATTGGGATTGTGAATCTGAGGGTTTGTGTTTTCATCATTCTGCAAAATTCTCAGCCAATGTCATTAAAAAAAATTTATTGGAGTATAGTTGATTTACAATGTTCTGTTAGTTTCAGGTGTACAGCAAAGTGATTCAGTTTTACATATACACACTCTTTTTTTTTATATTCTTTTCCCATATAGGCCATTTTATAGAGTATTGAGTAGAGTTCCCTGTGCTATACAACAGGTTCTTATTAGTTATCTATTTTATATATAGTAGTGTGTATATGTCAAACCCAATCTCCCAATTGCCAATGTCATTTTGAATATTGTCTTTCCCTAATTGTTATCTCCCTCAGGAAGTCTGATTAGACTTTTATTAGACCTCTTTACTCTGCCCTCCATGTTCACTGATTTTATCTTCACTATTTTCAATCAGCTGTTAGAGTCCAATCTATTATTTTGTCCGCTTAGCTTCTAATTTGAATTCTAAAAGCTCTTTCGTACATTTTTTATCTTCCCTGGTCATTTTTCATAGCCTTTTGTTTCTTAGTTACACTTGAGTCTTGTATTTCTTTAAGGATTTCAAGCGTACCTATTTTATATCCTGTATGTAATAATTTCTAGTCCAGTGGTCTTAGTGGTCTTAATGTATAGTGGGGTGTTTTTTTTTACATTCTATTGACTCTTGCTCATGGTGGTTTAGTTCCTCACTTAATATATTTTTCATTAACCCATGTTCTTTGGAATTTTGGCTGTAGGAATTTTTTGAGGCTCAAGTTTAAAGTGTTCTCCATTATGTATGATTTATTTTTGTTTCTGACAGTCACCTAGGGGCATTGCCTAGCCAGGACTAGTTCAAATTAAATTCATAGCTCTGGGTTTTTCAGATCACTGAATACTTTGAAATCCATGCCCAAACCCTTGTAAAGACTTGCTTATGATTTTGAATTCTCAGGGAAAAATTTTCCCAAACCCCTCTACCTAGAACCAAGTCTAAGATAGCTAAACATTTCTTCTCCACTGCTGGTTGTTTTGTGTGTCAATTAATTAATACATTATTAATTAATAAATTATAATCAATAATATTATAATATAATAATAATATCTTTACCCTTTCATTGAAAGAGTCACTTCGGGAGGTTCTGGACTCATGCAGGAGTCTCTCAGCCAAAATCTTCCTTAGCCTTCAATCCCCTAACTAGAAGTGACCCATTAAACTCCAGGCCATCAGCAAATATTGGATGCTCCTGAAGTTGCTGCCAATGACAGTACTATGTTTACTCTCTAGGGATATATTTTCTCATGCTTAGGGGCTCAATTTCTTGCCAGTTTAGTTATTCACTTAAGGGCTAAAGATTGTATCCAACATTTTTAATTGTTCTGTACTAGAAACACATTCATGATGGCTTGTTTGCCACATTACCTAAAACGGAATTCAGAATATCATTTAAAGGTGTTAAGAAAACTATTAGAAGAACTAAGGATAATAATCAAATGGTGGAAAGAGAAGTGTAAAGAAGTGGAAGTATATTTAGTTTATCATTCATAGTGGAAAGTCATCTTAATATGTCTTAAAAATAGAATCAAACATATTCTATATGATTATAAAGGTAAACACTAGAGACTGTAAAAAAGATAAGCCTTTCAAATTTCAAAGGAAAATATTCATACAAAAATACAGCAAAGCAAACTCAGACCAGTGATTAGAATGTAAAAGACAAAAGGAAAAACAGATTTTAAAGAATACATGCATTAAAGCAAACATAGTAGTAAAATAAAGAAGAAAATATAGTAAAATAGAAAAGACAAAAACAGAACTAAAAGTCAGAATTAAAATACAATGGCAGAGCTTCCCTGGTGGCACAGTGGTTGAGAGTCCGCCTGCCGATGCAGGGGACACGGGTTCGTGCCCTGGTCCGGGAAGATCCCACATGCCGTGGAGCGGCTGGGCCCGTGAGCCATGGCCGCTGAGCCTGCGGGTCCGGAGCCTGTGCTCTGCAATGGGAGAGGCCACAGCAGTGAGAAGCCCGCGTACTGGGAAAAAAAAAAAAAATACAATGGCAGAATTGAAACCAACACACAGTAAAGGCAAATGTTATAGACTCACCTATGAAAAGACTTTCAGATTGACTTACAAATAAAAATTCAACTATATGCTAAACAAAGCGTCTCAGAATGGTTGAAAGTAAAAGGATAAACACACTGTGTCAGGCATATGAAAACACAAAATTATGCAGGGGCTAAGATATTAGACCAGGTTGAATTCACAGAAAAGAAGCATTAAAATAAGACTAAAAAGTCATTGTTTAAAGACGTGCCATAATCCACAGGAGGGTACAATAGTCATGAATACCTAACATACCATAAAGATTCCTAAAGCGAAGCTATAACAAACATAGATGATAAATATCTATTGTGTATATCTACACAATACACAATAATAATCAACGTTCATCTTTAATCCATAAATAATCAAGTAGACCAAAACAAGTAAAAGTATGAAATATAAAAATAAATCTAATAAAGTAGGTCTAATTGATATATATATTAAACTCCACACAGGAAATATGCCTTTTTTTCCCCAAATACACATGGGTTTTTTCCTTAAGAATGACCATTTATTAGGCCATTAAAAATTTGAATACATTTCAAAATTGTTAGTTTCGTTTCATTTGCTTTATCCACCATGAACTAAAACTAGTAATTAATACCTATATTAGTAAAATAAAGAAACTTAGGGCTCTCCAAAATTTTATTTAAAACACTCTCAGATGAGAGATCAAAACCAAAAATACTGAAAACACTACATATTGAAATCTGTGGGACACAAAAAGTTGATCAGAGGTAAAACTAAACTTCAAAGAAAAATTGTGAAATAAGAATGAGTAAAAATAACTGGATGAAGCATTCAGAATAAGAAATTGTGGTCATCAACAGAATAAATCTAAGGAAATCAGAATTTAGGAACTGGTAAATAAAATGTGAAATTTCGGAATAGCTACAACAACCCCCCTAAAAGGGTAAAACTAATAAATTCAAGAAATTGTCATTTAAAAAATTTAATCAGATAGATAAACCACGATATTTTTAAATGGTGAGAGATGAAGAAACCACAAATATCTAAAATGAGAAATTAAGTTGAGAACCTAAACAGTTATCGAAGGAATTAAGATGTATCTTTGTTCAACCTTATACCCACGGATTTGAAAAATCTAAACAAAATGGGTATTTCTAGGAAGTTAAATTACTAATAATAACTTCAAAGTGTATAGAAAATCTATATAGACCATTTCAGAGAAATGATGAAAGTTGTCAAAAAGTTGCAGGCATCAGCGGGCTTCCCTGGTGGCGCAGTGGTTGAGAATCCACCTGCCAATGCAGGGGACACGGGTTCGAGCCCTGGTCTGGGAGGATCCCACATGCCGCGGAGCAACTAGGCCCGTGAGCCACAACTACTGAGCCTGCGCATCTGGAGCCTGTGCTCCGCAACAAGAGAGGCCGCGATAGTGAGAGGCCCGCGCACCGCGATGAAGAGTGGCCCCCGCTCGCCGCAACTAGAGGAAGCCCTCGCACAGAAACGGAGACCCAACACAGCCCAAAAATAAATTAATTAATTAAAAAAAAAAAAAAAGTTGCAGGCATCAGGCTCAGAGTAATACTATATATGAAGCCTACCAAAAATTTTAAGGAACAGAAAATTCCAATGCTTTCAAAATGATTCCAGAGCAGAGATTGAAGAAAAACTTCCATTTTTCATATTACCCATCATAATAATCATACTAAAATCTGACTGCATAGTAAAAGAAAACTACATATCAACCATGCTTGTGAATATTGATTGAAAAATCCAAAAGAATATATTAGCAATCAAAATCCAACATTACTTTAAAAGAATACATCATGACTAAGACAGGAAATTAGGAATATTAGAAAAATTATTAATATAATTTGTTACTATTATATCAGAAGGGAAAAATAATATGATCATACATAGAAAGGGTATAAAGGTATTTAAGTTTAAAATCCATTGCTATTAAAAACTCTTTATAAAAAAATAACAGACATTTTTAATATCTGTCTGATTTACAGCCGAAAGCCCGCATGTGCTTAATAGTGAAACTGCTAGAAATATTTTCAACAGGAGAAACATAATAATGTCTACTATTACAATTATTACTTGTCATTGCTGTAGAGATCCTAGATGTACAATTAGAAAGGAGAAACAAATACAAAAGTTTGAAGTGATGACATGGAATTATCATTATTTACATATATGATTAAATTGTATAGCTAGAAAATATCATTACCAACAATAAGTAAAAGAGCTGGCTATAGCATTAATACACACAAACCAGATATTTTCTTATGTACAAGTGGAAGTTACTTTAAAATATAAAGTAATAAAAGTAGCATTTGTTATGGGAACAAAATGATAAAATGTGATAACAATAAACTTAAGAAATGGTTAAGATATATATAAAGGTTACAGATATGTTTAAAAGAATACAGAGAGACAAAATAGGAATTGAACAAATATAATTATATACTTTTTTGATAAGAAGTCTTAATATTTTAAAGGTGGCAAATCTCCATTTACTAATTTTTACGTTAATATTATCACAATGAAACTAACACACAAATAATTTTACGAATAGACAACAGTTTAGAAATAGAAGATTTCTGAGGTGAAGTTAGTTCTACAAGGTATTAAAATATAATGCATTAATTGAAACAAGTTTTTACTGGTGCATAAAAACAGAACATCAATGGAACAAATGAAGAGTTGAGATATATTACCAAAAGCCTCATGGTAATGTGGCTTGTTATAAAAGAAGCATTTCAAATTCATCCCCCCCCCGCAAAAAATGATTTATTCAATAACTAATGATGAACAATTGCCTGGCCTTCTGGAAAATAATAAATTAATTCCTACCTCAGGCTTTATACCAAAATGAAATCCAATAGGATCACAGATCTAACTTTACGAAAGGAAACTCTAAACGTACTAAAAGAAATTATATGAGAATTTAAAAATTAATCTTGGAATGAGAAGAGCCTTTTTAAATATGACACAAAAGCTGAAGCCATAAAAGATGATAAATATGTCTACGTAAAAATTAAGCATTCCTGCCTTAGACTTTTGTAAATAAAATCAACGACAAGCTGGGAAGAATATTTGTAACATATTAAAACATATGGTATATAATAAAGGTCTATGTTTTTAGATATATTAAGTGTTCTTAGGAATCAATTAGAAAATATATGTAAAAACTAGTAGGAAAATGAGGAGAGGACATTAGTAGCCAGTTTTTAGAAAAGTAAATTCAAACAGCTTTTAATTAAATGAAGATATGTTCAGTCTTGTCAGTCATTAAAGAAATGTTTATTAAAATAATATATCATTTAAACCTAACAGATTGAGATATACTAAAATATGTGTGTATGTATGCTTGTATCCATATATGATCTCTCTGGAGTGAATCATCTCAAGATATTAAGAGTATTTGCCTCTATGGAGGGTAACCAGGGGCCAAGGTGAGATGAACACATACTTTTTTATAGCACACTATATTGTAAGTTTAAATTTTTAACCATGTGTGTATTACTTTTAAAGAGTAATATAATTACCTCAAAATATAAGTTGAAGCCAGAGAAATTAAGTAGATTAATTAATGTCACACAGTTTAAAAATAGCAGATGTTTCATTCAAGCCCAGGGCAACTTGATTTCGACTAAAGTACACAGGTATATTGCTGACATTAATTTGTATTATTATTTCTAAACTTTTGTCAACTTATCCAATGTGACAAGGATACTATGTACATGGGCTATCTCTTAAGGGAGAATCATGTGAACATTTGTTGGGAAGTTGATGTTTTTACTCTCTTTTCACTATTTTCTTTTATAATTTTACTTAATAGAGATATGAAACAACTTGTTACATCTTCATTTTTAAAAAGCATCTCTAATAGATCTGGGATTTTTGAAGTCTTCTTTTTAAAGCCTTTTCTTCATTGACAAAATTAGTGCCCTGTGTGTGTGTGTGTGTGTGTGTGTGTGTGTGTGTGTAATCATTACTCAAACTTTAGACTATTAAATTGCAAAACCTGGATTGAGAGTGAAAACACATCAAGGTGTCCTATTTAGCTAAATGAGCTAAGGGACTCTGAAGGAATTTATCTTTGGAACATTATAGAGCACCCCTGTATGGATTGAACTGGGAGAATTTACTTCTTTTCTTTCCTTCTTCTTCTCTTTTTAATCACGGACTCCATTTACTAAAATGTGTTTCACAGAGCATTGACCTTTAGAGTATAATGGCTTCCTTGGGGCTATTACAATTTATAGGGCAAATGCCTTCCAATCTTTCAACCCACAAGTAAAGGTTAAAAAGTTTTAGGCACAAAGTACCTAACTCTTTACTTGTAAATCACTTTCCCAACCAAAAGCCAAAACCATTAGCCCACTCTGGGCACTTTTCATGTTTGAAATGACATTCTTAAAAATCAAGTTTATCTTTGAGTAGAAAGGTTTTTTTTTTTTAAGTACAATATCCTAGGATAATAGGTTTGACTGAAACCCTAAAGGCCACCAAGTAAAACCTCCTACTGTGATCAGGATTCCTGGATTGTTTTCTAACTGAATTTGTAAGGGAGAGAGGACTAGTTTTTGTTTCGTTTAATTTGTATTTCTTTGTAAAAATATATATCAAAATTCAAAATAATTATCTAAGTAGTGAAATTATCAGTAATCTTTTTTTGTTTATATTTTTAATTTTTAAATCAATAAATATGTTATGTTTACAGTTTAAGTGCAACCTCTAATGTAAAATTTGAAAAATACAATCAGGAATAAGGATGAAATAAAGAATCACCATGTATATTATCCTATCAGTATTTTCTGATATAACCTCCTTAAGTTTAACTTCTTAGCTTTGGTTGTTGTTTGTGGGTTTGGGGACTAATTTGTTTGTTGTTATTTCATGTAATTTGTATGTTTTTCATTTGGACCATACACCTTCTTGTAACATGAATTCATAATAAAACTCAAAGTAAAGGCTGACTTATGGCTAGGAATTCTCAAGAGGGGTTCTTTTTGTTTCTTTACACCTAATGCCAGACTCAAGACAGGCATGTTTTCTTGCCCTGTATGTGTGGATTTTGTTTGTCAGGTACCCTTGTATTGAGAGTATGGCCTTAAGAGAGCATCTTTTTTGCAGAGATTCCCAAGTGGATCTCCCACTTAGGGATGACCTCAGGTCTTTGCTTTCATCTCCTGCATCCCTTATACCCAACAAAGTGGAGGCACAAGGTATCCAGGGCATGTCAGGATTCCTCAAGGAAGAGGCAACTTTGAAATTCATTCATCTCCAAGAGTTCCTGCTTTCATTTGCTTTGGGAATATATATATTACCTATTTTCATGTTACCTCAATAACTGATTTAGAAGCATTTTGTAAAAACTTTCTCCAGCCTTGTAGTTGCCCCTCTTGAGGTCTAGCCATATTTCTGGAAATGAAAGTTCAATTCCATTATATTTTTACTTAATTCTTCTGTTTTAATTATGCTTGTTCTCTATCAAAAACATCAACTATACATATATATGCTCAATCTCCATTCTCTGCCTCCTTATCAGTCTTTTTATTTTCATTTTCATTGTTTTTCTTTACTATGTTTTATTAGAGCTATTTATGCTGTCCCATTACTCCTGTCATAATTCTTGGCACCATTAATATCCAGTTAGAAGATCCTTCTAGTACCTGGTCTCTCAGTCCCTTACTCTCCTCTCCTTTTTTCCTCTACTTCAGTCAGTCACTCCCATAGTTATATCTTAGTCCTTGTCACTACCAATAACTGAAATTACTCCATAATCTCAATTTCAGCAATTCTGTTCTGTCCATCACCTATCTTTCTAGCTTACTCCCTCTAGTATTCTAATGCTAGTAATTCTTCTATTCCTCTGGGATCTACAAGCTATCTATCATACAACATTTTCACTGTCTCTTATGCCCATGCTTCCACTGTTTACTCACTCCTACCCTTACCCAATTTATATTCCATAGGCTAATATTAAAACACCCTCTTACATAAATTATCAACACCCTTGTTATTCACTGGCTTTGACAAATATCAATCTTGGTAAATTCCAATTTTTCTGTATTCTCCATGTACCACTGTATAGCTGAATTTGACTGGAGAAAAGCACATCCATATTGACTGGTCTCATTTTAAATTTATGACTATTAACATGAAGAGGATTTTTGTGGTGCTGTCTGGCAATCATATTGCACTCCCCATGACCATTTATGCTCCCATTCTTCTATATTACTCTTTTACATTTTCTCTCCTTTTTCATACGTCCAGCACATCCTTCCCCATCCTTACTCTTAGTCCTGACCTTTCTTCGTATTTCACTGAAAAAATAGAAGCAATCAGAACAATTCTTCCAAGCAATTTTCCAAACTCTTCCAATGTCACTCTATTCACCTATTTGAATCTAGACTAGTCTGTTTTTCTTCCTGTCATGAATGAACAGTATGTTCTAATGCCATCATTTTTCATTTCACCTCTTGTCTACTCAGGAGCATCCTTCCAACAAATTTTCCCTCTCCCCAGCATCATCATTTTCTCCCTTTACTACTCCATCATTTCAGTCTTGCCTCGCTTAATCAATTCTCTGTTTAGCAGCCAGAGAACTATAAATGTAAATCAGAACATTTCACTCATCTGCTTATAGTCTTTCAATGGCTTCCCTTCATATGTTGGATAAAATTCAAACACTTTAACCCAGTTTTCAAAGCCCTCTGTAATCTGGCCCCTACCTATTGAAACTCATCTTGTACTATGGTCACTCTTGTTCACTATATTCCAGTCACAGTGGCCTTACAAAACTCACCAAAATTCTCCTGACCCTGTGGCTTTGTTCCTGTTTTTCTATCTACCTGTAAGATTCTTTCCTTGATATTCATATGGGTGTCTTCCTTAAAGTCATGTTCAAAGAGAAGTTCCCATGACCAACCAATTCAAAGGAGGCAATGTCTATTATACTAGTCTATTTTAATTTTAGTTATAGCACTTATCATTCAGTATGTGATATTTTTCTTATTTATTGCTTATTTATAAATTAAAAAAAATTTCTCTGACTAAATTGTTAGCTCCATTATAGTATGAACATTCCCCCTACTATATATCCTGGACACTATATCCTTAGCATATAGAACGGTACTCTCTGTTAAACATTCAATAAAAATGAATGAATAAATTAATGAATGATGAATGAATGAATGAACTGGAGGCCTTCTAAATTACTTCTAACAAATTCCAATAAATTTGTTCCACTAAGATATGTTCCATATGTTCAATTGCCTTGCTTTAGCAAATTAATGTGATCTTTAATTTGTACTGTATGTATTTCAAATTCATCACAACAAGGGAAAGATGGCTTTCCATTCAACTTTCTTGAAACTTTAATTTGACTAAAGGAATTACATGTGGTGCATAGGAGTCATAATTAATGACTTGGATTTACATTTGATCATTACCAGGACTAGAACGTGTTCACTAAATAGTGATTCCATGCTATAGAAGTAAAAAGAAACCAATGGTAAGTGTCCTACCTTTTTTAGTGAATAATAATACAAATGTACCAGACATAGTTAGAAGGATAGATTCCTTACTTTTCAAACTCAGGTGCTGAGGACATAAATGTAACTTGAGAAAATCAGAACACCACAGAGCTTTCTCCTTTTATTCAGGGAGAGTGAGTCTCCACATACTTGTCACTTCTCCGTCTACAGCACATTTTTAATGCTTCACATTTTATATTCCCTACAGCTGAGTATGGAAATGGTTAGTTACTTAAATGATTCCAAAGCTCCTGTTAAGTGAAAATCTTAAATGTGGAACAGATGTTCAAATATTGGGGCAATAAAGATATTATTTAGGGCAGCTGAAAAGCAGATAAAAGGGTAGAAGAGATCAACTCATGATGGATGAGCACCTGCAGCCAAAGCAACTGCAGTAAGAAGCAGCAGAAGGCTATAGGCATCCAAAGGTGTGGGAGCCTCGGCTATTTTGTGAGGGTACCAAGGCCATCAGTATTGAAGACAAGACCATGAGTCTCCTCTGTTTTTGGTTGCCCCATAACATTTTCTGATGGGACAGGATGTCCTTTAGTGCAGGAGAAATCCCCAGAGCAGTGATTTCTCAAATTGCTCCTTGCAAGTTGCAGCAGGAATCCAGTGGTGGACAAGCAGATGGGACTTTAGCACCCCCCACCCCCATCTCCATTGCTTCAACCCAAGCAGTTCTGCAAAATATTTCATTTGCATAATAAATAATTTGTTGTACAGAACTTTACAAATTTATTCTAATTTATCTTGATGAATTAATGTAGAAATATAGCTATGAAAGTTCTAATTTTTTAAAAAAGAGTAATTGGGAGGAAGATTTGCACTAAGTTTAATAAATTTTAAACCTATAATAATTAAAATAGCATATACTGGCTTAGGAATAGACCGGTAGATCAATTAAATAAGAAGTACATAAACATATTAAAATATGTAGGAATTTTTATATGATAAGGTGTTATTTCAAATCAAATGGAAAATGATAGATTATTTAATATGTGATATAGGAGCCCTATCATACAATTGCCAGATGGGTTAATAATTTGACTATGAAAAATAAAATCCTATAAGTGTTTGAATAAAATATAGGTGAGTATTTTTTAAACCTGAGATAGAAAGGATTAGAAAGCTAATCAAGACACACAAATCAGTAACCATAAAGGAAACTCTTAATTTTACCTGTGTAAAAAGTAAAGATGCCCATATGGCAAAACATTAAAAGTAAGATTAAAAGACAAACAAAGAACATATTTGGAACATATAGCAGACAGAGAGTTGATATTCTTGACATGTCAAGAGCGATTAATACTATAAAACAAACAGCCAAATGAAAAAATATATTATAAGACATTAATTGTACTTTATTAAAGAAATTTAAATGGCCAATAAATATATGAAAAAAAATTGAACCTCATTAGCAGTCAAAGATATTAATTTTTAAAATTTGGTTGATAATACATAGTTTTGTCAGATATGTATAAGGCTTTACAATTTGGGTAAAACCTCTGTGAGGGAGCAGTTGGTCAATACCTATCAAAAGTTAAAGCATACATACTTTTTGACCCAGAAATCCTATTTCTAGGAGTTTGTTCTAAGGATACAATTAGGTAAATTTATAAAAAATTATATATATATATAAATATTCATTGTGGAATGCTTATAATAATGAGGAATTTGAAGCAGCCTATGTGTCCACACATAGAAATGGGTAATGGAATATTACCCATTAGTCTAGGATAAGCTAGACTATGTTGCTATACCAAGTAAATTCTGAAATCATGGAGGCTTTACATCTAATTTTTTTCCTTGCTCACACAAAATCCATTGAGAGTAAGGGCAGCTTTCTTTCTTAGGCTATCTCCATTCTATAGCTCCATCATTTCTTTGAATTGCCACTGTGGGAGGGCTGGAGAGCAATGCAAAGGTTCTTCACTGCCTCAGCCTATATAAGTGACATACATCATTTCCACTAGAGCTCATTGGCCAGAACTATCATTTAATCCTCTCAATAACCCTGACTTAAAGATTTTATTATCTCTGTTTAACACATGAAAATCTACCTCAGAATTTAAGTGGCTTACCCAATATTATTCAATAAATAGGGTTGCAAAGGTCTACCAGCTCTAAATACCATGCTCCTTATTTATTTTTTAATACATGTAATAATTTCTTTTGGATCCTGATTAAATCTTTGTCATTCCAGCAGACTAGGGCTTCCAGGATTCTTGCTGTGTGGATTCTGGTCTAGGTCTGAAGTTACCTGGGAAATGGTTTTTGTTTTAATAAAATAGATAAATGTAGGATTCAAGAAGGCCTTCTTGTCTCTTTATGTTTCTGCCCACATTTCCCTTCAGATCTACTCCCTACCTTGTGAAATCTCTTCCTCCTCAATCTCTTTCTTTGTAGGCAGTTTTTCAAGAAGCAACTAGGCCAAGCCCTTCGCTTTCATCTGTATCCTTACTGCTGGCCCTCTTCGGTATGCCTGCACTCATTCCATTTGTCCTACTTCCCATTCGTTGATCTGAGTGCACCACTTTCTTCATTTAGGGAGCCTTCCCAGATTCAACTCATTCTGGGCTGACCCTTCCATGGTTTTGGATTCCCTCAGAATGTATGCATAAAGTAATCCTTCTTTGTTATATTCATGCTTGTATTTCCATGTGTGCAACATCCATTGGTTGACCAACGAAATTCCTGGAAGGCAAAGACTGTATTCTCTATTCTTTGTTTCTTTGATATTTCATAACATGGTAGTCATGGAGCTGCATCACCCAGATCTTCTTCAAGAAGCATAGTTAAATGATAGCCCCAGCTACCACTCCTTTGGATTTATTGTTGCATTCATGGTGAGGCCATGCTTCTCCTGGGCCTGCTCCCAGCTAATGACATGACAGAGTGCTGTGCTGGCCCATTCCTGTGGGATGCAGGCCCTCTCTAATGAGCGACTTTGACTTAGTATTCTAGTTTCCTGTGGCTGCCATAACAAGTTACTGCAAATTGGATGGCTTAGAACAACAGAAATATATTATCTCACAGCTTGGGGGCCCAATGTCTGAAATCAAGGTGTTGGCAGGGTTGGTTCCTTCCAGAGGTTCTGAGGGAGAATCCATTTCATTCTTCTTTCCTAGCTTTCTGTAGCTGCTGGCAATCTTTGTGTTCCTTGGCTTGTAGCTATATATTTCCAGTATCTGCCTCTATTTTCACATGACCTTCTTCTCTGTGTATCTGTGTCTTCTGTTCTTATTAGGACACTTGTCATTTGATCTAGGGACTACATGGGTAGTCCAGAATTATCTCATCTTGGTATCCTTAATTATATTTGCAAAGACCCCTTTTCTAAATAAGGTCACATTTACAGGTTCCAGGCAGACATATCTTCTGGGGTGGGGAGGGGGCACCATTCAACCCACTACACTCAGGGACTCCCGATTGACTTGGCTAAAACTTTCTCATGGTTGCAGTGTGGTCAGAGACCTTTACACCTGATCATGTTTCCTTCTCTCCTTTCACGTGTGTCAGACCTGCATTGTTCTGAAGGCTCTCCCTAGCTATTCCTACTCCCTTACCTTTTATACTTTATAACCATTTCCCCCAATAAATCTCTTGCATGTCTATTCCATCTTGGTGAATGCTCCTTCTTTTTTTTTTTTTTTTTTTTTCTTAACATCTTTATTGGGGTATAATTGCTTTACAATGGTGTGTTAGTTTCTGCTTTATAACAAAGTGAATCAGTCATACATAAACATATATTCCCATATGTCTTCCCTCTTGCGTCTCCCTCCCTCCCACCCTCCCTATCCCACCCCTCCAGGCTGTCACAAAGCACCGAGAATGCTCCTTCTTTAATTTTTTTTTCAATTTATTTAAACTAAAAACAACAGTAACAATGGTGCTCTGAATGTCAAAGTGAAGAAATTCAAGGAAGCACAGGTAAACAGCAGGAGTAACTATGCCTCTCTTAAGGTGAATGCTTCTTATAGGACCTGAATTGTCTCACACAGTGTCTGATAAATCCATAACTATTTCTGAATGAACATTGGAGCAAGAGTTTCTTTTTTCCATTGAACTTCAGTGCAGGAATAAATTGGATTTTACATACAACACCCTAATTTTTCTGCTTCATAATTCTTTCTTTTTGACAGCTTAGGCCAGTCATTCTTTTTTTTTTTTTTTTGGCGGTACGAGGGCCTCTTACTGCTGTGGCCTCTCCCATTGTGGAGCACACGTTCCGGACACGCAGGCTCAGCGGCCATGGCTCACGGGCCCAGCCGCTCCACGGCATGTGGGATCTTCCTGGACCGGGGCACGAACCCGTGTCCCTCACATCGGCAGGCGGACTCTCAACCCCTGCGCCACCAGGGAAGCCCAGGCCAGTCATTTTTAACAGGTTTTCCTACTCAGTTTCTTTCAACTACCTTCCCATGTGTCACACTCCCCAGACTGCTGTACAAAAATGTAGAGAGTAAGCTATGGCCAGTCCTGCCCTACTAGCTCAAAACCCATTCCTTTTCTCTCTCTTAAGAAAGCACAGCATGATAAAATGACTTGGATAGTCTAGAGCTACTCTAATTTATTTTAAAAAGTAAATAATTTGTAAACTTTGGACCCCTTTCCTATAATTAGTACCAACTTCTTTCAACACACTTCATAATCAAGCCTGACATACCAGTATGTTGCAACATCACAGTTAAGAATAGTGCTATAATCACAAGCAAACAGTCTACGAGTGTCCAACAGATGAGTGAGTGAACAAGAATAAAATCATGCTTTGTGAATGGAATCATAAACTGTTTTGCAATCAAAGTAATAAATGCAGTTCAGAAAATACTAATGCACTTCAGTTGGTAATTGCATTTGTCATGATCAAGTGCTCTGTAATATAGTACTTAGCTATTCTAAAGTCACTCAGGTATATTAAACAATTAAACATGAGTCTGGGGAATAGCTTTATTTAGCCTTTTTCAATTATAGAACCATATATCATGTTCAGTGTTTTCTATATAAAGTCTATGAGACAATAGTATTTTAAAGCAGAGTGTTGGGAATATATAAAATAACCACTATCTCACAACAGTTGTGACAGAACAGTTGTTGTTTTAAGTGATTTTTTTCCCTATATGTTTCACAAACCTTATATAATATCTTGCTGGACTTGTTTTAAGGAATAAGTTAAAATATTTAAACCTTAGATGTTGATAAAAACCTGTTTTTGAATTCAAGAAAGTCCAGCTTTGAACAGTCTTGTGTTTTTTGAATGGTGACCACTGGCCACCATGGCAACAGCTTCATGACAAAAATGTGAAGCTCAGACCATTTATAGATTAAATCATTAGGTAATATTATTTAGTTACATAGCTGAATAATACTGTGTGTATGTAAAAGCATTCCAATTGAATTATAGCACTTTACATTGAAATCATCCAGTCCTGGATTTATAACACCACAGTCCAACCCCATCACATCCCATCCCATCTATCTTTTTCTTTTTTTCTTTATTTTTTTACATAGAAAGAACTAAATGAGCATATTTGGAAATGGGAGTCATAAAAATTATATCTGGAAATGAATTTAATTTAGGAAAATAACCCCTGTGTCTTTAATGTGTGAAAGTATTTCTGGAAAGGTTTTGCTCTTGTCCTGGGGCCATGTACCTCCAAGATAATTCAAATATTAGCAACTTTGGGGCAGCATCTGATGAAAAAAACTAAGATTTCTAAGATGGTGCTTTTAAGTGAGCCATCCTGTTTTGAGAAAAAAGGTCTGTCCCTCTCCATATTTATAAAAAAGACAAAAATTAAGGATTCCTTTGTGAAATTAGTGGGATTTAAGCCACCATCCCATGGCTGGACTTAAGCGATCTGCCTCTAGGTAAGTTTTTGCTGTTGGACATTCTTGGTTGTATCATAAATGTGCCCTAAAAATCTGAATATCTGTCAGAGGCTCCAAGTCCTTCACCCTTCGACAGAGACTCTCAGTAGATATGGCACTCCAGCAAAGTCAAGTAGGGTGACCAGTGGTCCCAGTTTGCCTGGGACTGAGGGGTTTTCTGAGACATGGGATTTTCAGTTCTGAAACCAGAACAGTTCAAGGCAAACCAGAACAAGTTGGTCAGCCTACCAAGCCTCAGGCTCCTGGACCTCACTGGTTGCTTTTCCAGCAGTCCATGTGGAGTAGTATTTTCAAGGACTGTTTTGGTTCAACTGGAATGCGTGACATCTTGCAGCGAGACTGATAACTGCCATTCTCAAAGTATCAAAGGAAGAAAGTTGGAGCCACCAATCCTTTTCTAGACGGCCAAGGTTTCCTCTGGGGGCTATCAAAGCAGTATGATCTCTGAACTCCTAAACTATGTCTCAATTTCCCTCTCACCTGCCTGCCCCAGCATGACCTGCTGAGGTTCTGAGGCAATACCATGGGATTATGGAACTTGATCTGCCAGGCCTCTATTACTGCATGCATTTTATCTACAATGGGTCATTTGTTCATTTGTTTAATTCAACAAATATTTGTTGAATGTTAATATGTGGGAGCACTATTCCACTTGCTGCAGATACTATAGTAAAACAGAGAAAGTACTTGTGCTCAAAGAGTTTATGTTTTAGAGAGGGAGGTGTGGTCAATTAAAAATATAGACAAATAAAAGAAGAGATATTTCAGTTGATCATAAGTGTTCTGAATTCAATAAAATTCAGTCGTACTCATTAGCAGTCACTCACAAGTAGCAGTCAAATAATAAAATTCTAAAGTAGAGCTTCTCAAACCTTAATGTGCATGCAGATTGCCTGAGGATCTTGTTAAAGAACAGATTCTGACTTAGTAGGTCTGGATTGAGGCTGGAGGCCTTGTGTTTCTAGTAGACAGACTTCCAGTTGATGCTAATACTCCCAGTTTGCGAACCATACTTTGAGTAACAAGGTTCTAAAGGTATACTAGGGAATTATGCTTGGAATTATAATTGGAAGGGAATGCTCAAACTATGGACCCAACTTAGTGCAGATAGACTCATAATGAGCATTGCTCTAGGTTTCCTGGAGAATTTTAGGTGTCAGAAGGGACCTAGGACTGCAAACTAAAAACGCAGAAACTCTTGAGATGATAGGATGCTTTTCCAAAGAGCAGTAGAAGCCATAGAATATTATCCCATCCCATCTAGCTATAAACATTAAGTCTAATTCTTATATTGTTCATATAATGGCATTTGCTCCATTCAGGCTTCATCTTGGTTCTTTAAAACCACAGCTCAGTGTTAGAAAGTGAACCAAATACAACTTTCTTGTTCTCAACTTTGACCTAATATATCACTTACAAATAGAATTTTTATAAACAACAGGATTGGAGGGCATACAATTGGGGACTTGCTCACCAATCTCCACAGGACGTGTCTTGCAAGGAACAACTTCCTTTGCAACCCCCTTTTTAACTGAGCTGTGAGAAACAGCATTAGAGTAGCAGTGAGTAAGCAAGAATCCTATGTGTGTGGAAGATCCGGGCCCACTGTGGCTCATCTAGGTACCACTTTACAACTCCCATCATCGCATCAGCAGAACCACAACATGCTCTGTGCAAGCCAAAGGGGAAAGCGTCATTGTAAAACTGAAGACAGCTGCTTCCATAATAGAACTAATTGCACACTGCATCACAGAACTAAATTAGTAGTGAAAACAGTTATAAAAACCGACAGACAGCGAAGCATGACTCACTTAGGAACTGCTGCCAGTCAGGCACATTGTCATTGGCCAGTGTTCAAAAACTCACACCTGCAGTTTTGAATAGTAAACATATAAGATGTAATTACTGGGAAAACATATGCCACTTTTCAAATGTGAAAACGCTATGTTTTTCCTTGGAACCGTGAGTGGCATGGGACTAAATTGACCACAATACTATTCATCCCTAGGAGTCTTAGCGGATGAACGAAAGCATAACCACGTCTCCAAGCCCCTATTCATACATAAAAGACTGTCTTTAGCTTAAGCAGTTCTAAGGAATCAGTTTTGCTGACAGGATTCCTTGATCTCTTCTGGACTGTCAATCGAGGAATTAACATGGAGACGTAAGAAACCTCAATTCTAAAATGCATGTGACTGTGTGGCTCAGTTTAAACATTCAAGCATCAGTGAGTTGTGGTGTCTTCCCTGGCTTCCCTCACAGCTATATACAGTAATTGCTGTCTCATTAAAAACCAGATGATCAGAGAAGACTTCATCAGTTCCTGCAGACTAAACTCACATTTCTGCCTCCTCCACTGCAATTGGCTTTAGAGAATTTGCAGCTTCCCCACACAGTACATATATACTTCATGCCAGGGACAATGAAAAGGATGTTCCCTCATGATGGAGCTGCTTACTGGTGATAGCAAATAAACTCCTTGGCTTCTGACCAACAAGGTAGAGGGTTGTGAGCCCTGGGGAAATGTGCTTTGGGCTAGGGTATGGCAGTTTATCCTTAAACAACAGCTCACACCCTCATCTGATGTTTTAAAATATTGAAATTGTGTTGAACCACATTTATCAGCAAAGAAGGGCAGGTAGAATTTCATTCTGAAACAACTCACAGAACAAAATCTGTTCAATGTCCTCGTGAGGGTCGTGCCTGTGGAATGGTCCAGCTTTCACTAATGGAGACCTGGAGTTGCTGATGAGTTGTAAAACTATATAGTGACTAATACTTTCTCCTGCTCAGTTAATTAGTCAAACCTGAACATAAATCGAGAAACACTTCAGAGAATTCTGCTGGCTTTTGTCAGCACATAAGAGGTGGGTACTAAAAATGATCAGCATTTTCTTCATGTGAAAGTTGGTAGAGAACTACATAAATATTTTTCAAAGGTCATATTACTTCACAAATTCTAGAGATGCTTGTGTAAGCAAAAGGCGGAATGTGATCATTGGTTTGAGAGTGTGAGCGGTGTGTATTCAGTTCTAGATGAGGAACCTGTGTGTAGCATTTATAATTTGTATTGCAATTGTTTTCTTATTTGCTTCCCCTCAAATAGCGAGTTCCTTGAAGACAGGAAATATTTTACTCATCTTTTTTTTATCTTTTTAATTTGCAAAGCACTGAAATAGGCGCTATAAGGGAGATAAAGATGAGTGAAATATAGTACTGTGCCCTTAAGAAGCTTACAATTGGATAACCCCTCCCACTGATATTCTCTGACCTGTAAAACATTTCCCTTCATCTCCCATTGCCACGTCCAAACTTCTCATCTTTATTTTTTTAATTGACATAATGATTTGATATATGTATATATTGTAAAATGACCACCACTATAAGTTTAGTTAGCATCCATCACCACATATAGTTACCAGTTTTTTTTTCTTGTGATGAGAACTTTTAAGTTCTACTCTCTTAGCAACTTTCAAATGTATAATACAGAATTGTTAACTATAATCACCATACTGTACATTATATCCCCAGAACTTATTTATATTATAACTGAAAATTTGTACCCTTTGACCACCTTCACCCATTTTGCCATCTTATTCATTTTATTTCCCATCTTATTCATTGCTGAATCCCTACATTTAGCAGTAGGTACAATGAATCTTGACGTTTGTAGGGTCTTCCTTATCTGAATTTGCCTCATTGGTCACTCTCAGGTTCAGCGTGATTGACAGGCTTGGCTAAGGAGCAACCCCCTGCTAGAGAAGCCAGAGCAAGCTGCTTCTCAGAGAGACAGAGAAGTCTGCCAAGCAGCTGCTTATCCTACTGGCTGACTCAAAGGATAAAGCACAAATGTGCAAGCTAATTAGATTTCAGGTCTCATTCTTCAGGGGCCATTTCTGAAGGAGGCAGGAAGAAGATCTGTTAGGCTGAAGTGCCTCATTAGTCCGTAACATTGCTAGACCAATCATTGAAACGCAAGCATGACAATTTGGATCCCAGATCTCTTTTCAGCTTTATCAGTTGTTGCAGAGTCAAAGTATTAAGCTGTAGGATTTAGAGCAGAGAATAGAAACATTCATCCTATTGTTTGCATTTATCTCATGGGCCAAGTGTGGCTAGCCTTTGGAACGTGTAAGTATTGAATAGTGAAAGTTCAGGGCTGTATGCATGGCTCTAAAATAACCAAGATAAGTAGTTAAGAAACCTAGATTTTCTGGAAATATTTAGCATTGAAGTATCAGTATAAAACACTAAGGAGTGAATGTATTTGCCAAGCACTGAAAATCTTTCAGAAATCATGTTATCAGCTTCTTGTTAGCAATAACGAAACTTGGTTCCAGCCAAGTGCTAACAAATAGTCTTTTATTGCTGGCAGCACACTAACTCCTCAGTCTTAAATTTTTTTTGCCTCATATGGCAATATTTTAGCAAGCTGTCGAGTTTTACTACTTCAGCTTTAGGAACTGCTACTTCCAAAGCATCAGGGACTCTGAGCAGCTTGTGATTTCCTTCATTCAGTCTTTCTCAAAATATATGAATTGTTACTATTCTTTAAATAAAATTAGTAAGAAAATTAGAAAACATTGCACTAAACTTTTGAAATATCAATTCAATAAAAGAATAGCACCTCTGCCACCCCAGGATCTGAGAGTCAGATTTCCTTTTGGATCATTAATAAAATGCCAGTTGAAGAGTCTAGAAAGGGGCATATCCACTTCCTAACTCTCCTCCATCCCAGAGATGCTGGTGGGACCAGCGAAGGTCCTACAAGAGAATGACCCCATGGTAACTTATGAAACAGACACAAGCAATACTAAGGCTAACAGGGCTTGGGGTGGAGCCGGGGGTGAGCCTAACCACACAGCCTGCTCAGCAGAGTTTCTGAAATCTATCCTCTCTGTTCTGTTCCTGCCATCACTGCCCTAGGTGAGTTATGAGATCCTTCTATCCCATTTCCCTGCCTCTATCCTCCACTATGCCACCAAAACAGTCTTCCTAAAAGCAAGTCTGGCCATGTGTCTTCCTGGCTTAAAAAAAAAGTCCTCCTTGGCTCCCCATCACCAAAAGGAAACTTGCAAGGTCCTGAGCATGGTGCAGGATTGGTCCAGGCCTCCCCTTTCCCCCATTGCCCAGGTCCTTTATGCTTTGGCAGTGAAGACCTGCAGACTGCCCCACAAATTATCTTGCATTTCAGTCCTTATGGCTTCTCAATGCTGTTTCCTCTGCCTAGAAAGTCTTTCCTCAGGAATCACCTCATCTGGGCGTTCTTGCTGAGACATACCCCCTTTCCTATCCCCCTACTCCTCTTCCCTCATGCACCTAATTAAATTAAACTCCACCTTTGTATATTTATCTATCGTAAAAGCTTCAACTGTTGCACTATCTTACTACTACTACTATTTTTATTAATACGTGCCGTTCCTTTTCTAGAATAAGTTTCTGGAGGACCTTGGAGGCAGGTTTTTTCTGCTTCAATACATTCCCAACCTACCACAGTGCCTGGGATGAAGCAGCAACTCAGTGCATGTTTAAATCAATTTATAAAGTCCTAGAGTAACTCCATGGCGATCAGCCATCTAAAGGAATAATTTTATGCCATGCTATAGGCCATAGCGACATCTAGGTCAGCCTCACATTAGAAAATAAAACTTATGTGTTTCCTTTGTTAGCCAATGCAAAGTATCTAACGCAGTGTCTTTTCTAAGTTGGCTGCCTTGAAACTCAATCACATTAATTTCATTTCTCCAAGGTTTTCTTGTTTAATTGAACCATTTTTAGCACTTCATCTTCATTATTTGGCCCTTGTTTTACTCTGTGTTATTGGTGTTTATGTATTTATTTTTATTATGATGCCTTAAATATTTTTAAAGTAAATCATTAAAAATCTGAGAAAGGGGAATTCCCTGGTGGCCAGTGGTTAAGAATCTGCCTGCCGATGCAGGGGACACAAGTTTGATCCTTGGTCCGGGAAGATCCCATGTGCCACAGAGCAACTAAGCCCGTGCACCGCAACTACTGAGCCTGCGCTCTAGGGCCCATGATCCACAACTACCGAGCCTGTGCACCACAATTACTGAAGCCCGCGTGCCCTAGAGCCCACGCTCCACAACTACTGAGCCCATGTGCCACAACTACTGAAGCCCACACGCTCTAGGGCCCGCATGCCACAGTTACTGAGTTCGAGTGCTGCAACTACTGAAGCCTGTGTGCCTAGAGCTCATGCTCTGCAACAAGAGAAGCCACTGCAATGAGAAGCCTGCTCACCACAATGGAGTAGTCCCTGCTCGCCGCAACTAGAGAAAGCTTGCGTGCAGCAACCAAGGCCCAATGCAGCAGAAAAAAAGAAAAAAGGAATAAAAAGATCTGAGAAAAGAATAAAGAAACCAAATAAAATTTCCACAAAGTGAGTTTACTTTCAAATACATATGAAGTATGAGTAATAGTTAAGAAAGACAGATAGAATGAAGCTGAACAGGGCAAGAAAAGGAAGAGAGTGGTACATTGGGAAAGAGAAAAAAACAAAAACAGAATGTTTACTATCCCAAGTGGAATGTTTGCCTTCCATGGTGATAGTCCATATAGATTATAAAATAAATGTGACATAGAAAATTTATTAAGCATCTGGTAAGTGGGAAATACTGAGACCTGGACATACCAAGATCTTGATTGCGCAGATTCCAGAATGAGAAATAGAAGGAAATTTATGTTCCCTCTTTGTCAAGCAAGTAGCCCATGTCACTAACAGGACTAATAGGCAGTTTTGTCCCATCTGTGAAATTCAGGTCTTGAAAACCCCTTTGGTGAGGTTGAGTAATTAGGACTTTATACAGAAGTAGTCAAGAGTAAAGGACCATGAGCAAGCCTTCAAAATTTCATTAATTTCATTAATACTATTTTATATATAGTAGTGTGTGTATATGTTAATTACAACCTCCTAATTTATCTCCCCTCCCCACCTTTCCCCTTTGGTAACCATAAGTTGGTTTTCTAAATCTGTGAGTCTGTTTCTCTTTTGTAAATAAGTTCACTTGTATCATTTTTTAGACTCCACATATAAGTGATATCATATGATGTTTGTCTTTGTCTGGCTTACTTTGCTTTATATGATAATCTCTAGGTCCATCCATGTTTCTACAAATTGCATTGTTTCATTCTTTTTATGGCTGAGTAATATTCCATTGTATATATGTACCACATCTTCTTTATCCATTCTTCTGTCGTTGGACACTTAAGTTGCTTCTATGTCTTGGCTATTGTAAATAGTGCTGCAATGAACATTGGGGTGCATGTATCTTTTTGAAGTATGGTTTCTCCAGATGTATACCCAGGAGTGGGATTGCTGGATCATACAGTAGCTCTATTTTCAGTTTTCTAAGGAATCTCTATAGTGTTCTCCATAGTGGCTGTACCAATTTATATTCCCACCAACAGTGTAAGAGGGTTCCCTTTTCTCCACACCCTCTCCGGCATTTATTGTTTGTAGACTTTTTGATGATGGCCGTTCTGACTGGTGTGAGGTGATACCTCACTGTAGTTTTAAGATTTTTTATTTATTTATTTATTTTTGTCTGTGTTGGGTCTTCGTTTCTGTGCGTGGGCTTTCTCTAGTTGCAGTGAGCCGGGGCCACTCTTCATCGCGGTGCGTGGGGCTCTCACTGTCACGGCCTCTCTTGTTGCGGAGCACAAGCTTCAGACATGCAGGCTCAGTAGTTGTGGCACACGGGCCTAATTGCTCCACGGCATGTGGGATCTTCCCAGACTAGGGCTCGAACCCATGTCCCCTGCATTGGCAGGCAGATTCTCAACCACTGCGCCACCAGGGAAGCCCCCTCAGTGTAGTTTTGATTTGCATTTCTCTAATAATTAGTGATGTTAAGCATTTCTCATGTGCTTTATGGCCATCTGCATATCTTCTTTTTGAGAAATGTCTATTTAGATCTTCTGCCCATTTTTTGATTGGGTTGTTTTGTTTTTTTGATATTGAGCTGCATGCACTGTTTATTTTCAAGATTAATCCCTTTTTGGTTGGGTCATTTGCAAATATTTTCTCCCATTCTGTGTGTTGTCTTTTAATATTGTTTATAGTTTCCTTTGCTATGCAAAAGCTTTTGAGTTTGATTCGATCCCATTTGTTTATTTTTATTTTTATTTTCATTACTCTAGGAGGTGGATCCAAAAAGATATTGCTGTGATTTATGCCAAAGAGTGTTCTGCCTATGTTTTCCTCTAAGAGTTTTATAGTATCTGGTCTTACATTTAGGTCTTTAATCCATTTTGAGTTTATTTTTTTGTATGGTGTTAGAGAATGTTCTAATTTTATTCTTTTATGTGTACCTGTCCAGTTTTCCCAGCACCACTTATTGAAGAGACTGTCTTTTCTCCATTGTATATGCTTGCCTCTTTTGTCATAGATTAATTGACCATAGGTGTAAGGGTTTATTTCTGGATTTTCTATCCTGTTCCACTGATTTATAAGTCTGTCTTTGTGCCAGTACCATACTGTTTTAATGACTATAGCTTTGTAGTATAGTCTGAAGTCAGGGAGCCTGATTCCTCCAGCTCTGTTTTTCTTTTTCAATATTGCTTTGGCTGTTCGGGGTCTTTTGTGTTTCCATACAAATTTAAAAATTTGATAGGGATTACATTGAATCTGTAGATTACCTTGGGTAGTATAGTTATTTTGACAATATTGATTCTTCCAATCCAAGAACATGGTATATCCTTCTATCTTTTTATGTCATCTTCAATTTCTTTCATCGCCGTCTTCGCTGTACTCAGTTTTCGAAGTACAGGTCTTTTGCCTCCTTAGGTAGGTTTATTCGTAGGTATTTTATTCTTTTTGATGTGATGGTAAATGGGATTGTTTCCTTAATTTCTCTTTCTGAGCTTTCGTTGTTAGTGTATAAAAATGCAACAGATTTCCCTGTGTTAATTTTGTATCCTATAATTTTACCAGATTCATTGATGAGCTGTAGTAGTTTTCTGGTAGCATCTTTAGGATTTTCTATGTATGCAAACTGTGACAGTTTTACTTCTTCTTTTCTAATTTGGATTCCTTTCATTTCTTTTTCTTTTCTGATTGCTTCAGCTAGGACTTTCAAAACTCTGTTGAATATAAATGGTGAGAGTGGACATCCTTGTCTTCTTCCTGATCTTAGAGGAAATGGTTTTAACTTTTCAACCATTGCGTATGATGTTAGCTGGGGGTTTGTCATATATGTCCTTTATTATGTTGAGGTATATTCCCTCTATGCCCACTTTCTGGAGTGTTTTTATCATAAATGGGTGTTGAATTTTATCAAAAGCTTTTTCTGTATCTATTGAGATGATCATATGGTTTTTATTCTTCAATTTGTTAATGTGGTATATCACAATGATTGATTCACAGATATTGAAGGATCCTTGTATCCCTGGGATAAATCCCACTTGATCATGATGTATGATTCTTTTAATGTATTTTTGGATTCAGTTTGCTAGTATTTTGTTGAGGATTTTTGTGTCATATTTATCAGTGATACTGGCCTGTAATTTTCTTTTTCTTTCCTTTCTTTCTTCCTTCCTCTCTTTCTTTCTTTCTCTTTCTTTTTTGGTGGTATCTTTGTCTGGTTTTGGTATCAGGGTGATGGTGGTCTCACAGAATGAGTTTGGGAGTGTTACTTCCTCTGCAATTTTTTGAAATAGTTTCAGAAGGATAGGTGTTAACTCCTCTCTAAATGTTTCATAGAATTCACCTGTGAGGCCATCTGGTCTCGGACTTTTGTTAGTTGGGAGTTTTTAAATCACAGTTTCAATTTTAGTGCTTGTGATTGATCTGTTCATATTTTCTATTTCTTCCTGGTTCAGTCTTGGGAGATTGTTCCTTTCTAAGAATTTGTCTGTTTTTTCTAGGTTGTCCATTTTATTGGCATATAGTTGCTCATAGTAGTCATTTATGATCCTTTGTATTTCTGTGGTGTCCATTGTAACTTCTCCTTTTTCATTTCTAATTATATTGATTTGAGCCCTCTCCCTTTTTTTTTCTTAATGATTCTGGCTAAAGGTTTATCAATTTTGTTTATCTTTTCAAAGAACCAGCTTTTAGTTTCATTGATCTTTGCTATTGTTTTCCTTGTCTCTATTTCATTTATTTCTGCTTTGATCTTTATGATTTCTCTCCTTCTACTAACTTTGGGTTTTGTCTGTTCTTTCTCTAGTTGCTTTAGGTGTAAGTTTAGGTTGTTTATTTGTGATTTTTCTTGTTTCCTGAGGTAAGATTGTATTGCTATAAACTTCTCTCTTAGAACTGCTTTTGCTGCATCCCACAGGGTTTGGATCATCGTGTTTTCATTGTCATTTGTCTCTGGGCATTTTTTTATTTCCTCTTTGATTTCTTCAGTGATCCATTGGTTGTTTTGTAGCATATTATTTAGCCTCCACATGCTTGTGTTTTTTACAGTTTTTTTTCTTGTAGTTGATTTCTAATCTCATAGCATTGCGGTTGGAAAAAATGCTGGAAATGATTTTAGTTTTCTTAAGTTTACCAAGGCTTGCAGTCGAGTCGTCTTTCCTTGAGCCATACTCCTAACCAAGGCTGGCTTTATGGCCCAGCATGTGATCTACCCTGGAGAATATTCCATATGGACCTGAGAAGAATGTGTATTCTGCTGCTTTTGGATGGAATGCTCTATAAATATCAATTAAGTCCATCTAGCCTAATGTGTCATTTAAGCCCTGTGTTTCCTTATTGATTTTCTTTCTGGATGATCTGTCCATTGATGTAAGTGGGGTGTTAAAATCCCCCTCTATTATTGTATTATATATTGAGGTGCTCCTATGTTGGGTGCATATATATTTACAATTGTTATATCTTCTTGTTGGATTGATCCCTTGATCGTTACGTAGTGTCCTTCTTTGTCTCTTGTAATAGTCTTTATTTTCATGTATATTTTGTCTGATATGAGTATTGATTCTCCAGCTTTCTTTTAATTTCCATTTGCATGGAATACCTTTTTCCATCCCCTCAGTTTCAGTCTGTATGTGTCCCTAGATCTGAAGTGGGTCTCTTGTAGACAGCATATATATGTGTCTTGTTTTTATATCCATTCAGCCAGTCTATTTCTTTTGGTTGGAGCATTTAATCCATTTACATTTAAGGTAATTACTGATATGTATGTTTTTATTGCCATTTTGTTAATTGTTTTGGATTTGTTTCTGTAGGTCTTTTTTCTTCTCTTCCTCTTTTGTTCTTTTTTCTTGTGATTTGATGACTATCTTTAGTGTTGTGTTTGGATTCCTTTTTGTATGTGTGTGTGTGTATCTATTGTAGATTTTTGATTTGCAGTTACCATGAGGTTTTTATATAACCGTCTATATATACACAAGATTGTTTTAAGTTGCTGGTCTCTTAATTTCAAGTGCATTTGCAATTCTGCTCTACCATCTTGTCCTACTTTGTACACTGGGGATGCAATAAGGATACTTTGTTAAATAAAAAATACTATTTTTAAAGAATTTATTGAGTATCTATAGTGAGAAAATGAAGATATTTTATTTAAACAATGCCTTGTTTCTCTGTAGTGCTTTATATTTCCATTATACTCATCTGATCCTTATAAAAATCCTATGAAAAAAGGGCAGACGTTAATAAATTTTACAAAGGCAGAAGCATAGTAGGTGCTCAGTACTGTAACTGAATGTGTCATGATTCTCTGTTATTAGTGGAGGTGATGAAAACCAAAAGAAGAAAAAAAATTAGGTTTATTTGGAACTGAGGTGTTTATGTTAAACATATGGAAAATTTGTACAAATTATGAAATAAAGGGACAGGTTAGTAAAGGTGATTTTAGGATTGTGTTTCCTAAAGGTCTTTGAAAACGTAAGAGCTTCTCACTTCACTATAATGGTTTAAAACTAATGCATCCATAATATGGGAGCCAGGAATAAATGATTTTGCTGGGTTCATGCTGTGATGCATAGAACATTATATTCAGGCAAGAGTGGCAAAAGAATATTAAGAAAGATTTCAAATTCACATTGATAGAAAATAAACGTAAAATGCAGTTGTCACTTAGAAACTTAAAAATTGATTATAAAAGTGACACATGTTTTGTGAATTTTAGAAATTGGCCTAAACAAGTAAACAAAACAAATATATAAATTGCCCATAATCTCACCATTCAGAAGCCTACTGGCCACATTTTGGCTTTTGGATCATTTCTTTCCTGTCTGTAACCTTTGGGTGTATATATATGGCATAATGTAGGAGAAAAAAAAAAACTTGTTGAATGAATATATTCATTTTAAAATTAAACATGTAAATGGATTTTTGTCCAACTTGTTATTTCTGGTAATAATGTATTAGTTACCTATTTTATATAGCAAATTACCCAAAAAGTCACTTAAAACAGCAAACAAATATTAGTTTATTGTTTCTGTTTATCAGAAATGAACCATGGCTTAGCTGGGTCCTCTGCTTCATGTTCTTTCTAAAGCCAGCAATTAGGTTGTTGACCCAGAGTATGTGATCTCGTCTGAAATTTCAACTGGGGAAGGATCAACCTCTGAGCTCACTCACTTGATTGTTGTTAGGATTCAGTTCCTTGAGGGCTAGAGGTCACCTTCAGTGCCTTGCCAGATGGGAATCTCCAACATTATAGCTTGCTTCATGAAAGGAAGTAAAAGAGAGAGTCTGCTAGCAAGAAGGAAGTCTCAATCATATGTAATAGTTTTAAGGGAATTCCCACACTTCCATGGGTTTTACTTCCAGGAATGCCACCAGGTTCTCACACTGAAAATCTGAGAAAGATCCTTCACAGTTCTGGTAAGAGAAAGGAAAGACTAATCATTGTGAAATATGACCAGAGTGTTCTCCATAGTAAAGTCCTACTCTCCAGGGGTAAGGACTTTATCAGGGCTTTATCCCAGCTAAGGGAAAGACATTTCTCCCACTCCAGTCCCTCTTTAGAATGTTCACCCTCTTCCATACTTTGGCACCAAAAGAACAGGACTGCAGGATAATAGTAGATTACAGCTGAAAGAGCTGCAAGACACAGATGCTTTCCAAGGAGGAATAGTTAGGGAAGCCCAAAGTCAAGAGGAGAGACAAAGCCAAGGACCCTAGAGGAAGTTGAAGACCTCTTTCACCTATAACTATAGAAAACATTAAACACAGTCTAACTTTTAGCCAGATTAACATAAAGCTTCACACTATAGGCTAAATTACCTCAGTTTCTATTATTCAATATAATATGTCTGACTTTCAACAAAAATGTACAAAGCATCCTAAAAGGTGAGGAGAAAAACACAATCTGAAGAGACAAAAATCAGCATCAAAATCAGAGTCAGAGATGACACAGCTTTTGGAATTATCAGACAAGGAATTCAAAATGAATGTGATTAATATGCTAAGAGTTCTAATGGAAAAAGCAGGTAACATGTAAGAATATTTGGGTAATATGAACAGGGAGATGGAAAGTCTAAGAAAGAATCAAAAGGAAATGCTAGAAATCAAGAACACTGTACAGGCATACTATGTTTTATTGCTCTTTGCTTTATTGAACTTCACAGATATTGCATTTTTTACAAACTGAAGGTTTGTGGCAACCCTGCATCAAGCAAGTCTATCAGAACCATTTTTCCAATAGCATCGCTCAGTTTGTGTCTTTGTGTCACATTTTGCTAATTCTTGCAATATTTCAAACCCTCCACCAGCAAAAAGGTTACCACTCACTGAAGGCTCAGATGACAGTTAACATTTTTAGCAACAAAATATTTTTTAACTAAGGTATGTACATTATTTTAGCCATAATGCTATATGCAGACTTAGTAGACTACAGTATAGTGGAAACATAATTTTATATGTACTGGGAAACCAAAAAAATCATGTGACTTACTTTTTTGTGATATTTGCTTTATTGTGGTGGTCTTGAACTGAACCCACAGTTATCTCTGAATTATGCCTTAACAGAGAAACTTTTGAAACAAGTCAAAGGGTGGGGGAGGGGCACCTTACCTATAAAGGAATAAGAATAAGAATTATAGCATACTTCTCATCAAAAACCATGCAAGCAAGAAGAAAGTGGAGCTAAATATTTAAAGTGCTAGAAGGAAAACCACACCAACCTAGAATTCTGTATCCAGTAAAATTATCCTTCAAAAAATGCAGGAGAAATAAAAAGACTTTCTCATACAAAAATTGAAAGAATTAATCACCAGTAGATCCACCCTGCAAGAAATGTTAAAAGAAGTTCTTCAGGTCAGGAGAAAAGAAACTGATACAGATCAGAAACTTGGATGTATATAAAGAAAGGAAGAATGTCCAAGAAGGAATAAATGAAGGCAGAATAAAATCTTTTATTTCTCTTATTGAATATTGATCTAAAAGATAACCAATTTTTAAAAGCAACTATGGTAACAATGTATTCGGTGATTGTAGCACATGGATAGGAGAAGTGAATGGCAGCAGTGCCACAAGGGACAGTAAAGATAAATTGGTAATAGTCTGTGATAAGACACCAGTATTAAATGTTAGTAGTAGTGTTATTTGAAGGTGGACTTATGTTGTTAAAAATGTCTGTTATAAATTCTAGGGCAACCACCAAAAGAAGTAAAATTGATATTCTAATAGATGAAATAAAATGGAATGATATAAAATTCTCAATTAAAATCAGGAAAGGCAGAAAAAGGGGACAATAAGCAAAAAATGCAATTAATCTAAAAGTTACAAATGTAGTAGATATTAATCCAACTATATCAATAGTCACTTTAAATGTGACTTGTCTAAATACACCAATTATTAGACAGAGATTGTCAGGGTGGCTAAAAAAAAAAAAAAAAAAGGACCCAACTATAGTGTCTACAAGAAATCCACTTTAAATAGAAAGACCCAAATGGGTTTAAAGTAAAGGGATGGAAAAACATATGCCATACTTAAACTAATCCAAAGAAAGCTAGAGTAGTTATTTTAGTTTCACACAAAGCTGACTTCAGGACAAGGAAAGTTATCAGAGGTAAAGAAAGGTATTACATAATGATAAAGGGGCAATTCTCCAAGAAGATTTCATCCTTAATGTGTATGTACCTAACAAAAGAGCATCAAAATACATGAGGCAAAAACTCAGAAGTTCAAGGAGAAGTAGACAAATCCACTATTACACGTGGGGACTTTAATGCCCCTCTGTCAGTAATTGATGAATCAAGCAGAAAGAAAACAAACAAGGATTAAATGACTTGAACAGCATGATCAGTCAACTTGATCTCATTAACATATATAGAATATTCCATCCAACAGCAGCAGAATACATATTCTCAAAATCACATGGCTCAAGATTTTGGAGCCTAAAAGAACTAAAAGTACAGAAATCATAAAAAGTATGTTCTCAGATCACAGTAGAATTAAACTAGAAATCAATAGCAGAAAGATAGCTAGTAAATATTCCTAAATGTTTGGAGAATTAATAATACACCTCTAAATAATATGTGGGTAAAAGAAGTCACAAGAGAAAAATTTCTTAATATTTTGAATTAAATAAAAGTGAAAATATGGCATCAAAATTTGTGATATACAACAAATGCAGGGCTTAGAGGACAATTTATAACATTAAATTCATATATAAGAAGAGAGACCTGAAGTTAACTATATCTACCTTCCTTAAATAAAGGATTTTTGTTTATAAGAATGATTTTTTTTTTTTTTTTTGTGGTATGTGGGCCTCTCACTATTGTGGCCTCTCCCGTTGTGGAGCACAGGCTCTGGACGCACAGGCTCAGCAGCCATGGCTCACGGGCCCAGCCTCTCCGCGGCGTGTGGGATCTTCCTAGACCGGGGCACGAACCCCTGTCCCCTGCATCGGCAGGCGGACTCTCAACCACTGCGCCACCAGGGAAGCCCTAATTTATTCTTAAATAACAATAATAACCCCATGACTTGCTTTTTTTTTTTTTTTCTTGAAACATGATATGCATTTAATGAATGTTTGTTAAATGAATGGATAAGTTAATGATGTTCCCACTGGAATATTCTCTCCATGAGGGCAAGATTTAACCTTACTGGTGGTGTTGTTTTACATAGCTCTCAAAAGAGTGTTTTGCATATAGTAGACATTCAATAAATGTTCATTGTATTAAGTATCTTTTAATATACATAAAACTAAGATTTTGAGTACTATTATATGTCCATTTTAAAAATTAAGTAATAGGCTTAGAAACCTAAGTAATGTAATCAAGGTCAAAGAACTATTAGTTGGTGAAGTCATACTGTGAACATAAGTTTTATTTCCAAAACATGTACTACACATGTGGAAAGGTCTTCTTTAGTAAATCCCTGAAAACTCTATAAGATTTTTAACACATCATTATTTACAAATTATTTGCAAGTCTTCATAGCGACTTCCATTTCTGTGTAAAATATCAATTATAGATCGTTTCTTCTCTTCCTCATTTACTTGCTGGTAATTCTGTCTTTAATTATATTTCCATAATTCAGGGCATACATTTTATATACCTAATAATACTATAGACACCTTGAGGATATGATGAGTCCCATGACTTGTTAATGTAACATATTTTAATACCAAGTAATGATATTTTCAAAAACAGTAAAACTTAATGAAAAGATTGACATTGTTTTTGTTTTTGTAATCTTCAATATCTGGCTAAGACAACTTGTATTAAGTTTCTCATATCTGTTTCTGCATTCAATCTGTTGTTGTATATTGTGATTAAAGTGTATGAAGAAAATCCAGCTTCAATAGGTATGTATGTAGTTGGAAAAGGGAGGAATATTTTAATAGCCTTTTACAGTCATTGTGATTATTCTTTGATACTACTCCAAAACTCAACAAACAACAGTTTCTTAAAGGATAATTGCAATGTGGAATCTGAAATTATATCAATGAACTTTCCCTGCTCTTCATACCACACTAATAAGTTAAAACCAGTTAGTCTATTTTGTACTTAAAAAAACCCCAAAACAAACCAACCCAGTTTCTTCTATTAATAACATCATTTGTTAGTATGGTACATTTATTGCAAATAATGAACCAGTATTGATACACTATTACTACCTAAATACCATATTTTATTAAAATTTCCTTAGTTTTTACCTAATGTCCGTTTTTCTATTCCAGGATCCCACTGTGAATGCTACATTACATTTAGCTGTAATGTTTTTCATAGGCTCCTCTTGGCTAAGCAGTTTCTCAGACTTTTCATATTTTTATGACCTTGATAGTTTTGAGGAATTTTGTATAATGATTCTCATTTGGGATATATTCATGTTTCTCTCATAATTTGCCAGGTTTCTCTACTGTAAACTCATTCCCTCTACCCTTCCCCATACTGTACTCTTTGGAAGGGACTCACTTTGCACAGCCCACACTTAAGGAGTGAGGCACTTAACCTCCAGAGGGTGGAGTGTTTTAATTTTTATAAGCCGAATTCCACTGTAATCCAGGACAACTCTATCTGAGAAAAGCGAGTGAATCAACTGGAAACACAAAGACTCTCCTTATTCTGTGAATAGTCATAGCTGTCAGAAAAGTGTTGAATAAGTAGTGTAAATTTAGATTTTCACTTTGCAGTGAGGGTGCTCACAGTTTTCCCTCAGAACAACAGTTCTGCTCAGTTCTTGTGCATGTAGTTCTTTTTGGTTTTTTTGCGAGGGGGAGGGGGGATGAAATCCTTCTAGGTTATTTTTTATTTTTAAAAATGATCATAAAAATAAAACAAAGTATTCATTTGAGTTGATCTGCAACTCAGATTTTTGACTTATTGTATCATGGACATGTTTCAAGTCAGAGAATGAAATGGAAGAGTATGGCTCTGAGACAATAGGTAAAGGACATGGTTTTTTTGTTTGTTTTGTATTTTTTTTTTGCGGTACGCGGGCCTCTCACTGTTGTGGCGTCTCCCGTTGCGGAGCACAGGCTCCGGACGCGCAGGCTCAGCGGCCATGGCTCACGGGCCTAGCCGCTCTGCGGCATGTGGGATCTTCCTGGACCAGGGCACGAACCCGTGTTCCCTGCATCGGCAGGCGGACTCTCAACCACTGCGCCACCAGGGAAGCCCAAGACATGGTTTTTGACAGAAGGAAGGCTAACTTCTCCATACCCTGAAATTTAGCATAGTCTCTGGTCCAATTCTGAACTTTGTTTCCCTTTGTATATTTCTATCGATATTTTGCAACCCATACTATCTTCTATTAATTCTTATAGACTTATGTGTCTTTTCCTTTTTTGGTTTAATGATTGGCAGTTCAAATTTTTTTCACTATTTATGGAAGATTTTTATGCTTATTCTTACCTATTTATGCTTCAAGATTAAATTTAAAATTTGATTTATTTTAAGAAAATCAGACTCCTAATTGGGATTAAATTAATTTCAGAAATTTATGTGGGGGTAGTTTTCATTTTCCCTCTCTTTTCCGGCCATCAGGTAGAAAGAATTAAATTTATGTTACTACTCAGTTTCCAGCATATTGTTATCAATCCGTGCCTTGCCTTTTCTTTTTTGATTTCATGGTAGTTTTTTTCTTCTTTTCTTCCTTATTGCTACTTCCATTCCTTTCTTCTTATAGGTACGCATCCTAATGTGTTTGAACTATGACCTCAAATACATGTGTATACTTGTACATTTCTGGTGACATTGTAGGTGTATGTGGTTTTTTAATTCAATTTATCTAAACTGAAAAAAAAATACACACATTTCTCCCACCCCCCACTCCCCACCTTTGGCAACCACCAATCTAATCTGTTCTCTGTATCTGTCAGGTTGGTTATACACACACACACACACACACACACACACACACACACACACACACACATATTTAGATTTCACATATATGAGATTGGACTTTCTCTGTCTGACTTATTTCATTTAGCATAATGTCCTCGAGGTCCATCCATGTTGTTGCAAATGGCAAGATTTCATTCTTTTTTATGGCTGGATAATATTACGTTGTATATATATGTGGGTGTATATATGTATATATATGTGTATGTATATATATATGTGTATTTATATCTATATTTATATATATATATATCACAATTTCTGTATCCATAAACAGCGCTTAGGTTGTTTCCATATCTTGGCTATTGTAAAGAATGCTGCACATTGTTGTATATATCATTTTTTTAAATTGAGGTATAGTTGATGTATAATATTATATGTTTCAGGTGTATAACATAGTGATTCACAATTTTTAAAGATTATACTCCATTTATAGTTATAAAATATTGGCTATATTCTCTGTGCTGTACAATATATCTTTGTAGCTTATTTATTTTATACATAGGACTTTGTACTTCTTAATCTCCTACCCTTATCTTGCCCCTCCCTCCTTCTCTCTCCCCAGTGGTAAGCACTAGTTTGCTCTCTCTATATGTTAGTTTGTTTCTTTTCTGTTATATTCACTAGTTAGTTGTAATTTTTACATTCCACGTATAAGTGATATCATACAGTATTTGTCTTTCTCTGTCTGACTTATTTCATTAAGCATAATACCTTCCAAGTCCATCCATATTGTTGCAAATGGCAACATTTCATTCTTTTTTTATGACTGAGTAGTATTCCATTGTGTGTGTGTGTGTGTGTGTGTATGTATATATGTATATATATACACACACACATATATGTATATATATATAAATACATGGTATATATGTGTATAAATATAAATATACCTCATTTTCTTTAACCATTCATCTGGTGATGGACATTTAGCTTGTTTCCATACCTTGGCTATTGTAAATATAGTTTTTGAATTAGTTGTCTTTGGATAAATACCAGGAAGTGGAATTGCTGGATTATAAGGTAGTTCTATTTTTAATTTTTTGAGGAGCCTATTTAGATCTTCTGCCCTTTTTAATCAGATTGTTTGGGTTTTTTTTTTTTTTTTTGCTATTGTATAAATTATTTATATATTTGGATATTAGCCCCTTATCAGATATATGATTTGCAAATATTTTCTCCCATTCAGTAGGTTGCCTTTTCATTCTGGTGATGATTTCCTTCACTGTGCAGAAACTTTTTAGTTTGATGCAGTCCCACTTGTTTATTTTTGCTTTTGGTGTCAGATTCAAAAAGTCATTGTCAAGACCTATGTCAAGGAGCTTACTGCCTATATGTTCTACTAGGAGTTTTATGGATTCATGTCTTACATTCAAGCCTTTAATCCATATTGAGTTAATTTCTGTGTATAATTTCAGTTTCATTCTTTAGCATGTGGGTGTCCAATTTTCCTGACATCATTTATTGAAGAGACTGTCCTTTCCCCCATTGTATATTTTTGACTCCTTTGTCATAAATTAACTGACCATATATGTGTGGGTTTATTTCTGGGCTCTCCATTCAGTTTCATCGATTTATGTGTCTTTTTTAATGCTAATATCACTGTTTTAATTACTATAGCTTTGTAATATAGTTTGAAATCAGGGAATGTGATACCTCCATCTTTGTTCTTCTTTCTCAAGATTGCTTTGGTTATATGGGGTCTTTTATGGTTTCATACAGATTTTAGGATTTTTGTTTTATTTCTGTGAAAAATGCCATTGGAATTTTGATAGAGATTGCATTGAATCTGTATATTGCTTTGGGTAGTATGAACATTTTTAACAGCATTAATTCTCTGAATTCATAAACATGGAATATATTTCCATTTATCTGTCTTCTTTAATTTCTTTTGTTAATGTCTTGCAGTTTTCAATGTATAGGTCTTTCACCTCTTGTTTAAATACATTCCTAGGTATTTTGTTCTTTTTGATGCAACTGTAAATGGAGTTGTTTTCTTACATTGATCTTTTCTATTTTCTCCTTAGTCTCAATTTTGTTTATTTCTGCTCTAATATTTGTTATTTCCTTCCTTCTACTAAATTTGGGTTTTGTTTGTTCTTGTTTTAGTTCTTTGAGGTATAAAGTTAGGTTGTTTGAGACTTTTCTTGTTTCTTGAGGTAGGCATTTAGCACTATGAACTTCCCTCTTAGAGCTGCTATTGCTGTATCCCATAAATTTTGTTATGTTATATTTCCATTTTCATCTGTCTCAAGGTACTTTTTTATTTCTCTTTAGATTTCTTCTTTGATCTGTTGGTTGTTCAGTAGTATGTTGTTTAATCTCCACATAATTTGTGAATTTTCCAGTTTTCTTTGTGTAATTAATTTCTAGTGTCATACCACTGTGGTTATAAAAGTTGATCGTATATAATTTCACTCCTCTTAAATTTATTAAGACTTGTTTTGTGACCTAACATATGATGTATTTTGGAAAATGTTCCATGTGCACTTGAGGAGACTGTGTATTGTGTTGCTTTTGGATGGAATGTTTTGTAAATATCTGATGAGCACCATCTTTGCACTCTCCCTTTGCCATGCTCCAGTATCTACTGTTACACATCTGATTTTTGTGGCTGCCACCTAAGGGATGCCTCTTGATATCCTGGCTCTGGAGGCCAGGGGATCTTGCATTCCTGGTCCCATGGAACTGTAATAATTGGTATCACCCAGAAAAGAGCTCTTACCCCTGGCTGGTGCTCCAAATTTTGTGACTGCTGCCAGGAGACACCTCTACCTTGCCTGGCTCTGCTGGCCAGTGGGGCTTATGTTCATGGATCCCACAGGACTATAACCAAAGGAGAAAGAGTTAGTAAACAGCTACCACCCCCACTGCATCACAAGAGACAACAGACCCAGGAGCTTGGTTTTTCTATGAAGGAGGCTTATTAGCTAATTATCAAGACTGTGGCCTGAGGGACAGGCTTCTAATTAAATACACATCTTGGGGTTTACTAATCATTTCCAGAGATCTTGGAAGGTGTGCATTATATTTGCACTCACCCTCTGCCACACGCCAGAGCACCAGTGTCTCCTGCAGAGGAGATTTACATGTGTCTGGGGCCTTGGTTTTTATATCCAGTATCCCAGTTTTTGTGGCTGCTGCTCAGGGAATGTCCCTTGATCACCTGGCTCTGGTGGCTGGGGGTTGGGGAGGGCTTGTATTCTTGGGTTCCACAGGACTGTGGCAATATGAAAGATGGTTATTTGCAGGCTACCACCCTAGGGCACTATACAAATAGTAGACTGGGGCACATTCGCCAGTCTTTCTGTGAAGGAGGCCTCTTTGCTTGTCCTGGAGCCTTGGCCTGAGGGGTAGCTCTTCCAGAGCTGCTCTCAAGGAATATAGACTATATATGTCATCTGGGCACTCTCCCTCTGTCTTGCTCCAGCTCACTGGTATCACCCAGAAAAGAGCTTATATACTTGTCTGGAGCCATGATCTCTGACTGCAACCCAGGAGATACTTGCATATTATCTGGTGCTAGTGGCCAGTGGGGCTTATGCTTGTGGTGCCACAGAACTGTATATATTTGCATACTTTTAAAAGCTGATGCGTGAAGGTTTAGCTTCTAGTCAGCCTGAATCTAGGTGCTGAGATCCTCCTCTTTGGGACAGTAACAGGTCTTGGCACATCCTCAACTGTTGGGAGCTATTTAAATATAATAGCCTGCTTGGACAAGTACAAAGGTTTGAGAGAAACCAAGAGCTAAGGCAGGGTTGGAAGACAAGTTTTATCTCCTACATGAAGCCATTCCTTCAAGACTAGGAGAGGTTGTTATTTCATCTACTGTATAGAAACCAACTCAGAGAGTCAAGCAAGAAACAGAGGAATATGTTCCTAATGAAAGGACAACACACAGTCTCAGAAAGAAATCCTTAATGAAATAGAGCTAAGTAATTGATAAAAGTTAAAAGTAATGGTCATTAAGACGTTCACCAAACTGGGGAGAAGAATGGTTAAACACAATGAGAACTTTAACAGAGCAATGGAAAATATAAGAAAGTACAACACAGAAGTCACAGAACTGAAGAATACAATAACTGAACTGAAAAATACACTACTATAGAAGGGTTCAACAGCAGACTAGATGAAACAGAAGAAAGGACCAGTCAACTCGAATACAAGCCAGTGGAACTCACCTAATCAGAAGAGCACAAAGATAAAGTAATGAAGAAAAGTGAAGATAGGTTAAGATAGTTATGGGACAACATCAAATGAACTAACATTCACATCAGAGGGCTCTAGAGGAGAGAGAGAGAGAGAGAGAGAGAGAGAGAGAGAGAGAGAGAGAGAGAGAGGCAGAGATCTTATTTGAAGAAATAATGGCTAAAAACTTCCCTAACCTGAGGAAGGAAACAGACACCAAGATCCAGGAATCCCAGAGAGTTCCAAATAAGATGAACCCAAACAGACCCACACTAAGACATGTTATAATTAAAATGTCAAAAGTTAAAGGCCAGGAGAGAATATTAAAAGCAGAAAAACAAATTCTTATATACAAAGGAACCCACGTAGAGCTATCAGCAGATTTTCAGCAGAAACTTTGCAGGCCAGAAGAAAGTAGCACAATATATTCAAAATGCTGAAAGAAAAAAAAATGCCAACCAAGAATATACTCCTTGGCAAAGTTATCATTCAGAAATAAAGGGGAGATAAAAATGTTTCCAGACAGGCAAAAGCTAGAGTTCATCACCACTAAATTAGCTTTACAAGAAATGTTAAAGGGACTTCTTTAAGCTGAAAAGAAGGGGCACTAGTTAGTTAAAGGAACATATAAGAAGAATAAATCTTACTGGAAAGGTAAATATATAGTAAAGGTAGTGGATTAATCATTTATAAAGGTAGTATGACAGTTAAAAGACAAAATTAGTAAAAAATAATTATGATTACAATAATTAGTTAAGGGATACACAAGATTAAAAAATGTAAAATGTGACATCAGAAACATAAAAGAAGAGAGAGAATAATAATATTGAGCTTAACAATGGGATCAAACTTAAGTTGTTATTGACTTAGACTGTTATATATAATAATCATTATATGTAAGCCTCATGATAACCACAAAGCAAAAACCTATATTAAAGTCACAAAAGATAAAGAGAAAAGAATATAAGCATACCACTAAAGAAAGCCATCAAATCACAAAGAAAGAGAGCAAGAGAAGAAAAAAGAAATGGAGAGGAACTACAAAAATAGCCAGAAAACAACAAAATGGCAATAAGCACATACCTATCAACAATTACTTTAAATGTAAATGGACTAAATTCTACAATCAATTGACATATGAATAAATTTTTAAAAAAATCTATGTGCTGCCTACACGGGACTCACTTTAGATGTAAGGACACTCACAGACTGAAATAAAGAGATGAAAAAGATATTCCATGCAGATAGAAACTGAAAGAAAGCTGGAGTGGCTATACTTTTTTCAGACAAAATAGACTTTAAAACAAAGACTGTAATAAGAGACAAAGAAGGGCATTACATACTGATAAAGGCGTTAATCCAACAAGAAGATTTAACATTTGTAAATATTCGTGCACTCAACATAGGAGCACCTAAATATATAAGGCAAATATTAACAGACTAAAGGGAGAAATAAACAGCAATACAATAATAGTAGGGGACTCTAATACCACACTTGCATCAATGGATAGATCATCAGACAGAAAATCAATAAGGAAACTTTAGCCTTAAACAACATATTAATTCAGATGGACTTAGATATTTGTACTTCGAATGGATCTTTTACTCATGTCTTATTTTGTAACATCATGCATTGGTCATTTGGAAAATGTTGCTTTACTGAGTTATACAGAGTTTCTAAATGTTGATACATTTTATAATACAGTATCAACAAATCACATTCATTAATATCATGCCAGTCTTATCCAAAAAGCCTTTAAGTATTGGGAAGCTGTCGAGCTCACAGTGGCAGACACGAATTTCCAAAATTCTAATTTTTGCTCGACAGCTCAAATTTTATTGTCAGCAACAAACACTGTCAGTAGTTTTCCTTGAAGTGACAAGCTCACTTTGTTCATTTTTGACAAAATGTCTGCAAGATACCCAAGTCTGAATAAGCATGGTTTGTCAGTCATTCTTTCAAGCAAAAGTGGCATTCTATGAAAAAAAAAAACAGCTAGTTTAGCTCTCAACTCAAATATCTTCACAGATGCATGTTGTACTTCACTATGCAGCAAAAAGAGCTTTATATATACTTACCATTTTGTCACACTGAAAAGAAGCATATTAAGGACTTCCCTGGTAGCACAGTGGTTAAGAATCTGCCTGCCAATGCAGGGGACACGGGTTCAAGCCCTGGTCGGGGAAGATCCCACACACCGAAGAACAACTAAGCCCATGCACCACAACTACTGAGCCTGTGCTCTAGAGGCAGCAAGCTACAACTACTGAGCCCGCGTGCCACAACTACTGAAGCCCGTGTGCCTAGAGCCCGTGCTCCACAACAAGAGAAGCCACCGCAATGAGAAGCCTGCGCATCACAACAAAGAGTATCCCCTGCTCGCCGCAACTAGAGAAAGCCCGAGCGCAGCAACAAAGACCCAATGCAGCCATAAATGAAGAAAGAAAAGAAGCATATTCAAAGGTTGAGATCTAATAAAATGATTTTTACTACTTCATCAAAGACATTCTTAAGTGACACTGGCGTTTTTTTTCCTGCAAGTGCATGGTAAAGAAAAATACGACTACTAGCAATTTGGTGCCGCTGCTTCTATTTGGACTAAGGCACTGGCGCTTATGCCCACCATTGCTTTTGTACCATCAGTTCAAAGGTCAACAATGTAAAAAAGGCAGAAGATGCCTTAGTATTTTTATGAAAATAGCTTTGACCCCATGAGCCTCTTGAAGTGAACCCCACAGACTTTTAAAATTTCTGTCTAGGGAGATATATGAAGAAAATAAGAAGGCCTTTGTCACTCATGTCCCCCAAATTCAGTGCCCGATATGTCTGTCACCATTGTATGGATATGATAATCTTCTGAGGTAGTTGCTATAGGCATCATAGAATGGAGAAGCTAAGAAGGAAGTAACCATGATACACAAATATGGGGGATTCTAATTTTATCAGAGAGAAAACTGTAAATGACTGTACAGGTATACCTCTGAGACAATTGCAGATTTGGTTTCAGACCACTGCAATAAAGTGAATACAATAAAGCAAGTCACATGCATTTTTTGGTTTCCCAGTACTTATGAAAGTTATATTTATATCATACTATAGTCCATTAAGTGTGCAATCGCATCATGTCTATACCTTAATTTAAAAATACTTTATTGCTAAAAAATGCTAACCATTCTGAGCCTTTAGCAAGTCATAATCTTTTTGCAATGGCAACATCAAAGATCATTGATCACAGATCACCATAACAAATATAAAAATAATGAAAACGTTTGAAATATTGTGAGAATCACCAAAATGTGACATAGAGACACAGAGTGAGCAAATGCTGTTGGAAAGAGTGGTGCCAACAGACACTCGATGCAGGGTTGCCACAAACCTTTAATTTATAAAAACAAACAAACTAACAAAACAAAAAAACCCTACAATTACCTGTGAAGCGCAATAAAGTGAAGCGCAGTTAAAGGAGTTATGCCTGTAGTAATCTAAATAGCTTAGAGATTCAGGGTCACAAGTACCGTGATTTTGTAGGTGACTTTTCTAGAAGGTAGTGGGAAATGATAATCTTTCACTTGTGTAGATTGATGGAGATGGTGGAGGGAGAAACTGCTTTTTCGGGGAAATATGGGAAGGATCAACTAGCAATGGAGCTGAGGCCAGCACAGGTCCTGCCATTCCTGAATACTCAACAAGCTATCAGTTAATGAAATGTTGGGCATAACTTCATTTTGATGAAAAAGGAGGAGAGCACATCTCAGCTGACATGACAGTGTTAAGAATGTGGCTTGTTCAGATATCTGTGATTTGGGGGTATCAGTGTGTTTTGCTCTTACGGTCATGTTGCTGCATCTATAAGAAACATAACCTTTGCTCAGGAAATGGTGAGTTAAAGGAAAGTGAAAGACATCCATACATTCTGGATGTCTGAGGAGTCCATTAATACAAATAGTAATACCAATCTCTACCAGTCGTAAAGGCCTTTTCTTATTAACAAACATGGTTGAGAAGATATTAATCAATAACCACAGCCTGCTTCAGTTAACTGCTTTAGTTCTCCTCAGTTTTATGGGGGAAGAAAACCCCACCAAAACCCATCTTCCAGGGTCTGAAGTAAAAGTAGAAGTGGATGTAAACAAAATTAAAGAGTCAGGTTTTCAGGCTGTCTCTGTAATAAGCTTTTCGCTGAAATGAAATGTAATTAGCAACCACGATAATGTAGTTTGCTTCATTTAGCTCTTCAGTGGATTTATAAACAAATTCTGCCAGTTAACTTGTAAAGCAGATGCATCCACTACACTCTGGCAAAGCACGTTAGAGAGGACCGTCTCAAGCAGGTGCAAGGACAACAGGATGATCCATTTATCTACTCACCAGTCGGGAATGCTGGCAGCAATGAACATGCACCATTTTTAAATGCTCCTCTATAAAGAAGGTTAAGAAATATTTCATCTGAGGGATTAAGAAAGAAAAGCTGGGGAGCAGCACTCAAATTCTCAAAGTAAACATTAATGCTTACTTTGTAATGCACCCATGGAGACAGACGTAAGTGTTATTTGGGGTCCAAGCATACATTCAATAACTGAATGCTGGTTACTCTTACCAAAATATTAGCAGTGAGTATGAAGTGGGATCAAAGACTTTTAAAGCATTTCTGTATTTTTATATTTTACTCATACCACCTTTACTATGCAAAAAAAAAAAAAGAGTTTATTTGAAAAAGCGAGTAAAAGCAAAATTTTGGGCTCATCCTAGAAAAGATTTCTTAAATACTAATGACTTATCCTTTAAAATATGCTTTAGTCTGGGAGAATAAAATCCTTTCACGTTTGGATGGTCACATGGAAGCCACTGAAAACAAATTAGTTTTGCCTTAAAATTCTATTTTTGATTAAAATGATATGATCAGCATACTTAGTTAACATGAGAAGAAATTCCAACTTTCCTAAATTAGAAATTTGTATCATGTAAAACAATTCAGGGAGTCAGCACATTGGAGGCGGAGTGTACTCACAGCTATTTTGTAGGGAAAAAAATCAAGAAGCATTGAGACTGAAGATTTTACCCCCCGTAAACCAGAAGACCAGTTAGAAGATGCAGCTGGCTTAGAAGAAAAACTCTTTCATCTTCATTTTGTAAAATTCTTTCAAAATTTATATCAAATTTTAACTCCTTCAACATAACCTCCACAAACTCTCATTCTCACTTCTTCTCCTGGCTCTTTTATCTGCACTACTCCTATGACCCTCAACCTGACTCCCCAGTGCTGTTTATGGGTAGTCCAACAGGGTGGAGCAGAGACCACGATTGATCTCTTTCGACATTCTTAGTGGCTAGCACCATGCTCTGTGGTAGGGAACTCATATATATAGTGATGATGAGAGACATGGAAATTATTATTTTTTTTTGTTTTTGCGGTACGGGGGCCTCTCACTGTTGTGGCCTCTCCCGTTGCGGAGCACAGGCTCTGGACGTGCAGGCTCAGCGGCCATGGCTCACGGGCCCAGCCGCTCCGCGGCATGTGGAATCTTCCCGGACCAGGGCACGAACCCGTGTCCCCTGCATCGGCAGGCGGACTCTCAACCACTGCGCCACCAGGGAAGCCCGGAAATTATTTTTGACAAAGTGGACTTCTTTACCAAAATTTCACAAAAGTTTAAGCGGTATAAATGCACATTCTTTCTCTTCGTCTTGATGGATTTAGCCTCAATGATGGCTGTAAAACAGCAAATACTAAATAATGATTTATATTGTACTTATGTAAAGGCCTTTGACTAAAATGGTTGGTGCAAAAACACCCTTACAAGAGAAAATATGGCACCCGAGGGTGTCAGCCTAAAAATTGTTCATCAGAAGTAACTATTATTGTTTGTTTAAAGCTGTATTAGAACTGGCTCTGTCCTATGAAACATCTTTATCAAAATACAGTGCACTAGACTTGTAATGCCTCATGAGGGATGCATCATATATTCTGACACTTGATGCCCACCTTGAAGGTCATAAGATAATCCTATCCATCTCTTTGTAACCCATAATGTGCAAGACTGTAAACGTATCTAAATCTTTGAGTCTACTTTCCCGGTCAACAAAACAAAAACCAAATGCTTTTGACCAGGTTTTTATTCATTAATACATTTATTCAACAAATATGCATTGAGCATCTACTTATGCTTCTGCTCCAGTTATAGGCATTCAGGATGTAGAAGTGAAAAAAAACAGAAAAAAAGAACCCTCTTGCTCTCAGCTTTATATTCCACTGAGGAAGAAAAACAATGAGCAAACCTAATAAATACTGTTGGAAAAATAGAACAGGGTAAGAGAGGAATGGGAGTGCAGGGCTGGGGTGTGGAGTTCAGTTTTAGTGGGGGTGGTCAAGAGAGCAAGATGATGACACTTAACAAACACTTTCATGAGGAGGGAGTTACCCATGAAAATATCTTTCCCAATCTTCATAATATTTGAAACTTTCCAATTGATTCAGGCCTTGAGTCTATGCAGTTTGTTTCAATTAGCATACACATCTCATACTCTCAACTTGCTTTTTTATTCACTTATTTAACAAATATTTATCGACTACATAGTGTGTGCCACATACTGCCAGGCTATAAGGATATATTAACATTGTCCCTGTATCAAGCTGCTCAAAACCTAATGGGTGATGCACGTAGCGGGTAAATAACTTACAGTGCTCCAAGAGAGGCCTGAGCAGAGGCCATGGGACCCTGAGAAAGGGGAGGCTAACTTCCCAGAAGTAACCAAGTCTTTACAGAGGAGAGGATGGCATTTCAATTAGATCTGTAAAAACACTTAATAGAGATAAAAATCCAAAGTAATAAAAATATTGGGAATTAAATAGTACCTTGATTCTTACAGACATAAAAAGTATAGGATTGCCATTCATAATATTTTCTGGAAATGCACGTAGAAATGCTGAAATGTCTAGATTCTTGCCATATTAACTAACAGTAATAATAGGGTAAATGTTAAAATTTCTTTAACACTGAGTATCTATGAGTTCTGATCCTTGTCATGTATTCTTATTTCAACTCTCAGGAAGTTTTCTTTCAAGGATTGATCGACATATGAACAATTATTATGCATTTTGAATGCAAAGCCATTAGACTGGATCTCACACAAAAAAATCTTCACTTCTATTTTTCCTATCACAGGATAAATTTTCATATATGTATCCCATATTTATAATTTTCAAGATGCTTTCATGTTATATTACTTGGTCATCTTTTTATCCCTTATGACCATTTTATCCACAATAATATCTCCAACATGTCTTTTAGCTCTAAGATACTAAAATCCCTAGAAGATAGTCTTTCTCTCTACCCTCACAGCTAGGTTCTATGGTACAGATCAGGAATATTGCAACACTTTTGCTTATTGTGGGCGTCTATCATGGTGCCTAAGAACAATCTGTGTGCTAAATAAATGTTCCTTTTTCCTTCTTCCCATGATTATCACATTCCTTAAGACCCAGCTCAGCTTAGCAGGACTAGGAATCTTTTTACCCTACTCTACGCCACATGGATTGTTCTTTTAAGTTTACATAGCCTCACCTCTTTGCATCTGCTCCTGCCCACCCCCAGTCCATTTTAGCTTTTTCAAATCTACTCTTAGGTGTTCTGCAGGGTCTATAATGGGCCAATATTTCTCCAGGTCCATTAGGAGTTCTGGTGGAATTCAAGAGGGTGGTGCCTGCTTAAGAGGACTACACTGAATTGTTTTCTGGCTTTTGGCCACTGGAGAAAAGGGGTCACTGAGAATGGGATTGTTTGTCCTTCAGTTAAGACCCTGATGTCATAACTCCTGAGCAACCTTCTGGGGCTTGTCATCCTTTTTATGCCAACCCATCCCCAACTAGGGAAATCTCTTATCTCCCTACCATGTTTCCTTGGACAGACTTCTCAGAACCCGCCCCTGGGATGGTGACTCTCATTCTGATTCCATTCAGCAGTCCTTGACCTAGATTTAGTTCCCAAGTTCCCTAGTTGAGACCTCCATGATGCCTTCACCTGTGGTAGATGTGGACGAGCTCTGATACTTCCTGGGCACTGTTTTATAGCCTACCCTAACCCCAACCAGAGCAGCAACTCTTTCCCCATATTCCCTTAAGTTGTTGCTAATTTCCTCCCTTCTGCCTCCCGACAAACTTGGTCTTGCAGAGCCTTTCCTCACAGTTTTGTTCTTCCTCAGCTGTGAGCCCAGAGAATAACCCCACCCTGAACTTCATCTTCCCCATTGCCATGCTGCATCTGTAACATCAACTGGAGCCATGAAGAGCAACCATCTTAGAAACAATTCTAAAACAAACCAAAACATACTGTCCACAGATATCCATGAGTCTCAGTAGAGAATTTTTGCTTTAGTAAAGTACTGTCTTCTGCAGAGTGTTTCAGGGAGGAGCAGAACAACTATTTTTATGCTAGGAGCTAGGGATTCCCAGAGCTCTTCCGCAATAATTCAGAATGCATTAGGACCACGGTGAAAGCTCTTCCTGTTCATATCACCAAGGGATTTTTTAAACTCAAAGTGTGTATTTGTTTTTAGAAGAGGATCATAGTTACTATACATGAAAAACATTTTATTTGTATCTCCCTGAAGATGGTTGAAGTTAGTATAAAACACCCAGAAAACTATTTCTGTAAAGTGATGGTCCTTTTTAGAAATGCTACTTTTCTGTGCTAAAAATAATTCTAAGCGAGAACCTTCCTCCAAGAACTAGAATTTTTTTTTTTTTTTGCCAAGAACTACAGTGAGTTCTTTCCAATGCAATGCATTTTATCATACTTATGATTATTGAAATACCTAATTATTTGCCAAGAATATTTTTATGAGTGAGGGAGAGAAAATCGATTTTTCTTAATTTGAGATGAAAATTAAAAGAGAAATGTTACTGTTATATGCAAAAGTTCTTTGTAACTGTGATCCACCAAATAAATATACAATGGTGTTATCAGTAGAAGTGGATCCTGGAATAAGCTACTTTTGTCATGGTATGAAATTCAAGGAAGCCTTAATTGTAGGGAAGAAAGTAGGTTTGAAATTAACCTTTTCACTTTGCAAATTAATATGTTAAATATTCGAATAAACTTTTTAATGTTTATTTAATGCAATCTTTTATACTTTTTTTTTAAAAAAAGTTTTTTTGGGGGAAGTGGTGTCTTGCAGGCATCTGTATCCTGATGACTTTTTCATCATGTAACATTAGCACTCTCTAGGGCATGGAGTTAATGGTGATTGAATCCTAGGGTATGAGGTCAGTTATCTAATGATCATACAACACACTTCATTTTTTCCTCCAAACCAGCATGAGTTGCAGGTTAGACCATCTTGACAATAGATGTTTCATTTATGTTGTTTATTTTTTGAGATAGATACTGGGTAGATTGCATTAATTTCTTCATTATGGGAATATATATTAGAGTATAATTTCTAAGTTTGTCAATGTAGTATATTTCAAGAGTTGCTGTAGGAAATCATAGTGGCAGGATGCTGCTGGTGGGGAGGGGTGGGATGAGAAGACTTATTTCTCTACTCCTCCATACTCTAGGAGCACTCCTCAAACTTCAATGTGCATGTGAATCAGCTGGGGGTGTCGATAACTGCAGTAGGTCTGGGACTGGTTTGAGATTCTGCATTTCTAACAAGCTCCAGGTGATGCCTGTGCTGTTGGTCCAGAGACCACACTTTGAGGAGCATGGCCTAGGAGTCAAAATTGTTTTATGCCAGAGTTAGGAATCATCTTTCACAAGGGGAGATGCTTCTTGAATCAAAAAGACTTGGCATGCTTGCCTAATATATTTTATAGTTAAATTTTGCTCATTTCAGTTGTCTTCTCAAATTTGCCCCAAATTTGGGGGCAAATGAGCATATATACAATTGGCAATTAATCTTTAAAGACATGGACTGCAAAAACTCCTATATGTGTACCATAAATTGTCCCTAAGGAATAAAGAGCAGTTCTGATTCCACTGGATTTAAACCTGGAGTCTGAGTTTTGCAAATCAGCTGAGTGTAGGGAAACTACCCTGCAAGGAGCTGGCGTCATGAACCATACTTATTTCTATCGTGAGAATTACTGGAAAAAGCTGAGGGAAAGTGAAAAGTACTGGTAGATTTTAATTATTTCCAAAAAGTAGTACACAAAAATAACTCAGAACATGCCATCTGGGGACATGGGACTTATGACAAATGAAGTTTGCTTTCCAAGAATGGTACTCAGGAGAGAAACCAACAGCTGATCAGGGTATGTCTGAGAGCTAAGAGCCTGCACGTTTCACTTGCACATTTCACTATCTCATGAAAAGCATAATTTACAGAGTTGCAGTAATAATAACAATGATAACGATGTGAATTAATAAACTCACCAGTGAAACCACCATTCAAATACATGTTGGGTAATTTAATTAGCCTCGGCTGCACTTTCTCTGTCAATCCCAAACTTACAGGGATTGAATTGTTAAGTACATTTTTCACTCTGTGATTCTGAGAAGTTTATTTTTACCTGGCAAATTATTTTAAATGTGAGACAAAGCAGGGCTGCGGTGGTGAAATCACATAGGAAGTCTGTGTTGCTGCTCCCCAGGCCTGGGCCCTGGCTGCCCCGGACCCTGGTGCACAAAGAGCTGGTGTGAATTTCAGATCCTGGGTCTGCTCTAAATCACGGGAACTGGAGAAATTAGAAATGACACCATTTACCCAGGGGCCTTTGCTGAGGAGTATTTTTTTTGGAACTTTTACATCAGTCTCAGAACTCACTGGCTTCATTAAGTCATGTGTGTCATTGTGTTAGGAAGGAAGGAAAGAACATGTTATTAGCTAGGGATTTTTTTCCTTTTCCCTCTACCACCCTCCTTTCTCATTTCATTTCATTGCATGTGGTATTTCCCTTCCCTCCCAAGATATCTATTATATCTTTCCTCTCAAGATTCTTTATGCCACAGCCTGCGTTAACCTTCCTGGTGCGTGCTCTGAGGAAATATATTTCTTTATGTACATATAGTTTTGGAAGCAAATTCCCTGGCATGGGTTAAGAGATGGTTCTAGGGTCATCATTGAACTTCCCAGACGATATAGTTTTTTTCTTCTCTCACCCTTATCTTTTTTCCTTTTTCTTTAAAACTTACATTTCAGAGCTAGGGAGGAAATCAAGAGAAATAACTTGTGTGTATGTGTGGGGGGGGTGGGAGGGGGGGTGTGCGCGCGTGTGTGCGCACACATGCATTTTAGGAGGATGATTGTCATTGAAATTGATATGTCTAGTCCTAGCCTCCAGCAGAACACAAGCGCCGAGGGCTGGGAAGAACAAAGCCATCCTCAGAGACGAGTGGGGAGGGTGGGAGTGCATGTGCAACCTCTCATCCCTGTGGCACCAGCCGGAGCCCACAAACCATCTTATCATCCTCTGGCCCTAGGACATCAAGGAAGGCGCTGTTTGGAAAGTTCCCGTCAAGGCTGAGTTAAATATTCCAGTCTTTTGTTTGTCCTAGTGGCTTTCCTCTGCCCTTTTCTAGGATACTCAGCATAGTCTGAGTCAAAGGAAGTTTCTGGACTCCATTTTTTCCCCTTTTTTTTTTTTTGGTTTGGGCGGAGACCTTTCATTCAGCACTCCCTCACTTACTTCTGTGTAAATTTGGACCTATTACTAGTAGTTGGGAATAAGGAGATCCTTTTCTCTCTACAGTGAGGATCCAGTTCATCTCCAAGTTAAAAGCAGCTTTGACTATTGTTTGCAAAAATTTCGCATACTCTACATATTCTGAAAAGTTAAAAAAAAGTTTTAGGCCTAGGGAAGTAACTATGACCCAGAGACTTATTTTATTACTGCCAAAATTAATGTGAATGTCTGAAAAATATATTTTATGTAAATATATCATGGTTAATGGCATTATTTCTTAAACTGCTTGTTACAAAATAAGAAATAATCTAAGTCCGAGAAATCTAAAAAATAATAAAAGTCTGGAGGGAGTTTGGTGGGCAGTTGGAGTGACTGCTAGTAGGTATGGGTTTTTTTTTTTGTGTGGTGATGATAGTGTTATAAAATTGATTGAGGTGATGTTTGCTCAACTCTGTAAGAATACTAAAAAGTATTGAATTGTGTATTTTATAGAATCACCTGGAGAGCTTTTAAAATTTACTAAAGTCCAAGCCCCACCCAAAACCAAATGGAACAAAATGGGGGTGGGGAAGAGCCCATCAGTGTATTGTAAATATTCTCCTCTTTTTAAGAAAATTTTAGTTGAACATTTAAATGATTCCACAATCATAACAATATTAAAAAGAAAACTCACTTCTATCCTTCTTTCCATCCACTTTGTCTCCTGCCACCACTCTATACACTTTTATTAGTTTTAGTGGGTCTTTCAAGTACACTTTTCTATAAACCAGTGGTTCTCAAACTGTAGCATGGATCAGGATTACCTAAAGCAGCGACCCCCAACCTTTTTGGCACCAGGGACCTGTTTCGTGGAAGATAACTTTTCCATGGATGGGGGGCGGGGCGAGGGATGGTTCAGGCGGTAATGCCAGCAATGGGGAGCGATGGGGAGCGGCAGATGAAGCTTTGCTCACTCGCCTGCCACTCACCTCCTGCTGTGCGGCCCAGGGATTGGGGACCCCTGACCTAGAGGGCCTGTGAAAACACAGATAGCCAGGCCCCACCCATAGAGTTTCTCATTCAGTAAGTGTAGGGTGAAGCTGAGAATTACACTTCTAACAAGTTTTCAGGTGATGCTGATGCTGTTGGCCTGTAGAGCCACTGGTACAAAAAGGAGAAGGAATCATGACAAGGAGGAAACATTGATGGGAATAAGAAGGGGGCCATGGGGATTAGTAAATTTAAATAAAATCCTGAGGTTGGTAGGGAAGGTTTAGAGAAGCAGTGGGGATGAGGGTGGTTAAGCAAGATGCTACCTCCTTAGACAACCTAGTGAAGGAAGAGCGAGACCCAAGATATTGAGAGACTTAAGGCTGGAGAGAGCATCAAACCATCCTTTCTGCACTATCCTATATGGCAGCCACTAGCCACATTTGGCAATTGAGCACTTGAAATGTAGCCAATGTGACTGAGGAAATAAATTTTTAATTTTATCTAATTTTAATTAATTGAAATTGAAAACAAAAAGTTGATACTTGATTAAGTTAATGGAAAACTTTTAAGTATGTTTGGAACAACCTGTTATGTGAATCTATGTTTTCAACTGTAAATTTTATGAAATCTAACACAGATAAAATATTTTCCATGAAAATTTAGTATCTGAATTGAGATGTGCTAGAAGCATAAAATATATATCAGATATAGAAAGCTTGGTTTCAATATTAAAATATCTCATTAATAATTTTATATTGATTACATATTAAAATGATAAGATTTTCAAGTATTTGGTTGAATAAAATACATTAATTATATGAAAACAATATTATTAGTTATATAAAATTAATTTCTACTTTTTTTACTTTTTTAATGTAGTTACTAGACAATTTGAAGTTATTTATGAAACTATTATATTTCTGTTGGACAATGCTGGTCTATATGGTGTCCAATAGTGTAGCCACTAGCTACGTGTTGCTATTTAAATTTTAATTAAAATTAAATAAAATTTAAAATTCAGTACCTCAGTCTCACTAGCCACATTTTCAGTGTTCAATAGCTGTACGTGCTCAGTGGCTACCATATTGGATAGTGCAAATATAGAATGTTTATATCAGCATAGGAGATTCTATGGAACAGCTTTGGTCTCCATCTCTTCAATGAGTTGAGAGGAAAGATTCTTTCTTAAAGGTGATATTGGGAATTTTGAGGAGAGGAGTAAAGATCTGAAACATAGATATTGGAAATGTTTCACCAAGTCTTCAAGAGATGAATAAAAGGATTGGAAGTGTAGATATGGAGCCCTCACTGAAGCAAGGCAGTTGAAGGTTGACAGAGATATAATGGCAGCAGGTCAAGGGATTCTACCTGGCAAGAACATGCATTGTTTAATAGGCTAACCAGAAACTCCAGGCTAAGGAAGAAAATAACTAAGGACAAAATTGGGGTGGAGGTTGTAGAAGATGGTGAAGGATAAAGGGACAGAATGAAGATGACAGTGTGGACAAGAAAAAATTTTGTTAAATGTAAAATGATAAGAGAAATGAAAGAGGGGTGAGGGGCATCATACAACAGAAATGTCAAAGTCTGCATTATTGGAGTGGAACAATTTCAAGTGGTGATGAAGGCAAAGGCATGAATCTTTAAGTGGGTAAATGAGTTTGGAGTGGATAGTAGCATACTACAACGTTAGCAACATGATTGTTAGAGGTTTTGAGGAGGATAGCTGGTAAAAGAGAGAGAAGATCTGCTAAGTGCTGAAGGTGGAAGAATGGCCAGGTGGGTGCTGTGGTCAGGAAAGGGAAAGGCTGAAATAAGCTGTTGGTCAGAACCTCCAAAAAAAAAACATTGTGGAGGAAAGTCATGGGAGTGATGATCAGAAGTGATGTGGGAAGCAGGCATATGTTGCTTCAGAAAGCTGCTCTGAACTTCCTCAATCAAACGTAACCTTTCCCTCTCTTGAACCTTGAGGCACTTTGCACTTCTTTGGTAAACTGTGGCTATTTATATACTCACCTAAACACTTCCCCTGCCCCTCACCTCCCCAACTCCCCCTATCCCTTACCCCCGCCTGAATCTGATACACACACACATACCCTCATCTGATTGGAAGTTCTTTGAAGGTTGGAACAATGTTTTCCTCTTTTATTCAAGTTTCTGAATATTCATAAATTCACATTGAATTAATTTTGATTGAGATTCTTATAAACAAACAAAAAAAACCCACAGAGGCTGGATCTACATGTTTAGGTGGAAATTAGAACATCTGTAGTGAAACATCACAGAGCTCTGTGATGTCTTCTTATTCATTATTTTGGTCAAAGATTTGAATGAAGCTATCCTTAGGCAAATAACACAAAGCTAAGCCACTGTACATCATTACAGACTTTTAAGCAAAAGAAATCTAGTGGGAACGTGCAGGATGGATTCTTGATAAAGATGGGACCCAAGAAGAAGAGTGTAAGCATCTCAGTGTCATTCACTCAGCATCTTTTTTTTTTTTTTGCAGTACGCGGGCCTCTCACTGTTGTGGCCTCTCCCGTTGCAGAGCACAGGCTCCAGACGCGCAGGCTCAGCGGCCATGGCTCATGGGCCCAGCCGCTCCGCGGCATGTGGGATCTTCCTGGACCGGGGCACGAACCCGCATCCCCTGCATCGGCAGGCGGACTCGCAACCACTGCACCACCAGGGAAGTCCCACTCAGCATCTTTTTGTAAGTGACACTGTGCTCAGCTCTGCATGTATACATGGCTATAGTAGTTGTCCCAGTGTGGAGTGCTAATGGTGTAATGTACGAATATGAGATACAAATCAGGAGGCAGGAAGGAGAGCAGTGAACCCCAATGAGTCCTCAGACCACTATTTGACTCGAGTGTTACATTGCTTAAGCAAACTAAAAGTCCAGGGACACAGCCAAATAGAAGTTAACATCCACCTACATAAGGACAACAGTTTAAACCCTGTGACTGATATTTTAATCCCTCAGCACCCGGAGGTCAGGGCTTTACATGCCAGGAATGGATCAGTTACACAAATATAATTGTAATGTAGAGCAGTGCTTGGAGCAACGTGTCAGTCCATGTCATCTTGGATGTCCCAGAGACCGCACGTGACATATGCCAGGATATCTGAAATGCTAACATTGACTTCCTCCTTACTGCACTTCACATCCTTTCAAGGATAATTAACAATTTGGCAAAATTGATTTTGAAAAGAGGGGAAACAAAGACAAAATTTTATTTACTCTTTTCCTTCTCTCTTCCTAAGATCTGTTTCCCTCTGTGCTCCTTGCAGTTCAAGTTCATTCTGTAAACAAATGAGTCTCATTTTTCTCTTGAATTGGGGGGTAACTTTATAGTTTAAGGGCCATCTGTGATTCCCCTACCTATATATGCATAACCTGGACCATCAACAGGAAAATACAGCCTAGTGAATTCTGTGTAGGGCTCTGGAAAGAGCATGGCAGCCCTCTGGAAGTGAAATGGAAAAGATTAGTTGGCCCAGGGAGGCCTCCATTTGGGCTGCAAATTTGGAGATTTAGAGCCAAATCCTCATTCCATGTGACTCCAGGGGAGCGTTGGTCAGTGTGTAATTCAGTGTGGGTTGGGCAAGAAGAAGACAGAAGAACATGAAATTGCCAAGTTTGAGGCCTATTACGCAGTTGTGACCTGACCTAGAATATGGTGCCGAGTTGTGTGTGGGTAACTCAACCATAAAAAGGCAGCTGTGGTCTTATTAGTCGTGAACTTGAGATCATTTTAGTAGAAGATGAATTGCCCCTAAATGATTGATCTGGTATTTGGAGGAAATGCTGTTCTCTTTGCTTCTCCCAAATGGAGACACTAACCAGATGCTTGTCCCACACCCAGAACATTATTTGTGGTGTGGCTCTTTCTGTGGCCTGCTGGGGAATGATGACCTTGGACTGACAGTTCCCCTTAAAGTAGCAAACTTATGTTTTTCATCTTAACATGATATGCCAGAGGCACTGAATAACAACCTACATCCTTTCACACACCACATGTCTGTGCCAGGTTAAAGCTGATAAAAGTTGGAGGGAGGGTTTTTTGAGTGGTCTGACTGAGGCCAGAAATGGGGATATTCAATAAGAGCCAGCCCTTCTTTTTTGCCCTTAGGCCCCCTCAAAGAAAATCATAGAGACGCTCTGTGAGTTTGGACTCAAAGTAGCTTAAAATTTCAAGCCAAGAGAAATGTCCCTCCCCTTTCTTTGTGAGGTTTTGTAGCAAAATAACCTGTTTGCTTGAGAGATTAGAGTTGTCAGCTTCAGCATTGCATGGGAAGGTCTGACCTTGAGAATTATGGGCAAACAGGAAATCAGCAGTGCAGGAGAAAGGCAAGCCTGCAGCCGAGATCACCTGGCCAAGCTCACGTCTGATAAGAACCCAGAAGATGAGAGCTAGGGCAAAGGTGAACCCAGCCTAGCAGCCTATCTTCTCCTGAGCCACAGAAAAATTAAAATCTGGGAGCAGATGCTGGAAGATTTCCCCCACACAAAGACATGGCACCCTTTTATTTCTGTTCTAGAAGAAAAAGAGGTAGAGCATGGATTTTCTTCCTATGCTGCTTCTTAACCTATACGGTGGTACTAGATTTTCTTCTGAACCTTCTGCCTACCCTTTGGCCATAAACAGCTTTTGTGGATTGGACAGTAAACCAGCAGGACTGAGGTTACTTTCATTCTGAAAATGCAGATTATTTCCAGGTGTGAACTAAAGGGAATCAAATGTTATATCAGGAATTTGATGAGAATAAAAGCCTTGAGAATAATAATATCTTCTGTTTGGAGAGCATTTGATTACTTACAGGACAGTTTTCTCTGTTACCTCATTTGATTCTCACAAAAGCCCTGTGGAGTAAGTGGGCCAGGTGTTATTTCCCAATTCTACAGATGCAGAAACTGAGCCCCGCTGATTCTGTAACTAGCCAGAAATCACAGAAGGATGGGGCAGAGCAGGTGTGGTCTGGGGACCTTGTCATTCCACCCAGTCTCCTGCCAAAGTCTTATCTCAGGCTGCAAAATAACAGGTGATGTGAGTGACCCATGGCATCCTCTGGCATCATGTATTCATCCATGACCTCCACTTCCACTGTGGTCCTCTCAACTAAGGTGATTGTAACATCTTCCCTTTGGCTACCTAAAACTTCACCCCCAGCAATCCATCAAAATGCTTTCTAGCAGGATCTTCTTGGCAGACCATATTGGACTGGAGTGAGTTTCACTTTCCATAAGATAAAAGCTAAATTGCTCATTAAAAGTCCATCAAGAGGCCCCTCCATGGCCACCTGTCTTCTTTCCCTGCAAGTACACAGCTGTCAGGTGATCCTTTTCACTATCAGTCACCGAATACCCTTGCTCTTTTTAGTCTCTGCATGTGATCTAAAACTCTAGGAATAACCATCCATTACTTGGGTGGGTAAGTGTATACCTTTACCTCTTCAGCCAGCACAGGGAGACTGGGGATTTTTGCAGAACAGTTTGTTTGTTTTTAACATTTTCATATTCACAGCTATGCAGCAGTCTTGTATTTGTGGCTCTCGGGCCTGGAATGTTCTGCCTCCACATACCCAAAAGTCTCCCTTTCTCACCTCCATCAAGTGTTCATTCCAGTGTGTCTTCTTAGTGGGCCCCTCTTCCCCACCACCAGCCTACTTAAAAATCTCAACCACCCACCCCCACTCGACACTCCTGATCCCACTTACCTTGCTCTACAATGTTTTTTGCGTAGCATGTATCGCCTCATGTAATCTACTTATTTAATATGTCAGTTGTTTATTGTCTGTCTCTTTTGCCAGAATTAAGTTCTAAGAGGGGAAGAAGTTAGATTTTTATTGCTCGTTGTTGTATCCCAAATGCCTAAAGCAGTACCTGGCATATAGTAAGTGCTCAAAAAATTTTTGTTGAAACAATGAAATGTCCTTCCTCTGTGCATCTTACCTCCCTTTCTCAGCCTTCAAGATTGTTCACATTACAGTCTTCACCAATCACTTGTTTCCATACATCAAATAACCTCAAATCACTGGTTTGCCTCCACTTGTGAATATTCACATGTATTATTTACCAGGCCAATTACTCACAGTACCTTTGGGGTGAAGTAGGGCATTTATGAGCGTTCTCAAAGGACCAGAAAGTATCTCAGTTCTGCAGATGTAGGAATTTTTTATTGGGCCACATTTTCTTAGGCCTTGGTAAAGCTGCTTATGGGGCCCCCAATCATGAGACCAAGAATTATTATTCATGTATTTCCAATACATAAAAAACTAGGTGCAAGTTTTCATATCTTGATAAACTATGAAGTGCTTCATCTCCTCTGTCCTGCATGACCCTTCTCTCTCTTCTCTACTTTCTTTCACAGTAATCTCCAGCACATATGTGTTACACAGAATGCTGTGTAAAAGTAAGAAAAAGAAAAGCTATTCAACGTTTGTTAGCATAAGGACAGGATAATAGGTGATAGAGGCATATGAATGACAGAGGCACATAATGGACCATACGGGACATGGCATGACTTAACTTGTAAACTTCTCCCTACCAAATGAACCAGTCACTATGGGAAAAATTTGCAGAGTAAAAAAAAAAAAAAAAAAAGATGATGCAACACATCACCTCCTTTACTAAAGGACTGAATAATTCACAAAGAGATACATATGTGCCAAGCTAATCAGAATATTGATACTGGTTAATTTGAGCACTGCCTTCCCAGTAGGGCAATCTACTTAGAAAACAAAATTAGGAGCTGAAGGTTGCATGATGAATATAAATTGAGAGCAAAGGAGCTTGGTTGTGTCTGACTGGCAGCAGTGATATCTCAATTCCAATAACTAGAGGTATGGACAGTGAGCCAGATGTTCACACTAACAGTCATTTTGTTGTGTCTGCAGCTGCCACAGACATTGTGGCACTGGCTGCTAACTTTAACTCTTTCGTTCTTAATAACATTGCACTTTTGTTGTACTCATCATTCTATCACTCTCATTTTAATATGTACATGGATTTTACTTACATATTTTAGTTTATAAGATCCCAGTTTACTATACGGGCTGATATAAACGTTATGCTTGTTGCTAACTGGTGACAGTAGGTAGTAGTAGATCCTTTCCTCCCAGCCCCTCATTTGAGAAAGGGGAATATGGGGTAACTTTCTCAGTACATATCTTCAATACGTGTATCCAATGACATTAAAGAATGGATTATTAATATACACTATACAGATTAGGTAAACTGTGATTTGCCTCAACCAGAGAAATCACCATTCTGGCACTACCCTATACTACATTTTCTCTAATTTCTAACACCATTCTACATGATAATTGTCCCTGTACCACCTGGTCTAAATGCCTTCAGTTCCTTAAATATAGAACAAGTAGTTACACATTTAAGAAGTATGCAAGTATGCCTTTGCCTCTGTATGTATCTGTTTAAACCCTATGACATAAAATGTAAATATCACAAATTAAAAGATTAGCAGATGCGACTACTCTCAAATTAAATGTACTAGAGGCAGAAGACACTATTACAGAAGTTCACAAAACATTATGATGGGAGAAAATACCTTGCCATATATTTAATAGACTAATATTAATAGATATGGGAGAAAATATTCATCTTGGCTATTTGTTACTATCCCAAACATAAAAATACTTAATCAATAGCAAAAAAGAAAGCTAGTAAGGCATGAGTAGGCAGTTCTCAAAATAAGAACTTCAAATGGCCAAAAATATGAAAAGTTTCTCAATCTTACTAGTGACCATGGACATATAGTGTTAAAAATAATGAGATTCTCTTTCTTTTATGTTGGCAAAAATTTAAAGAAATTGATAATATATATGTGGAAAAGAGTGTGGAGAAAGGGCAATCTCATACCACAACTGGAGGGTAGTTGCAAAATTTTTAAAGGGCATTTGAAAATTCTTATCAAGCTCTTAAGCACAAGAACATTTGACTTGGCAATTCTACTTCTATAATCCATCCTGGAACAACACTCTCAGAAGAGTATAGGGATATTTGAATAAATAAATTAATTGCAGAATTGTTTCCACTTCCCCTAAATGTGTACGGTAAATCACATGATAATACAATGAAATTCATGTAGCCATTAAAATGAAGGAGCAGATCTATATGGACTGCTGTGGGAGAATGTCCACAATATATTTACTGAATGAAAAAAAAAGTTAAAGAATAATATTTATGGTGTAATCTCATTTTTACAACAAACATATTTTTAGGTACATAGAAAAAGTCCTGAAATACCAACCCCTTCAGACTATCTGATAAGGACAAGAGTTTCCCCTTTTATTTCTGTACTTCATACTTCACTAGTGTTGGATTTTTTTTTTTTTGTATAGTTACATATAATGCTCGTATGAGTTTCCTGGGGCTGCCATAACAAACTGCATGTAGTAAACAACAGAAAATCGTTGTCGGGAGACCTTCAAGATGGCGGAGGAGTAAGATGTGGAGATCACCTTCCTCCCCACAAATACATCAGAAATACAACTACATGTGGAACAACTCCTACCGAACACCTACTGAACACTGGCAGAAAACCTCAGACTTCCCCAAAGGCAAGAAACTCCCCACGTACCTGGGTAGGGCAAAAGAAAAAACAGAGACAAAAGAATAGGGACGGGACCTGCACCAGTGGGAGGGAGCTGTGAAGAAGGAAAGGTTTCCACACACTAGGCAGCCCCTTCACTGGTGGAGACTGCGGGTGGCAGGGGTGAAGCTTCAGAGCCACGGAGGAGAGCACAGCAACAGGGGTGCGGAGAGCAAAGCACAGAGATTCCTGCACGTAGGATCAGTGCCGACCAGCACTCACCAGCCCGAGAGGCTTGTCTGCTCACCCGCCGGGGTGGGCGGGGCTGGGAGCTGAGGCTCGGGCTTCGGTCGGATCCCAGGGAGAAGACTGGGGTTGGCTGCATGAACACAGCCTGAAGAGGGCTAGTGCGCCACGGCTAGCCGGGAGGGAGTCCGGGAAAAGGTCTGGAGCTGCCAAAGAGGCAAGAGACCATTGGTTGTGGGTACGTGAGGAGAGGGGATTAAGAGCACCGCCTAAACGAGCTCCAGAGATGGACGCGAGCCACAGCTATCAGCACGGACCCCAGAGATGGGCATGAAACGCTAAGGCTGCTGCTGCAGCCACTAAGGAGCCTGTGTGCAAGCACAGGTCACTATCCACAACTCCCCTCCCGGGAGCCTGTGCAGCTCGCCACTGCCAGGGTCCCGTGCTTCCCCGGGAGAACACACGGTGTGCCTCACGCTGTTGGAACATCACTCCGGCCTCTGCAGCCGCATGCTCGTCCCGCATTACATACCCCTCCCTCCCCTCCGGCATGAGTGAGCCAGAGCCCCCTAATCAGCTGCTACTTTCACCTCTACCTGTCAGGGCAGGGAACAGATGCCCTCAGGCGACCTACATGCCGAACCACAGGACCTGTGTGAACAAAGAAGAGAAAGGGAAATTTCTCCCAGCAGCCTCAGGAGCAGCGGATTAAATCCCCACGATCAACTTGATGTATCTTGCATTTTTGGAACACCTTAACAGACAACGAATCATCCCAAAATTGAGGTGGTGGACTTTGGGAGCAACTGTAGACTTGGGGTTTGCTGTATGGCACTGACCAGTTTCTGGTTTTATGTTTATCTTAGTTTAGTATTTAGAGTTTATTATCATTGGTAGATTTGTTTATTGATTTAGTCGCTCCCTCTTTTTTTTAATACACAGATGTATTTTTTCCTTTTTCTCTTTTTGTAAGTGTGTATGTGTATGCTTCTTTGTGTGATTTTGTCTGTATAGCTTTGTTCTTACCATTTGTTCTAGGGTTCAGTCTGTCCATTTTCTTATTGTTTGTTTTAGTATAAATTTAGAGCGTGTTATTGTTGGATTTGTTTTTTTGGTTTGGTTGCTCTCTTCTTTCTTTTTCTTATTACTTTTTAATTTTTAATAATTTTTTTATTTTAATAACTTTATTTCTTTTTATTTTACTTCTTTCTTTCTTTCCTCCCCCCTTTTCTTCTGAGCCGTGTGGCTGACAGGGTCTTGGTTCTCGAGCCGGGTGTCAGGCCTGTGCCTCTAAGGTAGGAGAGCTGAGTTCAAAACATTGGTTCACCAGAGACCTCCCAACTCCACATAATATCAAATTACGAAAGCTCTCCCAGAGATCCCCATCTCAACGCTAAGACCCAACTCCACACAACAACCAGCAAGCTACAGTGCTGGACACCCTGTGCCAAACAACTAGCAAGACAGGAACACAACCACACCCATTAGCAGAGAGGCTGCCTAAAATCATAATAAGGTTACAGACACCCCAAAACACACCACCAGACGTACTGTGCACACAAGAAAGAAAAGATCCAGCCTCATCCACTAGAACACAGGCACTAGTCCCCTCCACCAGGAAGCCTACACAACTCACTGAACCAAACTTAGCCACTGGAGGCAGACACCAAAAACAACGTGAACTATGAACCAACAGCCTGTGAAAAGGAAACCCCAAACACAGTAAGTTAAGCAAAATGAGAAGACAGAAAAACACACAGCAGATGAAGGAGCAAGATAAAAACCCACCAGACCAAAAAAATGAAGAAGCAATAGGCAGTCTACCTGAAAAAGAATTCATAGTAATGATAGTAAAGATGATCCAAAATCGTGGAAATAGAATGGAGAAAATACAAGAAACGTTTAACAAGGACCTAAAACAGCCAAAGACCAAACAAACAATGATGAACAACACAATAAGTGAAATTACAAATTCTCTAGAAGGAATCAATAGCAGAATAACTGAGGCAGAAGAACAGATAAGTGACCTGGAAGATAAAATAGTGGAAATAACTACTGCAGAGCACAATAAAGGAAAAAGAATGAAAAGAATAGAGGGTAGTCTTAGAGACCTCTGGGACAACATTAAACACACCAACATTCGAATTATAGGGGTCCCAGAAGAAGAAGAGAAAAAGTAAGGGAATGAGAAAATATTTGAAGAGATTATAGTTGAAAACTTCCCTAATATGGGAAAGGAAATAGTCAATCAAGTCCAGGAAATGCAGAGAGTCCCATACAAGTTAACTCCAAGAAGAAACACTCCAAGACACATATTAATCAAACTATCAAAAATTAGATACACAGAAAAAAATATTACAAGAAGCAAGGGAAAAACAGCAAATAACATACAAAGGAATTACCATAAGGTTAACAGCTGATCGTTCAGCAGAAACTCTACAAGCCAGAAGGGAGTGGCAGGACATATTTAAAGTGATGAAAGGGAAAAACCTACAACCAAGATTACTCTGCCTAGCAAGGATCTCATTCAGATTTGATGGAGAAATTAAAACCTTTACAGACAAGCAAAAGCTAAGAGAATTCAGCACCACCAAACCAGCATTACAACAAATGCTAAAGGAACTTCTCTAGGCGGGAAACACAAGAGAAGGGAAAGACCTACAATAACAAACGCAAACAATTAAGAAAATGGTAATAGGAACATACATATCGATAATTACCTTAAATGTAAATGGATTAAAACTCCCACCAAAAGACATAGACTGTATGAATGGATACAAAAACAAGACCCATATATATGCTGTCTACAAGAGAACCACTTCAGACCTAGGGACACATAGAGACTGAAAGTGAGGGGATGGAAAAAGATATTCCATGCCAATGGAAATCAAAAAAAAGCTGGAGTAGCAATTCTCACATCAGACAAAGTAGACTTTAAAATAAATACTATTACAAGAGACAAGGAAGGACACTACATAATGATCAAGGGATCAATCCAAGAGGAAGATATAACAATTGTAAATATTTATGCACCCAACATAGGAGCACCTCAATACATAAGGCAAATGCTAACAGCCATAAAAGGGGAAATTGACAGTAACACGATAGTAGGGGACATTAACACCCCACTTTCACCAATGGACAGATCATCCAAAATGAAAATAAATAACGAAACACAAGCTTTAAATGACACATTAAATAAATGCACTTAATTGATACTTATAGGACATTCCATCTCAAAACAACAGAATACACTTTCTTCTCAAGTGCTCTTGGAACATTCTCCAGGAGAGATCATATCTTGGGTCACAAATCAAGCCTTCATAAATTTAAGAAAATTGAAATTGTATCAAGTATCTTTTCTGACCACAACACTATGAGACTAGATATCAATTCCAGGAAAAGATCTGTAAAAATTACAAACACATGGAGGCTAAGCAATACACTACTTAATAACCAAGAGATCACTGAAGAAATCAAAGAGGAAATCAAAAAAATACCTAGAGACAATTGATAATGAAAGCATGACAATCCAAAACATATGGGATGCAGCAAAAGCAGTTCTAAGAGGGAAGTTTATAGCAATACAATCCTATCTCAAGAAACAAGAAACATCTCAAACAGACCTAACTTTCAATCCTAAACCATCTCAAACCTAACTTTTCACCTAAAGCAATCAGAGAAAGAAGAACAAAAAACCCCAAAGTTAGCAGAAGGAAAGAAATCATAAAAATCAGATCAGAAATAAATGAAAAAGAAATGAAGGAAACGATAACAAAGATCAATAGAACTAAAAGCTGGTTCTTTGAAAAGATAAACAAAACTAATAAACCATTAGCCAGACTCATCAAGAAAAAAAGGGAGAACTCAAATCAATAGAATTAGAAATGAAACAGAAGTTACAACTGACACTGCAGAAATACAAAGCATCATGAGAGATTACTACAAGCAACTATCTGCCAATAAAATGGACAACCTGGAAGAAATGGACAAACTCATAGAAAAGCACAACCTTCTGAGACTGAACCAGGAAGAAATAGAAAATATAAACAGACCAACCACAAGCACTGAAATTCAGACTGTGATTAAAAATGTTCCAACAAACAAAAGCCCAGGACCAGATGGCTTCACAGGCAAATAATATCAAACATTTAGAGAAGAGCTAACACGTTTCCTTCTCAAAATCTTCCAAAATGTAGCAGAGGGAGGAACACTCCAAGCTCGTTCTACAAAGCCACCATCGCCCTGATACCAAAACCAGACAAAAATGTCACAAAGAAAGAAAACTACAGGCCAATATCACTGATGAACATAGATGCAAAAATCTGCAACAAAATACAGGCAAACAGAATCTAATAGCACATTAAAAGGATCATACACCATGATCAGGTGAGGTTTATCCCAGGAATGCAAGGCTTCTTCAATATACCCAAACCAATCAACGTGATAAATGATATTAACAAATTGAAAAAGAAATACCATATGATCATCTCAATAAATGCAGAAAAAGCTTTCAACAAAATTCAGCACCCATTTATGATATAAAAACCCTCCAGAAATTAGGCATAGAGGGAACTTACCTCAACATAACAAAGGTCATATGTGACAAACCCACAGCCAACATTGTTCTCAATGGTGAAAAACTGAAGCCATTTCCTCTAAGATCAAGAACAGGACAAGGTTGTCCACTCTTACCACTATTATTCAATATAGTTTTGGAAGTTTAAGCCACAGCAATCAGAAAAGAAAAAGAAATAAAAGGAATCCAAATCGGAAAAGAAGTAAAGCTGTCACTGTTTGTAGACGATATGGTACTATACATAGAGAATTCTAAAGATGGTACCAGAAATCTACTAGAGCTAATCAATGAATTTGGTAAAGTAGCAGGATGCAAAATTAATGCACAGAAATCTCTTGCATTCCTATACACTAATGATGAAAAATCTGAATGAGAAATTAAGGAAACACTCCCATTTACCATTGCAAAAAAAGAATAAAATACCTAGGAATAAACCTACCTATAAAAAAAAGACCTGTTTGCAGAAAACTACAAGACACTGATGAAAGAAGTTAAAGATGATACCAACAGATGGAGAGATATACCATGTTCTTGGATTCAAAGAATCAATATTGTGGAAATGACTATACTACCCAAAGCAATCTACAGATTCAATGCAATCCCTATCAAATTACCAATGGCATTTTTTACAGAACTAGAACAAAAAATCTTAAAATTTGTATGGAGACACAAAAGACCCGGAATAGCCAAAGCAGTCTTGAGGAAAAAAAACCAAGCTGGAGGAATCAGAATCCCTGACTTCAGACTATACTATAAAGCTACAGTAATCAAGACAATATGGTACTGGCACAAAAACAGAAACATAGATCATTGGAACAAGATAGAAAGCCCAGAGATACCCCCACACACCTATGGTGAACTAATCTATGACAAAGAAGGCAAGGATATACAATGGAGAAAAGACAGCCTCTTCAATAAGTGGTGCTGGGAAAACTGGACAGGTACATGTAAAAGAACGGGATGAGAACACTCCCTAACAGCATACACAAAAATAAACTCAAAATGGATTAGAGGCCTAAATGTAAGACCAGACACCGTAAACCTCTTAGAGGAAAACATAGGAGGAACACTCTTTGACATAAATCACAGCAAGATCTTTTTTGATCCACCTCCTAGAGTAATGGAAATAAAAACAAAATAAACAAATGTGACCTAATGAAACTTAAAAGCTTTTGCACAGCAAAGGAAACATAAACAAGATGAAAAGACAACCCTCAGAATGGGAGAAAATATTTTCAAACGAATCAACGGACAAAGGATTAATCTCCAAAATATATAAATAGCTCATGCAGCTCAATATTAAAAAACAAACAACCCCATCCAAAAATGGGCAGAAGATGTAAATAGACATTTCTCCAAAGAAGACATACGGATGGCCAAGAAGCACATGAAAAACTGCTCAACATCACTAATCATTAGAGAAATGCAAATCAAAACTACAATGAGGTATCACCTCACACCAGTTAGAATGGGCATCATCAGAAAAGCTACAAACAGTAAATGCTGGAGAGGGTGTGGAGCAAAGGGGACCCTCTTGCACTGTTGGTGGGAATGTAAATTGGTACAGCCACTATGGAGAACAGTATGGAGGTTCCTTAAAAAACTAAAAATAGAATTACCATATGACCCAGCAATCCCACTACTGGGCATATACCCTGAGAAAACCATAATTCAAAAAGAGTCATGTTCCACAATGTTCATTGCAGCTCTATTTACAATAGCCAGGACATGGAAGTAACCTACATGTTCATCAACAGATGAATGGATAAAGGAGATGTGGCACATATATACAATGGAATATTACTCAGCCATAAAAAGAAACGAAATTGAGTTATTTGTAGTGAGGTGAATGGACCTAGAGACTGTTATACAGAGTGAAGTAAGTCAGAAAGAGAAAAATAAATACCATATGCTTACACGTATATATGGAATCTTAAAAAAAGAAAAAAATTGGTACTGAAGAACCTAGAGGCAGGACAGGAATAAAGACGTAGACATAGAGAGTGGACCTGAGGACACGAAGTGAGAAAGTGGCATGGACATATATACACTAGCAAATGTAAAATAGATAGCTAGTGGGAAGCAGCCTCATAGCACAGGGAGATCAACTCCGTGGTTTGTGACCACCTAGAGGAGTGGGATAGGTAGGTTGGGAGTGAGACACAAGAGGGAGGGGATATGGGGATATATGTATATGTGTTGCTGATTCACTATGTTATAAAGCAGAAACTAACACACCATTGTAAAGCAATTATACTCCAATGAAGTTGTTAAAAAAAATAAAGAGTAAACAGTGACGACAACAACAACAACAAATCATTGTCTCACAGTTCTGGAGGCTATAAATTCAAAATCAAGGTGTTGACAGCGTGGGTTTCTTCTAACAGCTGTGAGGGAGCATCTGTTCCTTGCCTCTCTCCTGGCTTTTGGTAACCTTAGGCATTTCTTGGCTCGTCGATGGCACTCTCCCTGTGTCTTCACATCACCTTTTCTCTATGTGTGTCTGTCTCTGTACACAAATTTCCCCTTTTTATAGGGAGAAAGCCATATTGGATTAGGGCCCACCCTAATGAGTTTATCTTAATTTGATCATCTGCAAAGACCCTGTTTCCAAGTAAGGTCACATTCACTGTTACTGGGAGTTAGGACTTCAGCGTCTTTTTTGTGAAGGCAGGCGGAGACACAATTCGATGCATAGTGCTGCTTATGTAATGAAAGCAATTAAGAAAATCCAGTATATGCTCGTCACTCCCATTCTGACTTCTTTGCCTTCTTTCTATATTTCTGTTAATGGCTTCTTGTGAGTCAACATCAAAATCTGGACACCCTCTCTGACTCTCCCACCCTTTCTACCCACCAGCTGCCCATTCCGTCAGGTGTAACAGCCCATTTTTGCTTTTTCACTAGCAACTGCTTGACCACAAACACCTAAGTGTGCAGGACACAAGGATTTTTATAAATAATAATGGCGGAATTTAGAGCATCTGCACTTCTTTTAAGGGTACCAGGTCAAGAAATAATACATGTATTATAGCTCCTAGGAAAGCTTTAGTCAAGCCTGTTTCCCTTTTCTCAGTAATCCTTCATAATGCCCCAGTTTCGTAATGTGATTTAGTGAAATTAAACTCAAACAGCCCAAATTTATAATTATATTTGGCTTCAATTACATTGACTAATTGATCCAAGCCTGCTCACAGGCTACCTGCAGGCTGAGGTGGAACGAGGCAGGTGGTGAGGGCTTATTAGCATAGTAGTTCATGTGTGCTAGCTAATTTGATATTTAAATTGTTATAAATCTCAGATGGATCGTACCATAAGTCAGGTGAATCTCACCTCTTCCAAGTATCCCATGTTATAAGTGTTTCTGCAATCCCTCATCAAGGGTATCCAGGTGTCTCCTCTTACCTGGACAGTAGTAGCCCCTATGGTCAGGCCCTTCCTACTCTAATCCCTTCTACCAAAGCCCAATTCATTTTCCTGCAAGAGAACACACCGATCAATAGTGATCCTGAGTTGGGAATGAGGAGAGGGAGCAGTTGTGCATGTAGGAGCAATGAATGTGTGCCCCATGAGCACAGTCTCCAAAATTTGTGTCTTTTCAACAATTTATAAGGGAGTATGAGGCTGAGATGGTTGCTGAGAACTTGATTCTGATGATATGATTTTAAAGCCTGGCTACTCAGTGTGTTCACCAATGAGCCACAGCAGCAGCACCTGGTAGCTTTCCAGAAATGCAGAGTCTTGGGCCTTGCCCCAGACTATTGAATCAGAATCTGAACTTTAACAAGATCCCTGGGTGATGCATTAAAAAAAATTGGGGGAAGCCTGTTTTAGAGGAAAGCCTTGTTTTGTGAAAGCAAGGGTCAATCTGTTCAACATGTGATTCTCACATCAGTGGTCAGACTGAGACACAGAAAGGAGGGAATCAAAAGACTAATGTCCCCCAGCATTCCCACTACTGGGCATATACCCAGAGAAAACCGTAATTCAAAAATACACATGCACCCCAGTGTTCATTGCAGCACTATTTACAATAGCCAGGACATGGAAGTAACCTAAATATCCATCAACAGAGGAATGAATAAAGAAGATGTGGTACATGTATATAATGGAATATTACTCAGTCATGAAAAGGAATGAAATTGGGTCATTTGTAGAGATGTGGATGCTGTCATACAGAGTGAAATAAGGCAGAAAGAGATATACAAGTATCTTGTATATTAATGCATATATGTGGAATCTAGAAAAATGGTAAAGATGCTCTTATTTGCAAAGCAGAAATGGAGACACAGATGTAGAGAACAAACATACGGATACCAAGGGGGAAGGGGGGTAGGATGAATTGGGATATTGGAATTGACATATATACACAATTAATACTATGTATAAAATAGATAACTAATGAGAACAGACTGTATAGCAAGCACAGGGAACTCTACTCAATGCTCTGTGGTGACCTAAATGGGAAGGAAATCCAAAAAAATGGGGGTATATGTATATGTATAACTGATTCAGTTTGCTGTACAGCAGAAAGTCATTTAACATTGTAAAGCAACAATACTCCAATAAAAATTAATTTAAGAAAAAATGGGTAATGTCCATTTTATGAAATAACTCTCTATGCCACCATCCATTTACAACGCCTTTTTGAGGTTTGTTCCCTGATACAAGAACCTGGCTACACCTTCGGCTCTAATCACTCCTCTTTTCACAAACTTTGTACATTCCCGAAAAATTTTCAATTCTATGTCCCCAACTTAACTTTCTAGCCATACTGCCTCTTCCAGATTTACTGTCTACTTCAGTCCATAGGTACATTCCTCGGACAACTTGGATGAACATCATGTATTCTTCCTTATTGGATTTCCTGGAGGTAGTCTTCTCACACTCTCTCCTAATTGCAATGGCCCTTTCCATGAAGCCCTTTCATAATTCCCCAATCAAAAATGATCTCTCTTTGAATTCGTATAAAATGTTACACCTCTCTTAAACTGGTTATATCATCTTTATTATAACCATTGTCTCCCCACTAGGCTGGACCAGCACAGTGCCCAGTACATAGAAGGTGATTAATAATAATCAAACGACTGACTGACAATGAATCTGTAAAGTCAGGGCCTCACTTCACCAGATTATTCCTTGAGATCAGTTAAGTTCTAAGAACTAAGATTCTACTTGTTTTCTGATTCCTGAGGTGTTGATCTTCAGCTCCTTCTCACATAACACTCTCAGGCAGCAAACTCTACCAAGGACACTTGCTTGAATCAAAAACACAGGATAATGTCAGTCTTCCTCAGTCTATATGTAGCCCAGACTGATGGTGGCTCCAATGGCTACAGGCGCTCCTAAGCTGAGGTAATCTTCCATGATTTGTGAACTGAGAGCCCTTTTAGCTCATCCAGCTACTTCTGGCTAATCAGCTTTTAGGACATAAATTCATCCAAACAATACTCTCCTTAATTCAGAAAACATCTCAAAGGAGCATTGAGGGGAAGAGGTCAAGATGTTTCTAGCCAGAGCCAGAAGATGAAATACCCTATCTATTTGCAATGACCACTTCCAAAACTTCCCACTGGGACTTTAAAAATATCATTTCCAGGCAAGAACCTCAGAAACAGACCTTATGTTATAAAATTACATCTTAGCAATTTCACCTTCCTTGATATTGGCATGCTACGTGGTGGTCCAGATTATATCATTTGAATTCTGACCCAACTCCCAGCTTCTCTTTTAAGATTTATTAAGTACTGGTTTCCTTTGCATAAGCAAAAAACTTCAAAGGCTATGTCCCATTGAGAAACTATTTGTAATACGAATATCAATATGATAAACAGCTAAATCAAATTTCCTGTGGCCAACTGAAGAGCTTATATATTTAAATTAAAAACGATTGATAAAATGTACTTTAGGGTTTTTAAAATTGCAGTAACGTATCCATAACACAAAATTTACCATTTTAACCATTTTTAAGTGTACAGTTTAGTGGCATTAAGTACATTCACATTGTTGTGCAACCATTACCGTCATCCATCTCCAGTTTTTCATCTTTCCCCACTGAAACTCTGAACCCATTAAACACTAACTCCCCAGTCTCCTCTTCCCAACCCCCTGGAAAACACCATTCTATCTTCTCTCTATGAATCTGATTACTCCAGGTACCTCATGTAAGTGGAATCATATAATATTCATCCTTTTGTGGCTGGCTTATTTCACTTAACATAATATCTTCAAGGTTCATTCGTGGAGTATGCATCAGAATTTCCTTGCTTCTTAAGACTCAATAATGTTTCATTTTATGTATATACCACATTTTGTTTACACATTCATCCGACATGGACACTGGGTTGCTATTGTAAATAATGCTGCTATACACATGGGTATACAAATTTTAATTTAGGTTTTTAAGACAATCTAGCATTTTAAACACAGAGCCAAAGTGTTTGGAGGGGAAACACAAGCCATAGAGTTTATTATTTCATGTCAAAACTTGCATTGATGCTGATCACTCATGATACATCAAATAACAAATTCTGATCATCAGTTCTCCAGTGTATGTGGCATATAGTACCCATTAATGTGAAATGGAACTCTAAGCAATATAACTGGGGATTGTGTGGACTCCACTTGCACACTGAAGATAGTAAAAGATTACCTCTTATAGTAAAAATAGGCATTTAATTAAAAAAATAGACTTCTAGTCAAATCATTACACTTAAAAAACTCCCACCTGATTTAGAGTTACCAAAGCTGAACAAATCTTAAATTTTCCATTTTTCCCTTTGACTTCCCGAAGTTTCTCCACAGTAGCACTACCTGGGAGCTTCCTCTCATGTCTTGTGGTATTTGGAATGAGGATGATTTCCTTTGACCACATTCTATGTTGTATTTATGCACTTTATGCCACTAGATTTATTGCCAGAAAAGTGAACTGGTATTAATGGGATGCAGTCCTATTGACAATAATAACAGCATGGATTGCTAACCACATGATAAGATCAAGATGCATATTTGAATTGGCTGTATTTATGTTCCAGATGCAAGATGATTATCTGACAGCAGAGGCAACATGATTTAATACATAAGGCCCAGGGCCAGGAATCAGGAAATCTGGGCTTTATTCCTGGCTTCATCACTTCAGCCATGTATGCGTGAGTGGAGTATTTTGTAATTGCACTGTTCTTATTGACCCCAAACTGTTTCCCACCCTGACCCTGCCACCAAAAGTGTTTTACAATGTTCAGTTTTAATACAACTGCCTCTCTTCCTTTTCCTTCTACTTCTTTTCTCTTTCCTCACCTTCCCTATTTCTTACTAAATTTTATTAACTTTGTATTATATAAATAATACATAACACATTTTATTATTTTTTTAAAGTTACAGATAATGTTGATTCTCCCTTAATATACATTTTTCCAATCCAAAGCACCTCTCCATCTCTTATTTCTAATCTAGTTCCTTTTCCCTTCTGCTTTTCTTTCATTCATTTTCTGATTGTAGAGACCCCACTCATTCATACACGGCCTAAATGATGAAGCCACCTTCTTTTTCATATCTACACTATCTTGAGTTCCACATACCATAAAATACTCTTCTAGAATACACCATGGCAGACTTCCAGTTTCTAGTCTGGCATGCAAGAAAGCTTGTAAGTTGCCACCACCTTCCTAACAACAAATAAGTCAAAAGCTAAGCAAACTGAAAAATCAATAACTCTTCTTAGATTCATCAGAGAAGTGAAGTCACAGGGCAAACCAAAACTGGAGAAACCAACAGGCGAATACAGAGAATCCCAACTTATGGAAGAATCCCAGAAGTAGCATCCTCTTCAGAAACCAGGGCCAGAGTAGGGAAACCTGTACTGTAATTGATGAATCGCTGGAGGCTCAGTGTGAACAACTCTGAGAGTTAAACTCCAGGGGGGCCCAGTCATAGGGGAGCCCCCAGGAACTTTATCAGGTCCACACAGGGAATTTTGGAGAAAAATCCCCTCAAGTTTCCAGCAGGGGGAGAGGAAAAAGAAGCGTTTTGTAGTATGCCAGAGCATTCTCCTCGTCTTAACAAGGTCTGCCCACAGTAGAAACTATTTAACCAGAGCCTAATATGCTAGGATTTTATCAGTGACTAGCCTACATGGGGAAATGGAAATAGCCAACACCAGCTGGATCTAGATTTCAACATGGGGGAAGGGAAATACTAGTCTTCCATGTAGGAGAAGGGAAGTACTCGACTCCAGCCCATGCTGGCCATCCTCTCCCACCTAAAGGGAGGGAGAGAACTAAGAAACATGTAGAGTTCACAATCAAGAGGTACAGGCTCACAAAAATACTGAGACCTAATAATCATAGGGCTGTAGAAACCTCCCCTCCTCCCACATCTCACATTACTGAAGTCTTATTTACAACAATTCCTTTTACCCAGTCTGGCTATCAAGGGAAAATTACAAGACATACAAAACCAAAAAACAAAAAGACACAGTTTGAAGAGACATAGGAAGCATCAAAACCAGACTCAGATATGGCAGAAAGTTTGGAATTATTGGACCGGGAATTTAAAACATCTATGATGAATATGCTAAGGGCTCTAATGGATAAAATAGATTTCGTGCAAGAACAGATGAATGATATAAGGAAGAGATGGAATGTATAAGAACTGCAAAAGATCAAAAACACTATAACAGTAATGAAGAATATCTTTGATGGGCTTATTAGTGGACTGGACATAGCTGAAAAGAGAATCTCTGAGCTTGAGTACAGGTCAATAGAATCCTCCAAACCTGAAAAGCAAAGAGAAAAAAAAGACTGAAAACCCAGAACAGAATAGCCAAGAATTGTGGGACAACCACAAAAAGGTGTAACATACGCATAATGGGAATAGCAGAACAAGGAAAAAGAGAAAATAGAAAAGAAGAAATATTTGAAACAATAATGACTGAGAATTTCCCCCAAATTAATGTTAAACACCAAACTGCATATCCAGGAAGCTCAGAGAATACCGAACAGGATAAATGACAAAATACTACATCTCTGCATATAATTTTCAAGTTACAGAAAATCAAAGATAAAAAATATTGAAAGAGGCCAGAGGAAAAAACACCTTACTTATAAGGAGCAAAGATAAGAATTATATCTCACTTCTCTTCAGAAACCATGAAAGCAAGAAGAGAATGGAGTGAAATATTTACAATGTTTAAAGAAAAATACCTAGAATTTTGTACTCTGAGAAATTATCCTTCAAAACTGAAGGAGAAATTAAGACTTTCTCAGACAAACAAAAGTTGAGGGAATTTGTTGCCAGTAGACCTGCCTAGCTATCACAAAATGTTAAAAGAAGTTCTTTAGAGAGAGGGAAATAGGTATAGGTAAAAAATAGATATGGGTAAAAAAAAAACCCTCAGATCTGCATAAAGAAAAGACTGCATAAAAAAAGACGTAAGTGAAGGTTAAAATAAAAATTTTATTTTTCTTATTCCTAATTAATCTAATAATTTGTTCAAAATAATAATAGCAACTATGTATTTGATTGTCATGTTTATATGTATGCTTATGTATGCTGATGTATGTGAAATGAGAGACAAATGATATAAGGGATAGGAGAAAGGAGTTAGTTAGGATTATTTTGTTATTTTAAGGTATTCACACTACCTGTGAAGTGGTATCATGTTATTTGAAAGTGGACTTGGATTAGTTGTGAAAGTATATTGAAACTCTAGGGTGACCAATTTAAAAAGTTAAAAAGAAATACAACTGTTATGCTGAGAAAGGGGAGTAAATAGCATCACATAAAGTCTCAATTTAAAAAAACAAGCGGCATAAAATAGATATGCAGCTCAATATTAAAAAACAAACAACCCCATCCAAAAATGGGCAGAAGACCTAAATAGACATTTCTCCAAAGAAGATATACAGAGTGCCAACAAACACATGAAAGAATGCTCAACATCACTAATCATTAGAGAAATGCAAATCAAAACTACAATGAGATATCATCTCACACCAGTCAGAATGGCCATCATCAAAAAATCTAGAAACAATAAATGCTGGAGAGGGTGTGGAGAAAAGGGAACCCTCTTACACTGTTGGTGGGAATGTAAATTGATACAGCCACTGTGGAGAACAGTATGGAGGTTCCTTAAAAAGCTACAAATAGAACTACCATATGACCCAGCAATCCCACTACTGGGCATATACCCTGAGAAAACCATAATTCAAAAAGAGTCATGTACCAAAATGTTCATTGCAGCTCTATTTTCAATAGCCCAGAGATGGAAACAACCTAAGTGTCCGTCATCGGATGAATGGATAAAGAAGATGTGGCACATATATACAATGGAATATTACTCAGCCATAAAAAGAGACGAAATTGAGCTATTTGTAATGAGGTGGATAGACCTAGAGTCTGTCATACAGAGTGAAGTAAGTCAGAAAGAGAGAGACAAATACCGTATGCTAACACATATATATGGAATTTAAAAAAAAAAATGTCATGAAAAACCTAGGGGTGAAACAGGAATAAAGACACAGACTTACTAGAGAATGGACTTGAGGCTATGGGGAGGGGGAAGTGTAAACGGTGACAAAGCGATAAGGAGGCATGGACATATATACACTACCAAACGTAAGGTAGATAGCTAGTGGGAAGCAGCCGCATAGCACGGGGAGATCAGCTCGGTGCTTTGTGACCGCCTGGAGGGGTGGGATAGGGAGGGTGGGAGGGAGGGAGACGCAAGCGGGAAGAGATATGGGAATATATGTATATATATAACTGATTCATTTTGTTGTGAAGCTGAAACTAACATACCATTGTAAAGCAATTATACTCCAATAAAGATGTCAAAAAAAAATAAAAAAAATAATAAAAAATAAAAATAAAATGCAACCTGGACCTAATAACCTCAAGGTTTCCCCAGTGCCTGCCAACACGATTGGTACACCAACATCCCCAGGAGGGGCTGTTTAAAAGAGACTCCTGGCCTCCACCCTAGATTCACTGAGTCAGAACTTCTGGGCTTGGGAACTGGGATCGCTATTTTTTGAAAGCTGTCCCAAGGAGTTAGATGCAACTGGTCCAGCTTTTGGGAGCCACTGGCTACAACATAGTCCAGATTCAAGTTTTTCAAAAAATGTTCTCTAGCAGTATTGAGCTCATCAGATCAGACATTGCCTTCCTTTTCTTTAAACATCTTTATTGGAGTATAATTGCTTTACAATGTTGTATTAGTTTCTGCTGTATGGCATTGCCTTCCTTAAGAAACAGTCTCACCCTTTCCTTCCCACCATCCCCAGAACCAACGTCTTCCTTCACTGTATATCCATTATATCTGGTACAGACTTTGTATCACATTATTATTATTCAAAAGGTGTTATTAAAAATTGGTTTACATATCTGACACTTTCTCACTCCCCCTCTCCAGCCTTTCCCCCACTCCCACGGATCCTGTGAGGTCCCTGAAGGTCATAGTCATAGTATTGACTAACAGTGCCTACCAGAGGGCCTGGTACAAAATCGATCCAATTTTGGATCAATCAATCCAATCCAGTTGACCCAAGTGTCCATTGATGGCTGAATGAATAAACAAAATATGGTTTGTACATATATTATTCAGGTGTAACAAGGAAAGAAATTCTGACACATGCTACACAACATGGATGAACCTGGAGGACGTTATGCTAAGTGAAATAAACTGGTCATGAAAAAAAAAAAAAAAAAAAAAAAAAAAAAAAGAAATACAACTGTTATGCTGAGAAAGGGGAGTAAATAGCATCACATAAAGTCTCAATTTAAAAAAACAAGCGGCATAAAATAGATAACTAATAAGGACCTACTGTATAGCACGGGGAACTCTACTCAATGCTCTATAATGGCCTATATGGGAATAGAACCTAAAAAAGAGTGGATATATGTATAACAGATTCACTTTGCTGTACACCTGAAACTAACACAACATTGTAAATCAACTATACTCCAATAAAAATAAAATAAAAATGTTGCTGTCACACACACACACACAAAACCACAAGAGGCAGGAAAAAGTAAAAGACAAAATAAGAACGAAGAAAAAGGGCAACTAATAGAGCACAGTAACAAATATGGTAGATACTAACTGAAGACAGACAAAGAAGACCTCATAGCAAAAAAAGTTATCAGGGTAGAAGAGGGTCATTACATAATGATAAAGATGTCAATTCTCCAAGAAGACATAACAATCCTTAATGTGGACTCCCTAAGAGGGGAAATGAAAAACACTGCAAGCGTATACCAGTGGGCTCCACGGCAAACTCAGCAGGAAGTGGGCAGTTGTGGGCACTGCAGAAACCTTGTGAATTAGATACTTGGGCAGTACCCACAGGCAGTATTAATGGTCAATTCCCACCTTAGTCATCTTGCAAAAGAAAAGATCATGGTGAACCCTGACCCAGTGCAAGCTTATCAACAACCATTTTCGGTGTTCATGCAGCTGTCACAGTAGCAGTTCTCATTTAAGGGAATTTTGAGGTAAGCACTTTCAGAATAGCTATTGGCCCTGGAATTTTCTAATGTTCTTGAAGACCCTAGTCATTAAGGGTCCTTCTGACACTAAAAAATGATGCTAAACGTTTAGGAAACACTGCATTATTTCAGCAGACCAGAAACCTAAGAGAAAATGAAGTAGAAACCTCCAGGGAGATTTACATTGGCTAGGCTATCTCAATGATTTATTTGTCTCAATGATTCATGCAACCAGTGATATACTTTTTCCCAGATGAAAACAAAAGTGGTGAGTTTCCTGAGACTAGTCCTTTTTCTCCTGCAAAAGGTAACTAGGGCTTTTTGTCTATTGGGAAAAGAGTGGCAGTAGTGATATGGGCAACCAGCATGAATATGCTTTCCAAACAGCAAGCAGGTTTTCACTTTCAAGTCTGTGCTGTAACATTCAGTGGACACAGAGATCCAGAGCTCACTTAGGCACCAAATGCTCGTTATTCAGGACCAATAATAAGGCAGAACAGCACATAGATCGAAAAGTCCTTGGAAGTTATAATTGGGATCAAAAAGTTTACTTATTAGGCATTTTTTAACATCTTTATTGGGGTATATTTGCTTTACAATGGTGTGTTAGTTTCTGCTTTTTAACAAAGTGAATCAGTTATACATATACATCATATGTTCCCATATCTCTTCCCTCTTGCGTCTCCCTCCCTCCCACCCTCCCTATCCTACCCCTCCAGGTGGTCACAAAGCACCGAGCTGATCTCCCTGTGCTATGCGGCTGCTTCCCACTAGCTATCTACCTTACGTTTGTTAGTGTATATATGTCCATGCCTCTCTCTTGCTTTGTCACAGCTCACCCTTCCCCCTCTCCATATCCTCAAGTCCGTTCTCCAGTAGGTCTGTGTCTTTATTCCTGTCTTGCCCCTAGGTTCTTCATGACATTTTTTTCCCTTAAATTCCATATACATGTGTTAGCATACGGTATTTGTCTTTCTCTTTCTGACTCACTTCACTCTGTATGACAGACTCTAGGTCTATCCACCTCATTACAAATAGCTCGATTTCGTTTCTTTTTATGGCTGAGTAATATTCCATTGTATATATGTGCCACATCTTCTTTATCCATTCATCCGATGATGGGCACTTAGGTTGTTTCCATCTCCGGGCTATTGTAAATAGAGCTGCAATGAACATTTTGGTACATGACTCTTTTTGAATTTTGGTTTTCTCAGGGTATATGCCCAGTAGTGGGATTGCTGGGTCATATGGTAGTTCTATTTGTATTAGGCATTTTTTAAAAATTTTATTGAAGTATAATTGATTTACAATGTTGTGTTAATTTCTACTGTACAACAAAGTGATTCAATTATATCATATTCTTTTCCATTATGGTTTATCACAGGATATTGATTATAGTTCCCTGTGCTATACAGTAGGACCTTGTTGTTTATCCATCCTATATATATATAATAGTTTGTATATAATAGTTTGTATCTGCTAATCCCAAACTCACAATCCTTCCCTCCCCCACCCCTCCTTGGCAGCCACAAGTCTGTTCTCTATGTCTGTGAGTCTGTTTCTGTTTCGTAGACAGGTTCATTTACATAGTATTTTCGATTCCACATATAAGTGATATCATATGGTATTTGTCTTTCTCTTTCTGACTTACTTTGCTTAGTATGATAATCTCTAGGTCCATCCATGTTGTTGCAAATGGCATTATTTCATTCTTTTTTATGGCTGTGTAATATTCCATTATATGTTTGTGCCACATCTTCTTTATCCATTCATCTGTCGATGGACATTTAGGTTGCTTCCATGTCTTGGCTATTGTAAATAGTGCTGCTATGAGCATTGGGGTGCATGTCTCTTTTTGAATTAGAGTTTACTCCAGAGTAAACTCTGGAGTAAAATCCCAGGAGTGGGATTGCTGGATTATATGGCAACTCTATTTTTAGTGTTTTTTTTTTGAGGAACCTCCATACTGGTTTCCATAGTGGCTGCACCAATTTTTATTCCCACCAACAATGTAAGAGGGTTCCCTTTTCTCCACACCCTCTCCAGCATTTATTATTTGTAGACTTTTTAATGATGGCCATTCTGACTGGTGTGAGGTGGTACCTCACTGTAGTTTTGATTTGCATTTCTCTAAAAATTAGCAATGAGAAGCATCTTTTCATGTACCTATTGCCCATCTATATGTCTTCTTTGGAGAAATGTCTATAAGATCTTCTGCCCATTTTTCTATTGGGTTATTTTTTTTGCTGTTGTTATTGAATTGTATGAGCTGTTTGTATGTTTTGGAAATTAAGCCCTTTTCAGTCACATCATTTGCAAATATTTTCTCCGAGTCCATAGGTTGTCTTTTCATACTGTTTATGGTTACCTTTGCTGTGCAAAAGCTTTTAAGTGTAATTAGGTCCTCTTTGTTTATTTTTGCTTTTATTTCTCTTGTTATTAGGCATGTTTTTAATAAATGAATTGATCATAGCCATTTGGGGGACCCTGCTTTTCTAATGATAATCTTATGCTTCTAGTAGGGAAATAATGATCAACATATTTTACTGATGATTATTCTGGGTTATTTAATTCAGCATTTGATCAGTGCTTGGGTATTGGAAGAATTTGCCAATCTGTTATTTAATGGAATTACCTCTGCTGGGTCTTAGATTGGCCTAATAAAGATGGGAGACCATAGAGAAACTGAGAAATCCGAGCCATTTCTAGGGCTGAATCAGAATGAAAACACGTACTATAGAATATCTCTTATGGTGAAGTAATATAGCTAGTCCACATTCATTTGGCCCCTAACTTGGAACATGGTGGCAGTGCTAGGCACAATGTCTTACACATAGAAGGCACTCAAACATGTGTGTGTTGCATGAATGACTACAGCATGCTAATGAACTTGAGCATGAATCATGGCTTAGAGAACTTTTCTGTTGACCTGGAATTCATTATATCATTGGAAAATACAGGAGTGGAAAACATATCAGGATATTTGATATAACTCACATAGTAGTTGCTGGTGTTTTTTTGCATATTTGCTGTAAGCCAGGTATTATTCTAAACATTTTACAAGTGTTATATATGTTTACATGTTTTGAGTTTACGTGCATTTACATGTGTTAATTAATTTTACATATTAAATGGATCTCACAAATCTATGATCCATTTTTACACATAGAAAACTGAGACACAGGGAATTTAAGACATTTGCTCAGAGTCACATAAGTAGTAAGTGACAGAGCCTGGATTCAAACCCAGGCTGTCTCACTTTAGGATCTGCAGACTTAACCAGTATTCTAAACTGCCTCTACTTATTCACAGCAAGAGAATAAAAGCTTGTTAAAAAAAAATCTACATTTACTTTTTAAAGCCATTTCAAGCAAAATTTTCTTTGTGATACAGATGCAATATTGTACATGGCTTAGAGCATAGGCATTGGAATCAGGGGTTTGAATTATGGTTCTACCAGTGACACTGAGAGGTTCTTAGTCTCTCTAAGTTGACTTTAAACTGGAAGTAACAGTACTTGTTGGAGGGAGCATTTCTTAGGATTAAATGAAATAATCCATGTAAAGCCCTTAGTACAATGTTTGGCACACACACAAAATTATAATAGTAATAATATAATTTATACTAATTGAGCATTTACTATGTACTTATAAATTTTAGTTAAAATAGTTCAGTGACAGCTCAATGTCTACCATGTTTGGATGGTTTTCAGTCTTTTCTTTTTTTTTTTTTTTTTTTTTTTTTTTTTTTGCGGTACGCGGGTCTCTCACTTCTGTGACCTCTCCCGTTGAGGAGCACAGGCTCCGGACACGCAGGCTCAGCGGCCATGGCTCACGGGCCCAGCCGCTCCGCGGCATGTGGGATCCTCCCAGACCGGGGCACGAACCGTCATCCCTTGCATCGGCAGGCGGACTCCCAACCACTGCGCCACCAGGGAAGCCCGGTTTTTACTTTTTTCGAACAATGGGGGTGCGCTTGTCGTCATTGAATTCAAGGACTTTATGGAATGATCCTCATTAACCTCAAACTAAAGGTTAATCTAAAACAATGATTCTTTCCGTGAAAGGTCTATATACTACTAAGGTGCCCTAATCAGAGAGTTGAAGAAAGCTAGCCCATCAAACTTTGCTCAGACCTGCTCCCTATTGACTAGGAGTTACTATTGCTAAATGACTGGTGAGGCGACATCTCAAGACCTGTGCTGACTATTTCTTTCCATATAAACAAGTGGCCATATGTCGACTCAGATGTTGTCATAACTGTCAGGCATGCCAGACTTCTATGGCAAGAAAGGAGAGAGAAAGGTCTAAATCAGGACTAGAGGGGACAAATTTGCTTTACCAAGTACCTGAGGATCTCTGCCAGTTCTTAAACTTAGGATGTGCATAGGAGTAATAGTGACCTCAGGTCTGATTCCAACTTGCAATGACATTCAGGAAGTCTGATCTCAGAGTAGGAACACCATGGCAATCGTTTTGAGGCAGCAGTAATATGTAAAGGTCAGTTGATAGTATCTTGGTTCTCTGAGTTCCATAGTAAGAGGCAGACTATTCTTTCACACCATCCAGTTGCAGTTGGCTATAAACCCGCGATAAGGGGAACAGGAGCAAGATGCAGACACTGAGGAGAAGATAGTAAGAGTTAGTTGTCAGGGCCCCACCCAAATGCAATCCAGGCCTGGCAGGGAGCTGGAAGGAGTGCAAACTGGGAGCCAAGATAAAAATCTAATCTCCAGTCCAGGAAAATGTTTGGGGGGATATGAGGGAAGTCAGCAGCAAAAAGCCATTTATAACCACTGGTGTGAGTGAAGTCCATATGGACTTTATAATTTGGTAGTTATACTAATGAGGTAGAAATATACCCATATTTACCTACCTTTTAACCTCACGAATAACACAGGTAGTGAATAATGAAATCATAGCACTTCTATATGTTGCTGATCTTCGTTTCCAAAGAGGACCCATCTGGTCGTGACAGCCACCTGCCTTTAGTAACACCACCAAAGGGGCAACACTGTGTGTCCTTCAAGACTGCCCCCTGGTGTGTGGCTGCACATCTCTTTTCTTACTAAAATGTTGTTCATAACACTGATATTAAAAGGCACCCACAGAAATGCTTCTTAAACTCCTATTTTCAAAGAGGTGCCCATCTGACAAGGTTTTCACTGGCCCACGTTAAAATGAGAACAGGGAAAATATAGTGAATTTTCTTTCACAGAGCTAAATTTATTCAATTTAAATAACTACCCTTTATTCTGATATGGACAAAAGATTATGTCCTTACTACTTGTTTGATGTTACTAACATCCTTTCTTGTGTGTGTTTGTTGATGGTGATAGTTGATGGTGGTTTGCTCTTTGGTTTTTATTCTGCTTGATCTATGTTAAGATTCTCAATTAAAAAACAAATTTCTAGCCCATGAAATCAAATTTGTGGGAATTGGTTCCTGATCGACTCAACAGGAATGCATCTAGTGTACAAGTCAATGCTAAAATCAGATCAAATCGTTTTTTCTACTCCACACCTCATGACTATTCATTTGACTGGTTTTCCAGAGTAGAGTTGGAACTAAAGCAGGCATTATAGCCTGGTTTGTTTATTTGTTGAGTAGATATCTGATTAGAAAACTAGAATAGCATCTGGAACTTTGTAGGTGCTCAGTAAATACTTGTTAAAGTGGAATTAAATTGAATCGTGCAAGGTATAGAAGAAGCCCTCACTCAGTTCCCTTCTGAACACTGTGAGTCATGCCAACCCAGCAAAGGGCTACTCACCTCCTGTGAGTGGAAAGTGGCTTATACGAAGGGCTGAGGTATTAGAGTGAGACCCATTTATGAGAATCTCAGTTCTGATTTTATTACAGACTTACTTATTCTATGACATGACATTCAAGTGGACTTTCTGTCCTACTTGCAAGGAGTGAAAGTGTCAAATTGTCTCTGTTGCCTAATAGTCTTGGTGTAAGGACATTAGGGTTAATTAAGTATGTGGGCATTATTCAGGGAAAAAATAATTCCTTGACATAACTATGGACTCCAGGAATTGTGGAGCCAAACCATTTTTATCTTCTGATAGATTGACCTGTGTATTTAAGTTAATATACTTTTGAGAATAAATATGATTACTTAATTGATGGCATTCATACCAGTATATTAAGACATGTTTTTAAATCTATGTGCTTTCATTCTTTATCAGTTGGATAGTGTATTGATTATAGTTAGGGCTAGCTTATTAAATAGTCTTTATATAAAATCATATTATAGGGAAAACATTAAAGTAAATGTCTTATACAAAAAGTTGTAATGGAACAGAAACTTATTAAACTCCCTTACATAGATGATTCTATACAAGAAATACTCTGCATGACCTTTGTCGTGTAACCTTGGGCAAGTCAGGTAACCTCTCTCTGCTCCTCAACTCTATAAATAAGAGTAGAATCTACCTCAAAGAGTTGTTGTAAGGATTAAATGTGGTAATACATGTACTGTAGTACAGAGCAAGATACATGACAGTCATTTAATAAATTTCACCTAATATCACTATATTCATCTTTTTATTACTGTCACACTTTAATTGAAGTACCAATTGTAGAATACTTTAACAGCAAGAAAAAGAGCTGTGAATAATCTTAACATCATTTTGTTCTACTATTAAGTTGCAAGTTCCATTCAACTCATCTCTATCTTATCTTTTTGAGAAAATGGCAGGATATAAATAAATTCTGTCATTCTCCATCTCAAATCTCATAGCACTGTCAGAAAAATCTATCTGATCTCCAACAAATCTACACCTAGATCATGTAGGCATGTGTGCACCTATGCACACACACACACACACACACACACACACACACACACCCCAAATGTCATGTTTAATAAGATCTTTTAATTTCAGTAAACTTCCACAGATGAGGTTCATTCTTTAAACTGAATTATATTTTATTACAAACAGTGCTATAAACAATATGGAATGTTGCTTAAAAGCATGAGCCTTGGAAGTAGACTGCATGGTTTCAAATTTCAGCTGTATGGTTATCTACAATTATTTATCTTTTCTAATCCTTAGTTTCCTCATCTTTAACGTCTGCTTTATAGAGGTGAGGTTAAAGTTAAATGTGAGAATGCATGTGAAATACTCAGCCCAGTGTCTGGCATCTAGTAAATGCTCACTAAGTTTTAGCTATTATTACTTTTCATTATAGATGTTGTATTTTCATATCTAGAAGCTCTATTTGGTCTTTTTTTTTTTTTTTTTTTTTGCGGTACGCGGGCCTCTTACTGCTGTGGCATCTCCCGTTGCGGAGCACAGGCTCCGGATGCTCAGGCTCAGCGGCCATGGCTCACGGGCCCAGACGCTCTGCGGCATGTGGGATCTTCCCGGACCGGGGCACGAACCCGTGTTCCCTGCATCGGCAGGCGGACTCTCAACCACTGCGCCACCAGGGAAGCCCTATTTGGTCTTTTTTTATACCTTCTATTTTTGTCCTCATCATGCTTATGTTTTCCTCCAAATTCTTGAGCATATGGAGAATATAATAGTTGTTAAAATCCTTGTCTGCTAGTTCCATCATCTTTGTCATTTCCAAGTTTGTTTCTACTAATTGATTTTTTCCTAGTCATGGTTCATATTTTCCTGCTTTATTGCACACCTGGTAAGTTTTTATTACATGCTGGGCATTGCGAACTTTGTCTCTGATTGCTGGATGTTGTATTCCTTAATTAGTTTTAGATTTCAAACTAGCATGCAGCTAAGTTACTTGGAATAGGTTGGGTCTTTTCAAAGTTTGCTTTTAAACTTTGTTAGGGTGGTTCAATGAGACTTTGGTCTACAGCTAATTTAGCCTCTACTGAGGCAATATCTTTCTAAGGATTCTGTCTCCTATGTTATGAGTTCCTTCTACTTGGTTGGTGGGAACACAACTACTCCCATCACTATTGGGCTCCCTAGTCCTTTTCAGCGTTTCTTTCCTTGGTGCCAGGCAGTTTACTCTTACACATGCACAAATCAATTCTCAACCAAAGACTCATGGGGACCCCTTTGCAGATCTCCAGAGCTCCCTCCCTTCCCCTCCCCTTCCCTCCCCTCTCTCCTCTCCTCTCCTCTCTCTGGGGTAACTGTCCTGTGCTGCCTGTCATCCAATGTCAGAAAATTGTTTCACATATTTTGTCCAGTTTTCAATTTGCTTGAGGTGTGAGGTAAATCCACTCCTTGTTACTCTACCTTGGCCAGAAATCCTTGGCTATTACCATCTCTGTAAATGCCAGTTTAGGAATAAAACAGTCCTCAGGTACAAGTCGGTTTACAAGGAGTAGCAAATGGACAAGTTTATGTATGTGGTTACAGGGTGTTATTAAATACACAGGACAAATATAGGTCTGCAACATCTTGTTTTTCTTTTTCACTTTTTATAACATTCGGCTTTTGGATTTTTGGCGATGGCCCTATCTTTACGTAAAAGCCACAAAATAGGAAGCTTTTATATAATCTAAAATCTGGTTTAAGGTATGATTAAGCCTTTGGTGAGTGACTTGATAAATTAAATTTTTCCCTAAAAGCAGAAAATTTGATTTCTTAAAAAATTTGGTTTTACTCTGAATATTGATACCACATGAAGATTAGATTGCTCTTACATAAATAGATTATGATAATAATTAAACATACATATAAAACTAAAGTATGGGAATCCTCCCCATGCAAGGTTTAATTTTTATTACACAACCACACACTAATATTAAGCAGTATCACATTTTCCAACATTAGATGAATGAACTTGCGGTGTGTGTGGGTATGGGTGTGCACACATGCACTGGAGACATAGAGAAAGAACATTCACACATTATGGGGAGTGAATTAAACTAAATTTATTGTTTAAATAAATATTTTATACTTGTATGTATTTAATCTGCAGACCGAGGATTATAAATCCATAATGGAAAATGAGGAATTTAGACTTAACAAAAAGTACCCTAGGAATTTAATCACTACAGTTTGAGGCATATAAAATATGCTACAATGAGTGAGACAGCTCTACAAAATGTTCATTACATAGAAGTTGTTCAAATGAGAAACACCTCCCATATCCACAAACTGTAGTAGATGTGTCTTATAAAAATTACTCTTAAATCTTACATTTCCCCTTTGAGACATTTATTGTTCCTGGGGAAAACAGTATTTTTTTTTCCCTATTCCTAAATCTGTCTTCGATTAAACTAGAGAACTCTATAAATCAATAATAACCTTTTAGATATCAACCCCTTCATAATTATGCCCTCCAAATCCAGGTAATTGTTTGCATACTTTATACAGAAAAAAATGGGGGAAAACATATGTTCCATTTGATTGGGGGGGGTATAAAGATTTAGATTGTTTTTTGCATTTGTGAAATTTGACTTTATCCTCTTTTATATTACATTTGAAAAATTAATTTATTTCACATGGAGAAACAAATAGATCAGGTGATGTTATACAGCTCTGGAGGAAAAAAAACCCGCCTGTTAGAAAGTGATACAGATTTTATCATAATATGGCTTTCATTAAATATAATACTATACAACCAGTGAGTTTAAAGGAATGTTTTATCTTAGTCAAATCAATCTCTGGGTATCTTTCTGATGCTTCTCGTACATTTCCCAACTGGAAGTGGATAAACAGCCAAACGGGAGTGATCTCAGATTAAGAAACAACACAGGCATCTTGAAGGCTCTTTACTTGTAGAATGAAATGACAGCAACCAGAGAGGCCTGGGGCTGTTTTCCTAGATGCCTACTCTGGGTGCCAGCCATCTGTGTTCATTTAGATGGTGTGTGTGTGTGTGTGTATGTGTGTGTGTGTGTCTTTAGGAAGGAGGGGGGTGAGGGACAGATCTCAAGTTGCAGGTCTGAGTGTGGGCTGTGATACAGAATGCAACCTTCTGCCTGGTGCTTCTCAAACAAGACCCCTCATCTGCTGGCCCCTCCAGAGAAGTAATTTCACCAATACCAGCTGCAAGGGGAATGTTTTGTGTTTTCTTTATTCAAAGTGAAAGATGTTAAACAGAAATTTTCAGAAGCACTTTTGTTTGGAAAAGGGGAAAGGAAGATCACGGAAACTGGAAAACATCCATGAAATTAGCCCCAAATCATTGCCAATACTGATCATTTCCTGACAAGCTGTCTATCAGCAAACCCACAACAATAGTTTATTCAGGGCTTTCTGGTGCCAACAGTGACTTGACATTGCTAATTAAATATTTGTGCAATTTGAATATTTTTAAGTTTTAGCTTTTGTTATTACAACGTTGAGTAGAATAGCGCTTTACTGTCAGGAGTCCTCTAAACACTTTTTAAATATGCCTCTCTTCCAGATTGCTTTAGCAGGAATTAGAGGAATATCAGGGTTTTTATTAAACTTTTTATTTTATATTGTAGTATATTTGATTAACAATGTTGTGACAGTTTCAGGTGTACAGCAAAGTGATTCAGTTATACATATACATGTATCTATTCTTTTCAAATTCTTTTCCCATATTCATTCCCATACATAATACTGAGCAGAGTTTCCTGTGCTATACAGTAGGTCCTTGTTGGTTATCCATTTTAAATATAGCAGTGTGTACGTGTCAATCACCAACTCCCTAACTATCCCTTCCCCCCATCCTAACCTCCTGGTAACCATAGGTTTGTTCTCTAAGTCTGTGAGTCTGTTTCTGTTTTGTAAATAAGTTCATTAGTATCATTTGTTTTAGATTCCGCATATAAGCAATTTTTCTTTCTCTGTCTTACTTACTTCACTCAGTATGATAACCTCTAGGTCTGTCCATGTTGCTGCAAATAAAGCCCCTACATGCCTGTTTAACTCACCTAAAGTTAGTGAAAACAAAGAGAACAGAAAGTAAGGATGCACTTGGCCATATTAGCTCTGAATTTTGTATTTATTTGTGAAAAACCTATTTAAATAAATGTCTATAAATAGGAGAGGGAAATGAGCTAATTTGACTGTATGATTTTATTTATTCATTATTCATAACCAAAAAATCCTGGCTGCCTTTAATTTATGTACTTATCTATAAAATTTCTCAACATTGCTGTGGCCTGAGATATCACTGCAATTTTCTTCCAATGTTGTATTCTCTCTTTTCTCTCACTCTCTCTCGCTGTCCATCTCCCTACCTCTCTATGTCTATCTCCCTCTTATTTACTCTAGTTCTTGTTTATCTGACCTTCTTTGACATATTCTGTTCTGAAACATGCATTAGTTAATGTTGCAATTCTAACACTCACGTCCTAATGCAAGAGGAGGGCATACCAGATGCTGGGTTAACCTTCTGGATGTCACATTTGCTTACAGCAATATGATTTACATTCCCAACATAGTGTAAAATTATCCATTTATGTAACTATTATAAGGTGTGAAACTGTCCCTGTTAAGCCCTCCTAAAGGGGAAAATTTGTTTATTAACTGGGCTTAAAAGCCCGTTTTGAAAATAACTCCTAAACTTAGTAATAGTATGAATATTTCACATATCCTAGACCAGTGTGTATCTAGGGTTTGGACACCATCTGGACCCTTAGGAGAAGAGGGAACACTTATTGAGTATATCACATATTTTGAGAATTATTTAAAATGAGAAACAGACTCACCTGGGTCGCATTTTGCCCTGAAAATTCACTGGCCTGAGTTTGCACACCACAATGTAAAAGATGCATGAGGAACTATTTAAATAGCCCCACTCTTGCTATTCTGGTAAGATTCTTACAGAATCTCTTCTGTAAGAGATTTCTTCCTGGGTGCAAAGCATTTTCTTCCTAAGGGCTCTGATAAAAATCTATCTCCACATTTTGAAATTTGTGTGTTCCTGTTACATTGTCTTATTTCATAAACCAGCAAGCACTTATCTGCCCTAAATCATAGGATTCTCACAAAATTACAAGACAAAGATCCTGTATTCAAGAAACTTAGCATGTGGTTTGGGCAGGGGGAGGGGGGAAGGCAAAAACTCATAAACATAGGAAATAAATGGAGACCATATATGCTTTGAAGTGCAATAGGAAATGGCTTTGTAAGGGATTAGATGGATGAAAATCAGTGGCATAGATTGGAGAAAGAGCATGCCTTGTAAGGCTAACATTTTTTTAAATCATTGCCAAATTAATTTATTCATATTTCTTCTTGGCCTTGTAAAAGCGGAATCATAAATGAACGAATGAATTGGAAACAAATAGATGCATAGGTAATTACACAGATCTAGTTCCAGATTCTAGCAGAGCCGTCGACACATATTTAGAAGCACTCACAGGGTCCTGGTAGACACTTTCCTATTTCCTGTGAGGTAGCGCCACCTTTTTTTTAACTGATCCCACCCTACCCCACATTAAAACAGAAGCTCTACTTCCTGACAACACTAAAAACATCTTAACTGAAAAGCGACTCAAATGGCTTAGTGTCCCTTTTAAATAGCATATCAGTCACATAATATAGAAAACAAATATATGATCATTGAGCATGTACAATTATACCAGCTGACATAAAATATAAAACAAAAAGAAAGTTTGATTTGAAAAGAGTGGTAAAAGTGGACTTGCTGTGAGGCTAGCACTGATGAGAGCCCTTGGAGCAGAGAAGAATGCAGGGAAGAAGCACAAAATAAGGTCACATAAATAAGAGGAAATCAGGTAATTTACTGCTTTTAAAACAGACAAAGCAGCCCGAATTTAATGCCACTGTAGGATCTTCAGCAGTGACATAATGAAATTGGTTTTTTAGGAATACCACTCTGACAATGACGTTGGAGGGTTGGTGGGGGAATGGTCTGGAAGCATGAAGCTCTATCAGGCAGCTGTTGGAGTAATCCACAGTGATCAGACCCGAGTGAAGGTAATGGCAGATTAATGAAAGGAGCCCAATCTGCGGACACGTTGAAGAAATGAACAATGGCAATAACAGACTAAATATAGGAGGAGGTCAATGGCAAAGAGATCAAGATGACATGCACACAATGGAATATTATTCAGCCTTAAAAAGGAAGGAAATTCTGATGTGTGCTACAATATGAATGAATCTTGAAGACGTTATACTACGTGAAATAAGCCAGATACAAAAGGACAAATATTGCATGATTTCACTTAGATTAGGTACCTAGAATAGTTAAATTCATAGATTAAAAAAGTGAAATAGTGGTTATCAGGGGCTGGTTGGAGAGGGGAATGGAGAGTTATTATTTAATGGGTATAGAGTTGCAGTTTGGGAGGATGAAAAAGTTTCATGATGGACAGTGTGATGGTTGCACAATGGTTTGAATGTACTTAGTGCCATTGAACTGTACATTGAAAATTGTTAAAAAGGTAAAATTTATGTTATGTATAGGTTACCACAATTTTTAAAAATCAGTATCTTAAAGAAAGAATATGCAAACCCTGAGAGCTAATGAAAGAAGTGTTCCAGGAAATAAGAATCTATATGCCTGGGTTCAAATTTAGACTCTGCCACTGAACTAGCTGTGTGCCTCCTTTCCTCATCTGTAAAATGGGAACAATAATGAAGATTAAAAGAAATAATGTATGTAAATCTCTTCAGCATTTAGGAGGTGTTCCATAAATATTATTTTCCTTTTCAGTTAAAAAACCACTCTATAGTTTGAAATTTTTCCCTCAGAAGAATTAGACTTCGGGTGTATTAATGGACATCTTTCTCGACAAACAGAGAATAATTTCAGAGATGACATAGGGTGGCTATCAGTGAGCAAGGAAGTGCCAGGCTTGTGCAGGAAGGGTACCCCCTCCCTGAAGCAAAGACTGAAAATACACAAAATGCACCAGTAAACATGAGGCCGCCTCTGACTGGCAACTAACCCTGCAGCATAGGTCTACTGCCCAAATCCCAGAAACATCAAACATCATGATTGTGTTTGATTTTTACCTTAAAGAACCTTTATAACTAAACAAAGTATTAAGGCGCAAGAACTAAGGTAGAACTTCCAAGTTCTCAGAAAACTGAGAGAGTCTGCTTAGAAATGGACAGATGATTCAGTCTCTCTCAGTGGAGTTCACTAGCAGAGAAAATGGTTCAAGGGAGATGTAAGGCAATGTACTGTTGGAGAGCTGTCACTACCACTGGTTAAAAAAGAAAATGGAAAATTATTATAACTATTGAGTGTGTGACTATAAAGATTTTTTTAAACATCATAAACATTAAAAAAGCACTTGGATATTCTCAAAATGTCTAAGCATTGTCACGTTCCTCATTTATGCAAGAAGTAATTTTCTATCATAAAGGGTGTCAAAACCCTAATGGAAAAATACTTCCAAAAATAAACAAGTGACCAAATCTCCTTGTCACCTTCTTTTAAGATACCTGCATCATGCAGACACAGCAATGCAAAGCAGGATATACAAGCTCAGGTATGTTATTGATTATACTGCATCCCACACATCAACATACTTAAAAACTGCAAAGAACTTTAGAGATTATTTATGGTAGAGCTGAGACAGGAATCCAGGGCTCCAATTCTCAGTCAGTACATGTCCCAGTATATGCACTGCTGCTCCAAGGGGGTCACAATGTAGAGTTCATAGAACCCCATTAAGCCCCCATAACTGATATCAACATAACAGAGCCAATGTAAACTCAGAGCTATTAGGACAACTCTGACTGTGAGCCTCAGTTGCCACTTCATCCAATACAAAACTTAGTCACCCCCTGATTTCCACCTGCTCTTAGAATACACAACTCTTTTCCCAACATGTGACCATATTTTGCTTAGCTTTGTTGCCTGGTTGTTCGTCAGTCCCCATGCCAGCCCTGTGAATAACAGCCTCCAATGATGAATTCAGACGACAGGTAACTTGTCTCCTGCTTTGCATCACAGGCATTCTAAAGAGACACCCCCATGGTCTTAATTCCTGGAAAACAATCATTTCCACTGTACAAAATTCAAAACCCAAGGGAGGCAGTTTGGTAATTTAGCATTTTTGTTTCATGTGAAAATATTATTTCTAGTTTATAATGGGAAGTTCACAAACATTGTGTCTTACCATTAAAAGCTTTCAGAAGTGTGTAATCTAGGCTCTTTATAGGTGTGTTCCCTATAAAATGCACAGAAGAATAACATACCATTCTGTCTACAAAGAAATACCCTCAATATCTTCTGTTGCTTAAGGAAAAGTGTCTTTAATTTAGAGCTGAATTAGTCATACAGATAAACACTTTAAAGTCCTTGGAATCTGCAGTTAGTTTTAACAAGCTTTAAGATAAATTAAGAGTGTGTTGTATCTGTTGTGCTGTGATGACTGTGGATTAGAAGAAGAAAACACACAGGCTCATCCATTCAGGAATATTTTTTTTGGCATCATATTCTGTGCTAGACTCTTTATGGAAGTTCTATATTATATGAATCTTGCCTTCAGGGATCTGAAATGAAGGCCCAGTATTGAACAGTGTTCCCCCTCCCCCAAATTCACGTCCACCTGGAACCTCAGAAAGTGGCCTTGCTTGAAATAAGGTCTTTGCAGATATAATTAAGATGCAATTAAAGATGAGGTTATACTGGATTAGGGTGGGCCCTAAATGCAATCACTGGTTTCTTTATAGGAAGAGGAGAGGACACACAGACATATATACACTCAGACACACAAGGGAGAAGCCCTCGTGAAAGTGAAGGCAGAGATTAGAGCGATGCATCTAAGAGTCAAGAAGCGCCAAGGATTGCTGGCAATGACCAGAAGCTAGGAGAAGCTCCCTCCCTAGATCCTTTGAGGGATCATGGCCCTGTGAACCCCTCATTTGGGACATCTGGCCTCTAGAACTGTAAAATAATTCATTTCTGTGGTTTTAAACCACCCAGTTTGTGGTAATTTGTTACAGTAACCCTAGAAATCTAATGCAAGCCCTCATCTCCAAAGAGTCTAGCTTAATTGGTGAACTTGGGCATCAGTACTTTTATAAAAGGTCCTCAGGTGATTCCATGTTTGAGAACCATCTTTCTAGTTTGGTGATTTTTAAAGAAGCAGCAGCAGCAGCAACTGGGAACTTAACAGAAATGCAAATTCTCTGATCCCACACAGCCCTAGCAGATTCTAGGGGTGAGGTCCAGCAATTTGTAGCTTATCAAGCTTTCCAGGTGATTGTGATGCCACTAATGTTTGAGAACCGCTGCTCTTACTGGTAAGGGAGGCTACAGAGCAATGGAAGATTATCAACAAATGGGAATGGAGAAAAGCAGTAGGCAGGAATATTTTAGAAAGTATGGGAAGAGTATTTGTATGTTGTCATGGGTGGCACTAAGACAGTGCATCTGAGAACCTCAACACCAGGCATTGCTTCGAAGTAAATGTGTGTCCAAACAATCATCTTCCAAGTTCAACTTTTGAAGGCAAACTGTTTTCAAGTTTGGGGAGCCATCCTTATAATGTTGTTGATATTAGGCCACCCAAACTCTTCCTTAAGATTGCATGTGGGCCAAAAATGGCAGGGTAGGAGACCCCAGCCTCCATCACTCAAAAGATCAACAATTAGACAGCTATCCACAGACAAAACAGCTCTAGGAGAGTTCAGGAGACCACTTAAGAAATTTAGCAAAACAGTGGAACAAAAAAACCTGAGAATAACCTCACAAAAAAGGAAGACAGCTTCATTTTGCTTTCATTATCCCATTCCCCAAGCCAGCACTGCTCAGCACCAAGAAGGAATTCCCCAGCTAGAAAGAGTTCCCCTCCCTGGGAAAGTGAGAGCACAGTGAGCAACCAGCTTGCCCAGTCTTTTGATACATGGCATGAAGGATCTGCTTTGGTTTCACACCACCCAGAGATTGGCAAACTTGAGACATAATAGAAACAGCTGGAACAAGGAAGGGCATGGGCTACCAATATCAGCCACAGAGCTGGAGTGACCATGGTTCCCAGTGATCATGTCATCTGCATATAATGACAATTTTACCTCTTTCCTACCAATTTGAATACATTTTATTTCTTTTTCTTGTCTGATTGCTGTGGCTAGGAATTCCAATACTATGTTGAATAGAACCAGTGAGAGTGGGCATCCTTGTCTTGTTCCAGATTTTAGTTGAAGGCTTTTAGCTGAAGGTTTTCAGCTTTTCACCATTAAGTATTATATTGGCTGTGAGTTTGTCATAAATAGCTCTTATTATGTTGATATATGTTCCCTCTATACCCACTTTCATACGGGTTTTTATCATGAATGGATGTTGAATTTTATTGAATGCTTTTTCTGCATCTATTGAGATGATCATGTGGCTTTTGTCTTTTCTTTTATTGATGTGGTATCTCACATTGATTGATCTGCATATGTTGAACCATCCTTGTGACCCTGCAATGAATCCAACTTGGTTGCATGTATCTTTTTACAAGCAGAAATGTTAACGATCAGAACTTCAAGTTCTTGGAACTCCCCTGGTGGTACAGTGGTTAAGAATCCGCCTGCCAATGCAGGGGACAAGTGTTCGTTCCCTGGTCCGGGAAGATCCCACATGCTACAGAGCAACTAAGCCCATGCACCACAACTACTGAGCCTGCACTCTAGAGCCCACAAGCCATAATTACTGAGCCTACACACCACAACTACTGAAGCCGGCATGCCTAGAGCCCATGCTCCACAACAAGAGAAGCCACCACAATGAGAAGCCCATGCACTGTGATGAAGAGTAGCCCCCACTTGCTGCAACTAGAGAAAGCCCACGTGCAGCAACAAAGACCCAATGCAGCCAAAGTAAAAAAAAAAAATTTTTTAATTAAAAAAAAAAAAGGGAGCTTCCCTGGTGGCGCAGTGGTTGAGAGTCCGCCTGCCATTGCAGGGGACACAGTTTTTTTGCCCCGGTTCGGGAAGATCCCACATGCTGCGGAGCGGCTGGGCCCGTGAGCCATGGCCGCTGAGCCTGCACGTCCAGAGCCTGTGCTCCGCAATGGGAGAGGCCACAACAGTGAGAGGCCCGCGTACCGCAAAAAAAAAAAAAAAAGAACTTCAAGTTCTTGTAGTGTGACTGTGCAGTCATAGTCTGGGGCATCTGCAGCATCTGCCTAGAGTCCTGATAGAGCTGCCCAAACAGTGGTTCATGTCTCACTGACATCAAAATCAATATGTGTGTGTATCAAAAAATGCAGATTGTTGTGTTCTACTCCAGAGCTTCAGAATCAGAGTCTCTGTGGTTGGGAACTCAGGAACCTGGATTTTAACAATTTTCATAGCTGATATTTTGGTACATTGCATATTGAGATATCTGTCATAGAGAAAGCCCTGGATTCAAAGTCAACAGGCCTGAATTTTAATCTCTTGTCTAACATGTACCATGTAGTCCTGAGCAGTCCTTGTCACTTGTTTTGCAGCTTGGTTTCTTCACTGTCAAATGCAGATAATAATACTTGCCTTGCCCACCTTATAGGGTAATCATAAGGGTTAAAACCTCCAAACTGATATAAATATTACAGGGCTAGGACCAGGGTGAGGACAGTGAGGGTGCAAAATTTAAAGGGGCACAATGAACTCTGTAATCAAGATAAATAATATTTTAATGAAATGTTTTTTAAAACTAAGAATTAATGCAAAAAAATCCATGATAAACAAAACATCAAAATTTTCAATAAATACAGGATCAATGTTACCAAATTTTCCTTTGACCTCAATCTCTAATATAGTATAGCAACAACATCATTGCTAATCCCATCTTTATTTAAAATTTTGATGCTTTGATCATCTTGGGGGTTTTAGTATTAATTTTGATTTTTAAAAATACATCATCAAAATGTTATTTTTTTATTACTTGAGGAGTGATTGGCACCTGCTTAAATTTTGTGCCGAAGGCAAGTACCCCACAGGCCTCACCCGCCTCATCCTAATCCAGGCCCTGTGGTTGTGCACCTGCAGGTTATCTGGCTCTGACTCTTCCAGCTCCAAAGTTCTCTCAAATAGTATATACACATGTCAAAGGCCCTGCTGGCATCTTGGCTAAATTCCAACTATTTTTTTTTTTATAAGGATGATCTTGGTTTTTGTTTTGTTTGTTCTCATTGTTGTTGTTGTTTTGGCTGCATCACGCGGCTTGCGGGATCTCAGTTCCGCGACCAGGGATAGAACCCAGCCCGGCAGTGAAAGCGCTGAGCCCTAACCACTGGGTCCCAAGAGCAGAGGGCAGGCATGCATTCAGTACTCTTCAGGGGGCTTCCCTTCCCAGGGGCCACTGGAGGAGAACTCTTCATGGGGATATTTTGTGTGTGAACCAGTCTAACTCGAGTAACCAGAAAATCTCCTCTACCAGCTACACGCCCATCCCAAGGAAGTCTGGATTTATGGGTTGCCTCATCCATAGCTTTCTATTTCAGAGGCTATTATGTACCAAGAGCTAACTTCTGTTCCCTTGTGCTGAAGACAAGAATAAATGACACCTGGCCTGGATAGCTAGTGACCAGGGCATGGAATAATATATAAGGGGCCTAAAAGTGAGGGAGAGGGGTCTATGATCTGAGAAGAAAGCAGCCCCATCCTCTTCATGCTGCTGCTGCTGGTTCTCCCCATCACTCAAGGTGGTAACTTAAAATTCAATGATAGGACACAGGTCAGGTGGAAGTCAGGTGTCTACCTTCTTCCCTTCTGCCAGCCTGAGAGATCTGGGATAATGCCTTTAACTTATTTTTTTAATGACTTTGTTGTTGTTTAAGATTTTATTTATTTTGTTGCGCCAGGTCTTAGTTGCGGCTCACGGGCTCCTTAGTTGTGGCATGTGAACTCTTAGTTGTGGCATGCATGTGGGATCTAGTTTCCTGACCAGGGATCGAGCCCGGGCCCCCTGCATTAGGAACATGGAGTCTTATCCAATATGCCACCAGGGAAGTCCCCAATGCCTTTAACTTCTTTCATGGGACCTGATATTTGTGTGATGTCTGCTATACAGGGAGGAAAAGGAAGGGCAAGGATGATATAAAAAGGGAGAGGGCCAGGCATAAGACACCCAGCTGGGCAGCCCAGAGGACTCAGGGACCATAAAAATAAGCATCTGGCCTTTATAAAGCAGCAAATATACTTGGATCTGCCCAACTCCAGAGCCACCACTGAGTGAACATGGATCTGAGAGCAAGTGAGTGACAGCCCCAGAAGGAATGGCAAGTAAGAAAAAAATTAACTCAAGTCCTTAACACCACACACTGAAACTAGAGACAAACAATATTATGACATTCTCATCTGTGGCTTTTCCACCTGATATTTTCCTTTCTTGCAATGCTTCCCTGGCCCATGTGTAATGATTTTTTAGGGTAAAATGTTCTGCAGCTTATCACATATCTGGAAAACTTTGGTGAGTGTGGTAGGCTGAATAATGCTCTCCCTCCAGAATGTTCATGTCCTAATCCCCAGGAACTGTGACTACATTACCTTATATGGTAAAAGAGCTTTTGCCGATGTGATTAAGTTAAGGATATGGAGATGGATAATTCCTCTTTAGTTTCTTGGTTAGCCACTTCCTGCTGTTTTCCCTTTGCTCTTCTCTTCCCTTTTGCTTACACTTTTTTGTCTAAAGATTTGTCTTTCCTGTTGCCTTTTTGGGGCTACATTTCTGCTTTTGCAGGAACAGGTTTAGCTGATAACTTTGCTGATTTCCACTTGCGCTCTTCCTTCGCTGCCCCTTCAGTGGAGCTGACCTTCCTCTTGGGCATCTTGGTGGCAGGTAGGGCACGGGCTGGGTGCCTGTGGGCTGAGACACATGAGAGTCTGTGAGAAGCTGGGCTGCCTGGCTGCTCCTCTCACCACACAAGGATCTTTATAAGTGGGAGGCAGGAGGATGAGAGGAGGAGGAGATGTGAAGACAGAAGCAAGAGGTCAGAGAGGTATGTTGAAGGGGCCTCTAGAAGCTGAAAAAGGCACGGAAACAATTTCTCCCCGGAAGCCTTGAGAAGAAACACAGCCGGGCTGACACCTTTATTTTAGACTACTGATGTCCAGAACTGTGAGAGAGCAAATTTGTGTTGCATTAAGCCACTAGCTATGGTAATTTGTTACAGTAGCAATTGTTAACTAATACAGTGGGTAATAGGGTAACACCAGTCATTCTGATTTTTTTAAATTGTGCCTAGAGGTAAGCAAGCAATGATCCTGACTTGGGAATAATTTGGTGACAGATGTTCAAAGCTAGCAAGACATTTCTTTTCCTTTGTACGTGGAGGGCCTCAAAGCTTATTTGTGCTGAACATGGCATAGTGCATAAGCCTGACACTTTGACAGCACTCGCGACAATGCTATATACAATTAGGCACTTAATACATGTTTTGTCAGTCTTAATAGGAATAACAACTGATTGTGGGTCAACTGGTCTTTGACAAATGAACACAGGTAATAAATGGAGCAAAGATAGTCTTTTAACAAGTGGTGCCCAAAAAACTGGACAACCACTTGCAAAATAATAAATACACATACAGACTTTACACACTTTACAAAATTAATTCAAAATGGAACTCAGACCTAAGTGTAAAACAGAAAAATATAAAACTCCTGGAAGATAACACAGGAGAAAATCTAATGACCTAGGGTTTGGTGATGACTTTTCAGATATAACACCGAAGGTTCAATCCATGAATGAAAGGATTGATAAGCTGGACTTCACTAAAATTAAAAACTTCTGCTCCGGGAACAACAATATTAAGAGAACGAGTAGACAAGACACAGACTGGGAGAAAATATTTGTAGAAAACGTATCTAATAAATGATTGTTACCCAAAATATACAAAGAACTCTTAAAATCCAATAAGAAAACAAAGAACCCAATTAAAAAAATGGACCAAAGACCTTAAAAGACACCTTAACAAAGAATATAGATAGCAGATAAGCGTAAGAAAAGGTTCTCCACATCATATGTCATCAGAGAAATATAAATTAAAACAATGAGATACCACTACACACCAATTAGAATGGCCAAAATCCAGAACACTGGCAACACCAAAAGCTGGTGAGGCTGTGGAGCAACAGGAACTTTCATTCATTGCTGGGAATGCAAAATGGTACAGCTATTTTGGAAGATACATCGACAGTTTCTTACAAAACTAAACATACCCTTGTCATATGATCCAGCAACTGTCTCCCTGGTATTTATCCAAAGGAGTTGAAAACATATGTCAACAACAACAACAAAAAAACCTGCATAAGAATGTTTATAGCAGCTTTATTCATAATTGCCAAAACTTGGAAGTGACCAAGATATCCTTCAGTAGATTATTGGATAAACAAACTACAATACATTCAGACAATGGATTATTACTGAGTGCTAAAAAGAAATGAGCTGTCAAGCCATGAAAAGACATGGAGGAAAATTAAATTCATATTACTAATTGAAAGAAGCCAATCTGAAAAGGCAACATACTATATGATTCCAACTGTATGACATTATAGAAAAGGCAGAACTATGGAGTGAATAAGTTAAATGGTTGCCAGAGCTTGGCCAGTAGGAAGGATAAATAGGCAGAGCACAGAGAATTTTTACGTTAGTGAAACTACTCTGCATGATACCATAATGATGGATACATGTCATCATATACTTGCCTAAACCCATTGAATATACACCACCATGAGATAACCCTAAAGTAAATAATGGACTTTGGGTAATTATAATGTGCCAATGTAGGTTCATCAGTTGTAATAACTATACCACTCTGGTGGGGGATGTTGATAATGGGGGAGATTGTTCACGTCTGGGAGAAGTGGTATATGGAATATCTCTGTACCTTCTGCCCAATTTTGCTCTGAATCTAAAATCGTCCTAAAAATATAAAATCTTTATTTTAAAAATTGGGGAGTAAGTAGTATAAGAAATATTCAAATATCAATTCAAATGAAATTCAAATGAAATTTGAAATTCACATTTCAAGGTTAAATTTTAAATGAAATAATAGGTATAAAGTATGTAGTCTATGATATCCCCAGTAAATAGTAGCTCCTCGTACTAGTACAAGGGAAACTGACAGAGCCATGGCATCTTCCTAAGCAGTGTCTGGGACTATATTACATCTGAAAGGCCCAGCTTTCCATTGTAAATTTGTGCTAAAGATTAGCCAGTTGTTTGGCAGAACAGGCTAGTCCATTTCAATGATCTGTTAATCCCTCTTGCTGAGAGTTTAGTCTTCAGTCATCTTTGTGAACAAAAGATGACTTTGAGAACAAAGCCAGGCAACTGGTTTGTAAGCTAGCCCTCATGAAGATGGAAACTCTGTCTTATACTTCTTTGAATGCCCTCTGCTGCATCTAACACTGTGCTTTGGACATATTTCTGAATTTTTATTTATTTAATTTCTTCAAATGGGGTCTTATTTCTGCTGTACTCACCATAATGAGAACAGGATGATCCTTCCTCCAACTCCGAGGGTGTGAACTTCCATGACTGGGCAATATGTGCCTTTGTAGTATTTAAAGAATGCAGAAGTTAGACTGGTAACTTTTGTTTTATCAACAAAGCAGAATATAAGACTGTATATAAGGCATATTCTCTTATGTGAAAACAGGGAATAGAAAATAGCTGGAAGGAAGTACTCCAAAATGTTAGCAGTAGGTTCTCCTGGGCGAGTCTGATTATGGCTGATACATACAGAACCTCCTTTAGACCTAAGTAAGGAGTATTTTAGAGTCGTCCACATACCACAATCACACACAGATAAATTTATTAAAAACACATGGGTAAAATAGATGACTAATAAGAACCAACTGTATAGCACAGGGGACTCTACTCAAGACTCTATAATGGCCTACATGGGAAAAGATTCTGAAAAAAGAGTGTATATATGTATATGTATAACTGATTCACTTTGCTGTACACCTGAAACTAACACAACATTGTAAATCAGCTATACTCCAATAAAAATTAAAAAAAACAAAAACATGGGTGCCTCTATCACTCAGGATCTGCTGCTCAGAGCTGGCACAGCACAGCTCATTAGCTCTTAACACCCACCTTCATGATCACACTGTTCAGGCCCTAGGGAAATGCATTTCCACATCTCTTGCCCTATATCCTCAAAAGAAAAGTTGACAGGATTTGAAAGCTGTGAAAGATCGTGGGTTATGATGATGACATGGCTTTGGAATGCTTGGACGATGTGAGGGAAAAAAGCATTGGGTTAAGAGAAAAGTCAAACATGTCAAATTCCTCCTTTAAGATAACATGAATGCAAGAGATTCTTTCATAACAAAGTATCATTTCTCAATAATGTCAAGAATCTTTTTTCTTTCTTCTCTTGTTCTAATCCCTGGTTCCCATGGTATTCAATTCAATTAGCACAATATTTCACAAAAGTTACAAATGGTGGCTTATGAGCATTTTATGATTTTAACATTTCATATTACTTTTAAATTTGCATTCATGTATCACGGCAGCAATTCTTTATATTGGCAACCTGATGAACATAGAATGTTTAAATTTTGATTGGTTTTATCTTTATAAAACTAAATAAGATTTAATTAAAATATTAATATACCTAATGAAATTTTGGCATTTATTAATTATAATTTTAATCTTTTAAAGTTATTAGGTAATTTTGCATATTTTAAAAGAAAACTTTTGGAAACATATAAAATAACTTTTATACTTAATTTATATGTTCTCATAAATCTGTTTGATTTTTGTATACTTTGAAATAATTATAACTTTTGAAACCTTCAGACGATTACTATGAGTTGAAAATAAATTATGTAAACATCTTGAATATAATGACAAAATCAGTGATTTTGCAGAAGGCAAGAAAAATTAATTTTATGAAACAAATACATGTTATATAAAATTTTTATCATTCACTCGACTATCACCAGCCCATTAACAGATGAGTCAGATATGTGCAATAATAATGAAATTTAGTAGTCTGACATTTTGCCAGACCTCAGACACATTAAAACCATAGTTTTACACATATATATGGTTTTTGTTATTATGAGAGTATATTTGTCAAGATAGGAGGATAAAATATATTTTATTTACCAGTTTGTAATAAAGAACTAAATCCCATCAGAAGTGCTAGGTTCAATAATCCCCTTGGGCCTATGGTTGATGGAGTGTCTGTCAGCTCTCCCGTGCCAGATAAAATATAGATTAAAGCCATGGTGGATTGTCCCCAAGTGGCAGTATCCCTGACCTGTGCAGAACAGAAGGAAGGTGGCCTGGAGGGAGTGACTGATTCACCGTGAAATGGTGGTTTCACAAAAGAGACTGCCCAGCAGCTCCAGACCAGAATTATAAAGTGCCTTAGGACCCAAAACCACAGGGAGAGGGTTGATCATGTTCCCAGACTGACATGGTAAGAAGGAACAGCATAGAGATAGGGAAATGGGGGAAATTGAACCCCACACATAATGTCTCTTGTGATGAGCTTCTTTAGTTGTTTCTCTAGCACCAACACTCAGATATGTTTAAGATAAAAAGTACTTGAACTTGACAGACAGCTGAGAGCACCCATTGTCTCAAGAGCAGAGATTCTTTGCAAATGATAAGGTGCAAACACTCAAGTGGGTCCCTTTGCATTGCACTGCAATCTCCAGCCATAAAGGCTGCCAGGACCAGCAGGGGCAAAGCTCCCGGCTATCCCTCAAAACATCAGGCTCCAGCTGTCTGAGGGCTCCCTGGATTACATAATGACAGAGGCCTGAGCAGCTCGGGCTTGGGATGAGATTCAGGGGAATCTCCAGCCCTGGGACTCAGAAGGAGAAGTGGCCTGTGGAGAATGCTGTATGGTCCTGGTGAGGAAAGCTACTAAGCAGGGAAACCCCAAGATGAAGCTAGCTGGGCTTCTCCAGCCTTTTACCCCTCCTTTCTTGGAGCTTATCCAGGTAGCAAGCTCACTGCTGAAGCCAGATCTAGGCCCATGGATTTGTGTCTTCTTCTGGTAGAGTCTTTTTCTTGGGGGGGCTGCATGGCATGCAGGATCTTCCTTGACCAGGGATTGAACCCATGCCCCCTGCAGTGGAAGTATGGAGTCTTAACCACTGGACTGCCAGGGAAGTCCCTGTATCTTCTTCTGGGATCATGCTGCCAGGAAATGTCTCCCTTGAGAGGAAAGTTGGATTCCCTGGACTCCACAGGGTTCCAGATTGTATAGCACAGTCTGTTCTCATTAGTTATCTATTTTATACATAGTAGTGTATATATGTCCATCCTAATCTCTCAATCCATCCCACCTCCCCCTTCCCCCCTTGGTATACATACATGTGTTCTCTATATCTGTGTCTCTATTTCTGCTTTGCAAATAAGTTCATCTATACCATTTTTCTAGATTCCACATATATGCATTAGTATATGATATTTGTTCTTCTCTTTCTGACTTACTTCACTCTGTATGACAGTCTCTAGGTCCATCCACATCTCTTCAAATGACCCAGTTTTGTTCTTTTTTATGGCTGAGTAATGTTCCATTGTATATATGTACCACATCTTCTTTATCCATTCGTCTGTCAATGGGCATTTAGGTGGCTTCCATGGCCTGGCTATTGTAAATAGTGCTGCAATGAACATTGGGATGCATGTGTCTTTTTGAATTATGGTTTTCTCTGGGTATATGCCCAGTAGTGCGATTGCTGGGTCATATGGTAGTTCTAATTTTACTTTTTTAAGGAACCTCCATACTGTTCTCCATAATGGTTGTACCAATTTATATTCCCACCAAAAGTGTAGGAGGGTTCCCTTTTCTCCACACCCTTTCCAGCGTTTATTGTCTGTGGACTTTTTGATGGTGGCCATTCTGACTGGTGTGAGGTGATATCTCATTGTAGTTTTGATTTGCCTTTCTCTAATAATTAGCAATGTTGAGCATCTTTTCATGTGCGTCTTGGCCCTCTGTATGTCTTCTTTGGAGAAAAGTCTATTTAGGTCTCCTTCCCACTTTTTGATTGGGTTGTTTGTTTTTTTGAATAGTGAGCCACATGAGTTTGTAAATTTTGGAGACTAATCTTTTTTTTAAAATTTAATTTAATTTATTTTTTATACAGCAGGTTCTTATTATCTTCTTCTTTTTTTTTTTTTTTTTTTTTTGCGGTACGCGGGCCTCTCACTGTTGTGGCCTCTCCCGTTGCGGAGAACAGGCTCCGGACGCGCAGGCTCAGAGGCCATGGCTCATGGGCCCAGCCGTTCCGCGGCATGTGGGGTCTTCCCAGACCGGGGCACAAACCCATGTCCCCTGCATCGGCAGGCGGACTCTCAACCCCTGCGCCACCAGGGAAGCCCTAGTTATCTATTTTATACATATTAGTGGAGACTAATCTTTTATCGGTCACATTGTTTGCAAATATTTTCTCCCATTCTGTAGGTTGTCTTTTGCTTTTGTTTATGGTTTCCTTTGCTGGAACCACATTTCTTTAGAAGTGTGGTTCTCATCAGATGGACTAGTTAAGGTGCAATTCCGTTTGAATGGGGAGAGGGGGCTTTAACAATCTCTCTATGCTCCAACCCCCTGAGTCTATTAATTTAGTATTATAATTTTTTTTTTTTGCCCCCCCATGTGGCTTGCGGGATCTTAGTTCCCAGACCAGGGATTGAACCCGCACCCTTGGCAGTGAACGTGCAGAGTCCTAACCACTGGACCAAGAGGGAATTCCCAGGATTCTCTTCCTTGTGTTACTGTTTAAATCTAATCCTCCTGGAGCTGTTGTCCCCAGATCAAGAAGCTTGCACTAGTGAGTGTGCTTGGAGAGTGTACAGGGAAAACAGTGAGGGGTTATGGAGGTAAGAAGTAGGCAAACCCATTTTTGATGATATGTTTTCTCAGGCAGTGTTACCAAGAAATACAAATAGTTTTCTGTGAGCGTCCTAAGTTTCCAATGTTATAAAACGCATTTGACACTGATTTTTCCACATGTAAGGCTTGCTTTGGCCCTGTGCCTCCCTTTCTCTGCCTTTGCTCACATATTCATCCTGTTCCCACTTTGAAATGTCCTTCCTTCCCTGTGCAGCCCTTCTTCTTTCTGTTGACACCCTATTTATACACCCAAACCAGTAAAGTTTCCCAGTGGTACTGCTCCAGGATTCCAATGGTAAAAAAAAAAAAAAAAAACAATAAAATGTATAGCTAATTTTCACTGTGCTTTTATGTGCCAAGTTTTAATACTTTTCTATTTTATTTATCTTCATAATCTATCATTATGAGTCACTGAGATCAGGAGATTGGCCCAAGATCACATTGCCAGATCTCTTCGATCCCTCAGCCTATGCTCTGAGTCAAAATGCTGTGTAGCCTCCTCTAAGTGCCTCTAACACTGTCTCCAGTTATGTCCCTTTTTTCATTCCTTATATTATTGATCTGTCTCTTACTTTGTTTCTTGATAAACCCAGCCACACTGTTGTTCAATTTCAAAGTTTCCTCATGGAACCAAACTTGACATTGTTGACTTTTTTCTATTTTCTTAATTTTCACCCTACCTTTATTATTTCTTTCCATCTATTTTCTTTTTTATTTCACTATTCTACTTTTTAATCTCTCTAGTTTGATGATTAGTTCATTAATCTTTAGCTTTTGCCAATATGAGCACTTAGGAAATTCTTGTACTTAGGGAATCCCCTCTAAGTACAGCTTTTCTGCAAGTTTTGATATTTAGTATTTTTAAGTATTCAGTTCCAAGTGTCTTTTAGTTTCCATTAGGTTAATTTTATGACACATAAATTATTTGAGGTGGTTTTTCACTTTCAAGTACGCACTTTATCTTTTTGATATCGATTTCTAACTTAACTGTATTGTGATCAAAGAATGCAGAATGTGTGATACCAGTCCTCCCTGTCCTAGCATGTGGTCATTTCTTATTAATTTCTGTGAGCTTGGAAAGAACATGTATTTGCCAATTGTTGAGCAAAGTGTTCTATATAAGTTCATTCTATCGCATGTGTTGTGTTTTTCAATTCTTCTATATACTTTGTCATTTTTTTGTCTTTTGATTTATCAGTTGCTGAAATGGGTACATGTATTAAATCTCTCACTGTGGAAGTGAATTTAACAGTTTCCACTTTTAGTTTTATAAAAATTTCCTTTCAATGAAACGAATGTATGTTTCTAGGTATATATATATATATAGAGAGAGAGAGAGAGAGAGCTTTTCTAGTGAATTAATCACTAATTATGTAATTATCATTAATAATCACTAATCAGTATCTATCTGGAAGGGGTAGAACTTCCTAGTAGATCAAATCACTCATCATTATGTAGGTTATCTCTAGTAATACTTTTTACCTTCTCTTTAAAGTCTGTTGTGTCTGATATTAATATCATGACACCAGCTTTCTCTTAAATAGTATTTGTTGATATATATTTTTCTATCCTTTAACTTTCAACATTTCTGATGAAATGTTTCTGTGTTTTAGCTGTGCCTTTTGGGAAAGCATCACTGAACTGGATTTCATTTTTAAATTCAGTATTATGATCATTACCTCTTAACTGGACAGCCTAACCAATTTACACTTATTTTGAACTGTGATATTTTTAGACTATCTTCTCATTTTGTCCATCTTATCATTTGGGTTTATTTCTCCTTTTTCTGTTATTGTTTTCTCCTTGCCTGCCTGAATTCAATCTTTTTTTCATTTTATTTTTTCCATTAGTATGAAAATTATACATACTATTCCTATTCTTTTAATGATTTTCCTGTAAATATTAACATGAGTGTTTAAGTCAAAGTTATCTAATATCTTTATGTTCTTTTAGAATAGAAGATCCTTATAATGTTTCCCTTCCTGATTATCACCACCCCACAGACAAAAGCTATGCTATTGCTGTGTATTACCTTACTTCTTTACCTCTACATGTTAAACATTTATAATTATTTTGTGCAGTTGATTTTTTTTTGATTTATTGGAATGTTTGCATTTTCTTTATTTACAATTTCTTCTCACATTTCAGGCTTTCCTATGGGGCCATATTCTTTCTTCCTGATGTAACTTTTCTAGCAGTTTCTTTAGTAAGATGGTGGTGGTGAACTCATTTTTTGGTTTCGAAATGACTTTAATTCAACATGATTTTACTGGAGATGCAGTTATTTTCTCCTTGAAAGATAATTTTGACTTCTTGAAAGGTAATTTTACTGGGTATAATTATTTTCTTTCAGAAGTTTTTAGATAATATTTCATTCTCTTCTGGTCTCGTTCTTCAGATGTCTCTTCTGTATAAGTAATTTTTTTTCTTTATAAATATTTCAAGATTTTAATTAATGGGATATTTGCTCTTACAAATGCCTAAAGGGGGGAAGAGAATCCGTATACTAAATTGTTTTTTTTTCATCTTTATTGGAGTACAATTGCTTTACAATGGTGTGTTAGTTTCTGCTTTATAACAAAGTGAATCAATTATACATATACATATGTTCCCATATCTTTTCCCTCTTGCGTCTCCCTCCCTCCCACCCTCCCTATCCCACCCCTCTAAGTGGTCACAAAGCACCGAGCTGATCTCCCTGTGCTATACGGCTACTTCCCACTAGCTATCTATTTTAAGTTTGGTAGTGTATATATGTCCATGCCACTCTCTCACTTTGTCACAGCTTACCCTTCCCCCTCCCCATATCCTCAAGTCCATTCTCTAGTAGGTCTGTGTCTTTATTCCCATCTTACCCCAGGTTCTTCATGACATTTTTTTTTCTTAGATTCCATATATATGTGTTAGCATACGGTATTTGTCTTTCTCTTTCTGACTTACTTCACTCTGTATGACAGACTCTAGATCCATCCACCTCACTACAAATAACTCAATTTCGTTTTTTTTATGGCTGAGTAATATTGCATTGTGTATATGCGCCACATCTTCTTTATCCATTCATCCGATGGTGGATACTTAGGTTGCTTCCATCTCCTGCCTATTGTAAATAGAGCTGCAATGAACATTTTGGTACATGACTCTTTTTGAATTATGGTTTTTTTCATGGTATATGCCCAGTAGTGGGATTGCTGGGTCATATGGTAGTTCTATTTGTAGTTTTTTAAGGAACCTCCGTACTGTTCTCCATAGTGGCTGAACCAATTCACATTCCCACCAGCAGTGCAAGAGTGTTCCCTTTTCTCCACACCCTCTCAAGCATTTATTGTTTCTACATTTTTTGATGATGGCCATTCTGATCGGTGTGAGATGATACCTCATTGTAGTTTTGATTTGCATTTCTCTAATGATTAATGATGTTGAGCATTCTTTCATGTGTTTGTTGGCAATCTGTATATCTTCTTTGGAGAAATGTCTATTTAGGTCTTATGCCCATTTTTGGATTGGGTTGTTTGTTTTTCTGTTATTGAGCTGCATGAGCTGCTTATAAATTTTGGAGATGAATCCTTTGCCAGTTGCTTCATTTGCAAATATTTTCACCCATTCTGAGGGTTGTCTTTTTGTCTTGTTTATGGTTTCCTTTGCTGTGCAAAAGCTTTGAAGTTTCATTAGGTCCCATTTGTTTATTTTTGTTTTTATTTCCATTTCTCTAGGAGGTCGGTCAAAAAGGATCTTGCTATGATTTATGCCATAGAGTGTTCTGCCTATGTTTTCTTCTAAGAGTTTGATAGTTTCTGGCCTTACATTTAGGTCTTTAATCCATTTTGAGCTTATTTTTGTGTATGGTGTTAGGGAGTGTTCTAATCTCATACTTTTATATGTACATGTCCAGTTTTCCCAGCACCACTTATTGAAGAGGCTGTCCTTACTCCACTGTACATGCCTGCCTCCTTTATCAAAGATAAGGTGACCATATGTGCGTGGGTTTATCTCTGGGCTTTCTATCCTGTTCCTTTGATCTATCTTTCTGTTTTTGTGTCAGTACCATACTGTCTTGATTACTGTAGCTTTGTAGTATAGTTTGAAGTTGGGGAGCCTGATTGCTCCAGCTCAATTTTTCATTCTCAAGATTGCTTTGGCTATTCGGGGTCTTTTGTGTTTCCATACAAATTGTGAAATTTTTGGTTCTAGTTCTGTGAAAAATGCCAGTGGTAGTTTGATAGGAATTGCACTGAATCTGTAGATTGCTTTGGGTAGTAGAGTCATTTTTGACAATGTTGATTCTTCCAATCCAAGAACATGGTATATCTCTCCATCTCTTTGTATCATCTTTAACTTCTTTCATCAGTGTCTTATAATTTTCTGCATACAGGTCTTTTGTCTCCTTAGGTAGGTTTATTCCTAGATATTTTTTTCTTTTTGTTGCAATGGTAAATGAGAGTGTTTTCTTAATTTCACTTTCAGATTTTTCATCATTAGTGTACAGGAATGCCAGAGATTTCTGTACATTAATTTTGTATCCTGCTACTTTGCCAAATTCATTGATTAGCTCTAGTAGTTTTCTGGTAGCATCTTTAGGATTCTCTATGTATAGTATCATGTCATCTGCAAACAGTGACAGCTTCACTTCTTTTCCGATTTGGATTCCTTTTATTTCCTTTTCTTCTCTAATTGCTGTGACTAAAACTTCCAAAACTATGTTGAATAAGAGTGATGAGAGTGGGCAACCTTGTCTTGTTCCTGATCTTAGTGGAAATGGTTTCAGTTTTTCACCATTGAGGATGATGTTTCTGTGGGTTTGTCATATATGGCATTTATTATGTTGAGGAAAGTTCCCTCTATGCCTACTTTCTGCAGGGTTTTTTATCATAAATGGGTGCTGAATTTTGTCAAGCTTTCTCTGCATCTATTGAGATGATCATATGGCTTTTCTCCTTCAATTTGTTAATATGGTGTATCACATTGATTGTTTGCATATATTGAAGAATCCTTGCATTTCTGGAATAAACCCCACTTGATCATGGTGTAGGATTCTTTTAATGTGTTGTTGGATTCTGTTTGCTAGTATCTTGTTGAGGATTTTTGCATTTATGTTCATCAGTGACATAGGCCTGTAGTTTTCTTTCTTTGTGACATCTTTGTCTGGTTTTGGTATCAGAGTGATGGTGACCTCGTAGTATAAGTATGGGAGTGTTCCTCCTTCTGCTATATTTTGGAAGAGTTTGAGAAAGACAGGTGTTAGCTCTTCTCTAAATGCTTCATAGAACTCGCCTGTGAAGCCATCTGGTCTTGGGCTTTTGTTTGTTGGAAGATTTTTTATCACAGTTTCAACTTCAGTGCTTGTGATTGCTCTGTTCATATTTTCTATTTCTTTCTGTTTCAGTCTTGGCAGCTTGTGCATTTCTAAGAATTTGTCCATTTCTTCGAGGTTGCCCATTTTATTGGCATATAGTTGCTTGTAGTAATCTCTCATGATCCTTCGTATTTCTGCAGTGTTAGTTGTTCTTTTTCATTTCTAATTCTATTTATTTGAGACTTCTCCCTTTTTTTCTTGATGAGTCTGGCTAATGGTTTATCAATTTTGTTTATCTTCTCAAAGAACCAGATTTTAGTTTTATTTATCTTTGCTGTCGTTTCCTTCATTTCTTTTTCATTTATTTCTGATCTGATCTTTATGATTTCTTTCCTTCTGATAACTTTAGGGTTTTTTGTTCTTCTTTCTCTAACTGCTTTAGGTGCATGGTTAGGTTGTTTATTCGAGATGTTTCCTGTTTCTTAAGGTAGGATTGTATTGCTATAAACTTCCCTCTTAGAACTGCTTTTGCTGCATCCCATAGGTTTTGGGTCGTCGTGTCTCCATTGTCATTTGTTTCTAGGTAGTTTTTGATTTCCTCTTTGATTTCTTCAGTGATTACTTCATTATTAAGTAGTGTATTGTTTAGCCTCCATGTGTTTGTATTTTTTACAGATCTTTGCCTGTAACTGATATCTAGTCTCATAGCATTGTGGTAGGAAAAGATACTTGACACAATTTCAATTTTCTTCAATTTACCAAGGCTTGATTTGTGACCCAATATATGATCTATCCTGGAGAATGTTCCATGAGCACTTGAGAAAAATGTGTATTCTGTTGTTTTTGGATGGAATGTCCTATAAATATCAATTAAATCCATCTTTTTTAATGTATCATTTAAAGCTTGTGTTTCCTTATTTATTTTCATTCTGGATTATCTGTCCATTGGTGAAAGTGGGGTGTTAAAGTCCCCTACTATGAATGTGTTACTGTCGATTTCCCCTTTTATGGCTATTAGTATTTGCCTTATGTATTGAGGTGCTCCTGTGTTGGGTGCATGAATATTTACAATTGTTATAACTTCTTGGATTGATCCCTTGATCATTATGTAATGTCCTTCTTTGTCTCTTGTAATAGTCTTTATTTTAAAGTCTATTTTGTCTGATATGAGAACTGCTACTCCAGCTTTCTCTTGGTTTCCATTTGCATAGACTATCTTTTTCCATCCCCTCACTTTCAGTCTGTATGTGTCCCTAGGTCTGAAGTGGGTCTCTTGTAGACAGCATATATATGGGTCTTGTTTTTGTATCCATTCAGCCAGTCTGTGTCTTTTGGTGGGAGCATTTAATCCATTTACATTTATGGTAAGTATCGATATGTATGTTCCTGTTCCCATTTTCTTAATTGTTTGGGGTTTGTTATTGTAGGTCTTTTCCTTCTCTTGTGTTTCTTGCCTAGAGAAGTTCCTTTAGCATTTGTTGTAAAGCTGGTTTGGTGGTGCTGAACTCTCTCAGCTTTTGCTTGTCTGTAAAGGTTTTAATTTCTCCATCAAATCTGAAGGAGATCCTTCCTGGGTAGAGTAATCTTGGTTGTAGGTTCTTCTCCTTCATCACTTTAAATATGTCTTGCCAGTCCCTTCGGTCTTGCAGAGTTTCTGCTGAAATATCAGCTGTTAACCTTAAGGGGATTCCCTTGTGTGTTATTTTTTGTTTTTCCCTTGTTGCTTTTAATATGTTTTCTTTGTATTTAATTTTTGACAGTTTGATTAATATGTGTCTTGGTGTGTTTCTTCTTGGTTTTATCCTGTATGGGACTCTCTTTGCTTCCTGGACTTGATTAAATATTTCCTTTCCTATATTAGGGAAGTTTTCAACTATTATCTTTTCAAATATTTTTCAGTCCCTTTCTTTTACTCTTCTTCTTCTGGAACCCCTATAATTCGAACGTTGTTATGTTTAATGTTGTCCCAGAGGTCTCTGAGACTGTCCTCAGTTCTTTTCATTCTTTTTTCTTTATTCTGTTCTGCAGTAGTTATTTCCACTATTTTGTCTTCCAGGTCACTTATCTGTTCTTCTGCCTCAGTTATTCTGCTATTGATCCCTTCTAGAGTATTTTTAATTTCATTTATTGTGTTGTTCATCATTGCTTTTTTCCTCTTTAGTTCTTCTAGGTCCTTGTTAAATGTTTCTTGCATTTTCTCTATTCTATTTCCAAGATTTTGGATCATCTTTACTATCACTATTCTGAATTCTTTTTCAGGTAGACTGCCAATTTCCTCTTCATTTATTAGGTCTGGTGGGTTTTTATCTTGCTCCTTCATCTGCTGTGTGTTTTTCTGTCTTCTCATTTTGCTTATCTTACTGTGTTTGGGATCTCCTTTTTGCAGGCTGCAGGTTTGTAGTTCCCATTGTTTTTGGTGTCTGTCCCCAGTGACTAAGGTTGGTTCAGTGGGTTGTGTAGGCTCTCTGGTGGAGGGGACTAGTGCCTGTGTTCTGGTGGATGAGGCCGGATCTTGTCTTTCTGGTGGGCAGGTCCACGTCTGGTGGTGTGTTTTGGGGTGTCTGTGGTCTTATTATGATTTTAGGCAGCCTCTCTGCTAATGGGTGGGGTTGTGTTCCTGTCTTGCTAGTTGTTTGGCATAGGGTGTCCAGCACTGTAGCTTGCTGGTCATTGAGTGAAGCTGGGTGTTGGTGTTGAGATGGAGATCTCTGGGAGATTTTCGCCATTTGATATTACGTGGAGCTGGGAGGTCTCTTGTGGACCAGTGTCCTGAAGTTGGCTCTCCCACCTCAGAGGCACAGCACTGACTCCTGGCTGCAGCACCAAGAGCCTTTCATCCACACGGCTCAGAATAAAAGGGAGAAAAAGTAGGAAGAAAAGAAAAGAAAAGAAAAGAAAAGAAAAGAAAGAAAAAAGAAGGAAGGAAGAGGATAAAATAAAATAATGTAAGATAAAATAAAGTTATTAAAATAAAAAGTAATTATTAAGAAAAAAATTTTAAGTAAAATAAAAAAAAAGCAAAATGGATGGATAGAACCCTAGGACAAATGGTGAAAGCAAAGCTATACAGACAAAATCTCACACTGAAGCATACATATACACACTCACAAAAAGAGGAAAAGTGGAAAAAATAATATGTCTTGCTCTCAAAGTCCACCTCCTCAATCTGGGATGATTCACTGTCTATTCAGGTATTCCACCGATGCTGGGTACATCAAGTTTATTGTGGAGCTTTAATCCGCTGCTCCTGAGGCTGCATGGAAAAATTTCCCTTTCTCTTCTTTCTTCTCACAGCTGCGGGGGCTCAGCTTTGGGTTTGGCCCCGCTTCTGCATGTAGGTCACCGTAGGGCATCTGTTCTTCGCTCAGAAAGGACTGGGTTAAAGGAGCCACTGATTCGGGGGCCCTGGCTCACTCAGGCCGGGGGCAGGGAGGGGCACGGAGTGCGGGGTGAGCCTGCTGCGGCAGAGGCCAGAGTGACGTTGCACCAGCCTGAGGCGCGTCGTGCATTCTGCCGGGGAAGTTGTCCCTGGATCCTGGGACCCTGGCAGTGGCGGGCTGCACAGACTCAGGCTACCAGGAGGGGAGGTGTGGAGAGTGACCTGTGCTCGCACACAGGCTTCTTGGTGGCGGCAGCAGCAGCCTTAGCGTCTCATGCCTGTCTCTGGGGTCCGCGCTTTTACCCGCGACTTGCGCCCATCTCTGGAGATCCTTTAAGCAGCGCTCTTAATCCCCTTTCCTCACGCACCAGGAAACAAAGAGGGAAGAAAAAGTCTCTTGCCTCTTCTGCAGGTCCAGACTTTTCCCCGGACTCCCTCCAGGCCAGCTGTGGCGCAGTAGCCCCTTCAGGCTGTGTTCATGCCGCCTGTCCTCTCCCTGCTCTCCGACCGAAGCCCGCGCCTCAGCTCCCAACCCCGGCCTACCCTGCCGGGTGAGCAGACAAACCTCTCGAGCTGGTGAGTGCTGGTTGGCACCGATCCTCTGTGCGGGAATCTCTTCGCTTTGCCCTCTGCACCCGTGTTGCTGTGCTCTCCTCCGCGACTCCGAAGCTTCTCTGCTCCGCCACCTGCAGTCTCCGCCCGCAAAGGGGCTTCCTAGTGTGTGGAAACATTTCCTCCTTCACAGCTCCCTCCCACTGGTGCAGGTCCCGTCCCTACTCTTTTGTCTCTGTTTATTCTCTTTTCTTTTGCCCTACCCAGGTACGTGGGGAGTTTCTTGCCTTTTGGGAGGTCTGAGGTCTTCTGCCAGCGTTCAGTGGGTGTTCTGTAGGAGTTGTTCCACGTGTAGGTGTATTTCTGATGTATCTGTGGGGAGGAAGGTGATCTCCGTGTCTTACTCTTCTGCCATCTTCCTCCTCGTTCTCTATAGGTAATAAGAATTTAAAAAATAATAGCTAAAGCTTATAGTGTTACAATGTGCCAAGGACTATTTTCAGCTATATTTATGTACATTTAAATTCATCTACCACTTCCTCTACTCTGAGGAAGGTCCTTACACTTTACAGATGAGGAAAGGAGGCAAACAGCTCATCATCTATAGAACCTAGCTTTGAACCCAGGCAGTCTGGCTGCAGAGTCTACATTCTTGACCATTACACTGTGTAGCCTTTCTGATTTATCTCCTCTCTCTGCTTTTAAGATCTTCTCTTGCCTTTGGTTTTTCTAAAATGTGTCTTAATGTAGAACTTTTCATTTATACTGCTTGGGATTTACTTTAACTCATATTTTATGTGACCTGTTATTCCACAATTCCAGAAGATTCTCAGATGTTGTCACTTCAGATGTTGCTGCTTCTCCACCCTCTGCCTGAAGCATCCAGTAGATGTGTGTCCGCACTCCTTACTCAATGCATCAAAGTTTTCATATTTTTAATCTATGTCCAATATGTGTTCTGATAGTCTTTTCAGTTAGTGTTTCTGTTTAATAATTTTCCCTTAATTTTTTCCCAATCTAATGGTTATTCCATTGTGTATCTAATTTAATTATTATATTTTTAGTTTCTATAAATTGTATTTGTTCTTTTTAAAATCAGCTTGGTACTTTTAATAGTCTCTTGTGTTTTGGACCATAGTTTTAATAGGCTCTTTCATTTATTTACATGTATTTCACACAAATATTTCATACATTTATCCAGTAGTTTTAATATCTGTAGTCTTTGTTGTTTCTGCTAACTTTCTAATGGTGACTTATTTCCTCATATATTTTTGAATCTTACATGTGATCTCATGTTCCTTGGAATGGTAATTCTTTGAGGCCTAGGTTTAAGATGAGCTTCTTCAGAATATACATTGACTTCTGCTGTGTCCCTAGAGGCACCTTCACAAGTGAACCATTTTAAACTAATTTCCCAAGTTGAACAGTGCAAGTAACGTTTCCAAATCCACTTGAGGGCAATCTTCTGGTTATGAATTTTTAGAAAACATATTTTATCACCTCTACCTAGAACAGAGAGAAAGACAAGCGAGTTTACTCACTCTCTTTCTCTAAGGGGTGTTTTTTCCTCCTTTTTACCCAGTATTAGGAGGTCCAGACTTTATACAGTTGATATCTGATCATACCTCTCACCTTGGGTGTGCCCTTGACTTTGGCACTTGTCCCTCATTCCAGCCTTTGGAAACCCAAGTTCTGACTCCACCCCCCCAGGCAACTACCTACACCAATGTTCCCTCACTTCTCTGGACTTATGCTTTTCTCTAAGGATTTTCTTTATGGTTTCGCGAGTTGAGCTATGCATTTAAAATTATTTTCTTTTTAATATTGTATCCAGCATTTTTAGTCATTCTTATCATAACTTTTAAAGATACCTACGTCTGCCATTTTATCAGAAACAGAAACCAAGAGTTATTATCTGTACTGTTCCTCTACTGTTTGTTTGCTGCTATGATCTGAATGTTTGTGTCTCCCCCAAATTCATATTTTGAAATCCTAATGCCCAGTGTAATGATACTAGGAGACGGGGCCTTTAGATGGTGCTTAGGTCATGAGGATGGGACTCCTTGTGAGTAGGATTAGTGCTCTTGTAAAAGAGACCCCCACAGAGCTCCCTAACCCCTTTCACTATGTGAGGACACAGCAAGAGGTCAATGGTCTTAATCCCTGGAGACGACCTTCACTGTAATCCAACCATATTGGCACCCTCATCTTGGTCTTCCAACCTCTAGAACTGTAAGAAGTAAATTTCTGTTGTTTATAAGCCACCCCAGTCTGTGGTATTTTGTTATAGCAGCCTGAACGGACAAAGACATTTGCTATCTTACATTGAGTTATCTAGTTGTCTTTTGTCCCCATATCTTTTGAAGATCTTTATTTCATGCAAATAAAAATATTAAACTTCTGTTCATACAGACATTTTTAAATGATCTGTTTTCCCCTTAATTTTGGTTGCTCAAAAATACATGGACATTTTATCGACGATGAATGGGTAAAGAAGATGTGGTACGTATATACAATGGAATATTACTCAGCCATAAAAAACAAAATAATGCCATTTGCAGCAACATGGATGGACCTAGAGATTGTCATACTGAGTGAAGTAAGTGAGAAAGAGAAAGACAAATATCATATGATATCACTTATATGTGTAATCTAAAAAAATAGTATGAATGAACTTATTTACAAAACAGAAATAGAGGCACAGATGTAGGGAACAAACTTATGGTTACCAAAGGGGGAAGGATAAATTGGGAGATTGGGATTGACATATATACAATATATAAAAAATAGATAACTAATAAGAACCTACTGTATAGCACAGGGAACTCTACTCAAAACTCTGTAATGACCTATATGGGAAAAGAATCTAAAAGAGAGTGGATATATGTATATGTATAACTGATTCTGTTTGCTATACAGCAGAAACTAACACAACATCATAAATCAACTATAATCCAATAAAAATTAACTTAAAAAAGAGAAAAAAATACATGGACATTTTAGGCTTATTGTAGTGATCATTTCACAATATAGACAAATATTGAATCACTATGTTGTACACTTGAAACTAATATAATGTTGAATGTCATTTATATCTCAATTTTTAAAAATACATGAACATCTTGGAATGCTAACCCAACAGCCAGAATCTGAATGGTAATCTAATCTTCATAGCTTTCTCTGATCCAAATAATATTACACAAAATGTTGAGTCCAGTTTCTACCTCCCTAACTGCATTCTACTGCAAGCTAAGTTTAATTTTTTTATTATTATTAGTCTTTTTAAATTGAAGTTTAATTGATTTTCAATATTGTAATAAGCTACAGGTGTACAATATAGTGATTCAAACTTTTTAAAGGTTATACTCCAAATATCAAATAAACAAACAACCCAATCCAAAAATGGGCATAAGACCTAAATAGACATTTCTCCAAAGAAGATATACAGATTGCCAACAAACACATGAAAGAATGCTCAACATCACTAATCATTAGAGAAATGCAAATCAAAACTACAATGACGTATCACCTCACACAAGTCAGAATGGACATTCATGAAATAATCTACAAACAACAAATGCTGGAGAGGGTGTGGAGAAAAGGGAGCCCTCTTGTACTGTTGGTGGGAATGTAAACTGAAACAACCACTATGGAGAACAGTATGGAGGTTCCTTAAAAAACTAAAATTAGAACTACCATACAACCCAGCAATTGCACTACTGGGCATATACCCTGAGTAAACCATAATTCAAAAAGAGTCAGGTACCACAATGTTCGTTGCAGCTGTATTTACAGTTGCCAGGACATGGAAGCAACCTACGTGTCCATCGACAGATGAATGGATAAAGAAGATGTGGCACATATATACAATGGAATATTACTCAGCCATAAAAACAAACAAAATTGAGTTATTTGTAGTGAGGTGAATGGACCTAGAGTCTGTCATACAGAGTGAAGTAAGTCAGAAAGAGAAAAACAAATACTATATGCTAACATATATATATGGAATCTAAAAAAAATGGTTCTGAAGAACCTAGGGGCAGGATAGGAATAAAGATGCAGACGTAGATAATGGATTTGAGGACACAGGGCGGGGGAAGGCTAAGCTGGGGAGAAGTGAGAGAGTGGTATGGACATATATACACTACCAAATTTAAAATAGATAGCCAGTGGGAAGCAGCTGCATAGCACAGGGAGATCAGCTCAGTGCTTTGTGACCACTTAGAGGGGTGGGATAAGGAGGGTGGGAGGGACACGCAAGAGGGAGGAGATATGGGCATATATGTATATGTATAGCTGATTCACTTTGTTATAAAGCAGAAACTAACACACCATTGTAAAGCAATTATATTCCAATAAAGATGTTAAAAAAAAGTTATACTCCATTTATAGTTATTATAAAATATTGGCTATGTTCCCTGTGCTGTACAGTATATCCTTATAATTTATTTTACACATAATAGTATGTACCTTTTAATCTCCTACCTCTGTGTTGCCCCTCTCCCCTTTTCTCTCCCCAAGGTAACCTCTAGTTTGTTCTCTATACCTGTGAGTCTGTTTCTGTTTTGTTATATTCACTAGTTTGTTATATTTTTAGATTCCACATATAAGTGATATCATACAGTATTTGTCTTTCTCTATCTGACTTATTTCACTTAGCATAATACCCTCCAAGTCCATCTGTATTGTTGTAAATGGCAAAATTTCATTCTTTCTTATGGCTGAGTAATATTCCATTGTATATATACACTACCTCTTCTTTGTCCATTCGTCTGTTGATGGACACTTAGGTTGCTTCCATATATTGGTAATTGTAAATAAGTTTGGTATGAACATTGAGGTGCATGAATCTTTTTGAATTAGTGTTTTTGGTTTTTTTGGATATACACCCAGTGTGGGGTCATATGGTAGCTCTATTTTTAGTTTTTTGAGAAACCTTCATACTGTTTTCCACAGTGGATGCACCAATTTACATTCCTACCAACAGTGCACAAGTGTTCTCTTTTCTCCACATCCTCACCAACATTTGTTATTTGTGTTCTTTTTGGTGATAGCCATTCTGACAGGTGTGAGGTGATATCTCTTTGTGGTTTTGATTTGCATTTCCCTGATGACTAGTGATGTTGGCCATCTGCATGTCCCTTTGGAGAAATATCTGTATGAGCTGTTTATATATTTTGGATATTAGCCCCTTATTGGTCATAACATTTGCAAATATTTTCTCCCACTAAGTAGGATGTCTTTTCGTTTTGTCGATAGCTTCCTTTGCTGTGCAAAAGCTTTTAAGTTTAATTAGTTCCTATTTGTTTATTTTTGCTTTTATTTCCTTTGCTTTAGTAGACAGATCCAAAAAAATATTGCTATGATTTATGTCAAAGAGTGTTCTCCCTATGATTTTTTTCTAGGAGCTTTATGGTTTCCAGTCTTACATTTAGGTCTTTTTTTTTTTTTTTAAGGAAGATGTTGCAGGTAGGAGTTTTTATTAATTAATTAATTTATTTATTTTTGCTGTGTTGCGTCTTTGTTTCTGTGCGAGGGCTTTCTCAAGTTGTGGCAAGCGGGGGCCACTCTTCATCTCGGTGCGCGGGCCTCTCACTCTAGTGGCCTCTCTTGTTGCGGAGCGCAGGCTCAGTAGTTGTGGCTCACGGGCCTAGTTGCTCCGTGCCATGTGGGATCCTCCCAGACCAGGGCTTGAACCCGTGTCCCCTGCATTAGCAGGTAGATTCTCAACCACTGCGCCACCAGGGAAGCCCTACATTTAGGTCTTTAATCCATTTTGAGTTTATTTTTTGTATATAGTGTTAGAGAATGTTCTAATTTCATTCTTTTACATGTAGCTATCCAGTTTTCCTGGTATCACTTATGGAAAAGACAGTCTTTTCTTTATTGTATATTCTTGCCTCCTTTGTCATAGATGAATTGACCATAAGTGTGTAGGTTTATTTCTGGGCTGCCTATTCTCTTCCATTGATCTATGTGTCTCTTTTTGTGCCAGTACCATACAGTTTTGATTACTATAAGCTAAGTCTATTTTTAAATCTTCCATATCTTCCTAAAGCAACAATATCCTATAAAAATCGACCAGTGCTCGCATCAATTGAGAAAAAAAAAAATCTAACCAGAAATTCCTAGTAAGACTTGGCAAAAATTATCTTGCCCTTCAGTCTAGGTGTCCCAAAGTTGAAAAATATTCCAGAAAAATCTGCAATAGCGACTTGAACATATTTCTAGGGTGTTATCAGAGGTTAATACCCATACTGTCCTTTTTCCCATAGATGGGTAACAAGCAGTTTACAGATGGAGAAATTACAATACAAAAAGAGATCCAACTTGATTTAAGATCACAAACTATAATAGTGTCATGGACTCCCATGATAAAGACTATAGGAAGTCATCTTACAATTTACCCATGTTATGCTACTCCTTATGCATTTTAGCATTATCTGACTTGTACCTGTCAAATGTGAGATCATCTGACATTAGTCAGGTACTTTTCCTGTAGAAGCTGTATCGCTTATTATATATCAATAAATTAGGGTCAAATAGTGTGTGTGTGTGTGTGTGTGTGTGTATGTGTGTGTGTGTGTGTGTGTGTGCACATGTGTGTTGTGTATAAGCATTGTTGATAACATTTTAGAGATCCTAGACTTGGCTCCTTTTCTTCCTTATACTTATAGTTAGTTCACTGACCAGTGTTTGACAGAATAGGCAAGCATAATTTTTAATTTGCAAATAAAGCACTCATTCAGCAAACATTTTTAAGCACCCAGGCTACAAAAGCAGCTAAAACATTTCTTCCCTTGAGACACTTACAGTGTACTGAAAGAGAACATGTTAACAATACGTTGCAATGCGATTAGTGTTATCACATAGAAATATTATCAAGTACTAGGAGAATAAAGTGAAAAAAGATTTTAGAATACAGTAAGAAGGGTACATAAAAGTCTTCACAGAGTCCTGAAGGCCAAGTGGGTCAAAATAAGGATAGGGAGGGAAATCTGGGCAGAAATTGTGAAAGAGCCCAGCATATTCTGGAAATGCAAATAGTCTAGATGGCTTAAGTGTAAAGGAAAACAGAAAGCATTCAGGTAAAGAGCAGTTCTTGTGAAAAGCAGTAGAGACAGAAAATCTTAAATTTTGGTTAGGAGATGGTGATAAAAATCAGTTTATCGGAAGGAGATGGTTTGCAGATGGGAATAGAGAAAAAAGAGAAGATATGATGACACACGATTATTGCAAAAAGAGCAAAGATGCAACATCTTCTGTGCCACAGATTTTTTATTTAGACCAATGCTTCTAAACATTAATGTGCATACAGATTCACTTGGGGTCTTGTTAAAATGCAGATTCTGATTCAGTAGGTCTGGGGTTGGCCTGAGATTCTGCATTTCTCACAAGCTTTTAAGTGCTGCTGATGCTGCTTATCCACAGACCACACTTTGAATAGCATGGGTTTAAAATATACCATGATTTATTCCAAGTCATTTATATGATTTTAAATGTAGACTTAGTGCCATCCTTCAAAACCCACCCCATATTACTAATGCTTTCAAAGAACCTAGTTTTTTAAACTTCATATAGGATGTTCCATATACATTTTATTGCATTTAAACCCTAGAATTAAAGGAGGAAAAAAATAAATCCCATGTCTTTCTCTTCTTTCAGGATGTATATGCTTCTAGGATCTCATTTCCTCTTTTACCAAAGGCAGCATTTCTTCCAAAAGAACACTTAATAACTTAGTTCTCTCATTTTATGAATATTTATGCCTACACCATGTATTCCCTTTAACAGAGAAGTCTTAAAACTAAGTAGGTTTTAAATTACTTGAAATCTGTAACTTGTGTAAAATCTGTAGATTTCAGAGAATTTTCTTTCTCCCATAGTAGCTAGCATAGGACTTCGTACACAGCAAATGCTCATATATGTCTGTTGAAGGACCCACGTGTAACCTAGGTTGTTTTGAAAGAATTTCATGACTACGTGGAAATAGATTGTACACATAATCTTTTTTCTTCAAGTGAATGTAAATTTTACATTTCAAAATACTGGACTTCCTTCACTTCCAATGGGAGTTTTGCACACAGTCTATAAATCTTGCTGTTAAGACATTTTCCTTCATTATCCTAAATTTATCTTAATTTCAATCCAATTAAAAACTGTTTACTAGAGTCTTTCCCCCATATAATTGAGCACAGTGTAGTTGATTTTTTAACTGTAAACATACATCTGTGAATAATTCCTAAGTGCCACAGTATATAGGAGATCCTGCAGCATAATGGAAGTAATTTATTTCCAAATTGCTCCCATTTCTCTTACGACTAGCTTGCAAAGCTTTATTAAAATCAAGACCAGCAGGTATGACAAGAGGCTGACCTTGTTTCCTAAGCATTATGTATGCTGCCCACACAAAAGACTCCTAAGGCTTTTGCACGGCCCATAAATTCATATATCCCCAAATCTAAGTCCCTAGTTAGTTATTGAAGCAAAAAGTAGCGGCAATACAGTATAATATTTTAAAGCATGGAATCCAAAATAAGACTTCTGAGGTTCAGCTTCTGTCTTTACCACTCTCCAGCTGTGTGACTTTAAGAAAGTTATTGAACTTTTTTCAGCCTCAGTTATTTCATCTGTAAAGTAGAATAATAACAGTTTCTACTTTTCAGAATTATTGTGAGGATTAATTGAGTTGATGCGTGTAAAGGACATGGTAAATGCCTATTAGTAGGTATTATAATCAGGATTACGGTCATTTTTAATTCCTACCAATCCCTATAGTGACCAATTTCTAGGCAATAGATGGAGTTGCAAAACAGACAGTAAAAATCAAACACCAATATCTTCCAGATGATTTCAGCAACCATATCATGGTCTGCTTATTCTGGTCATCTTAGTAGTCAAAGGTCATTGATCACCAGAGTCAAATCCATTTTTCAGAAAATAACCTTTTAATAGTTCCTAAACCAGCTAATTGTGTTACTGTGTCTCAACAACCTGCATTTTCTGTCAGATAATTTGAGCAATGTGTCAATTTGATCTGATTCATCAATTGCTATTGAGCATCCATTATGTACAAGGCACTGAGTCAAATTGTGTGGAAGGATAAAGGTTAATATTTCATTGAGTGGCTATTAAATGCCTTTCTGCATGCCAGGCACTGAGCTAGGTGATGAAGATATAAGAGCAAAGTACATAGACTTTCTGTGCTTGGGGAGCTTCTAGTCTAAAGGGGAAAAAGAATAATAAAGTCTAAGTGCTGTGCTAGGGGAAGACAAAATGCTGTGTTAGAAAAGAACAAGATGAAATAGAGGTCAAGGATGCTGTCCAGGTAGAAGTTGTATCTAACGTGAGAACAAAGGCATGAGCAGGAATTAGCCAGGTGAAGCCATAGGGAGAGTACTGGGGAACAGCATAGGCAAAGGCTCAGAGGCAAGAAAGGGCCCAACAGTCTTCAAAGGAGGAACTAATAGGAGTTAAGTATCTCTGGAGTGTATAGTACAAGAGTTAGAAGGGAGAGATAGAACCTTGTAAGCCATGGTAAGGAGTTTAGATCTCATCCCTAGGACAATGGGATGATACTAAAATTTTAAGCAAGGGAATGAGATGATCAGATAAATAGGCATTTTAGAAAAAAATCACTCTGGCTACAGAGCAAGAAATAAATGGGCAAGAGGAGGCAGACCGGAGATAAGACTTGAGTCAGGAAAACGTTTTAGAGTATTATGATGATAAAACAAGACCTGGAGGTAGCTCAGACTCAGATAGGACAGTGGGACTGTAAAGAAGTGAATGTTTTCAGGAGATACTGAGAAAAGAGAATCAAGAAGTGTTAATGATTGATGAGATGGAGTCATTGTGGGAGAAGAAAGAATCAAAGGTGACTCTGAGATGAGATAGAGGATATAAAGTAGAGGGCAAAGGCTCCTGTTCCCTGTTGTATGGAATAGGGGGTAGGACAGAATATGATCACTGACACAATAGAAATGCAAAGATGCAAGAGAGGCATGAGAGCATAGTTCCCCAGGGATAAGAGACTTGGAAACATCTTCAAGGTTAGGTGGCATTGGAGTTGGATTAAGATTAGCAGGGACTGTTTGTTTGGAAAAACCAAAAGGGTATTTTTATTCTTCGGTGATTTCAGTTCCATAGCTTGAATCTTTTTCAGTGGCCAGAGTCCCTGGAGCAGGCAGTGCTTTCAGGAAGCGGCACTGACAGTTGAAAGTCCAGAGGTACCTGTTCATCGGGACCTGGAATTCCTGACTGAAGTCATCTGTGGCTCCGTGTAACATTTCTCAAGCTGTAGATATTTGAGGTCACGTCCAGGCCTTTGTCAGCTAGGGAATTGCTGCTCTGAAAGCATGCTTAGGTTTTTTTTGTTGTTTGTTTGTTTTTTTTTGCGGTACGCGGGCCTCTCACTGTTGTGGCCTCTCCCGTTGCAGAGCACAGGCTCCAGATGCACAGACTCAGCAGCCATGGCTCACGGGCCCAGCCGCTCCGCAGCATGTGGGATCTTCCCGGACCGGGGCACGAACCCGTGTGCCCTGTCTCGGCAAGCAGACTCTCAACCACTGCGCCACCAGGGAAGCCCTGAAAGTGTGCTTAGTGAAAGCCTTGCCAAAGTTGTCAGAAACAAATCACTCTCCCCACCCCCTTAAAATTTCTTTAAAAAAAAAAAACATAAAAGACACACTTTCATATAATTTTCCAAAGCTTTGCATACCAGATTTTGCTCTGGGGTAGATATTGATGTAACATCAGACCTCAAAGAAATAAGCATTACTTTTAGCCTGGAATCTGAACACTGACCCTTTCTGCTTCAGCCCTACTCACCTGAACTTTGCAATCAGAATTTTCAGCAGCACTGTGAAGGCTCAGAGAAGAGTTAACAGGCCTTTTAAATTGCCCGCCCAGCACATGTGGGATACATCTTTAACCACAAAGTATGTTTTCTTTAAGGCCTTTCCTCAATTGTGAAAACTGAAATTTAATAAGGACTGAGGAAGCCTGTAAATCAAACACAATAAAATATTAAATTATGTACCTTACTCCAAGTGTGGTACATATATTTTATCATTGAAAAGTATGGGTCTGAGTATTCTGGAAATTCTGATTTCTTGGGCAGTTTGGGGGTGTGGAACAAAGCTGCATTAGTTTTCAATTTTCAGAACATGATGTTAGTGATTACATTAACTTAATCTAATATTATTTCCCATATTTAAAGACAGAATGAGAACCTTGTGTTTAGATTGTTGTTGGCTTTAAAAATATAAATGTGAATGTATGTGTGTGAGTGTGTGTATATGTGTGGACATACATAAAGAAATAAGGGCCTGGCTGGCTTTCCATATAATAGGCCGAGTTATTAGTACAGCTGCACATTCTGTGTCTCAGGGGATTAGAAGCTCAGCCTGAAATCTCATTTAATTACAGAGCATTGACTACCATGGACCTCTTGCATCTGGACCCAGAAATAATAGAGAGAATTTTGTTTGAATGGTTTGTAGTGTTCAGGCTAGAAACACATGTAGTTCAATTTCTAACATTTGGTTAAGAACAAAAAGCAAAAGTTCACAGATGGTTAGCTTAGCCTATTATATTATTTTACTAAGGTTCCTTGACTTTCTTCTTCTTTGAGGACTTAAAAAAATGCAACCTATTCTCTTTTAGATGTGGAGGTAAAAGGGCACCAAATTACTCAGTTCATCTGTAAATGAATTTAACAATAATACCTACCTCACAGATTATCATGGGGATGATGCCAGGTAATGAAAGTGAAAGGACTCCACAAAATACCAAATGCAGTTCAATGTTAGTTAAACACTATTATTACTCATTCATTACTTTATTCACTCAGTAAAAACTTTTGAGCACCTAGTAGGTACTGAGCACTATTCTAAGTGAGAGAAATAGAGTGGTGAATAAGAAAGATATGATTTCAGCTCTACAGCAGTTTACACTGTAATGAGGGAGCCAGATGACATGATGATTTTAGAGCATAATGAGTGCTGTGAAAAATATGAAGCAGGATAAAGTGATAGACAGTGGCTATGGGGTTCCTTTGGAAAAGTAATCTTTGCGCTGGAGACTGAATGAATTAAATGACGAGAAGTCAGCCATTGGAAGGGCAATCCAGAAAGTGAGAAAAGCAAATGCAGTGGCCTAAGCTGGGCCCGTTTGAGGACAAGAGAAGACCACAGTGACTGGAGTGTGGTGAAGAGGGAGAAGGATACGAGGTGAGTCGAGAGAAAGGCAGTGGCCCAGCCTGGTAGGCCTTGCTAGGGTTTGGAATTTTATCACAAGAGCTACGGAAAAGCATTGGAGGATTTTAACCAGCTAAGGAATATGTTCTGAATTGCATTTTTTTTTTTCATCATTCTGGCTGCTGGGTAGAAAATGGAGAGAGGTGGTGTGGGGAGTGGCCAGAGTTGTAATGGAGACACTAATTAAGAGGCTATTATGATAGCAGAGGTAAGATGAATGACGGCTGCACTAGGGTGGTTACATGAGAAGAGAGAAAAATAGGCATCCCAGCGGAGATGTCAAGCAGGAAGCTGCATTTATGACCTGGAATTCAGGGGCAAGATTTGGGTTAGAGGTGTGAATGTGAAGGTCGTCAGCAAACCAATGGTGGATAAATCCTTGGGGGCTGAATTGTCACACAGGGAGATCAGAGAGGGAGGAAGAGAGGGCCAGGACTGAGCTTGGGAATATCCTGAAATTTAGAGGAAAACAGAGGAGGAAAAGCCAGCAAAGGTGCAATCAATGAACAGAGCAGGGGGAAATTCAAGAAAGGATGGTGTTCTGGTAGCCAAGAAAATAAAGTACTATGAAAAGGAGGGATTAGTCAATTGAGTCAAGTGCAACTGAAATGAAGAGGAAGATGACTACCTGAAGAATTCAGTGGATTTGATGACCTTGATAGGGAAACTAAAACCTGATTATAGTAGGCTACAAATAGACTTGAACTTGAGGAAGTGAAGAACGATTTTAGGCAATACTTCTTCAAAGTTTTATAGGAAGGATCAAAGAAATGAGACTTGGGTCAAAAAATATTTCTTTAAGTAGCTAATACTAGCTACTAGCTACCATTTTTTGCCCATTCACTATGTGCCAGTCACTATGTAATTTTATCTCACTGACATTTTAATCCTTAAAATTCTATCAGATAGATATAGTATAATTTACTGTTGACATGTGAGTCACCTGAAGCAAAGAGATAGGCTACCGGCCCAAGACCCTACAACAAGTAAATAGAGGAGCCAACATTGGAACCCAGGTCTGTCCCCTTTCAAGGCCCATGGTTTTCCCATGAAACTCCAATAGCTACAGACCTACGCTCTTAATCATATTCTCCAGCCAAATGTCTATAAAGCTGTGCCATGGATATTGACTCAATGTGTTAGTTAATATAATCTGTGTATGAAACATATCTGATTCCCACTGACCCTGGCTAATGATTTCGTATAACTGGAAATTCAAAAGTGGGGCAGGCCCCAAGACAACATGAACAGCGGCTCATCAAGGACCCGTCTTCCTTCCTTCTCTGTGTTCTGCAATCCTCAGCCCTGGTCTCATCTTAGGCTGGTTCCCCTCATTCACACTGGGTACCTTCTGGTGTAACATGCCATATGCTCCATTGTTTAAATCAAGAACAGATAGAAAACCTCTCTCTAAGCACAGAGCACAGCCGCAGTCTGTTTGAGCCAAGTGAAGCCATGTACCCCTTCGTCAGTCATTAGGGAACTGTCAAATATTGATTGGCTTAGACAAAACAAAACCTTTCTCTGGAACTGAGGGTCAAAGGATAAACTTTCAAAATCGGGTTCTATCGGGAAGGGATAGGAGATAGATATTGGATAAGAATGCCTAGGCTCTGCCTGCAGCTACAATCCTATTTAAGTCCTCTATGAAGGGCCAATTTACATGTGCCCTCTCCACAGTAATTTAGGGAACACAGCAACAAAGCCTGGAGAGTTATTAGAAATTTTGTCATATCCCTTTATAGCATTTCTGAATAAGGAATTCTGTCACATGTTCCCATGCTTCTTTCTGTTTGCTATTTTGACTGGGGGCCACTTCCAGGACCACTAATAATACTTTGTACTCAAGAAAAATGAATTGATCTACTATTTGGATGGGGATTTTCTTTAGCCTAAGATTTAAGATGGTGAAATACTGAAGGGAATAACTTTGTCTTCTAACAGTTACTTTGGTGTTCTTGACTTACACTGGGTGCTGAATAACAATGGTTGTCTGACCTTCCCTTGGAAAACATTGGAAGCTTTCAAATGCAACTATTGGTAAATGTTGGGTCATCTTTACACTTACATGTGTCACTAATGAGATACATATGGATATAGGCAAAATCAACAGTTTTTTTTTTTAACACCTTTATTGGAGTATAATTGCTTTACAATGTTGTATTAGTTGCTCGTGTATAACAAAGTGAATCAGCTATATGTATACATATATCCCCATATCTCCTCCCTTTTGCATCTCGCTCCCACCCTCCCTATCCCACCCCTCTGGTGGTCACAAAGCACCGAGCTGATCTCCCTGTGCTATGCGGCTGCTTCCCACTAGCTATCTATTTTACATTTGGTAGTGTATATATGTCCATGCCACTCTCTCACTTTGTCCCAGCTTACCTTTCCCCCTCACCGTGTCCTCAAGTCCATATTCTACGTCTACGTCTTTATTCCTGTCCAGCCCCTAAGTTCTTCAGAACGTTTTTTTGTTTTTGATTCCATATATATGTTTTAGCATACGATATTTGTTTTTCTCTATCTGACTTACTTCACTCTGTATGACAGTCTCTAGGTCCATCCACCTCACTAAAATAACTCAGTTTCGTTTCTTTTTATGGCTAAGTAATATTCCATTGTATATATGTGCCACATCTTCCTTATCCATTCATCTGTCAGTGGACACTTAGGTTGCTTCCATGTCCTGGCTATTGTAAATAGAGCTGCAATGAACATTGTGGAACATAACTCTTTTTGAATTATGGTTTTCTCAGGGGATATGGCCAGTAGTGGAATTGCCGGGTTGTATGGTAGATCTATTTTTAGTTTTTGGAAAACTCCATACTGTTCTCCATAGTGGCTGCATCAGTTTACATTCCTACCAACAATGCAAGGGTGTTCCCTTTTCTCCACATCCTCACCAGCATTTATTGTTTGTAGATTTTTTGATATTGGCCATTCTGACCGATGTGAGGTGATACCTCATTGTAGTTTTGACTTGCATTTCTCTAATAATTAGTGATGTTGAGCATCCTTTCATGCGTTTGTTGGCAATCTGTATATCTTCTTTGGAGAAATGTCTATTTAGGTCTTCTGCCCATTTTTGGATTGGGTTGTTTGTTTGTTTGATTTTGAGCTGCAAGGGCTGCTTGTATATTTTGGAGATTAGTCCTTTGTCAGTTGTTTGTTTGTAAATATTTTCACCCATTCTGAGGGTTTTCTTTTCATCTTGTTTATGGTTTCCTTTGCTGTGCAAAAGCATTGAAGTTTCATTAGGTCCCATTTGTTTATTTTTGTTTTTATTTCCATTTCTCTAGGAGGTGGGTCAAAAAGAATCTTGCTATGATTTATGTCATAGAGTGTTCGGCGTATGTTTTCCTCTAAGAATTTTATAGTGTCTGGCCCTTCATTTAGGTCTTTAATCCATTTTGAGTTTATTTTTGTGTATGGTGTTAGAGAGTGTTCTAATTTCATTCTTTTACATGTAGCTGTCCAGTTTCCCCAGTGCCACTTATTGAAGAGCCTGTCTTTTCTCCATTGGATATTCTTGCCTCCTTTATCAAAAATAAGGTGACCATATGTGCATGGGTTTAGCTCTGGGCTCTCTATCCTGTTCCATTGATCTATATTTCTGTTTTTGTGCCAGTACCATACTGTTTTGATTACTGTAGCTTTGTATTATAGTCTGAAGTCTGGGAACCTGATTCCTCCAACTCCGTTTTTCTTTCTCAAGATTGCTTTGGCTATTCGGGGTCTTTTATGTTTCCATACAAATTGTGGAATTTTTTGTTCTAGTTCTGTGAAAAATGACATTGGTAGTTTGATAGGGATTGCATTGAATCTGTAGATTGCTTTGGGTAGTAGAGTCATTTTCACAATGTTGGTACTTCCAATCCAAGAACATGGTATATCACTACAACTGTTTGTATCATCTTTAATTTCTTTCATCAGTGTCATAGTTTTATGCATACAGGTCTTTTGTCTCTTTAGGTAAGTTTATTCCTAGGTATTTTATTCTTTTTGTTGCAGTGGTAAATGGGAGTGTTTCCTGAATTTCATTTTCAGATTTTTCATCATGAGTGTATAGGAATGCAAGAGATTTCTGTGTATTAATTTTGTATCCTGCTACTTTACCAAATTCATTGATTACCACTAGTAGTTTTCTGGTAGCATCTTTAGGATTCTCTATGTATAGTATCATGTCATCTGCAAACAGTGATAGTTTTACTTCTTCTTTTCCAATTTTCATTCCTTTTATTTCCTTTCATCACTGATTGCTGTGGCTAAAACTTCCAAAACTGTGTTGAATAATAGTGGTGAGAGTTGGCAACCTTGTCTTATTCCTGATCTGAGTGGAAATGGTTTCAGTTTTTCACCATTGAGAATGATGTTGGCTGTGGGTTTGTGATATATGGGCTTTATTATGTTGAGGTAAGGTCCCTCTATTCCTACTTTCTGGAGGGTTTTTTATCATAAATGGGTTGAATTTTGTCAAAAGTTTTTTCTGCATCTATTGAGATGATCATATGGTTTTTCTCCTTCAGTTTGTTACTATGGTTTATCACATTGATTTGCGTATACTGAAGAATCCTTGCATTACTGGGATAAACCCCACTTGATCATGGTGTATGATCCTTTTAATGTGCTGTTGGATTCTGTTTGCTGGTATTTTGAGGATTTTTGCATCTATGTCCATTAGTGTTATTGGCCTGTAGTTTTCTTTCTTTGTGACATGTTTGTCTGGTTTTGGTATCAGGGTGTTGGTGGCCTTGTAGAATGAGTTTGGGAGTGTTCCTCCCTCTGCTATACTTTGGAAGAGTTTGAGAAGGATAGGAATTAGCTCTTCTCTAAATGTTTGATAGAATTCGCCTGTGAAGCCGTCTGGTCCTGGGCTTTTGTTTGTTGGAAGATTTTTAATCACAGTTTCCATTTCAGTGCTTGTGATTGGTCTGCTTATATTTTCTATTTCTTCCTGGTTCAGTCTCAGAAAGTTGTGCTTTTCTAAGAATTTGTCCATTTCTTCCAGGTTCTTCATTTTATTGGCGTATCGTTGTTTGTAGTAATCTCTCATGATCCTTTGTATTTCTGCAGTGTCAGTTGCTACTTCTCCTTTTTCATTTCTAATTGTACTGAACTGAGTCTTCCCTCTTTTTTTCTTGATGAGTGTGGCTAATGGTTTATCAATTCTGTTTATCTCTCAAAGAACCAGCCTTTAGTTTTACTGATCTTTGCCATTGTTTCCTTCATTTCTTTTTCATTTATTTCTGATCTGTCTTTATGATTTCTTTCCTTCTGCTAACTTTGGGGATTTTTTTTGTTCTTTCTCTAATTGCTTTAGGTGTAAGGTTAGGTTTTTCATTTTTGAAGTTTCTTGTTTCTTGAGGTAGAATAGTATTGCTATAAACTTCCCTCTTAGAACTGCTTCTGCTGCATCCCATAGGTTTTGGGCTGTCGTGTTTTTATTGTCATTTGTTTATTTTTTGATTTCCTCTTTGATTTCTTCAGTGATCTCTTGCTATTTAGTAGTGTATTATTTAGCCTCCATGTGTCTGTATTTTTCACAGATTTTTTCTTGTAATTGATATGTAGTCTCAGCCTTGTGGTTGGAAAAGATCCTTGATACGATTTCAATTTTCTTAAATTTACAGGCTTGATTTGTGATCCAAGTATGATCTATCCTGGAGAATGTTCCATGAGCACTTGAGAAGTAAGTGTATTCTGTTGTTTTTGGATGGAATGTCCTATAAATATCAATTAAGTCCACCTTGTTTAATGTGTCATTTAAAGCTTGTGTTTCCTTATTTATTTTCATTTTGGATGATTTGTCCATTGGTGAAGGTGGCGTGTTTAAGTCCCCTTCTATGTTTGTGTTACTATCGATTTCCCCTTTTATGGCTGTTAGCATTTGCCTTATGTATTGACGTGCTCCTATGTTGGGTGTGTAAATATTTACAACTGTTGTATCTTCTTCTTGGATTGATCTCTTGATCATTATGTAGTGTCCTTCTTTGTCTCTTGTAATAGTCTTTATTTTAAAGTCTATTTTGTCTGATATGAGAATTGCTACTCCAGCTTTCTTTTGATATCCCTTTGCATGGAATATCTTATTCCATCCCCTCACTTTCAATCAGTATGTGTCCCTAGGTCTGAAGTGGGTCTCTTGTAGACAGCATATAGATTCGTCTTGTTTTTGTATCTATTCAGCCAGTCTATGTCTTTCGGTTGGAGCATTTAATCCACTTACATTTAAGGTAATTTTCTATGTGTATATTCCTATTACCATTTTCTTAATTGTTTTGTTTTTGTTTTTGTAGGCCTTTTCCTTCTCTTGTGTTTCCTGCCTAGAGAAGTTCCTTTAGCATTTGTTGTAATGCTGGTTTGGTGGTGCTGAATTCTCTTAGCTTTGCTTGTCTGTAAAGGTTTTAATTTCTGTCAAATCTGAATGAGATCCTTGCTGGGTAAAGTAATCTTGGTTGTAGGTTTTTCCCTTTCATCACTTTAAATATGTCCTGCCACTCCTCTCTGGCTTGCAGAGTTTCTGCTGAAAGATCAGCTGTTAACCTTATGAGGATTCCCTTGTATGTTATTTGTTGTTTTTCCCTTGCTTCTTTTAATATTTTTTCTTTGTATTTAATTTTTATAGTTTGATTAATATGTGTCTTGGCATGTTTCTCCTTGGATTTATCCTGTATGGGACTCTCTGCACTTCCTGGACTTGATTGAATATTTCCTTTTCCACATTAGGGAAGTGTTCAACTATAATCTCTTTAAATATTTTCTCAGTCCCTTTTTTTCCCCTCTTCTTCTTCTGACACCCCTATAATTTGAATGTTGATGCATTGAATGTTGATGCATTTAATATTGTCCCAGAGGTCTCTGAGACTGTCCTCAATTCTTTTCATTCTTTTTTCTTTATTCTGCTCTGCAGTAGTTACTTCCACTATTTTATCTTCCAGGTCACTTATCTGTTCTTCTACCTCAGTTATTCTGCTATTGATTCCTTCTAGAGAATTTTTAATTTCATTTATTGTGTTGTTCATCATTATTTGTTTGCTCTTTAGTTCTTCTGGTTTGTTGTTAAATATTTGTTTTATTTTCTCCATTGTATTTTGAAGATTTTGGATCATCTTTACTATCACTACTCTGAATTCTTTTTCAGGTAGACTGCCTATTTCCTCTTTCTTTGTTTGGTCTGATGTGTTTTTACCTTGTTTCTTCATCTGCTGTGTATTTCTCATTTTTCTTAACTTACTGTCTTTGGGGTCTCCTTTTAGCAGGCTTCCGGTTCAAAATTCCCATTGTTTTGGTGTCTGCCCCCAGTGGGTAAGGTTGGTTCAGTGGGTTATGTAGGGTTCCTGGTGGAGGGGACTGGTACCTGTTTTCTGGTGGATGAGGCTGGATCTTGTCTTTCTGGTGGGCAGGACCACGTCCAGTGGTATGTTTTGGGGTGTCTGTGACCTTATTATGATTTTATGAAGCCTCTCTGCTAATGGGTGTGGTTGTGTTCCTGTCTTGCTAGTTGTTTGGCACAGGGTGTCCAGCACTGTAGCTTGCTGGTTGTTGAGTGGTACTGGGTCTTAGCTTTGAGATGGTGATCTCTGGGAGAGATTTTTCTGTTTGATATTACATGGGGCCAGGAGCTCTCTGGTGGGCCAATGTCCTGATCTCAGCTCTCCCACCTCAGAGGTTCAGGCTTCATACCCAGCTGAAGCACCAAGACCCTGTCAGCCACACAGCTCAGAAGAAAAGGGAGAAAAACAAAATAAATAAAGTTATTAAAATAAAAATAAATTATTAAAAATTAAAAAATGATAAAAAAAGGAAAGAAAGAAGAGAGCAACCAAACCAAGAAACAAATCCACCAATGATAACAAGCACTAAAAACTATACTAAAAAAAAGAAAAAGAAAAAGGGATATACAGATCCCTAGGACAAATGGTAAAAGTAAAGATATACAGACAAAATCACACTAAGAGATATACACATACACACTTACAAAAGGAGAAAAAGGAGGGCTTCCCTGGTGGCGCAGTGGTTGAGAGTGCACCTGCTGACGCAGGGGACACAGGTTTGTGCCCTGTTATGGGAGGATCCCACATGCCATGGAGTGGCTGGGCCCGTGAGCCATGGCCGCTGAGGCTGTGCGTCCAGAGCCTGTGCTCCGCAACGGGAGAGACCACAACAGTGAGAGGCCCACATACCGCATAAAAAAAAAAAAAGGGACAAAAACGAAAAAAAAAAAAAAAAAATATATATATATATATATATATATATATAAAAGAAAAGGAAGAGAGCAACCAAGTCCATAAACAAATCTACTGATGATAATAAACTCTAAATGCTAAACTAAGATAAACATAAAACCAGAAACAAATTAGATGCAGAAAGCAAACCCCAAGTCTACAGTTGCTCCCAAAGTCCACCGCCTGAATTTTGGGATGATTCGTTTTCTATTCAGGTATTCCACAGCTGCAGGGTACATCAAGTTGATAGTGGAGATTTAATCCGCTGCTCCTGAGGCTGCTGGGAGAAATTTTCCTTTCTCTTCTTTGTTCCCACAGCTCCTGGTGTTCAGCCTTGGATTTGGCCCCGCCTCTCTATGTAGGTCACCTGAGGGCATCTGTTCCCCGCCCAGACAGGATGGGGTTAAAGTAGCAGCTGATTAGGGGGCTCTGGCTCACTCACGCTGGAGGTGAGGGAGGGTTACGGAATGCAGGGCGAGCCTGCTGCGGCAGAGGCCGGCGTGATGTTGCAACAGCCTGAGGTGCACCGTGTGTTCTCCCGGGGAAGTTGTCCCTGGATCACGGGACCCTGGCAGTGGCGGGCTGCACAGGCTCTCAGGAGGCGAGGTGTGGATAGTGACCTGTGCTTGAACACAGGTTTGTTGGTGGCTGCAGCAGCAGCGTTAGTGTTTCATGCCCGTCTCTGGTGTCTGTGCTGTTATCCATGGCTCGTGCCCATCTCTGGAGCTTGTTTAGGTGGTGTTCTGAATTCCCTCTCCTCGTGCACCCACAACCACTGGTGTCTTGCCTCTCAGGCAGTTCCACACTTTTTCCTGGACTCCCTCCGGCTAGCTGTGGTGCACTAGCCCCCTTCAGGCTGTATTCACACAGCCAACCCCACTCATCTCCCTGGGATCTGACCTCCGAAGCCCAAGCTTCAGCTCCCAGCCCCTACCCGTCCCGGCGGGTGAGCAGACAAGCCTCTCAGGCTGGTGAGTGCTGGTCGGCTCCGATCCTCTGTGTGGGATTCTCTCCGCTTTGCCCTCTGCACCCCTGTTGCTACGCTCTTCTCCGTGGCTCTGAAGCTTCCCCACTGCCACCCCGTGTCTCCACCAGTGAAGGGGCTTCCTAGTGTGTGGAAGCTTTTCCTCCTTCACAGCTCCCTCCCAGAGGGGCAAGCCCCATCCCTATTGTTTTGTCTGTGGTTTTTCTTTTTTCTTTTGCCCTACCCAGGTATGTGGGGAGTTTCTTGCCTTTTGGGATCTGAGGTCTTCTGCCAGCATTCAGTAAGTGTTCTCTAGGAGTTGTTCACATGTAGATGTATTTCTGATGTATTTGCAGGGAGGAAGGTGATCTCCAAGTCTTACTCCTCCACCATCTTGAAGGTCCCTCAAATCAACAGAGTTTAAGTGAAAAATAGAAACAAATCCCATGGCAATCCTAAACAAAGCTTTTTTTTACTAAGATTTTCATATTATAGGAAAAACAGAGTAGCAGTCATACAATTTTTTTTTAATTTCCCAGTCCAACTTCATCAGATAATGTTCCACCATATGCTTAATTTAGTTTAAAAATTCAGTCAACTAAATGGGTAAGATAATTTCCTAATCTAAATACAATAATATTAAAGAGATAGTTTACATAATAATAGGATACATTTCTTTATTTATAACTTTAGTAGTATTTGATGAAGTACCTATAGGAAGTTCTCTAGGGAAAGAGAGAACTAACCTTTAGATTATTTACCATGTGCTAACTACTATACCTATTGCTATATTTACATTAACTTGCTTAGCACTCACTGCTATCCTGCAAGACATAACCTATATTCAATACAGAAATGAGAAGACTTTGGCTCAGAGTTTAATAAAACCTATTCAGGTTTACATAGAAATAATGATGGAGTAATAAGTTGGGCCTCAGGTCAGTCTGTCTAAAGAACAAATATTCTTCTTACTTCTTTATACCACCTGTTTTACATAAGCTAGAGGAGACCATTCCCCATCCCACACAAGGCTGAGTACCATATGATACACTTCCATAATATGCATTGTAGGAAACTCCTGTAGGATTTAACACATTTGTTTAGTGACAGATTCCCATGTAGAATCTAGTCAATAGGCTCCATGAGGTCAGATCCTCAGTCTGATTATCACTTTATAAATTCCTGTATCTCACACTCAGAATTTGAGTCCTTAGTCAAAATCTGTTAACTGGCAGCCTTAAAAGAACATCTTTATAATTTAAAGAAAATACTAGGCAAGAATACAATGATTCAAGATCTACAAAGCAAGCTACAGTCTGTCAGAGAAAAATTATCTTAAAAAGCAGCCCATGTCAATCCCTCTTGAACTCTTGGTGGGAATGTAAATTGATACAGCCACTATGGAGAACAGTATGGAGGTTCCTTAAAAAACTAAAAATAGAATTACCATATGACCCAGCAATCCCACTACTGGGCATATACCCAGAAAAAACCATAATTCAAAAAGACACATGCACCCCAATGTTCATTGCAGCACTCTTTACAATAACCAGGTCATGGAAACAACCTAAATGCCCATCAACAGATGAATGGATAAAGAAGATGTGGTACATATATACAATGGAATATTACTCAGCCATAAAAAGGAATGAAATTAGGTCATTTGTAGAGACATGGATGGACCTAGAGACTGTCATACAGAGTGAAGTAAATCAGAAAGAGAAAAACAAATATCGTATGTTAACACATATGTATGGAATCTAGAAAAATGTTACAGATGAACCAGTTTTCAAGGCAGAAATAGAGACACAGATGTAGAGAACAAACGTGGACACCAAGGGGGGAAAGCGGGGTAGGGGGGATGAATTGGGAGGTTGAGATTGACATATATACACTAATATGTATAAAATAGATAACTAATAAGAACTTCCTGTATACAATTTTTTAATAAAATTTTAAAAAAGCATACCCCCCCCCCAAAAAAAAGCAACCATGTCTGATACAACCCTAAAGCAGACTCTGTCAGGTCTGTGGAAGCCAAAATATTCTGTGCCTATCATTCCTGCCATCCCTGGTCACCACCCCAAAATGTACACACATCCAGGCAGCTATCCGGTCAGCTCACTCCTTCATGCTCTGTGCTTCCTCTCTTCTGACCCAACCTCTATCCTCCTTTCCTTCCAAACCATCCCACTGCAAAACCCTATGTACCTTATTCCAGAGTAAACAGATTCCCTTCTACCCTCAGCTGCTACACAGAACACTTCCTATACTTCCTTGCTTTACTAAAATTTGGTGCATCTCCCAAGGCCACTACTTCTTTGGTTGCCCTTTCAAGGGCCACCTTCCCGTATGCCATATTCCATAGCTCTCTCCCAAATACCATGTTACATATCTCTAAGGCATGGGTTTTGCATTCTTTTCACTCACCAGTGCATTTTTCAAACCATTATTTCCCAGTCCTTAAGTTTAAAAGATATGTTTGTCATTTGAGATTCATGTTGTTTAACATATCATCAGTTCCTCCTAAACCATCCACCACTAACCACCCACCTGGTTATGGTCTTAATCAAAGCTTTTGGCCTCTGTATCATAATGGTCCTCTCCACCCCAAGTCTCTTCCAGAGATCCCAATTAAAATCCATGTATAGTAGCTACTTTCAGCTCTTTAAAGTCCTTCATTCCTGCTATGCCTGTCCTTGGACTTCATTTCTCTCCTGTCTCTACTTTATTTTTTACTTAGTCTACACCTCATGATCTATCATGTCACCCCTCTCATAATACTCTTCTCAACAACCTTGCCCCATATCCTCCCATCACACTATCCTAGGAAACCCCACCTTTAACTTCTATGATCTACCAGGCAGTATTGGAAAATGTAAGTTCACAGTGCATATTGGTATCCCTTCATATTCTAGATCTTTGATTTTCACTTGGTTTCTAGCACTGCCTATAAACCATATATTCCTAGTCAGCAATCTCCTCTTGTCAAATACTAGTAATAATTTTAAAACTTCATCAGTCTTCTCAGGCAACATGCCTCAAACCTCCTATCTCACTCTTAAGACATGACCTCACCTCCTACTTTAGGAAGAATGAAGAGACAATCCTATGAGAATTTCTTTAGCTTCCCACTCTCAGATCTACAAGACTAACTAAATCTATCCTTGTCTTTTTCTTCTTTCTGTCTCAGTGGAAGAGTTTCCCCTCCTGAGGTTGATCCTTAAACTTATGCTTTGACTTCCAACTAAGTTTTCTAACCAACCCACTGCAACTACTCTTACCAGTTACCAATGACTCCTTGTTGCTATTCAGTGGATGGGGTTCTGTTCTTAACTTACTTGATTTCTGTGAACCTCTTTCTCCTTCTTGGAACACTTTCTTCTATTAATTTTTATAACATCACACTCTCCTGGTTTTCCTACTACATACCTGTCCATTCCACAGTATCTTCCTCTACCTGCCCTACAAGTGTTGTTCTACTACAAGGCTCCATCCTTGGTTATCTTCTCACTCTACACATTTTTGCTGAGTAATTTCACCCATTCCTATAACCTCAATCACCATCAATATCAGCAGTCTTTAAATTTGTGATCAGTCCATTTGAGAATCTGATGAAAATTCTGGGCCTTGTCCCTAAAAACAAGTGCACAAGCAGAAATTTTTCCAAACCATTTTAGGAGGTTCATGGACACCCTGAAACCTATTGATGGACCTTTCCGGATTTCCTGATCTACAGTGCTAACAACCCCCAAACCTTCATCTCCATCCATGTCTCTTAGACAAGACTCATATATCACGCGGCCAACTTGATATCTCTAATCAAATATTCCACCAGCACCACACACTCAACATATTTAAAACCTACTATTTTCTCCCTACCCTAAACCTGACACCTACAGATTTGCTTTTTTTGTCATTCAATATGGTTTTCTTTATTGGGTCTTGTGCAATTCTTGTTAAGTTTATTCCCAGATAGTTTAAATTGTTTCCATTGAGAATGAGATATATTTCCCATTTCTATTTCTAGGTGCTTACTGCTAGCACAGAAAAAAAGCTATTTTTTTAAATATTTATCAAATATTCAGGTATCTTGTTAAATTTTACTAGCATTTTTACTATAGTCTCTTGGATTTTCTAAATATAAATTCAAAGAATTGGCAAAAAAAGCTAGTTTGTTTTCCTTTTCTAATATTTATGATGATTATTCAATGTTCTTGTCTTATTGCATTTGCTAATCTGGCTACTGAAAGTGTGGAATCAATAGTATTGGCATCATCTAGGAGCTTATTAAAGATGAAGAATCTCAGCCCCATCCCTAGACCTGCTAAATCATAAGCTGCATTTTAAAGATCCCCAGGTGACTCATGTACACAGTAAAAATTGAGCATACTGCTATAGAATATTCAAGACAATATTGAATAATAACGATAGTAGCTTGCATTATCTATTTACTGGTTTAAATTGAAATGGGCTCTATGTTTCACCATCTAAATGATTTTGGTAAATGTTTTTTATAACACAAAAATAATTTTTTCTCTTGCTCTCTTAGAATTTTTTATTTAGAATGACTGCTTAATCAGAGTTCTTTATTATCAAATTTCTTTATATATGATAATGTGTAAAATTTCTTTATATATATGATAATATAGTCTTTCTACCTTGATTAAGTTAATATAATTAATTACATCAACAAATGGTTCAGTTACACCAACAAAGTTAATGTATCTTTTGATATATTACTCGATTCTATATCTTAATATTTTATTTTAATTTTTTCTTCTATATCCATAAACAACTTGTCTCTAGCTTTCTTTATTGGTTTGAGGTATCAAATTGTAGCTGTTTTTATAAAATGATTTGGGAACTATATTTGTCATCTTTGTCAGTAGACAGGAACAATGGTTGGCAAACCTAGTTTGCACATTAGAATTACCTGGGGAGCTTTAGAGAAATATTAATGTTCAGACCTGTCTCTTAGAGGTTCTGATTCAAGTAGTCTGGGACTCACCAGAAAACAGTATTTTTAATTAAATTAAATTTTTAAAAAACAGCTCCACAGGTGATTCTAGTGAGTCTTTAGGACTGAGAAATACTGGTCTAAAATCCTTTAAATAACTTGAGAAGATTAAGTACAATTTAGCCATTATCTTGTCCATGGGTGCTATTTAGTCACCTTCTCAGTTTCTTTTAATGTAATTGTTCCATTAAAACTTCCCATTTCTTTTTAAATGAATTTTAATAAACTTACATCTTGTTCTCTACGAGGTTAAGGACATTTCTTTCTATTCTCATTTTTCTGAGAGTTTTTCTTTTTTTAATCATGAATGGATGTTCAATTTTGTCAAAGGCTTTTTCTGGATCTCTTGAGATGATGATGCAGTTTTACTTCTTTAGTCTGTTAATATGGTGAATTACATTGATTGACTGTGAAATGTTGAACTAGCCTTTCCCTCCCAAGATAAATCCCACTTTATTGTGACATCCTTTTTATATGTTGCTGGATTCTATTTGTTAATATTTTGTTGAGTGGGGAGATATCACGAAACTCACCCTTACTGGTCATTCTTCATTTTCCTCCCCATAAGTTTGCTATTGTTACTTCTCAAATTTTTCAGATGCTCCATTGCTTTTTGTAGTCTATTCAGATTTTCAGTTGGAATCAGTGGAAGAGATAGACTGTGGTACGCTTACTCCATCTTGACTAGGACCAGAAGTCTGTCACTTTCTTTGGATATATTTTGTAAACAGTACATCCAATTAGCCTGCTGTTAAATGGAGAATTCAATCTATTTACATAAAGCTCATATTCTTGATTTTATTTGTTTCATTTTATTTTATTTATTGTACTTTTTTTGGTCTTTGGATTTTTTCTATTGTCTAATTATTCCCTACCTCCACAATCTCCTGTTATTTAAAAATGCCAATAGGGACTTCCCTGGTGGTCCAGTGGTTAAGAATCCACCTTCCAACGTGTGTTCAATCCCTGGTCGAGGAACTAAGATCCCACATGCTGTGGAGCAACTAAGCCCATGCACCACAACTACAGAGCCCACACGCTCTGTAGCCCATGAGCCACAGTTACAGAGCCCATGCGCTCTGGAGCCTGTGCGCCACAACTAGAGAGAAGCTTGCACGCTGCAAGGAAAGATCCCGTGTGCCACAACTAAGACCTGACTAAGCCAAAAAATAAATAAATAGATAAATAAATATTTTTTAAATAATATAAAAATAAATAAATAAAAATGCCATTGTAATTTTTCAATTCATAAATATTCACTTTCCCTTTCCTGGTGGTCATAAGCGAGCACCTTTTACTCAACTATTACACAAAAGTAGTTACCAACTGTTTTCTCTCCAACAAGGCATTGGTCTTTCATTTCTTTACTCCTTTCTTTAAAGAAATGCTCTTTAGAACACATTTTCTTTTGACATTATATTCCCCCTCCCAAATGAGTCTTTTCCCACGTTTTTTTTCTCTTCCTTTCCTCCTGTTTCCACCTAGGTTGTACAGAGATTTAGTACTTTGTTTAGTTCCAGACTAGCATTATATTTTGCAGTACATGTCCTCTATTCCAGGATCATTGTCTTAGCCCTTGCATTATGTATAATGATTATACATTTAGAGAGATGGGAAAATACATTTTCCTCCTTTGCCCCTCCCTATGTCCTCGTCATCTTTCCTTATCTTGAATTCTCTCTTCTGATTAATTCCATTTTGGTTACAGTCTCTACTCAACTATTTTCTTCAGCTTTGGTAGAAAGATAATATATTCAGTAACTCTTTATGTATTTGCAAACAACTTTTTACATGCCAATAGATGAATCTCAGAAACCTAATGAGCAAAAGAAGCCAGACACAAATGAGCACATGTTGGATGATTCCATCTATAGAAGTTTGAGAACAAACAAAATGGATATATTGATATATGATAGTGTTTAGAATAATGGTTACTTTGGGGAGAGGAATGAGGAAGCTACTGGGGTGCTGGAAATATCTGTTATTCTCTGTGGTGCTTCCCTGTGTTTATACGTATGTAAAAATTATCAACCTGTATGCTTAAGATCTTTGCACTTTTCTATATGTGACCTATACCTCAAGAAAAAGAAAAAGTTTAAAGGGGATGAAGAATATTAATAAATTAATAGCTTAACTATAGAAGGAAGTTGAAAAAGAGGACCAAGAAAAGGACTTTCTCCCATAAAAAGCACCATACCAAAAACTGTTAAAAGCAATTTCTAGCAAACCTCTCAGGAACGGGTGTATTTAATGCTATTTAAAATGTTCTGATTTTTAAAACTAGAGAAATGAAAAGATTCCCAAATAATTTGGCAACATGAAAAGGTGACCTCATATTTTTGCCCTTAAATTGACCAGAATAAAGAAGCATCAAGTATCCACATTCTAAAGAAAGAAAGCTGCAAACAGTTGGAGACACCTGGGCTTGTTGGGAAGTGAACTCGCCCTCCTAAACCCGCAGCTCCTTCCACTTTGGGGTGCTAGAATGAGGAAAAAGCTGAAGGCTGCTAGCCTTCTCACTCCCCACACCCTCACCTCCCTAATCCCCACCCCAGGGCCCTTCAGCAACAGGTTAAGCTGATCTGGATAGAGGGAAGCATATTCAAATAATTAAGAATGTATATAGTTGACCTCTATTCTGTGAGCCCAAGTTATTAGAATCCATAGTTACCTAATTACAATTTCTACCAAAGAGTGGTCACCATGCAAAGAAGTCAATAATCCACGAAAAAAAAATTTTAATTAAAATCTATTCAAAAGCTAGAAATTAATTGGAAAGCATGACATAACCAAGTGCATGCTGCTCTCTTAAAAAATGTGAATTAAAAAAAAAAATCAGTGAGGACAAAATCTGCTTGTGTCAATCCAGGTTGTTCCTCCTATTATAGCAAAGCATATTTTATAACACACTTATATTTCTTCACTGAGGGCCCACTTTCACTCTTTGTTTTTGACCTCTGTGCAAATGAAAGTTGTGAAGCAGTTATTTCATCTGCTGGAGCTGAGGTCTGCATTGCCATTCATCTCCTCATTTCTGGGGCTCTGCATTCAGGCATATGGAGAGAAAACTCTAACAGAGCAGCAGCCCTTGGTCTGAAATCAGCACTTAGAGTATCTACCCACATAGAAACAGATCTTTTTGTGAGGTTGAATGATGCTGATAAAATAATAGATTGGCCTGCTGTGTGGAAGCTATGGAAAGGCAGCTAATGGGGCTCCCACAGGTCCTGGGAACCCAGCTAGCAGCTGCAGCAAGAATCTGATGAAAAAGCAAGATCTAGCTAAGGTGCTATAAGTAAATTAACCCAATACTTAAAGGGGTGTGTGTGCGTGTGTGCACGTGCTGAGAGGCAAAATTAACCGTTAACACACACTAGTTTGATCTATCTAGCTTCTGTTGCAAGTTCTAGCACTGTCTAGCACTCCTTTTGGAAACATGCCCCATGTTTCAACAATACTTTTGCGGAGAGAATGAGCTCCCAGGGACATGGGGGTGTGTATGCCATTAAAACCAATCAATTTCATTGTTAAATTTTACAAATATTTCCATGCAATTGTCAACAGAAATATAATTTTCTGAACAATGTCACACAAATAAAACATATCTTGGAAAACACTGCAGAAGTCAAAATGTCCATTTGGAGTTCCCAATCCTTAGACTTCTCTTTGTGATTTCCAGCTCATTCAGCATCTTAGTAACCACGCAGACATATTCTGCAGCTGGAAATACGAAGGCAACTTCAACATGTCTCTCAGGCCAAGGTTATCCTGTGTTTTTGGGTTTGTCCCTCCTGTCCCGAAAGAAAGAATGCACAGGGAATGTCTCATTTGGATTCGGGAGGTGAAGGTGGTCCTGAGAAGAGTTGGTAACCATGCAGTGAGTACCCCATCAGCCAAACTAAAGTGTGTGTGCATGTATGTGTGCATGTGTGTGTATGAGAGAAAGGGTGGAAGGCAAACCTGCTCTAAGAGGAAAGAGTAAATAGTTCTTGCTAAGGTATGAATAACTGATAAATACAGTCTCACAGTAAAGCCAAGTCTTCACATGTTATTTCTTTTTGTAAGATTTGTAACCACTTCCTAAAGCTTCTTCATTTTGACCAAAAATAGAGTCTTAAGTTAAATGGAAAAAGCTCTAATGCTGGAACACAGATTCTTGGGCTTACTGAGCTGATAAGGGAGATTGCCCTTCTGGGAGCCTGGGGAGGTTATACTGTATGGGTTTCCCTGAAAATGCAACTATTGACTCTGTCTTATTTCAAGTCTTTCCAGGACAGAGGAAAGACTTGTGTGCCTCTCTGCTCTCTGTATAAGGAACAAGAATATTAGTGCAAAATTCAACTTCTCAGAGCACCTGCGTTAGGTCCCAAAAGGGTCAAGCACTGGGATAGTTGATGAGGCAACCAGGGACAATCCAACAGGCTCTAACACATGCCCCTGGGGTGGCCATGCTGCAATCAGCTCACAAGCCAAAAGAACTTGAGTTTGTCCAAAGCTGAGAACAATAGGGCAGACTGGGCAGGCTTGGCCATGCAGAGGCTTTGTGTCATACTCAACATTCCCTCCCTATGAAAGTCTTGGAAACCTGGGGGACATGAAGAACACTAGCAGTCATTCTAGACACTTGGAACTTGGTCCCTCTCCCACATGCATTTCTTGTCTGGTCGTATCAACAAATGTAGGGTTGAGGAAAGATGTGAATGATGGAAGGAACTTTCCAGATAGGAGCGAGGGAGCAGAGCCCAGCATGTAACTGCCTCTTCTATTACCTGCAGCTTGCTCTCTGAGGTACAACCACATCCTCACCATGTGACCAGCATGCCCAAACTCAAATTCTGCCATGGGCAGAATTTGGCAGTACTACTAAGCCACATTGGCAGTACTACTTCTTACTTCCAAGCATATCATGCTGCCCCTAGGAGGTATTCAATAAATGTACTGAATGATAATACCCCACCTTGTGGTGTTTCTTATCTCTCCTATGTGGCTACATCTTGTTTCCCTAGTAGGATCATAAACAAGGACAGCATATAACACTTCACCTGCCTTACACTTCCTCATGGAGCACCATATACAGAGTGCTCTGAGAGACACCAAACCCTTAACACTTTCCCGTGCTTGCATAGATGGGCATTTTCTATTTATGTCTGTTTCTTTATTTACATTATTCTGTACAGTGTGGCCTTTTAAACTTTCACCTACAAACAATGACTGCTAGTATAACACTCCAGCCTCTAAATGGAATTAGTTTCCTCGGTTCTGCTGGAGAGCTGCAAGAGACAGAACATACGATCAATTTTGTATGATATTTTGATAATTCATATCCTGTTACTGAGAAGAATTACCACAGGAAAGGAAGAAAGAGAGACAGAGAGAGAGAAAGATATTGTCTTGTAGATAATAAAAATTTTTCACTCATTTCTTACATTTATCCATTTTCAAGATCACTTTCCATTTTCTTAGTTCTCTTTTCTGAAGTGTTTCTGAGGAAAAATAAAAGACATATTCCCCTTTAGGTAGCCTGTTTGGAATGAACTATTTGAAGGGCAACCCAGCAATGCGTGGGCTTTCATAAGTAACATGACCATCCACCACTTTAAGGAAATACAATATAAATAGATAAAGCAGCTAGCAGGTAATTACATGCATTAAAGAAAGATTCTCCACTTTCCAGGGGAGAATTACTGCAAGCTCCTACTTTGCACTGAACATGAATTTCAACTTTTAAATTTTGATTTGCATAAAACTTTTTGTAACAGAGGTGCACTTACAACAAGAATTTCTCCGAATCCTATTACAATGAGGAGGAGACTGAGGGAGGATCTTCCAGTTCTAGCCACTAATCCAGTGAGATTGTAGCTGCATTTGAAAGGGTGATGTCAAACCACTCTAAGGCTGTGACCCATGGGGTTGTCAGCCAATCAAAGACTCAGTGTGCAGCCGGGCCAGGTCATTTGTTCTCCCAGATCTTATCAGACTTGACTCCTTTTCCCATTAGAACTCCTATTTCTCATTTTCGGCCTCAAGTTTCCTCTACTCACAAATACCCACAATAGAAAGCAGCTTTACGGTCTTCTAATCCACTGATTTTCAAACTTCTTTTAAATCAGAGAATCCTTTCTTCAAATGAAGGCTCACCCCAAAACCCAAGATGTAAAACAGAGCCACTTGGATGTGCTCTGGTCATGTCGCAAAGCCCCACCAGAAGCCCACCTGCTGCACTGACCTGACCTTCTTAGTAAGGACTTCAAGATGGAAATGCCACTCCCTCCATGTACAAATGGAGAATCTGGAGGTTGGGCTCAGTGTTTCTCAGTGAAGATGTTATTGGCGTTTGGGGACAAAAGCAGTCTTTACTGTGTAGGATTGACCTCTGCATGGTAGTCCTTTAACTTCCTCAGCTAAGTGCCTGTTGCCCTCGCATACTTGTGTTGACTAAAATCAGCTACTGAGAGAGAGTCATCTGGTTCCACCTGGGCTGAGAATCACATGGCTCTGAAATGATTTCACCAGGGTTAATCAGAGAGGCAAGGCCAGCATGAACCCAGGTATCCTGATTCCCAGTCTATTGTTCTTTCCTCTCCAGCACATGGACTTTCCTGCCAGCTACAATTTTTTCTGTCCCTCACCCCTTTTAAGCTTTGCTCTAACAGTTGGGGCCCCATCTACTGAAATTCAGCTTCTACTTGTCTGTGAGGCTGCCTTGAACCACTACCATTGCTGCTCTTAATGTAGAAGCCGGGAAAGCTCTTCCATCTGAGGATGGAGATTAGTGTAGACAAAGAAAAGATATCACAAGCACTTCTCAGTTCCTAGTGAGCACAAATTTAAGCCCTGGGCCCATGAACAACATAGCTTCTCAGTGAGATGTGAAATTGCAATGCACTAGCCCAGATGAACTGATTTTTTTTAATTGAAATATAGTTGATTTTGTTTGTTGTATATATATAAACATATAAAATGTTTATAGTGGAACAGGATAGAAAGCCCAGAGATAAACCCATGTACATATGGTCACCTTATCTTTGATAAAGGAGGCAGGAATACACAGTGGAGAAAAGACAGCCTCTTCAATAAGTGGTGCTGGGAAAACTGGACAGGTACATGTAAAAGTATGAAATTAGAACACTCCCTAACACCATACACAAAAATAAACTCAAAATGGATTAAAGACCTAAATGTAAGGCCAGACACTATCAAACTCTTAGAGGAAAGCATAGGCAGAACACTCTAAGACATAAATCACAGCAAGATCCTTTTAGACCCACCTAGAGAAATGGAAATAAAAACAAACAAATGGCCCTAATGAAACTTCAAAGCTTTTGCACAGCAAAGGAAACCATAAACAAGACAAAAAGACAACCCTCAGAATGGGAGAAAATATTTGCAAATGAAGAAACTGACAAAGGATTAATCTCCAAAATGTAAAAGCAGCTCATGCAGCTCAATATCAAAAAAACAAACAACCTAATCCAAAAATGGGCAGAAGAGCTAAATAGACATTTCTCCAAAGAAGATACACAGACTGCCAACAAACACATGAAAGGATGCTCAACATCATTAATCATTAGAGAAATGCAAATCAAAACTACAATGAGGTATCACCTAACATGGGTCAGAATGGCCATCATTAAAAAATCTACAAACAATAAATGCTGGAGAGGGTGTAGAGAAAAGGGAACCCTCTTGCACTGTTGGTGGGAATGTAAATTGATACAGCAACTATAGAGAACAGTATGGAGGTTCCTTAAAAAACTAAAAATAGGACTACCATATGACCCAGCAATCCCACTACTGAGCATATACCCTGAGAAAACCATAATTCAAAAAGAGTCATGTACCAAAATGTTCATTGCAGCTCTACTTACAATAGCCAGGACATGGAAGCAACCTAAGTGTCCATCAACAGATCAATGGATAAAGAAGATGTAGTACATATATCCAATGGAATATTACTCAGCCATAAAGAGAAATGAAATTGAGTTATTTGTAGTGAGGTGGATGGACCTAGAGTCTGTCAGACAGAGTGAAGTAAGTCAGAAAGAGAAAAACAAATACCGTATGCTAACACATATTTATGGAATCTAAGAAAAAAAAAAAAGGTCATGAAGAACCTAGGGGCAAGACTGGAATAAAGACATAGACCTACTAGAGAATGGACTTGAGGATATGGGGAGGGGGAAGGGTGAGCTGTGACAAAGTGAGAGAGTGGCATGGACATATATACACTACCAAATTAAAATAGATAGCTAGTGGGAAGCAGCCACATAGCACAGGGAGATCAGCTTGGTGCTTTGTGACCACCTAGAGGGGTGGGATAGGAAGGGTGGGAGGGAGGGAGTTGCAAAAGGGAAGAGATATGGGGACATATGTATATGTATAACTGATTCACTTTGTTATAAAGCAGAAACTAACACACCATTGTAAAGCAATTATACTCCAATAAAGATGTTAAAAACGAAAAAAGACACATTCACCCCAATGTTCATTGCAGCACTATTTACAATAGCCAGGTCATGGAAGCAACCTAAATGCCCATCGACAGATGAATGGATAAAGAAGTTGTGGTACATATACACAATGGAATATTACTCAGCCATAAAAAGGAACGAAACTGGGTCATTTGTTGAGACGTGGATGGATCTAGAGACTGTCATAGAGAGTGAAGTAAGTCAGAAAGAGAAAAACAAATATCGTATATTAATGCATGTATGTGGAACCTAGGAAAATGGTACACTGGTTTGCAGGGCAGAAGTTGAGACACAGATGTAGAGAACAAATGTATAGACACCAAGGGGGAAAAGCTGTGGAGGGGTGGTGATGGTGGTGTGATGAATTGGGCGGTTGGAATTGACGTGTATACACTGATGTGTATAAAATCGATGACTAATAAGAACCTGCTGTATAAAGAAAATTTTGAATAAAATTCAAAAATTAAATAAAATTTTAAAAATGTTTATAAAAACATTTTATATGTTGTGTTAGTTTCTGGTACATAGCAAAGTGTTTCAGTTTTATATATATATATTCTTTTTCATATACTTTTCCATTATAGGTTACTACAAGATATTGAATATAGTTCCCTGTGCTATACAGTAGGACCTCGTTGTTCATCTATTTGATTTGATTTGATTTGATTTATTTTATTTATTTTTGGCTGCATGCAGGCTTTCTCTAGTTGCGGCGAGCCGGGGCTACTCTTCGTTGAGGTGCACCAGCTTCTCATTGCGGTGGCTTCTCTTGTTGCGGAGCATGGGCTCTAGGCACGTGGGCTTTAGTAGTTGCAGCACACAGGCTCAGTAGTTGTGGCATGCGGATCCTAGAGTGTGCGGACTTCAGTACTTGCAGCACATGGGCTTAGTAGTTGTGGCTTGCAGGCTCTAGAGCACAGGCTCAGTAGTTGTGGTGCACGGGCTTAGTTGCTCTGCAGCCTGTGGGATCTTCCCCAACCAGGGATCGAACTTGTGTCCCCTGCATTGGCAGGTGGATTCCTAACCCCTGTGCCCCCAGGGAAGGCCTGTGTTCATCTATTTTATATATAGTAGTTTGTATCTGCTAATCTCAAACTCCTTATTTATCCCTCCCTGCCCCCTTGATTTTTTTTCTTCTCCCCAAATCATACTGTTTGACTCTAGGTCATCTATATTCTATATAACCTTGCTTCTCATAGATCGCCTTTTGGCTGACATTCTCACCAAACAATTCCTACTTTCTCCATTCAGCAGCTGTATGACTTTCTAAAGGACACCTGGCTTTTCTGACCTCAGTTTCCTCATTTACAAACTGGGGAGAAGCGAAAACTTGCAGGATCCTTGCATGGATTCACTGCAATAATGCATGTACAGTCCCTAGCACTACCAATTGCTTATTAAACGGCTGCTGCCACTGTTCGGATTAACATTGTCACCATTTCCTTGCCTTGGTATAACTTGTTGGAATAAAGTAAATTCCCCTTAGGTAAGCTTCTTAAAGTTGTCACTTGGAGGTAGTTGAACACCCAAATTCTAGATTCCCTGCTCAAAGCTTCCCCTCGGCTTTCAAGCTTGCCCAGTAATGTCAGCCTATTTTGGAAGAAAGTGTTAGAGTCCCCTCTTCCTCCTGTAGTAAGACAGGTAGACATCCCCGTAGTCATCTGGGAGATCTTATTTCCCACTGATACAGGGGTCGGCAAATTTCCAGACCTTTTAAAATAGGTTTTTACTAACAGTCTATCAAGTCTCCAGAGAGAACTATCCTGTCCAAGACAGCCAGGACTCTTTTTTTTACTGACAGTTTGAGCTGTGTGCTTGAAATCATTTTTGACAAGAAAGAAACAGGCTCAAGTACAAAGAAATCACGGACCATCCACAGTGACCAATTTTCAGACTTTAAAATCCACACAAGTGCTTAATTATGCCATACAAAAAAAGAATTTTCATGGAAGTTTGTTGTAAATTTTTGTCTTTTGCTCTCAGTACTCAAGAATCAGTTAAACAATTTCAAAAATCACAGCTGTTAAGTCAAACTAAACCAAACACACTGTTCTGAAATATTTGCCAAAAGTTGTTTCAGCGTACAATTTGCTTCACTGAATCAATTAGGTTTTGCAAAGTTATATTTGTGTAGAGCATCTGTTAGATACCTGTTTAAAATCTATCCATATGGTTAGTGTTTTAAATGATATATACAAATGTTAAGTGTATATATGAAAAAGTACCCTTTATTGAAAAAATAGTTAAAACCCAATAAATCATAACAAATTCAATATTACATTCCATGTTGGGATTCTTTGGGTCGATCAGATTCAGCAGCACTTCTTAATAGAAAGCTTTCACGTGTTTCTGAGGAAATTGTGCCCAAGGAAAGACTGGTGCAGTTTCCCTAGCTACATTTCCTTGCTCTTTTTCTCCTCAATGAAACAATAATTATTCAATTAATCTTGTCAACAAGTGGAGGCTGGTTTCATTTCAGTTGTTTACTAATTATTATTGGGTAGATCTTTATATCCTTGAAAACGTTGTCCAATTGCGACAAGCTACTAATGAAGCAAGACTTGGTTAATTAGGTAATAAGAGCAATTAGCTTGTCAGCAGTTAATTCCAACAGTCCCTAGAGAACTGCTACATTTAGGGATATGTATCTCAGGAGCTATTGACCTCTAAACCTTCCTCCTTTGCTGTCACTGCAGTTTAATGGAAAGTCATTTATTTTGTCAGGCTAATAACTGAGGTAATGAAGTAGCCTATGGCTCTGGCTTGCTACTCTGTTTTTCTCTTGCTAATTTTAGAAAGTTTAAAAATAGATGAATGGGTCTATTTTGGATATCATTAAAAGAGGAAACCCAAGGTGGGACTTTACAGAATCCATGGAGCACCCGCTGACCACCCCCAAAGCTATCTGGAGCTCATTAGTCCTTACAGAGCTTTCTCTGCCAAAGAAAAGTTGGTTGTGAAATTTTAAATTCAAAGACTTTTAAAAGCCAAATCAATTTTGTTTGAAAATTTGATTTAACGGGATGGCGGAGGATAATTCTGGAATTTATTCTCATTTCCATGTTTACTGATAGAGACTGTCTTTAAAAAGTGATGGAATTGGGTGATTCATTTGTAGCTTTTTGTGTTGCAGGGAGATGAACGAGGCTGGAATGAGGATTACTTTTCATAATAGATCTTAGAAAATATCTTAGGACAACTTGACAAGCTTGACTTTGCCAAAGAGTAAATTTAAGCTAAGATAATATGATTGTTCTAATATTGGACCTTCCATTTTCAGTGTAACTTCTGTGTAGAACATTCCCTCCACCTCTAGACAGTGGCTGAATCTGACTGAGACTGAGACCAAGTCTGAGGCTGAGATATTTCACGGAACCAATTTGCTATTTCTGGTCTCCTCATTCCTACAAAAAGTTGGGAGAGGAAAGTGCAAGCCTTTCCTCTTAGAAGTCCACAGGCCCTGGTCTGTCTACCCCATGGCATATTTCAGAGCTTCACTTACTTCATCTTAATTTTTCTCCTTGGGAGCATTGTGCAAAACTCTTCTAAGCTTAAGCCATTATACCAACTACAAAGGATAAAAAAGGAACATGAAAGTGGAAACAAAAATGAAGGCAACTAATCCTATCTCATCTCATAGTTTTCCTGAAGTTGTCACCAATATTAGAGGTAACAGTATGGATCTTGTTGGAATTCAAGATGCCCAATAAATAGTACTCTCCCTTACCCTCTTGAGTTCTGAACCAAATAAGAAATAAGTCAAAAGGGTAAGGTGGATTAGAACTCATATTACCTTTATTTTAAATTGATAGAATTCAGTTTAGATTTTACTACACTTTCAAGGGAAATTACCTCAATATTTTAAAGAATTAACAAAATTTAATACTGTTTAAAACATCATATTAGAGAACGTGGTTGTTGTAGGAGTATGGCTTCTATCCAGACAGGCAGGCTTCCTAATAGAACTAAACCCCAGAATTAGAAAAACTTACCCACCCGGTGTGTGGACCACATCACCTGGGAAAACTGCTGGCATAAACCAAGGAGCTGAGCCAAAGATGTGCTTCTGCTGGTGGCTGTATGCTAGAGAGGAAAGAGTTGGCTTTACATGTCCAACTTCACTTTCCAAACTCAGGAATAAGATTAAGGCACTCCTCAAGGGAGCAGTAGGAGGGGGCAGGAATACAGGTGTGTTTCCTAAGTAGAATTCCCTCCACTGGAGTAGGGAAGGACTCTTCCTTCCAACAGATGTTATAGATGTAGGTTTTTTTATATGATTCCATTTTGGTGATTCATTAAGAAATTAAGAGTATAGTAAAATTGAAATTAAACCTCATTAATTTTAAAATAAGGTGATTTACAACTTCAAATTGTCAATAAACAAAGAATCTATAAAGCAAATTAACAGTGTCTTTAGAATTTGTGAAGGACCATTTTGATTCCATAAGAGAATATACTAATTTGAAGTCACTTCAAAGTGACTAATTTAATTTCAAAGTCACTAATTTAAAAGGGACCATCCTAATTATAAAATATTGTTAAATCTGTTAAAGTAACTCATATAGGCATAGGTATGTTGTTCTTACCAGAATAGTGAAAATGCTGAACAGAACTATCTCAATTATTTTATTTTACTTCTTGATATGCATATATTCTACCAACATACTCTACCTTCAGCTTACTAATAAGACTGAAAGGAAAAGGAACTCTGGGTTGCCCCATATTTCCCTTTCCTTCTGTGCCATCATGTTCAGCATAAGTCATTGACACAGAGGGGTAATATGAGGAAAAGAAGATATGATAGGCTTCCCAGGTTGTTTTTGTTTCCTACAACAGCACTGCTGCCTTCTTGTGTATGACACAAGTTCTCTTTTAAACAGAAAGTGTGGTTTGGGGAGCTGTTAGCATACCACCCTGCCCACAAGCTCTGCCGCTCAGTCCTTGATGTAACACACTTACCTTATACTTGCTTTGAGTTTCGCTGAACTCCCATGCTGCATGAGTGCACCAGAGTTCCGTGCCCACGGGGCATTGTGAACACTGCCTACAAATGGGACAGCTAGGAAGCGTGGGACTTACACTGCACATACCCCCTCTGCTCAAATGCATGCTTTATTGTCCCATCAGACTTCATGCATGAAACACAAGTTCAAAGATAAAATTAAGAATTTCAAAACAGAGACAGCAGAGAAATAAAACAAGTGTGGGCACTTTTGGGCACAGGACCATGTGCAGTGGCACAGGTCACATGCCCATGAAGCAAGCCCTGGAGAGAAGGTTGGACCTAAGGGAATTCAGGCCACAGATTAGCAGCAAGGAAGGCTGAATTCCAGGATAGTGGTCTGAAAGGGAGGGACAAGTGGTGGAACAACTCCTTATTCTTGTTTTAAGCAACTACTCTCACTTTTACCAGGATGTTAGAGTACCAATGATAAATGGGCCTTGTACCAACACAACACCAGGCTGGCAAGAGTGTTAGAGGTGACTTACTCCTCAATAAATACGAAGTAATTCTTCTCAAGTTGTTATTCAGAGTTGTATGGACCCAATTTAGCCTTTGTGCTAAATTACATTCCACTATGCACAAAAGTAGGTGAGTTTTTGCTACATTTTTGTGGGCATTTGGCAATAACTAGTCTGGTTAAATAAAAGTTTATTATAATTTCTCAACTGATTTAGTAAAATTGGTATAAATGTTAGCTTTGGTAAATTAAACAGCTTTCAAAGTACTTTAAATTCATTACCTTTAGAGTTTACAAAGTGCTTTTACCTACCGAATCCCCCATTTAACCCCCATAATAACCCTGTGAGATAGAATAGGCAGACATTTTTATCACTGTGTATGGGTGTGTTTACCAGAACTATCAATTGGATTACATGAACCTACATCCCTCCATGGCCTCACCTGATTGGAAAGGTGGAAGCACTTAATGGAAGGAAATCAGACCATAAGCTAGACCTAGTGTGACAAGACTCTAAAAGATGAACTGGGCCAATTTGATGTATCTCTCAACAGAGGTAAGGTAATTTGTCAAATACAGACCTTGTTGTACAACTCATACTGAGTCTCAACATTTCTAAAATAGATCTATTGAGACATTTCCTCAAATTGCCCCCTTCTCTGTCTTCTCCATCTCAGTAAAGAGCACTTCCATCCACTTGTTTGTTCAGCCAAACGTAGGAGTCATCCTTGAGTCCTCCTTTTCCCTCCAACCAATCTCTCAGCAAGCTCTGCCAGTTCTATTGATAGCTTTAGTCTATCTGCTTCTTTTCAACTCTACTGCCCACCCTCTGGCCCAAGCTACCATCATCTCTTGCCTACTTTGCAATATCCTCAAAGGTGGTCTGCCTGCTTCCAATCTTGCCCCATTGTAATCCATTCTCCACACGACAGCCATTGTGAGCTTTATAAAATGTAAATAAATCATGTCACTTATATGCCTAAAAATTTTAGAGGTTCTTCAGAGTTCAAGAGCTCATTGTCCTCATACAGACTGAAAGTGAGGGGATGGAAAAAGATATTCCATGCAAATGGAAATCAAAAGAAAGCTGGAGTAGCAATTCGCATATTAGACAAAATAGACTTTAAAATAAACACCATTGCAAGAGACAAAGAAGGACACTACATAATGATCAAGAGATCAATCCAGGAAGAAGATATAACAATTGTAAATATTTATGCACCCAACATAGGAGCACCTCAATACATAAGGCAAATGCTAACAGCCATAAAAGGGGAAATGGACAGTAACACATTCATAGTAGGGGACTTTAACACCCCACTTTCACCAATGGACAGATCATCCAAAATGAAAATAAATAAGGAAACACAAGCTTTAAATGATACATTAAACAAGATGAACTTAATTGATATTTATAGGACATTCCATCCAACAACAACAGAATACACTTTCTTCTCAAGTGCTCAAGGAACATTCTCCAGTATAGATCATGTCTTGGGTCACAAATCAAGCCTTGGTAAATTTAAGAAAATTGAAATTGTATCAAGTATCTTTTCTGACCACAAGGCTATGAGACTAGATATCAATTACAGGAATAAATCTGTAAAAACTACAAACAAATGGAGGCTAAACAATACACTACTTAATAACCAAGAGATCACTGAAGAAATCAAAGAGGAAATCAGAAAATACCTAGAAACAAATGACAATGGAAACACGACAACCCAAAACCTATGGGATGCAGCAAAAGCAGTTCTAAGAGGGAAGTTTATAGCAATACAATCCTATCTCAAATAAACAACCCAACCTTACACCTAAAGCAATTAGAGAAAGAAGAACAAAAAAACCCCAAAGTTAGCAGAAGGAAAGAAATCATAAAGATCAGATCAGAAATAAATGAAAAAGAAATGAAGGAAATGACACCAAAGATCAACAAAACTAAAAGCTGGTTCTTTGAGAAGATAAACAAAATTGATAAGCCATTAGCCAGATTCATCAAGAAGAAAAGGGAGAAGACTCAAATCAATAGAATTAGAAATGAAAAAGGAGAAGTAACAACTGACACTGCAGAAATACAAAGGATCATGAGAGATGACTACAAGCAACTATATGCCAATAAAATGGACAACCTTGCCCAGGAAGAAATGGGCAAATTCTTAGAAAAGCACAACTTTCCAAGACTGAACCAGGAAGAAATAGAAAATATAAACAGACCAATCACAAGCACTGAAATGGAAACTGTGATTAAAAATCTTCCAAAAAACGAAAGCCCAGGACCAGATGGCTTCACAGGTGAATTCTATCAAACATTTAGAGAAGAGCTAACTCCTATCCTTCTCAAGCTCTTCCAAAGTATAGCAGAGGGAGGAACACTCCCAAACTCATTCTACGAGGCCACCAACACCCTGATACCAAAACCAGACAAAGATGTCACAAAGAAAGGAAACTACAGGCCAATAACTAATGGACATAGATACAAAAATCCTCAAAATACCAGCAAACAGAATCCAACAATACATTAAAAGGATTATACACCGTGATCAAGTGGGGTTTATCCCAGTAATGCAAGGATTCTTCAGTATACGCAAATCAATCAATGTGATAAACCATAGTAACAAACTGAAGGAGAAAAACCATATGATCATCTCAATAGATGCAGAAAAAGCTTTTGACAAAATTCAATACCCGTTTATGATAAAAATGCTCCAGTAATTAGGCATAGAAGGAACTTACCTCCACATACTAAAGGCCATATATGACAAACCCACAGCAAACATTGTTCTCAATGGGGAAAAACTGAAACCATTTCCACTAAGATCAGGAATAAGACATGGTTGCCCACTCTCACCACTATTATTCAACATAGTTTTGGAAGTTTTAGCCACAGCAATCAGAGAAGAAAAAGAAATAAAATGAATACATATTGAAAAAGAAGAAGTAAAACTGTCACTGTTTGCAGATGACATGATACTATACATAGAGAATCCTAAAGATGCTACCAGAAAACTACTAGAGCTAATCAGTAAATTTGGTAAAGTTGCAGGATACAAAATTAATGCACAGAAATCTCTTGCATTCCTATACACTAATAATGAAAAATCTGAACGTGAAATTAAGAAAACACTCCCATTTACCACTGCAACAAAAAGAATAAAATACTTAGGAATATATCTACCTAAGGAGACAAAAGACCTGTATGCAGAAAACTATGACATTGATCAAAGAAATTAAAGACGATACCAACAGATGGAGAGATATATCATGTTCTTGGATTGGAAGAATCAACATTGTGAAAATGACTCTACTACCCAAAGCAATCTACAGATTCAATGCAATCCCTATCAAACTACCAATGGCATTTTTCACAGAACTAGAACAAAAATTTGCACAATTGGTATGGAAACATAAAAAACCCCGAATAGCCAAAGCAATCTTGAGAAAGGAAAACGAAGCTGGAGGAATCAGGCTCCCTGACTTCAGACTATACTACAAAGCTACAGTAATCAAGACAGTATAGTACTGGCACAAAAACAGAAATATAGATCAATGGAACAGGATAGAAAGCCCAGAGATAAACCCATGCACATAGGGTCACCTTATCTTTGTTAAAGGAGGCAAGAATATACAATGGAGAAAAGATAGCCTCTTCAATAGGTGGTGCTGAGAAAACTGGACAGCTACATATAAGAGAATGAAATTAGAGCACTCCCTAACACCATACACAAAAATAAACTCAAAATGGATTAAAGACCTAAATGTAAGGCCAGACACTATCAAAGCCATAATAACACCTCACTCCTGTTAGAATGGCCATCATCAAAAAGACAAGAGATAACAGACACTGGCATGAATGTTGAGAAAAGGGAACTCTTGTGCACTGTTGATGGGAATGTGTCTTGTACAGCCACTATGGAAAACGGTATGAAGAATTCTAAAAAAATTAAAAATAGAACCACCGTGTGATCTGGAAACTCCAGTTCTGGGACTATATCCAAAGGAAATGTAAACACTAACTTGAAAAGATATCTGCACCCCCATGTTCATAGCAGCATTGCTTGCAATAGCCAAGACATGGAAACAACCTAAGTGTCCATTGATGGATAAATGGGTAAAGAAGTTGGCATATATACATACAATGGAATATTATTCAGCTATAAAAAAAATGGCAATATGGGTGGACTTGAAGGCATTATGCTAAGTGAAATAAGTCAGATAGAGAAAGATAAATACTATATGATCTCACTTATATGTGGAATCTAAAAAAAGAAACTAAACAAAAAACCAAAACAAACAAACAAAAAAACCCACACCAAATTTATAGAAAAGAGATCAGATTTGTGGTTACAGAGGCGGAGGGTGGGAGCAGGGGAAACTGGAGGAAGGTGGTCAAAAAGTACAAATTTCCGGTTATAAGTTAGAGAAGTACTAGGGGTGTAATGTCAACAACATGATGACAATAACTAAGGCTGCCCTGTGATATATAGGAAAGTTGTTAGAGGGTAAATCCTACGAGTTCTTATCACAAGGAGAACATTTTTTTCCTTTTATCTTTTCTTCTTTTTATTGTATCTATATGAGAAGATGGATGTAAGCTGACCCTATTGTGGTAATCATTTCACAATATATGTAAATCAAACTCTCATGCTATATGCCCTAAATGTATACAGTGGTATAAGTCAATTATTTCTCAATAAAACTGAGGGGAAAATTGCCTGGGTCCAGGAGGCTAAGTCACTATGAATGGTCATCCTAGATGACCTGTCCAATCCTGTGGCCAGCAAGCCTGGCACAGTGACAACACACGAACCTGGCACAGTGACAAAAAAAACACACAAAGCCCACTTGGAATGGGTAAGGTGTGACTTCCCCAAGAGATGCTGGCAGAGGAAAGTGACCTATCCTCTGCTACTCTATTCCAGCCACCTCCCAAATGCCTTTCAAGTCCCTGCACACACCATGTTCTTCTATATGATCAGTGATTTGCACATGCCCCTGCCTTGGATTCCCTTCTCTCTTAGCTTCCTGGTGAACTTGAGATAAGATGGTTAATCTCAAAGCACTCCATGCATACCTCCACCACAGCCAGCTCACTGCCCTGGGTTCTTTATCTTTGTCTACATCTGTCTTGCTCAGACTGTGAGCATCTTGACTTCAAGGACAGTGAGTGGGTGTTCAACAAATAGGTGTTTCACAAACAAATGGATGTGTGACTATTTCACATTCAAAGGTCCCACAGCTAATGAATTACAGAGCCAAGATTAGAACCCAGTGTATTTCCCTTGGCCCAGTATTCAAAACTTGTGTAGCATTATAATTATATTAGACTTTTATGAAGAAAAGCTGTAACTTTCTCAGCTATTGCAGGAATAGCCTTAGTTTGGGCATTAATATTGAGAAAAAGAAAAACAACTCTCCACTGAATAAATAAATACAAAAGGCCTTAGAATGTTTTGCTGAAGTAAATTGTATTATTGGAGTTGTGATAACTCAGGAAACTTTTCTATTTTAAGCTCTTTTCACAGCCCTTCCAACAGTCAGTATTTCTTGTAAACGTTTATCCAGTGAGCACTTATTTAATGGATACTAAATAGGACTCTGATTGTACTAGTGACTGGGGACAAAAAGATAAGCAAGGCATCCCCTGCCATTGAGGAGACACAGTCAATGAAGAAATCAGACACAGCAGCCTATATGATCCTTTAACATCAGATAAATCATGTCACTCTTCTGTTCAAAACCGCCCCCTAGTTTTCCTGCCAATTTGTGGTTATCTCCAGACTCCTCATCACGACCTACAAAACCCTCACAGCATGGCCTCCCCCTACCTTTCTGACCTCATCTCCCACCACTCTAGCACAACCAGCTTTCTGCCTCAAGTCCTTGAACTCTTTCTCTGCCTGAAATGTCCTTCCCCAGGTATCCACAGTTAAGTCCCTTACTTCCTTTATAGTTCTCAAATGTCTTCTTATCAAAAAGGGCTTTCCTGACCAGACTCCCCATCACCCAGTTCCCAGCATCATTCTCTAACCCTGCACCTGGTTTTCTTTATATTCAAGCACTTACTACTAACTGACATATGTTTATTTTTTTATGTTAGCGCTCTCTCTCTCTCTCTCTCTCTCACACACACACACACACACACACAGACACATACACAGACACACACACACACACAGACACACACACACGATTGTAAGCTTCATTAAATAGGAATTTGCTGTTTTATTCATATTCAACAAATAGTTGAGTGACTGAATGAATGAATACCGAATATTTTTTATTTTATTGAAGTATAGTTGATTTACAATGTTGTGTTAATTTCTGTTGTACAGAAAAGTATTCAGTTATACATATATATATATTCTTTTTCATATTCTTTTCCATTATGATTTATTACAGGATACTGAATATAGGTCCCTGTGCTATACAGTAGGACCTTGTTGTTTATCCATTCTATATATAATAGTTTGCATCTGCTAATCCAAACTCCCAATCCATCCCTCTCCCAACCCCCTCCCCCTTGGCATCCACAAATCTGTTCTCTATGTCTGTGAGTCTGTTTCTGTTTTGTAGATAAGTTCACTTGTGTTGTATTTTAGATTTCACATATGTGATATCATATGGTATTTGTCTTTCTCTTTCTGACTTACTTCACTCAGTATGACAATCTCTAGGTCCATCCATTAGCTGCAAATGGCATTTATTCTTTTTTATGGCTGAGTAATATTCCATCATATATATATACATACACACACACACACACACACACACACACACACACACACATACATATATCACATCTTCTTTATCCATTCATCTGTCGATTGACAGGTAGGTTGCTTCCATGTCTTGGCTATTGTAAATAGTGCTGCTGTGAACATAAGGGTACCTATATGTTTTTGAATTATAGTTTTTTCCAGATATATGCCCAGCAGTGGGATTGCTAGATCATATGGCAACTCTATTTTTAGTTTTTTGAGGAACCTCCGTACTGTTTTCCACAGTGGCTGTAGCAATTTCCATTCCTACCAACAGTGTAGGAGGGTTCCCTTTTCTCCACACCTTCTCCAGCGTTTGTTATTTGTAGACTTTTTAATGATGGCCATTCTGACCGGTGTGAGGTGATACCTCATTGTAGTTTTGATTTACATTTCTTTAATAATTAGTGGTAATGAGCATCTTGTCATGTGCCTATTGGCCATCTGTATGTCTTCTTTGGACAAATGTCTATTTAGGTCTTCTGCTTATTTTTGATTGGGTTTTTTTTGTTGTTATTGAGTTGTATGAGCTGTTTGTACAATTTATTTTGGAAGTTAAGCCCTTGTTGGTCATATCATTTGCAAATATTTTCTCCCAGTCTGTAGGTTGTCTTTTCATTTTGTTTATGGTTTCCTTTACTGCACAAAAGTTTATAAATTTGATTAGATTGCATTTGTTTCTTTTTGCTTTTATTTCTATTGCCTTGGGAGACTGACCTAAGAAAACATTGGTACGATTTATGTTAGAGAATGTTTTGCCTATGTTCTCTTCTAGCTTTATGGTGTCATGTCTTATATTTAAGTCTTTAAGCCATTTTTGAGTTTATTTTTGCATATGGTTTGAGGGTATGTTCTAACTTCATTGATTTACATGCAGCTGTCAAGCTTTCCCAACACCACTTGCTGAAGAGACTATCTTTTCCCTATTGTATATTCTTGTCTCCTTTGTTGAAGATTAACTGACCATAGGTGTGCTCTCTATTGTGTTCCATTGATCCATATGTCTGCTTTTGTGCCAATACCATGCTCTTTTAATTACTGTAGCTTTGTAGTATTGTCTGAAGTCTGGAGTACCCAGTATTTTAATACAAACGTTTTCAAAATACACTGTACTCAATTACAACAATCATTCTCTTAAACTGCACTGATGATAGCTCTTACTAATGAGAACTGAATTCCAATGTTTAGGCTAGGGCCTGGCTCCAGTTGATGAGGTATTTCTTATTTCTACTGAACCATTAACGACAAGACACTGGATCAGATGTTGAGAAGGGCACCAATGGGATTAAAATAAGATTCAGAATTTAGGAGACTTTGGTCCAGTAGAAGAGAGAAAATCCACCTCTGATCATACAAATGCAGTCAGTAATAGGAGTCTAAAGACAGAGCATGTCATGAAGTCTCAGAAGAGAGAAAGAGAATTCTTGTTGGGAGGATCAGAGAAGACCTGAAGGATGAACTGATGTTTCACTTAAGCATTGAGGAATAGGTAGACACAGGAGAATAACAACTGCCCACAGAAGAGACACAGAAAACAAAGCCATGGGAGCACAAGAGAAAGTCTAGTCTTCCTTGACTCATGCTAATGGGAGTAGAGAATATAAAGATATAATGATCCTTTGAGATCATAGAAACCTGTGAATATGCTGAATAGTTTGGAGAGATGGGCCTCGTGGACAAATCTAACATTTTAAAAACTGGTTCTTTAGCAAAATTGAAATATCAATACTTACTTATAGAGTTCTAACAAAATAACATATTTGAAAGCACTGCCACATACTATATTTCATTAATCCTGGTTTTTGTTTGCTTATTATTCAGAAGACATTGTCTATTTATGGAAACAATTTGAACAAAGAAATGACATAATCAGAGCTTTTTCTTACTGTCAAATTACCTGAGAGATCTGGTACGATTTGGTCCTCCCTTGATCAGATGTTTTTGAAATGCCAGACTCAATTTCCTATTCCCCTACATGTCAACCAAAGACCTAATGATAACATTAGCCTCTTCTTCATATGCAAATGGACATTCAAAAACGTTTTTGAAAAAGTTATGAGGTGGTAAAACCAAACTGCCTGGGTTTGATGCTGCCTCTTCTATGCAATAACTGTGTGACCTTGCCCAGGACACTTGACTTCTCCATGCCTAGTGGTTGGTGCTGTGAGAATTAAATAAGATACTGTGTATCACGTACTTAGCACAGAGCCTGGCATACAGCAAATGGTCAGTAAATATTAGTTATTGTGATGCCATTGATGTTCTCTTAGATCCTAACTAGATAAGGATATAAAATTTAGTAATTTGGTCTTTATGATTTTTATTAATAATTTAAGCTATAAAAATTGGAGATTTGAACAGTATGATGCACCTAAGTTTGAAAGATATGAAAAATTGGACTTCATCAAAATTAAAGACCTTTTTGTATCAAAGGACATTATCAAGAAAATGAAAAGACAACCTATAGAATGGGAGAAGATATTTGCAAACCATATATCTGATAAGGGTCTGATATCCAGAATATATAAAGAACTCTTACAACTCAACAACAAGAAGATAAACAATTCAATTTTTAAATGGGCATTAAAAATTGACATTAACAGACATTACCCCAAAGAAGATATACAAATGGCCAATAAGCACATGAAAAGATGATCAACATCATTAATGATTAGAGAAATGCAAGTCAAAACCATAATGAGATACTGCTTCACAGCCACTAGGTTGGCTATAATTTAAAAAAAACAGAAATAACAAGTGTTAGTGAGGATATACCTTGCTGGGGGTGATATAAAATGGTTCAACTGCTGTGGAAAACAATTTGATAATAAAGTTTAACTCATAAAGTTAAACATAGAATTACTGTATAATCAATCAATTCTACTCCTGGGTAAATACCCCCCAAAAATTGAACTTAGGTACTCAAACAAATACATGTACAAACTTGTTCATAGCAGCATTATTCAAACTAACTAAAATGTGGAAACAGCCCAAATATCCATCAACTGATGAATGGATAAACAAGTCATGATACATACAGGCAATGGAATATCATTCATCCATAAAAAATGAAGTACTGATATATGCGTGCCACAATGTGGATAAACCTAGAAAGGCTAAGTAAAAGAAGCCAGACACAAAAGATCACATATTGTATGATTCCATGTATATGAAATATCCAGAACAGGTAAACCCACAGAGACAGAGAGCAGATTGGTGGTTGCCAGGGGCTGGGAGAAGAGAGGAATGAGGAGCAGCTGCTTAATGGGGACAGGGATTCCTTTTGGGGTGAAGAAATTCTGGAACTGTATAAAGGTGGCAGATGCACAACACTGTGGATATTCTAAATGCCACTCAATTGTTAATTTCTAAGAAGTTAATTTTACCTTATGTAAATCTCATTTCAAAGAAATATGAAAGCAAAATGATTATTTCCATAAAAATGTTAGAATTACAGTCTTTTCTAATTTGTCCCATTTTGTAGTCGCATAGCATATGTTTCCTCCATCATAGCATACTAGTCCCTGTGTTCTATTTTATTTTGTATGCACATCTACCACAGGGCTCAGTAAACTATGGCCCACAGGCCGAATTTGGCCCACTGCCTATTTTTGTGTGGCCCACAAACTAAGAATAGTTTTCACATTTTTAAATGGTTGAAAAAAATCAAAGCAAGAATAATATTTTGTAACACATGAAAATAAAATACAAAATTCAAATATGTGTCCATTTATAAAGTTTTATTAGAACATGGTGACTCTCATCTTTTGTGTATTGTCAATGGCTACTTTCATTCTACAGTAGTTGACAACAGAGATTATATGGCCTGCAAAGCCAAAAATATTTACCATCTGCCCCTTTACAGAAAATGTTTTTGACCCTTCATCTATATTAGATGATAAACCTTTAAGGGGAAGAAGTAGCTCAAGTTCCTAGCCTAATGATTTGTATATCCCAGAGTTTTGATAAATACCTCTTACTTTAACACCACTGTAAATTTTTTAGTATTCAAATGTGTGCCACAGGATTCCTGCTTCTATGTGCTAATAAAATTGAAAGCACTAATTTCCTTATATTTCTACAAAGTTTGACACTTACCTAGTTTGATATTTAGCATATGAATTCTACAAAAGATTTTTTAACAGAAATTCCATGCTGCAGTAGGAATTTATCATACCCAAAAAGAGAAGTAATTTTGCAGTCTTTCTAAAAAATATATAAAATAGGTGTTCATGTTGAAATCTTGAAAATTATGCTAATGTGCCATTCAAACTTTAGATGTCAGTACATAAAACTATGTTAGTTTTCTAGCACAAAAATAAATTAAGGATTAAAAAGTTCTGATCCCTGGCATTCCACTCTTGAGGATAAATTCAAAACTGGTATAACATTAGTTTTAAAAAAAAGCTTCTATATTTAACATTTAATTTATGAGGAGATATAGAATTCTGTTATTGGTTTTACAAAGTGAGACACCACATATGTTCAGGAGAGTATAGGTAAAGATGTAAACACTAAACATTCCAACAGTAGATTTGAAGGAAAAAAGAAGCAAAAATAACATTAGAGACTAGCTCTTTTTCGATTGTAGGTGACAAATGAGCCAACATCTTTGTAAGATAAAATGATACTAAGCAGAAATCACTTAAGTTTCTCAGACATTTTTCTATAGCAAAATTTCTTCCTTCTCTGACTTTTAATATCTTTCACTACTTATATGTCTCTATTTTGCTCAGAAGATTGTCTGAGTTGCATGGGACTGTTGGTATAATCAATTTAGCAATCAATTCAGTGACATTGATGTTGAGTAAAGAATAGCCTATTGGGAGTTCTGAGATCTCAACCAGAAGCCAAGTGACCTTGAGCCTGTTCTTTTACTTTTCATCATCTATGATAAAGAAGGTGACTCCGTGGTTTCTGAGCCTCTTCCATTCTAACATCCTGGGTGGCTAAATAATAAGTTAAATTTATTTTTGACATTGTGATTGACAAGTTATTCAACAGATTTAGGTGCATCACATTTTTTATAATAATATATAGATTTGGGCCTTTGTATTTCTTCTTTATCAAATAATTTATGTGCACCTACTAGTGTAGTAGCCCTATATTTAGTAGGACAATGTAAAAGAGTTTTCAAAAGGTGAAAAATCTATACATGTAAATTATTATTATTAAATAAAATCATACAATATTAGGGTTAGGAAGTTATGAAGTTCACCTACATGACTTTTTCACTTCACAGATGAGAAAACTGGATAAGATTTGGAGTAAGTGCTAGAGATTTGAGCTTTGCCATTATTCTATGTTGCCCCAGTTACAGCTAAAAAATGCATTCCAAATCCTTGCTGTTCCTGCAGTATTTGCCTGTATTGGCTTCCTCAATCATAATGTTTTTCAGGCAATATTCTATTTTCTCACACTCTTACTTTTTTATTCCCATGGCTTGATTTCAACCTAGTCTCTGTGTCTGCAAAACATTGCATTCCCTGGTTGGGTTTATCAAACAGTTATATCTAAGTAGTATATTTATATTTCATCCAAGCATAAGAAGTATATGGCTCATTAGAATTCAGGGATAATAACATAAGGTGAAGAAAAATAAACAAAGATGAAATAAGGGGGAAATTTTTTTCTTATCTCAACCATTTTGATGTCAGATTCTTCTTCAAAACTATGGTTTTTTAAAGGGGAATAAATTAATCTGGCAAATTATATCTAGTTAACCAGAAAGTCAGCAACAGTAGCAAGATACTTCTGGCAAGAGTCCATTCACTCAGTCATGTTCAGCAAACATTTATGGAGCCCTAAAAATAGCAAGCCAATTTAGGAGATCCTGACTGAAATGAACAGATTAATGAGTCCCTTCCTTTCTAGGAAAAAAGTTAAGAAATAATCATTATAACTCAAATTTATTGACTCCTTACTATGTGCCAGGCTGTGTTCTGAGTATCTTACATGAATTATCCCTTTTGATATTTACAACAAGATGTTATATATTATATTGATATCAAGACTAAATGAGATCCTTGACTAAGCTTCTCAACCAAGCCTGGAGCATTTTTGATTCTCACAACATATTAATTTCCTCTCTGTCCTCCTTTTATTTCACAGGAGACATCAATATCTTTCCTTCTAGAAAATATCTCCCAGATAGAAGTGGATTTCCAGAGCTAAATGAATAATACAACCAAAAGTACCTGCTGACTGAACGTAAGAAATATCCCTGAATCCAAAGGGCAGCTTAGATAGAGAAGTGAAATGAAGCTCAGCTGAAGGCAGAAATGGAACAAATGCTCATCTGAGGCACCAGGGATGGATTAACACAAGAGATGCCTGGAGATGGGAGGTAAACAGAGAGATTCTACCATAAAGCGCTGAGACAAGAAGAGGTCTGGGCTCTGCTTAGTCATGAAAAGGCTCATACAGTTGGGGAGGCCTGGCTCCAGGGAACACACTGAAGGAAGCGTGGGCAGAGGCACAAATGACAGATTTTGGAGCTTGTCTCATGATGCCCCAGCCTAGAGCCTTCAGAGCATGGCTTCCAGAACCACAGCAGACCAACACTTTCCACAGAGATGGGGAGGAAGTTGCTAGAACAAACACTGTCCTGAAACTTGCCCCAAATCTGAACCTAATCAAACCCCAATGTTTTCTTGAGGTTAGAAAAGGCCTGGCTTAGCATTTTTAAAACAATATCTATTTGCCTTTTGTCTCCCATTTGTAGCCAGAAGTGGAAGTTCTAAAAACCCATTAAAAACTTTGGGTTTTATTTTGTATTTATTTCTTTACTATATGCTTTCCCAGCCAAAACCAGAAAATGCTGGGACGGCACAAGCTCATTCTCCTGAGATATCCAGATCAAAGTTGTTTGGAACTGCCTTGGCTAAGCGACTGAATTTTTCCATTCTTATCCAAACCAATGCTTCAAACCCTTGCAATTTACTCATATGCATCCACCTTCTCAAGTGTTCTGAGGCATTTCTTTCAGCACACATGTTGGCCTTCAAAGGGTAATAAGCAATTGTGTGCTGGCAAAAGTTGCATTTTCAAGTTTGTACCCCCGTACCATCATCCAACAAAGTGAACAAGAACTTCTGGCAACTTTGTCCACTCTCTACATATTCCATACAGAGTCAAAGTATAGGAAAATATAGGAAAAGCAACATTAAAGACCCTCTTGCAGAGAAATGTATTATTTTCAGAGTATTTTGCACTGCTAAATTATCCTCTTCCTTAAGTATAGAACTCACTTTGGCCAAGTAAAATTGTAAGACAACTCATGTCATCCAACCTGCAAATTTACCGGAAAACTGGTCTCATTCCTCTCTTAAGGCCTTAGAGAGATGTCCCTTGGCAGGGGGCAGTCACCCAAATTTGCCCTATCAGAAAATTTGCATGTTGTTGGATAACCCATAGTTTACATTTATTACTCTATAAGTCATCCTTATTCTAAATGACTTTGATCCATAGGTACGTTACCTTTCAGGAAATTATTGAGTACAATGTGTCGCATGCCACAATCTTAATTTTGTCTTCACAAAAAATACAGTTTATCTATAGTGATTTTGCTGTGGCAATTCTTACCTTGATTTTCTTTTTTCCATGGGATACAAGAGCAAACTAGAGTTTGTGTTACCAAAAAATCAACTCTCAGGGTACTCCACATTTTCAATAGGATGAAGAAAATGTATGATGCTGCCCTACTCAAAGCTGCTGAGAAAACATCACAGTAATGCCCGTCCTTGCCTGTGACCTGTTTTAGCCTCAGCTTCTCTTTGGATACAAAGGTATTTCTTCAAGGATTTTACACAACCTTGGCTATTCCGGGCTGTGTATTTGAAGCCTTGTTCATTATCACAATCTTTTTTTAATGCCAAATGAAAACCATTTTTATGATCAGATAGATGAACTTCTAAGGTCAGCATCCCTGTCTCAATTACTGATGTTTCCAAAATATACAAGTGATTCTTTAGTTTTATAAACCTCCACCTGCTTCTTCCTTTCATGTAATTCACCTTTGTTCAGTTATTTTGCGCCACCCCTGCAGTGTTTTCAAATATATTTCAAATCCCCCAAGCAAACCTATTTCAGTTGATTGGCTTCAGAGAACTCTAATGCTGGCCAGGCATTTTGCTGCAACCCCATTTAGACTCAGCAGGAAGAGAAGATTTAAAAGGCAGATTACGTTTTTAGCTTTTTAAAACCTGCTTTATTAGAGAGGCTAAAAGCCACAGTGGTGGTAAGCTGAATTCTTTTGAAATACAAGCAACTTCAAGACCTCTAGCGAGCAATTCCTCGCCTGTGGGGCTCCTCCCTTTGGGTTTCAATGATGGCAGGGACCAGCTGGCTCCAGGCATTATTCTTAAGGGTCTTTGTGGGTCCAACAACAGAATCCATAAAAGCACCAAAGAGGTTTCATTTAAGGGTCAGAGGTCTTTTAAAAGCAGCTCACCAAGATTCCCACCCCTGGACTTCTAGTGGGCCATTTTGTGTGAAAGGTTTGGTTAGGTACTGGCCTCCATTAATTGTAGAGGTTGGCCAAGGGACAGTAGATAGAGAGCCATGGTGAGGATGTGAAAAGCCACTTAGAGAAGAAGAGAGAATACCTGCAGGCCAGAGTCCTATGGCAGGCAGCTGGGAGTCTAAATGGATGGATAGATAGATAGGTAGATAGATAGATAGATAGGTAGGTAGATAAATAGAAGCCATAGCACATATCATCTTAAAACAAGTTATCAGTGCTTTCTCTTTCACTTATTTGGAGCTCTGTTTGAATTATACCAGGAGCTGCTTGTAAAGTGGCTGAGGGCCTATGAAAGGAGGTGGGAATAATGAAATTTCAAGAGAGTCAATGAGATTCCATAAGGTTTTGTTTAGAGGTTTTGAGATGAGATGAACACTACTGGGTTTCAAGAATGTTTATGGAGAGAGTGCACTGAGAAGCAGGCTGGGTCCTGTTTAAAGGCAAGATACAGGCTTAAACCAGAGATGTAGCTAATCAGAGAGGACAAATACATGGCATCTGTGCTGCCACCCACTCCCTCTGTGGCCAAAGAGAATATCAACAACTAATCGTAACTCCTGTGCCAAGCCCAGCCGGCCTTAGAATCCTTCTTAGCAGGCTGCTGCAGTCCTGGATTAGACTGCGGATACTCCTAAAAATGTCTATGGATAAGTTTAGAACCCAACACAAGTTTCCGTGGGTGGGGCAAAGAGGTGACAGAACTGAGTAGAGCCAGCACAATGGTGACTATCAGGGTGTCCTGTGGAGGCTCCATGTGAGCAGGGGCAGCAGGTATTCAGCTTCAGATGTTACCCCACAGGAATCTGGGACCCGTGTGACCAGATTTTTCAAGAGTAAATAGAAATCCAATTTTGACTTGGAATCTCTTGATTTTTGAATGTTGGATCCAAAAAGAGAGGGGAAAATGAGTGCTGTGTGGGCCAAACCGAATACATATGCAGAAAAAAATAAAATTAAAATACACCAATGGGCTAGCATAGCTTCCAGGCTTAGATGAACTGAAGGAAGGTTCCAGTTTGCTCTTATCTTGCCTGAATTACCTTGTTACCATTCGCAGCTTAAAAACAAAAGAAAACCATCTCACCAGGGCTTGAAGAGGGCATGTGACAAATTGCAGAAAATTATAGCCAGCACTTTGTGGTTGCTGAGCTCCCCCAGGTTGCACACTAGCAGAGTCCTGAAAAAGTAGGCAAACTTCAAAGATCAAACTTTGCACGGCTTCAGAAGGGACCTTTCAACCAGCTTGCTTTTGTCCAGATCCTCCCTTACCCCAACCCTTTTTTTTCAATCACAAAGCAGTTGTCTCAAAGCTCAAATTCTGATATTGTCAGAGGCTAATGACAATGTCAGAGGCATTTGCTCGTTGCTTATTTCAGTATTCCAGCCCTCTCAGTCTTGGTCTCCCTTTGGGCTGTTTACATACAATTTCCTTCTGGGTGGAACTTTGTTTTTCCTTTCCTTCTTTTGAGGCTGTTGTTTTTTCTTAAAATAGGAGGTCATTTCAGGCAGAAATGTGTTTTCGTCTCCTTGCTTCCTCTATGGCTGGGACTGGGGCCCTTTTGGAAAGAAGGAAATTTCCACTTTGTTTACAAGGAGGGATTGGTTTTCTTTGGATATCCCATTAATTTGCTGGGTAGGGAGTTTGGAGTTCCTAGCATTATCTAAGGAGATCAGGAAAGCTATTTTAAAGGCATTTCTTTGATTTTTTTTTTTAATGTTATACACTCTGCTTTTCTTATTCTTTTTCTCAAACCAGTTCATGTTTTTCCAGTGAATCTAAGCTTCCCATGTGTCTGTCCCTGCATTTCAGCTCTCTACATTGTCTTCCCAAGATCTTTAAGCTTTAGTTGTCAATCTGGATAATTTGACCAGCATTCTGGAACAATTCCAGCATGAGTCATAGTTTTATACTCTGGGTTGGAAAAGTAATGTTCCCTTTCCCTTCAAAATGCAGCCATGACCCATTACTGTTACTGGAAAAGACAGACTTGATCATGCATACCTTTCTTCACCCCATCCTCGCATCTTCACAGGGTACATGTGTCAAGCAATCCATCGCCCACGTCAAATAATGTAAATATGCACCCAAGTGGGTGTTCTAGGCACCATTGAGAGTTTAACCTGGACCTCTGGAAGAATACATTCTAAGACAGAACATTAACTGAAAAAAATTTTCCAAGCATCCCAAAGCCAAACAGAATAAAATTGCTCTAGGTGAATCTTGTGATGACTTTAGTAGGTTTGATGCAAAAGAAATATTAATTTTAAAATAATTTATTCAAGGCCACTCCCAATATGTGATTTATTTAAATGACCATGTTCACTAACAAATAATGCCCCAAAACCTCATTAAATGCAGTCAGACTATCAGATCTCAATTTTGATTTTTCAGTGCCATTCCATTTCATAAATGCTTTGTTTATTCTAACCCTGAGAACAAAGGTAAATAACGAAAAATAGGATAGGTGATAAGAAGGATTGAGATCAGGAAATATGTGACCAAAGTGGCTAAGGATGGAGGCTAGGACCATGGATTTGGAGCCAGACGGGTGTGGGATGGGTTCTCAGCCACATTGGCACTAGCTAAGTGGCCTTAGGCAAGTTACTCATTTTGTCTATTTAATTTTCTCGTCTGTAAAATAAAGATAATAATAGTACCTGCTTCACAGAGTTGTTGTGGATTAGTATGTTAAAGACATAGTTAAGTGCTCACCACCAACAACACAGAAATAATTCTAACGTTTATAGGGCACTTACTATGCATCAGGTACTGCCTTTACTTGAATAACTCTATGAAGTAGGTATTATTATTATTATCTTAATTTTACAGATGAGAACATTAGGGACCCAGAGAAGTTAAGTAACTTATCCAAAGCCACAGAGCTACTAAGTAACCAAGCCAGGATTCCAACCCAAGTGGACTGGCTTTGAGCCTAAGCCCTTAACCACTATGTAGATTTTATTATTAACGTCTTTTTAATTTGTAATGAGTCTTCATTATTCTAAGTGGTGTTCTAAAGGTTATTTCTTCGTTAATTCAATTTCTTACATTGCCTGTGACTGTATATATAGTGTTGTACACTGAACAGAGAAGTTCAAAGTGTCAATTCTGTTCTCCAAAATATAATAATAATCTCTCTCCCCACCCCCTGCCTTCATACGCACGCAAGCACACACACATATACACACAGAGATTTGGTTATCCTCATTGGGCTCTACTTCCTAAATCAGAGAAGTAAATGATGTATTTCAAAAATATTGTCTACAGTATAAAAAAAGAAAGGGGTTTCTAATGCATTTTTGCCTTTTAGTTAACCAGGAATAAGTTATTTAAAACCTCTTAATCCTCTTAGCATTCTGGTTAACAGAGATTTTTCTGTACAACAAAATAAATATACATGTCTGATATTATAGAGTCAAATAGCTTCAATTCCAAAAGGTACAAACTGCTCTAATTTTTAGTTTTTAAAGAAGCGAATATTTTAAAGTAAATTGTTGGCGAAAGTCCAATTTTCATTGTTCTGAGCAATGAAATCTGAAGAATTGGAAGGAGTGGTAAAGTATGACATCAGAAACAGATATATGAAAAAAGGCCAGAAGTTTGTCCCAGTAACATATTCTAATAATCAAGAAATTAAACATCACATGATGTGTTTGCATATGTACAACAATATGCTGTCCTCGAATAAAGCTTACATTTTACTTTACCACGTGTGACCTCATTTGATTTCTACAGGAGAAATAATATTTAATATTAGGTGAGAAGAGAGTAGAAATAGTACCAATTCATTTTATGTAGGAGGAAACTGAGGCTCAGAGATCCAATTGCTTGACCTAGGTCACACAGCTGGTTACTTGCAAAGCCAAGACTTATCATTTCCTGCTATTTCTGCTAAATCACAGTTCCCACTGGCACTTTTGCTGAACTTAATTTGACAGTTTATACTAAGACCAGGATGGCTGTTCCCCAAGGTGTGGGAACCAGGAATAATTTCTGTGTAGAAAAGTCCAGAAAAAGAGATGGTAATGCATATGGGTACACCACTCCCAAACCAGTTCAGAAGGCCCAAGGCAGTGTTGGAAGAAAAGAGGTCACTGGCAGGAGAGAGAGACATAACAAAGGGCAAGTGTCCCAATTTTCCCACATCTGGCTATGCTCATCCCACATTTTATTTTGTTTTAAAACTACTGTCTCTCCAGTCAAACTGCAGGGATTGAATCCTGGCTCCACTATTCACTAACCTCTTTTTGCCTCATTTCTTTGTTGGTAGAATAGGATCCATAATAGTACTGCTTTTGTGGGGTTCATGTGAGAATTCAACAGGAAAGCTTATATAAAAGATTTAGCATTGTAACTGATGTGTGGTGAGTACTGAAAGAACACCAACAATTGTCATCATAATTATTTCATGCAGAGGTATAAGTGGAGGAGCCAGAATTTGAACCTAGTCAACCAAACTCCAGAGACCATTTTCTTAACCACAGTCCTATACCACCTTCGTACTTGCTCTGTCCTTCCGTCTGGAAAGCACTTTTCCTAGGTACACATCGACATGGCTCCCTTCCTTTCTCCACTCAGGCCCCTGCTCAAATGTCACTTCCTCTGAATGACCTTTCCTGGCTGCCTGATCTAAAACAGTGCTCCTTGTGACTCTCTATGCCTTTAATCTGCTTCATTTTTTTTTATCACACTCATAGCAACCTGATACAAGATTGAATATTAATTTGATTGTTCATGGAAGGCTTTCTCCACCATTAGAAAGCAAACTCCATGAAGGTAGGGAGCTTGGTTTGGCTCACATCCGTAACCTTATTGCCTAGAATATGTCCAATTATTTGTTGCATACATGTATACATTAATAAGGAAAACACTCATTAGCAGCAGCAGCTAACACATTGAAACATTATCAACAGATGAACCAAAATATGGGTAAGATCTGGTTTCTACTCTTAAGGGACTTGCACTTCAGCTGGGAAGGGGCTGTGGAAAGGTGGACAGAAACACGCCCAGCCACTATAATAGGGCATGCCAGGCTAGTGAGTGGTGCCAGGCCTCTGGGCACTTACATCCTGAGTCTTATCTTCTTGCTAAGGTGCTGACTTCTCCACCAAGTCAGTCTGATAATCTAACCTTCCCAAATGAAAAGTTCTGGAAGCAAATCTCATAAAATCAAATGAGATAATTTCAGAAAGCCATTTCAAAAGAGTTTAAGTGCTCAACCCCATTGTCTCTATGGAATCAGACATATCATTCTCTTGGGGGTGACATTCCCCAGAGAGCTGCAGATAAGGTACATTGAAGTCTACTCAAAATACATTTCTTCTCGGTCTAATCTACCCCCAAGAGTAAACTGGGGAAGTAGATACTTTACAGTTGCTAAAGGTCCTGGGAGAGTGAAAAGCAAAATAGGCACTCAGCCTCATTCAGCCCAAACTACTGGACCTTGTCTCCCGTGTGTGAGTCATTAATCAATCCCATTAAGTTCTAATCCTTTGCCAAGCTAAGAAAACACAATCCAAACAGTAGCAAACATTTCCTCCCCTTGCCACTTACCCCTAAATAGGAAGAGCAGCCTTCTAAAAACTTCAGTCTTCCTGAGATAAGCAGGTCTGCAAAATGTCCGTAGGATTTTCCGGAGAGAATATGTGCCACATTCGATGAAGTGAGAGAACACTGCTTGATTCTGACCACTCACACTCAAAAGTATTTCCATAGCCCAGATAAAGCAATGCAGAGCTACACAGGATGACATGACTAAAATAAAACAAATCATTTAAAGCATGATTTCCCGCTGAGTGGTATTGTTAGCCGTCCCATGGTGGATAACTGTTAGCTAACACAGAACAGACCCCAGGCTCTTGAATAGCAAATCCTTTTATATGACAAATGACACTGTGTTGATGAATGGTGACCACAGGAAAACAGCATGATATAATGGAAGACTACACTTTAAAAAAAAAAGACTACACTGTACTTCATCAGAGAAGATCACCTTGATCAGGTGTGATGGACCAAAGGGATAAATAGCCACTGGGACAGTCAAATCCACACTCCCAAGCCAGGGCATAGCAGGGGCCTGATGTGGTTTATTTAAAGGGCAACACAACACAATGGAACATGATTGGTCAAGGGTCTGGTATATGCAACGTTAAGGGTTAGGGGTTAAAGAGATAAAGATGAACACAACACATGCCTGCTATTAAAGAAGACGAAAGTACTAACTTAAAACCTTATTTAATTTGGTTTTTATAAGAATCTAGTAGGGTAGACAGAGCAGTTCTATAAACCCCATTTACAGATAATGAACCTAAGGCTCAAAGTGATAAGTGATGTGATCAAGTCTTACCCTGAGTGAGGTCTGGAGCTGGGACTTGGCTCTGAGTCCTGGGCTCTTACTACTAAATCACCCTGCATCTGGCTCCATCTTTAGACAACTGGAGAAAAGGAAGCCTTCCTTCAAACCTAATCCTGAGGTATGTTAGAATTTGACAGCTCTAAACTTTTAACCACTTCAATACATCATTGCAAAGATTAATAACTTTCTTTCATAAAACTGTAGTATACTCACCTGATCAAAATAGCCAGATGATCTCAAAACAGAAGCTCTGGGCCTCCCTGGTGGCGCAGTGTTTAAGAATCTGCCTGCCAATGCAGGGGACACAGGTTTGAGCCCTGGCCCGGGAAGATCCCACATGCCGCGGAGCAACTAAGCCCATGAGCCACACCTACTGAGCTTGCCCTCTAGAGCCTGTGAGCCACAACTACTGAGCCCGAGTGCCACAACTACTGAAGCTCGCGTGCCTAGAGCCCGAGCTCTGTAACAAGAGAAGCCACCCAATGAGAAGCCCACGCACCGCAAGGAAGAGTAGCCCCCGCTCACTGCAACTAGAGAAAAGCCTGCACGCAGCAATAAAGACCCAAGGCAGCCAAAAATAAAAATAAATTTAAAAAAACAAAAACAAAACAAAAAAAACAAGCAAACAAACAGAAGCTCTGCTTGCATGCACAGTACAGTTCAGGATCCAAGGATGGCAGGCTGGATCCAAGGTGCCAGGGAGATCAGAGGGTTCCTGCCCTGGGTTGGATCCTAAACAGTTTTAAGTGGCCCAGAATTAGTACGTTTACTCTCTATGGTTTATAGTTGCATCTGTCTTTCACCTCCTTTACCTAGATTCCTTTCAGTGAGCTTTTACTGCACTTTTGGTTCAAATGCCATTTCCTGACATCTTTGTTCATCAGAAGGTGTTGTGCCTTCATCATTGTGATCATAGTGGCACTTCTATCTTTACTTCTATTTCTAGTGAAACAATGTTTTCTACCCTGTATTACTGTTAGTTATGTATATTTTTATGTCACCTCTGAACATAAAAGTCCTTGAAAACAGTATCTGTAATCGAATATTATGTCTTAACTAACCAGCACAGAGTCTTGAATTTGGTACGTATCCAGTATGTTGAATAAATGAATGAATCCTTCTCTGGTTTCCACTCACCCCTATATCTTCTTCCAAGGACTTCTGCCTGACTTGAGTCCAGTCTTATCTATAGAAGGTCTCTTTTTACTAGTTGTCCTTTTTATTTCTCCAGCTCCATGATATTTGTTTATTTTAAGCATTTCTTGAGCCCATCTTGAGGAAAAGTTTATAAAATTTCCAATTCTTTCAAAATGTTACTGATGATCCAATCAAACCAGGATTGTCATGAGTAAAGAAAAATTGCCTATCAGTATTTGAAGCAGATGCTTTTCCCCAGAGCCTTGAAATGCCCCAGTGAGCAAAGGCTTTAGATTTCCCTCAGTCCTGAATCTTTGGATCTACTGGAAAATTAGGAATTCCTGGCAAAATACAACATAAGGAGAGAGATGGGAGTTGGGAGAGATAGTAGATCATGTAATTCAATTTCATCATTTTACATATGAAAAATAGAAGTCCAAAATGGTCACGTAATGTATCCAAACTTACCCACCTCCTTAGTGAAAGGCCCAGAACTAAAACCCAGTTGTCCTACCCACTGGTCCTCTGGGGTATTTTTTTTTTAATCTACCATCTCATACTAATATTTTATTTCCTGTTTTTATTGGATTGGCTTGAATCCTTGAATCCTCCTCCTGTTCTCATGCCTGTCCAAAGCACTAGGCCACTGAACTAACAGCCCAGTCCTCATGGCTCCAAGAAGCCCCATCTAGTGAGAAGGCACTCATCTCACCCCTTTGAGCAGTACCATTTTCCCTACTTAGACAGGAGATCCCTATTTTAATCTGTCTGCCTGGAGTCCTACAATAACTAGCAGAGCTAAGAAATCATGCCCAGACTTATGTTGGCCAGGTAGAAACTACTCTACAACCTGTGGGTCAGGTAACATTACACTCACTCTGGCATACCTTGATTTAAGAATCAAATAGTTCTATCAGAGTCCTTTGTGATTATATTACCATCTTAGCTACCTCATTTTTCTAGTCCTACCATCTATTTTGTAATAGAAATATGCCTTTCTCATATGTAGTTTTATATTTATTCACTTTGAGATGTGATTATTTTGTGGAATATTACTTGAATTTAAAAGAAAAACCTATTTATGTAAAAAGGATGAATTTATCAAATTCAATATATTAGAGCAAGCTCTGATCAAAAGAGCCCTAGATCTGAAATCAGAAGACTGGAGTTAAAATCCAGCCCCTCACCAGCTCTGTGACTTTTGTCAATGACTGAACCTCTCTCAGCCCCAGTGTGCCCTTTTGTAGAATGGAGCAAATAATCCAATGCCATAGAGTCTGGGAAGTTGAGTGAAAAGTCATTCAATGGGTCAGGTGTGCTGCCTGTTATGGTACATAGGCTCTCACTACATTTTGACTGAATCTGAAAATGCAGGATTTTCAGGAACATAAGAGCAATTTATCAGTTTCTTTCACTGTTGCTCTCGTTTCTCTCTTCATCAGCACTTTCCATAGTGTTTTAGAAATGCCAATTAATTTTTAAAAATCAAATTTAAATGAAATGGAAAGATATCGTGGTGCATATTACCAAAAAACTTATTACATATGTGCCTCTTAAGAGCTTAGTAAAGTATTCAAGAGAAATAGATTAAATAGTTGTTAAATTCAGGCAGGACTTCCCTGGTGGCAGAGTGGTTAAGAATCCGCCAGCCAATGCAGGGAACATGGGTTCGATCCCTGGTCCAGGAAGATCCCACACGCCACAGAGCAACTAAGCCTGTGCACCGCAACTACTGAGCCTGAGCTCTAGAGCCCTCGAGCCACAACTACTGAAGTTCATGTGCCCTAGAGCCCACATGTCACAACTACTGAGCCTGCATGCTGCAACTACTGAAGCTGGCATGCCTATAGCCCACGCTCCGCAACAGGAGAAGCCACCACATTGAGAAGCCTGCGCATCACAACGAAGAGTAGCTCCTGCTCGCCGCAACTAGTTTGGACATCATTCAGAGAAAAACATTAAACAACGTGAATACAAAATCTTTCAGAGTGTATTAGAAAATAAAAAATCTACACTAAATCAAACGTTGAAGAGGTCCTGGATTCTTCTTCTTTTTTATGGGGATCAAAATGGCAGCTGAACAACCATTTTTCAGACTGAAAAAAAAGCAACATTAATGTTTTTAAATGCAATTCCAAAATAGTATTAAAGGTAATGTTATCAGTAAACACATGACCACAATCCCCATATGTTACTACAGTTTACCTTCTGCTTGTACATAGATTTCAGATAATGTTTAATCATATTTTGAATTATACTAACTCTCCCTTACATTATATTATAAATATTTTTCATTTATTTAAATGACTGCATAATATAGTTCATCATGCTGCTGAGTCTAAATTTAAGTAACTCTTCCCCTAATCCTAGACATTTATTTGAAAGGTCAATTAAATTGGGTGATTAAGAGTTGTATAAGTAGTTCTTATAGATTTCATTTCAGAATTCCCCTGCATTCCCAGTCCCAGTGGCCATTTCAGTTATGCAGAGTATGACAGTGACGCGTAAAACAAAGAGAAGTAGAAGATAAGCCCCTAAAATTACTATTATGGTGGGGGGGTGGGGGGCAGTGAAGAGCAATAGAGGTACAACAAACCAAAAAAGCACCTTCTTTTAATGTTTGTCTTCAGTTATTGGACTAAATGATTATTTGGTTCCCTTGTGGAGATTTATTTCATCAGCCACTTTTTCTAATTCTGTATTCCTTTTGGCCAGGTAGAAATACACTAAAAATATGTGCAGGGAAGAATTCTGGACATATTTTAATGTGTGTCTATCTGCATTGGTTTATGTCCTGTCTTGTTATAAAAAGGATTTAAGGCAGCTCTGAAGGACTTAAGGTCTTTAACAATGCAGTTTTCTCCGTTTTTTTTCTATTCCTAGAGCATTTCCATCAGTAATAGATGTTGAATTATACTTCTTAGAGTCTTACCTCATATTACTAGTACATAATATTTTGATTCCTTTTTATTTTACTCTCTATAGAAATCAGCTGGACGTGAACAGTTTCATATCAACATTCAGAGGTTATTACAAATGGTCCACATTTGTCTTTGTTATATCTCTTGTGTAATTCCAGCCTGGATGGAGTATTATTTGTTCAAACTTCTGAGGTCACAGAGCAGTCTTTTCTGGTTTATGTCTGTGCTAATCAGCTAAGAAACAATGGGTTAAGTTATAAAAAAAATAATAATAAAATAAAGGTAAATGTTGAAGTTTTCTGAATGCAGGCCTTGACAATAACATGCAACTAGCTGGGCTTTGGAACTCCAACTGTATAGGACTAGGACTGTCCCATTGTTTGTTGCAATGTGAGATCATTCCATCACAATATTTGCTCTATAGCTGCATGATTTTTTTTTGTTTCTTTGTTTTAGTATTTACTGTGAGTCAACCTTTTGTATTCTGTGCAGTGGCAGAGTGGCGTTTAGGAAATGGGAGGAAAGGTATCTGATCTCTAACAAATATAAATCTTTGCACTTGTATGGAACTTTAGAATTGAAAGAATGTTTTCCACCTATGGCCTTCACAACAACACTGTGAGAGACATAGGAAAGGAATGATTATCCTCATTTTATAGGAATGAAACTGAAACTCAGGTTTTGTGACTTACTCAAATCCATCACAACTAGAAAATGGAAGACAATGGGCTCCATCCCAGATATTCCTGTTCCTAATCCAACCTGCTGGATTCCACCATTCACAGCTGTAATTAAGACTTTACTAAGTAATTTCCCCCTTTGAGAGTTTTCTGTAATTTCTAGTTGCAACTTAGTTTTACAGCAATCCAAGTCAAGGACAAATCTGTGTGCTTATGAAATGACTTCTTCCTTTGATGTACCTTGACTCTTCATGGAATGGACCCAACAATTAGTTCTGTCCCCGACTAAAGAGCTCATGTTGTTTGTTGAGATGGTACCCAATAGAGAGTGAGACTTCTCAAAGCAGCTAATAGATTGGGGCTTCCTAAACCACATCTTGAGGGTCAAAAAACATTACCCTCCCTGGCTGGTGGTAAATCTTCAACAAATTCAGGTGGCTCTTTCCCTAGGTTCCCATATTTCCTCTCTTCACTCAGCCAAAGTCCACATTCCTTTCCCTGTCACCACACACAGTTTGACCCCAGACCAGTGTGGCAGTTTCCTCCATCCCTTTGAGGTCACAGCCAGTGCTGCTCTGTGGACTCCCTGGCAGTGGGTATTTGGGGACAGCCACTGCCCAAGCCTTCTGCAGCAGCCCCTGAACCTTATTGACAATGATCTTATGTTCTCCTTGGCTCCCTGGGAGGAAGACTCATCCTGCTCAGCCCAGGCCTCCCACCAAGTGTGTTACTTGAGGCCCTCAACCCAAACAGGATGGTGGTTGAGTGCTGGAAGTTACTTGACCACCATTACCTCCTCCTTGCCCCCCCGCTGCTCAGTTCAGCCAAAGATGTCAGGAACCCACATCAGAAAGGTTTGAGTTTACTGTGAAATACTGTGAATATCTTCTAAGTCTTTTTCTCCCCCCATGCTGCTTTGAAAAGACATATGAGATAGGCCCAGGGCAAAGAGGTATTTTTGCATCTAGTCTGGGAAAAAAACATCCTAGCCCAAATAGCTGAGAACATTTTTATTATGAAAACCTGGAAGGAACAACTATGAGGAAGATTGATGTCCCCATCAACAAGGTATACTGGACAGAGGACTGAGTTCTTTGGTGGTGGTCTGTGCAATGTCCCTTAGGAAAATATGGCTGACACTGTGGGCTAGTATACAGAAAGAGAGGCCATAAAAGAGGACCCTGCCACTTCTACCCTCAGAAAACCCCACAAGAAGCAACTGCTATGGGGGACTGTTCCCAAAACAAATTCCAGATCTTGAGAGGCACTGTTAAAAAAATTAAATTATTCCCTATATATCCATACCACCCCCATCTAGGTACTCTCACTTTTATGAGGCCGCCTCCACCATCAACACTTATTAAACACCCTCTCACCTTGACACCCACATATTCATTCAGCACCAGACTCTTTACTAGGCAGTAGGGCCAAGTAAGACCTAACATCAAGCCTTTCTGTGGGCATCCAGGATTGGGCCAGGGCAGGAACCTCTGTTCCCACAGTTATACTATCAACTTCCTTTCAATTCTTGTCTTTGCCTTCATTTTCCCTCTGAGATCTGTTCTCTGCCTAGTGAAATATTGTGGTGACCATATAAATTAACCAGGCTGCTACATTAACCAAGTAGTATATTTCTTCTCCCACGTAAATTCAAACTCTTGGGTTCTTAAGAAGGCCATTCAAGAATTATCCTAATGTTAAGATCTTCAGGCAATTTGACAAATACAGGGAGGATAAGGGTATAATGTGTTGGATCTATGTCCCTCAACCAATCATTGTAGTCAGTGGCTGCCTTTGTAGTTCATGCAAATGGCCAGCTCTGGTCAACAGGTTAAAACACACAAAAAACCTCAAATTTCCTTAGGCAGAATTACTTGGTATGAATGTATCTTTTTTTATTTTCCATTATTAATGAATGTGTGTGTAAAAGTGTATAAACAAATCTTTAAAATCAAGTAGGCTACAATGATATCATCAGGAAGAGAAAGTAAATCATAATACTGAGGCAGAATACCTCTCTGTAGATGTTGGGAAAATGAAGGGAAATAAACATCTGAGCTATATCCACTCATTATTAGAATAAACTTTCTCCCAAATAGAGATTATTTGCAGAATCATAGAGGGTAATTGCGCAGGACTTCCTAACACTCAGGTGAGGCAGAGTCCAAAGTATGGTACAGACTCAAGGCACTGAAAAGTTTTCAGGATCCCCTCTTTTCATGTCTCTCTAAGAACCAAACCAACCCAGACCAATAATAGCAACTTTTTTATTAAACATTTTCTAGGGAAATTGATTTTATATGTTGTTTTATAGTCCCATTGCAGTAGTTAAAATATATGCATCATCAAAAAATGTTTCTAACATCTAATTTAAAGCTCTAGATTAAACTTAAACCTGTATTCTGGGGGGGTAGGGGACTGAGAAGAGGTAGAATAAAGATGGAGAGAAACAATCAGTTAGCCTCTTCTTTGTTATAGCACTGGTATTCTTGAAGCCTGTGTCTAATTCCATTTATAAAAATTTCTTTTCCATCATAAGTAATTCTAGATTAATAGGTTGGTTCAAATTAGCCATTGTCTCTTCAACTTTTCTTTAAACGTGTTAATAATAACTCACAGTAGTATGGCAAATTCTAGTCACAAAGCACCTTCTTAGGCTTTATCTGTTATCCTTTCCGTTTATTCAGAAGAGACTGATGGGTGCTTTGAATATTTGTGGACAGCTGTTAATTATTCCTTTCACTAACTTGTCTCATTAAGAGTCATGGGTTTCATAATTTGAAAAGATACATGCATCTCAATGTTCATTGCAACACTTCCATAGCCAAGACATGGAAGCAACCTAAATGTCCATCGACAGATGAATGGATAAAGTAGATGTGGTACATATATACAATGGAATACTCAGCCATAAAAAAAGAATGAAATAATGCCATTTGCAGTGACATGGATGGACCTAGAGATTGTCATACTGAGTGAAGTAAGTCAGACAAAGACAAATATCATATGATATCACTTATATGTGGAATCTTAAAAAATGGTATAAATGAACTTATTTACAATACAGAGATATAGTCACAGATGTAGAAAACAAACTTATCATTACCAAGGGGGAAAGGAGATTGGAGATAAGTTGGGAGGTTGGGATTGACATATACACACTATTATATATAAAATAGATAACTAATAAGGACCTGCTGTATAGCACAGGAAACTCTACTCAATACTCTGTAATGACCTATATGGGAAAAGAATCTAAAAAAGAGTGGATATGGGTATATGTATAACTGATTCACTTTGCTGTACAGCAGAAACTAACAAAAAATTGTAAATCAACTATACTCCAATAAAAATTAATGTAAAAAAAGGAGGGAGGCTTCCCTGGTGGCACAGTGGTTGAGAGTCCGCCTGCCAATGCAGGGGACACGGGTTCGTGCCCCGGTCTGGGAAAGATCCCACATGCCGCGGAGCAGCTAGGCCTGTGAGCCATGGCCACTGAGCCTGCGCATCCGGAGCCTGTGCTCCACAGCGGGAGAGGCCACAGCAGTGGGGGGTCTGCATACTGCAAAATAAATAAATAAAATTTAAAAAGGAGTCACAGGTTTCAAATTAAGCCAGTTGATTTATATTTCTAATGTCTGAAAAAGATGTGGAATTTTGAGGTGATGGCAGTAGTGTTGCTAGAAATAAGATTCTCCAGTTGTCTACATATTTTGAAAGGTGTTTATTACATAGAAGGGCAGTTTCTGTTGAAGGTAACTCTCCCATTTGTTATAGGATAGGTTTTCCTCCTGTCCTGGAGTTTCTGTGTTTGAGAGTCTGAAACAGGAAGTCTATCATCCACACTGATTCCTGCCTGCAGCTTTAACTTTCTAGAGATCAAAGTGGATCTCTTTTCTATGTTGTCAAGAGTGATAGGCCAGAGTTCAGCACCACCAAACCAGCTTTACAACAAATGCTAAAGGAACTTCTCTAGGCAAGAAACACAAGAGAAGGAAAAGACCTACAATAACAAACCCAAAACAATTAAGAAAATGGGAATAGGAACATACATATCGATAATTAAATGTAAATGGATTAAATGCTCCCACCAAAAGACACAGACTGGCTGAATGGATACAAAAACAAGACCCATATATATGCTGTCTACAAGAGACCCACTTCAGACCTAGGGACACATACAGACTGAAAGTGAGGGGATGGAAAAAGATACTCCATGCAAATGGAAATCAGAAAAAGGCTGGAGTAGCAATTCTCATATCAGGAAAAGTAGACTTTAAAATAAAGACTATTTCAAGAGACAAAGAAGGACACTACATAACGATCAAGGGGTCAATCGAAGAAGAAGATACAACAATTGTAAATATATATGCACTCAACATAGGAGCACCTCAATACATAAGACAAATACTAACAGCCATAGAAGGGGAAACTGACAGTAACACAATCACAGTAGGGGACTTTAACACCCCACTTTCACCAATGGACAGATCATCCAAAATGGAAATAAATAAGGAAACACAAGCTTTAAATGATACATTAAACAAGATGGATTTAATTGATATTTATAGGACATTCCATCCAAAAACAACAGAATACACATTTTTCTCAAGTGCTCATGGAACATTATCCAGGATAGATCATATCTTGGGTAACAAATCAAGCCTTGGTAAATTGAAGAAAATTGAAATTGTATCAAGTATCTTTTCCAACCACAACGCTATGAGACTAGATATCAATTAAAGGAAAAGATCTGTAAACAATACAAACACATGGAGGCTAAACAATACACTGCTTAATAACGAAGTGATCACTGAAGAAATCAAAGAGGAAATCAAAAAGTACCTAGAAACAAATGACAATGGAAACACGACAACCCAAAACCTATGGGATGCAGCAAAAGCAGTTCTAAGAGGGAAGTTTATAGCAATACAATCCTACCTTAAGAAACAGGAAACATCTCAAATAAACAACCTAACCTTGCACCTAAAGCAATTAGAGAAGGAAGAATAAAAAAAAACCCAAAGTTAGCAGAAGGAAAGAAATCATAAAGATCAGATCAGAAATAAATGAAAAAGAAATGAAGGAAATGACAGCAAAGATAAATAAAACTAAAAGCTGGTTCTTTGAGAAGATAAACAAAATTGATAAACCATTAGCCAGACTCATCAAGAAAAAAAGGGAGAAGACTCAAATCAATAGAATTAGAAATGAAAAAGGAGAAGTAACAACTGACACTGCAGAAATACAAAAGATCATGAGAGATGACTACAAACAACTCTATGCCAATAAAATGGACAACCTGGAAGAAATGGACAAATTCTTAGAAATGCACAACCTTCCAAGACTGAACCTGGAAGAAATAGAAAATATGAAGAGACAAATCACAAGTAATGAAATTGAAACTGTGATTTAAAATCTTCCAACAAACAAAAGCCCAGGACCAGATGGCTTCACAGGCGAATTCTATCAAACATTTAGGGAAGAGTTAACATCTATCCTTCTCAAACTCTTCCAAAATATAGCAGAGGGAGGAACACTCCCAAACTCATTCTACGAGGCCACCATCACCCTGATACAAAAACCAGACAAAGATGTCACAAAGAAAGAAAACTACAGGCCAATATCACTGATGAACATAGATGCAAAAATCCTCAACAAAATACTAGCAAACAGAATCCAACAGCACATTAAAAGGATCATACACCATGATCAAGTGGGGTTTATTCCAGGAATGCAAGGATTCTTCAGTATATGCAAATCAATCTATGTAATACCCCATATTAACAAACTGAAGGAAAAAACATATGATCATCTCAATAGATGAAGAGAATGCTTTCGACAAAATTCAACACCCATTTATGATAAAAACCCTGCAGAAAGTAGGCATAGAGGGATCTTTGCTCAACATAATAAATGCTGTATATGACAAACCCACAGCCAGCATCGTCCTCAATGGTAAAAAACTGAAACCATTTCCACTAAGATCAGGAACAAGACAAGGTTGCCCACGCTCACCGCTATTATTCAACATAGTTTTGGGAGTTCTAGCCACAGCAATCAGAGAAGAAAAGGAAATAAAAGGAATCCAAATAGGAAAAGAAGAAGCAAAGCTGTCACTGTTTGCAGATGACATGATACTATACATAGAGAATCCTAAAGATGCTACCAGAAAACTACTAGAGCTAATCAATGAATTTGGCAAAGTAGCAGGATACAAAATTAATGCACAGAAATCTCTGGCGTTCCTGTACACTAATGATGAAAAATCTGAACGTGAAATTAAGAAAACACTCCCATTTACCACTGCAACAAAAAGAATAAAATATCTAGGAATAAACCTACCTAAGGAGACAAAAGACCTGTATGCAGAAAATTATAAGACACTGATGAAAGAAATTAAAAATCATACAAATAGATGGAGAGATATACCATGTTCTTGGATTGTAAGAATCAACATTGTGAAAATGACTCTACTACCCAAACAATCTACAGATTCAATACAATCCCTGTCAAACTACCACTGGCATTTTTCACAGAACTAGAACAAAAAATTTCACAATTTGTATGGAAACACAAAAGTCCCCGAATAGCCAAAGCAATCTTGAGAACAGAAAACGGAGCTGGAGGAATCAGGCTCCCTGACTTTAGACTATACTACAAAACTACAGTAATCAAGACAGTATGGTACTGGCACAAAAACAGAAAGATAGATCAATGGAACAGGACAGACAGCCCAGAGATAAACCCACTCACATATGGTCATCTTATCTTTGATAAAGGAGGCAGGAATGTACAGTGGAGTAAGGACAGCCTCTTCAATAAGTGGTGCTGGGAAAACTGGACAGGTACATGTAAAAGTATGAGATTAGAACACTCCCTAACACCATACACAAAAATAAACTCAAAATGGATTAAAGACCTAAATGTAAGGCCAGAAACTGTCAAACTCTTAGAGGAAAACATAGGCAGAACACTCTATGACATACATCACAGCAAGATCCTTTTTGGCCCACCTCCTAGAGAAATGGAAATAAAAACAAAAATAAATAAACGGGACCTAATGAAACTTCAAAGCTTTTGCACAGCAAAGGAAACCATAAACAAGACCAAAAGACAACCCTCAGAATGGGAGAAAATATTTGCAAATGAAGCAACTGACAAAGGATTAATCTCCAAAATTTACAACCAGCTCAATAACAAAAAAACAAACAACCCAATCCAAAAATGGGCAGAAGACAAAAATAGACATTTCTCCAAAGAAGATATACAGATTTCCAACAAACACATGAAAGAATGCTCAACATCATTAATCATTAGAGAAATGCAAATCAAAACTAAAATGAGATATCTTCTCATACCGTTCAGAATGGCAATCATCAACGAATCTAGAAACAATAAATTCTGGAGAGGGTGTGGAGAAAAGGGAACCCTCTTGCACTGTTGGTGGGAATGTAAATTGATACAGCTACTATGGAGAACAGTATGGAGGTTCCTTAAAAAACTAGAAATAGAACTACCATACGACCCAGCAATCCCACTACTGGGCATATACCCTGAGCAAACCATAATTCAAAAAGAGTCATGTTCCAAAATGTTCATTGCAGCTCTATTTACAATAGCCAGGACATGGAAGCAACCTAAGTGTCCAGCGACAGATGAATGGATAAAGATGTGGCACATATATACAATGGAATATTACTCAGACATAAAAGGAAATGTAGTGAGGTGGATGGGCCTAGAGTGTGTCATACAGAGTGAAGTAAGTCAGAAAGAGAAAAACAAATACCATATGCTAACACATATATATGGAATCTAAGAAAAAAAAAAGGTCATGAAGAACCTAGGGGTAAGCCGGGAGTAAAGACACAGACCTACTAGAGAATAGACTTGAGGATATGGGGAGGGGGAAGGGTAAGCTGTGACAAAGTGAGAGAGTGGCATGGACATATATACACTACCAAATTAAAATAGATAGCTAGTGGGAAGCAGCCGCATAGCACAGGGAGATCAGCTCGGTGGTTTGTGACCTCCTAGAGTGGTGGGTTAGGGAGGATGGGAGGGAGGGAGATGCACAAGGGAAGATATATAGGCACATATGTATATGTATAACTGATTCACCTTGTTATAAAGCAGAAACTGACACACCATTGTGAAGCAATTATACTCCAATAAAGATGTTAAAAAAAAAAAAGAGTGACAGGCCATCATTGTACAGCACAGTAGATGAATTCATAACACAAAAATAATAGTACTTCTTCCTTAACTTGTTCAATAATATCAACGTTATGGTCTCAAACAATTTAATTTCATCTTTCAGGGGCAACTCATTCTTGAGCCTAAGATTACTTAAGAGAGGGATATGTTGTGGTATAATTGCTTCTGGATTAAATATTTTCCCCGTTATCCATCAATTTAACCCTATTTTTGTCTGAATCTAATCATCATTTGAAAATATAGGTCATGTGAATATTTAAAAAATAAAAGAATGAAGGACGGAGTTATTCTCAATGAACAGTGATAAGGTATTTGTATTCCTTAAGTTTCAAAATAGTGTGAGCCTTAGAAATCCACTAAATATTCCAGCTGGGGACCCAATCATACGGTTGTGTAACTATTTTTCTTAAGTGAACTTTTCTGGTCAGTTATTACTACTTTCAGAGCATTCAGTTTGGTCCTTAACCAACAAAGACCAAGCATTTTAAAGTCAATAAAAAAGCATTTTCAAGAAACAATGTCATTCTTTTTTCTCATAAAATCCAAACCTTTCAGTATTTCCATACCAGATGCCACATTTTACTACTATAGATTGTACCAACTTTTCTCATAGCCAATATTAAAACTGCACATGTGTGTACAGTTTGAGTCCAGTTTAAGAAATATATTCAATAGAAATAATTGGGCACTACACAAAAATATATGTACAAAAATGTTCATCACACTATTGTTTATAAAGGCAAATATTGGAAAAATTAAATGTCCTTCAGTGAAAAAATCTGATGATACATTCATGAATTGAGATACTGTATAACCACTGAAGATGATGAAATCTATCTCTATAGACAGTGAAATATGTATATGTGTGTGTATGTCTATGTATTTTTTTTCAGGATATGTATGTATTCAGGATATCTATAGTTGCATAAATAAATGTATGAGGTTATTTTTTTGCTTTTCTCAAAACATGTTTTACATGATATGTAGCAGAGTGTATGCATAGAAAAAGACCTCAAAGAAATATGTGGAAATGTTAACAGCAATTGTACCTGATGTACACCAGCAGTTGTACCTGGGATCACAGGTAAATTTATTCTTCTACTTTATATGCTATATAATTTTTTTAATATCTTTAAAAACTATGAAAGTAAGCATGTATATCTTCAATAGTTTTTAAGCTATTTTCATTTTGGAGGAAAAAGAAGCTCTTAACAGAAAATATTTTATAAGGGTTTTGTTTCTTTAAAGGAAACCACTCAAGTCAGGAAAAAATTCTTTGCACAAAATACAGTGGATTTCATTCATCAGGAGTGATTAAAGGATGGGGCATTATAGTTAAATGAGAGTAAATACAGGTACTTTATGTGAGTATAGGTCATGGACATATCAAAAAGGGCACTACAAAGTGGCTTTCATCCAAACTTTTAAAACCTTCTTTTTAAAATTTCAGCTTAGTTTGTTTTATCTGAAATAGTTTCTTTTTTTTATTGAAGTATAGTTGATTTACAATACTGTGTTAGTTTCAGGTGTACAGCAAAGTGATTCAGTTATATATACATATTTTTTCAGATTATTTTCCATTATGGATTATTGTAAGAAACTGAATATAGTTCCCTGTAATATACAGTAGGATGTTGTTTATTTTATATATAGTAGTGTGTATCTATTAATCCCATACTCTTAATTTATCCCTCCCCTCTTTTCCCTTTGGTAACCATATATTTGTTTTCTATGTCTGTGAGTCTGTTTCTGTTTTATAAATAAACTCATTGGTATTATTTTTTAGATTCCACATATAAGTGATATCATATAATATTTGTCTTTGTCAGACTTACTTCACTTAGTCTGATAATCTCTAGGTCCATCCATGTTTCTGCAAATGGCATTATTTCATTATTTTTTATGGCTGGGTAATATTCCATTGTATATATGTACCACATCTTCTTTATCCACATCTACAGATGGACATTTATGTTACTTCCATGTCTTGGCTATTGTAAATAGTGCTGCTATGAACATTGGGGTGCATGTATCTTTTTAAATTAGTTTTCATCTTTTCCAGATATATGCCCAGGAGTGGGATTGCTGGATCATATGGTAACTCTATTTTTAGTTATTTAAGGAATCTCCATACTGTTTTCTATAGCAGCTGCAGCAATTTATATTCCCACCAACAGTGTAAAAGGGTTCTCTTTTCTCCACACCCTCTCCAGCATTCATTATTTGTAGACTTTTTGATGATGTAGACTTTTTGATGATTCTGACCAGTGTGAGGTGATACCGCATTGTGATTTTGATTTGGATTTCTCTAATAATTAGCGATGTTGATCATCTTTCCATGTGCCTGTTGGCTATCTTTATGTCTTCTTTGGAGAAATGTCTATGTAGATCTTCTGCCCATTTTTGATTGGGTTGTTTGGTTTTATGACATTAAGTTGTATAAGCTATCTGTATACTTTGGAAATCAACCCCTTATCAGTTGCATCATTTACAAATACTTTCTCCCAGTCCATAGGTTTTCTTTTCATTTTGTTTATGGTTTCCTCTGTTGTGCAAAAGCTTTTAAGTTTGATTAGGTCCCATTTGTTTATTTTTGCTTTTATTTCTTTTGCCTTGGGAGACGGATCTAAGAAAATACTACTACGATTTATGTCAGAGAATGTTTTGCGTATGTTCTCTTGTAGTTTTATGGTGTCATATTTTATATTTAGGACTTTAAACCATTTTGAGTTTATTTTTGTGTGTGGTGTAAGTGAGTGTTCTAATTTCATTGATTTACATGAGGCTGTCCAGCTTTCCCAACACCAGTTGCTGAAGAGACTGTCTTTTCTCCATTGTATATTCTTGCCTACTTTTTTGAAGATAATTGACTGTAAGTGTGTGGGTTTATTTCTGGGCTATCTTTTCTGTTCCATTGATCTATATGTTTGTTTTTGTGCTAATACCATGCTACTTTGATTACTTTAGCTTTGTAGTATTGTCTGAAGTCTGGGAGGGTTATGCCTCCAGCTTTGTTCTGTTTTCCTCAGTATTGCTTTGGCAATTCTGGGTCTTTTGTGGTTCCATATAAATTTTAGAATTATTTGTTCTAGTTCTGTGAAAATTGTCATAGATAATTTGATAGCGATCACATTAAATCTGTAGAAAGCCTTCTATTTTTAATGACTGGACCAAACCCAAAAATAGGCATCTTTGGATTCTGCAGTTGTTACTAACGTGCATTGATTGGCTGTAAACATATCCAATTCCTCCTCTCTCTTCTCACCCACAGATTCTCATATATGAAAACGACTTGAAAGACTCTAGCCAGTGGTATTCATGCTGGGTTTCACAAAGTTGCTGACCTGGGCTTGTCAGCAGAGCAGAGAAGGGCTGAGGTCCCTCTTTTCCATCTTTTTAATCATAGAATGATGCATAATGCTTCTTTTGAAAGAAGGGGTCTATGGCAACAGCAAAAACAGAAAGCTTTGAGACACACCCTCATACTACAAACAGGGAAACTGACGCCTAGATGGACTAAGTTACTTATTCACCAGAACAGAAATGCCAGGACAAGAATGCAGGATTCCTGACACTTGTTCTGTTAGTTACTATTTTCACAGCACTAGTTAGGCTCCTCACAAGAAAGAATCTCTATAGGACAAGCAAAGAACAGAGCCAGTGAAAGAGGAGTGTCTTTGTCCCAAATCTGAGGTATTCATATTCTGGCTGAAAATAATTAGCAGTGTTTCAAACTATTAAGATTCCTATGGAAGGCAGCAAACCAAAATATGAAAGTCTTTACAATATCTAATGCAAGACCTCTGAACAGCCATTGTGTTAAATGTCACAAGAGATTTTCATCTTAGTATTTAGTGGCTGGCAGGAGATGACTCAGTGCCATGGAATTTAATTTTAAATTGTTTTCAAATAAATTCACAGAGTCCAATAGCATGAAACCTTGGAAGGTGACGGGGTGGCTTTAAAGATTTGAGAGTTTTTAAACCCATATATCAAAGGTTCCCTCTGACAGTTATGGGGATTTATTGTGTTCTCAACCTCAATTGTTTCTATAAGCTCTCAACCATGATTCCCTATGCAAGAAAATTAAGTTTGGATATCTTGCCATCTTCGCCTGCCTGGGACCTCAAAATATCTAACCCCATGTACCTAGAAACTGCTCAAACATTCCTTTCTAGGGGCTGTCATTAAATCCCCATTTTCTGGATGGGGACACAGAGGGTGCAACCATTGGTCAAGGTTACCCAGTGAGTCAGCGGCAAAGCTGGGAATGCAACCCAGACTTTCTGACTCCCTTGCCCGTCCTCTGACCATCAAACCACATGCTCCTGACCAGGATGAAACAAGCTTGTCTGTCTCAGCATTTGGAGGGAGCTGAGTCAAACTGCAGTTTATCCATTTCCCTTTCGAACATTCATATGCCATTTATTTCATCGGCTAATGGACAAATGGCTCCAGATCATTTTTCACTCTAAAAAACTTATTTTTTATTAATTTTTCAAGGAAAGGCTATCTTAATTTGGAAAAGCAAGAAAGACCGCTTTTTCCCCCCCCATCGTATCACATTGTGTAACACTGACAGTGTGGCTGCTTCGAAAACCCACAGAAGCTGCTTCCTTTGCCCTGCCGATGGCCAGTTCCTTTGCCAGCTTCTCCATGTGGCCTTCCTTGTACTGGGGTCGGGCGTCCCGTGGTTCCTGGCAAAAGCAGGTCCCATGGACAAGCCAGGCCTTGACGTGGCTGTTCCTTCTCCTGCTCTGTTTTTTTAATCTCTGACTGCACTGGGTCTTCGTTGCTGCGCGCGGGCTTCCTCTAGTTGCGGTTCACGGGGGCTACTCTTCGTTGCGATGCACAGGCTTCTCATTGCGGTGGCTTCTCTCGTTGCAGAGCACTGGCTCTAGAGCTCAGGCTCAGTAGTTGTGGCGCACGGGCTTACTTGTTCCGCAGCATGTGGAATCTCCCGGACCAGGGCTCGAACCCTTGTCCCCTGCATTGGCAGGTGGATTCTTAACCACTGAGCCACCAGGGAAGTCCTCTGCTGCTCTTCTAAATGCTCCTTGACCACAAGAGAACCCAGTTCTCCCACCCCACGTGCCACTTGAAATGTAGTCAGTGGTGACGATCCAAAAGGGCGCCAGCCAGAGTCCAGAGCAACTTTACTAGGGACTAGGGAAAAGCAATACCAGGTCTCCTGCCAGTGAGTACCATCTGCTGCCAAAGACCACAGGGGGGAGAAAGGTTTTTAACACTCTGAGCAGGGGTAAACGCTCTCTCTTTTTCTTGCAGCCCATAAAATTGTTTCTCCCAGCGTTTTATACCTGTCATGTTTAATCATAAATATTTCTTCCTCGAAATGAACTAAATTGTTTACTCCCAAAGAGCTGTTGCCATTTGGGGGACAACTTTCCAAACTCTGGGTTAGGGATTTTGACCAGCCTGCTCCATGCCCTCTCCTTCTGTTGGCAGCTCGTCATCATGCTCTGCAACGACTTTGCTCCAGAGGCTGTCAGCAGAAGCGTGGAGCAGCAGAGAATGGAAGCAGGGGAGAAGAGAGGTGTGTCGTTATGGTGCTATCTAGGCTCCTCTTTCTCCTCCCTTGCCTTTGTTAAACCTGTCTAGTCCAGGCCAAGCAGGCCGTGGTCCGGTGAGATTCCCTGAAGTCTCCTCAAAATGTAGTGCTGTGCCCTAGTGAAGTGCCGCACCTTCCTCGGTGCCCAGCCGCCTGTCCTCTGACTGCAAGAGACTTGAGGGCTGAGGCTATCTCACTACATTTCAGAACAAAGTCCCCACAGACACACAGCATGGCCCGAAGTCAGTCTCCCTAAAGGTCTTAAAATTGTAAACACTTAAAAAGCTGATTCTGCTTGTCATTCCCATCACACATGGCTCCAAATGCATCGTATCCTCCTCTTCTCTAGCTCTTTCTGCACAAGCCATCAGGCACTGTGGTCCCATGAGAAGAAATAAGTTTGCTTAATGTGACAGCACTGGGATGTACTCCAGGGAGAGTGACAACATAATTTTGTTTACTATTCACTCCAAGTTCTAAAGAAGTAAACTTCATTAACTTTTCTGATAAAGCACAAAGACTCTATTATTTGCCTTACCCACAAAATTAAAAAAGGAAAAAAAAAAAACTTTGATGTCTCCAGGAAGGCAGGCTTTTTTTGAAGTTTCTATTGCTCTAGCCAGGTGATCTAGAGGCTGATATTGCTTCAGTTGGCCTCTGACCTCTGATGGAAACGCCCAGGTCGGGGATTCTGTGCAGTGCTCAGCCGAAGCCTGTCTGCCTATCCATGTAGATTTAATGGTCCACCTGGCAGCTCGACTGCTGGAACAAAGAGGTTTGACATCTCTGGCTAATATTATGTATATATTTATAGAGAGAGAGATATAGAGATATGCATTTAGATAGATAGAGAGAGATTTTTCATTCACAGGTTAACAAACCTATGCAGATAGGTATTCAAAGCAGCCTCTCAATCACAAAATAAGGGACTTAAAAATATAACATGGCCCATGGAAGCCTGACTTAAGTCATAGACAGGCCTAGAGAGACTGAAGCCCCATGAGGGGAGAGTGGGGAGGACAAATCAGCCTGGCCCTCCACCTTCCAAATGTGATAGAAGAACTTATGGGCCCTGTTTAGGCTTGTGTCTTCTTGATTCTCTGTCCACAGGGTGGAAATCTGCTCTTACGATAAAAGATCATGAGAAAAACTATCTGGAAAAATGATAATTTTTAGAAAACTGCTTTCAGTTAAAAAAAAATTAGCTAGAAAACCAAACCAAACCCCCAAATTAGATATTGGATCAGATTACTTTATTTTTTTATACCCTTTTTTCTTTCTGCTGAAAGGAAACGGTCGTGTATATGAATGTGTCAGCAAGCACAGGCCCCAGCCTCTGACTGCTCAGAGAAATTAAACTGCTTTCAAAGGGAGGAGCAGGCAAGACCGCCCAAGAAAAGGAGTTTAAGGCCTTTTGCATTCATTCATATTTATTTGGGGCACAATAGATCTCCCATATATGTCAAACAGTAATCTTTTCTCCTTTATTTTAAAAGTGGCATTTGAAGATCTGAGAGTAAAGAGCAATGTGAAAGTTTCCTTCACAGAACTTGTTCTTTTTCTTCCCCCAGCCCCCCAATAAAATGGTGTTTATGGCTTAATATTACAGAGTTGGAAAGAAAAGATGTGAGTGGGAAGACATGGGATTTAAAAATCTACAAACTGTAGAAATAGAACTATATTTGGAGTTCGAACTTCTTTTAAAAAAGGCAAACTTTGTTTTTTGATTTAATTTTTTTACTGTGGTAAAAATATATATATAACATAGTATTCATCATTTTAGCCATTCATAAGTGTACAATTCAGTGGCATTAAATTCATTCACAATGTTGTATAACCATCACCACTATCTATACCCAAAATTTTTTTACCATCTCCAATAAAAAATATCTATGCTCTGGGAATTCCCTGGCAGTCCAGTTGTTAAGACTCGGTGCTTTCACTGCTGTAGGCCCAGGTTTCATCCCTGGTCAGAAACTAAGATCCCACAAGCCACGTGGCACAGCCAGAAAAGAAAAAGAAAAAATCTCTGCTCCTAGTTATTATTTAACTAGTCCAATGCCCCGGTAACACCTCTATTCTTTCTTTCTCTATGAATTTGTGTATTGTAGGTATCTCATATAAGTTGGAATCATACAGTATTTGTTCTGTGTCTGATTTATTTCACCAAGCATAATGTTTTCTAGGTCCATCCATATTGTAGCATGTATCAAAATGTCATTTCTAAAAAAAGCAAACTTTCACCTGTAAAGAGTCAGAATTTTGATCTATTTTCTTCTTATTTGCAGCTGGAGCTTGTTAATGCTCCATAAAGGAAAGCAGAGGTCTTTGATCTTATGGGGCTTTGCTTTACTTACCATCTTCTGAGCACTTGCAAGTCTTTCCTTGTTGACTGAGAAGCCAAAGAGGTTCTGGATTTTGTTTTTATTTTGCTTTCAGATCTTCTGGTACTGTGAACTGACAAACTCCTCTCTTAAAACCAAACGACTGAAAAATCTGACACTGAGGCACTTACGGTCAACCTCAAAAGCACATTTTTTGACCCTCCTTGACCTGAATACTTGTAATTTTCCTTCAGTTAAACTGAAGAGGGGTACAATGTGTAGGCAATGGGCATTTTACCAACCCACGTTCATGACTCCTCCCTTTTTTAATCACCTAGTGATAAAAAAGTCTAGTGTTTCTCAATCCCAATGGGACAAACGCCACCTTTCACAAATATTTTGTTAATCCCCCTTTAAAATCGTAAAATGAAATTCATAGGCAATATAACCTATATACACCCATTACTTTTTTTAAAAATCAAGACAATGCCTTAAGCATGATATAAATTAGAAATAAAAGAACAATAATTTTTAATAAAATGATATATATTCCAATAATACGTTTCCCAATTTGCTTGGGAATAACTACATTGAAAGACATAATAAAGTAGTCAAAAGCTGGCATTTAGAGGGAGAGTCACTCTTGAATTCAACAACTACAGATACAAACGAAGACAAGTGTGTTATATAGACAACTAAATCCCTTGAGTAATGTTGCAATTTTCCAACAGTTATGCAAATTTCCAAATCAATGAACAACTTAGAAAAAAGTTCTGGACAGAGTATAAAGTTTTATTCTTAGAAAGTTTAGGATATGTTAAAGCTGTAATAAAATATATTGTGCTTGTATGTAAAATGGAGTTAGATTTTCAGTTCAAATAATGCACGAGTTTGTCCACATTCATGACTGTCCAGCTGGACATACGAAAGTCATATATGGAATGCAGAACAATTCTTTGTGCAGGACTGCCCCGAACTTGCATAACATTGACATCCCTAACATTTGCCCAGTAAATATGAATGGCCCCCAATCAGTGTGACAGTCAAAACACCCACAATTAAAAAAACAATAACCCAGAGGTAGAAGTAAAACTGGTCTAGTCTTTTTAGAGGTGGGAAACCAGCAGATAATTTTAAGTGCCTCTAAGAATTCCCAAGTATGTTTACATGCCCCATTTCCAGAGTGGGGTCTGGAGAGAGAAATGCTCCAGGGACAAATTCGGCAGGGAGGCTATTTGGGTGGTTGCCGTTTTTGGAGTGATTTTCTCATGTCCTTGCCCATGCCATGGGCCTGAGAGCTTACCCTTTGCCTTTCTCTTTAGACGCTCTGTCCACCGCCACCTTTGCCAAGCTTCATAAATGTAGGAAAGTACATAAACAATTTTACTGTGGCATGGTGGAAGCTCTGGGGTTGAACATGCAAATTATGTCGTTACAGCTTCAAAAAAGGTTCAGGCTCTTTCCTCCATTTCATTTTGCCTTCTAAGTTCACCCTTAATTGCAGACTCCAGACCAAAGCTGCAAGTCTTGGCATAGCTCCCATACTATTAAAAACTCTAAGAATTCCTTTCTATATGTGTCTCCAATCCTACCTCCAACTTGGTTCCGTGCCCACACTAGTAGTTTGTCTGAACCAAACTTGGTGGCTTCCTGCATTCTGTGCTACAGTCACCCTGGAAACTGTACTTTCCACTCTCCATCAGGACATCCCTGGGCATCTCTCAAACAATCTTGACACATTTCAAAAATATGTTCTAAAAGAGCCAGGTTCCTTCTATGCCTCCACAGAATCTAAAATTTTTCTCCATCCCCCATCACTTACGTTGTCTGCTCAGATCCTCAAGATAATCCTGTAAAGTAGATCAGGGAGATGGCATTTTATCACTAAGGTTCACTGAGGTACAGATTAATTGATTTGCCAAAGTCACACAGCTAATAAGTAGCAGAACTGGGAAAATAACATAGATTTTGGGTTACTTATTTGTTTTTGTCTTTATTTTCTTACATTTAATTCAGTAGGATTTTCAGGGATTATTTCACTAACTCCATTAAAATAAAAAACTCTTTGGTGCACGATGTCATATTTACCGTTTCCATACTCATTTGAAATTTTGCAAATCTCTCCAAAAGCTTTCTTGCTTTTCTTGCTGTCAGTACAGTCGGAAAACCCCTCATTTTCTAGTCTATCATCATATCCCCAGAAGTGCCTCTGCCCTTCAGATGGTTTAAGGTGCCCTTCCTTTGACCCTTTTCACCATTGTTATTTTTTCTGGATACACAGAAACCAGAATTGCCACACTGAAAGATATGTATGGCCTACATTTTGGTAACAGAGGAGTGATAATATTTTCTTTTTTATTTCTGAAGCATATTGTAGGCAGAATACTCTGAACTTGAAGCTTCTCAGAACGGCAATTACTGTCTTCACCATTCACTGAGGCCCCAACTTCCCATGCATTTCACCCTGTTCCTAAAGCCCTGACTGCTCTTCAGCCTTCTCCTGTCCTAAAATCCCACACAGACTTCAAGGCCTAGTTTGCGTGCTGTAGCCTCTATGAAGCTTTCTTTAAACTTCCAAAACAATCCCTCTATTTCTCCCATAGCACATCGTCTAAAACTTGTTTAGCACTTATTTAATTCTACAGGATATTATAATTAAATGCTCACAAAGGTTTGTTTTATATTCATTCTTATTTATGCTTTGCATTAAATTTCACACATTTCCCTGCTCATCATTGAGATTGTATCTCAATGGGTGATGAGTCACCCAGCCCTTTCTATATGTACTAACCACTGTCAAGGGGAATGGGATTACTATGATTAGTATAGACTAATTAAGATTTACCCTTTGTCAGGCCAGAAGGTAGGGTAAACAACACTATCAACTTGGGACATAGATAACACTTGGTTTTTGGACAACACTTACAGGAAGAAATTTCCAGAATGCACTTAGTCCCCATAAGAGAGTTCTTGAACCAGGCAAAGCAGGATGCACCATGGGTAGTGCCCTGGGGCAGAGAGCTGGTGCCTGTGCTGCTTTAGCATGTATAAAGAAGCGAGGGCAGGAATACTTAACCAATCCTATAGCAACAGGAGTTTTCAGTCAGAGCACTGGTCTTGATGGTGAGGATGTGTGGAAGCAGGACAACAGCCACCTGGAGGAGTTTTCTTTCCAGTTCTGGTGTCAGCTAGAGATCTCATAGTTCTCCTCACTGAGCTAGCTTTTTGCTCGGTTACCTAAGGGAACAGGGTGAGAGAATTTGTCTTGCCTCATCCCTGAATCACACGGAGGAAGAATGTACACCTCAGTAAAAACAGGGCTCTACCAGCAAGAGAGAAAGCTCTTTTCAGTAGGCTATTGATGTGCCTTATACCTTGAATGCTTGAAACCCTTACCGACTATGGTTAAATCTTAATTTTAGAGTCAAAAGTTCTTTTCCTTCAATTCTCTGATGCTTTTGCTTCAGTGTCTTCTCTTACCCAGTACTGCAAATGAGAAATCTGTGGGTTATCTGTTTTGATTCTCTGGAGGAGCTTTTGCAACTTTTTAAAATCTTTTAAGTATGAAAATGTCATAATTTTGTGCGAATTTGTGAGGTTGTTCATCCTGTTTGGCACACGGTGTTACCTTTCAATCTAAGAGCTCTTTTTTTTTCAGGTGTTATTTATTTGTCATTTACTTGAAGATTTCCTTCATTATCTCTATTTTATTCCTTCAGACTGGCCCAGGGGAACCATGCATCATTAAACAGGCTTTAAAATTTGCAGATATCTCATCCAAGTCTCCCAACTTCTCTTGCACATTTTTACCTATTTGCTGTTTATGCTCTCTTCTGTAAGGACAGTTGACCCAGTTTTTAGCTCATTATTTAGCTCTTTAGTTTTTCTTTTCTGCTGTTCAGTCTTACATTTAGTTTTTCTAATAAACCTCATTATTGAAATATAACATGCATAAAGAAAAGTGAATAAATCCTAGGTGTACAGGTTGACGAAGAATCACTAAGTGAACAACACATGTGTAACCCTCACAGGTGAAGAAAGAACTGGAGGGGTGGGATAGGGAGGGTGGGAGGGAGGGAGACGCAAGCGGGAAGAGATATGGGAACATATGTATATATATAACTGATTCATTTTGTTGTGAAGCTGAAACTAACATACCATTGTAAAGCAATTATACTCCAATAAAGATGTTTAAAAAAAAAAAAGAAAGAAAGAAAGAAGACAGCACCAAGAATGTTGTCTTTGCTTCTTTTTTTCTTTTTAAAATTAATTAATTAATTTTTGGCTTTGTTGGGTCTTCGTTGCTATGCGCGGGCTTTCTCTACTTGCAGTGAGTGGGGGCTATTGTTCGTTGTGGTGCGCGGGCTTCTCATTGCGGTGGCTTTTCTTGTTGCAGAGCACGGGCTCTAGGCATGCAGGCTTCAGTAGTTGTGGCACGAGAGCTCAGTAGTTGTGGCACATGGGCTCTAGAGTACAGGCTCAGTAGTTGTGGCACACAGGCTTAGCTGCTCTGCGGCATGTGGGATCTTCCCGGACCAGGGCTCAAACCCATGTCACCTTCTTTGGCAGGCGGAAGAAGAACCACTGCGCCACCAGGGAAGTCCTGTCTTTGCTTCTCTAATATATAGGGTATATATTTCTGATATGGAAACTTAGTAAAGTGAAAAAATAAAGAGACAGCGGAAAGTACTGCTAGAATAATCTTTAACTTAGTTTGCAATTCAAGCCAAGTGTTCATTCTGTAAGTACAGCCATCTGGTCCAGGGCAAAGAAGGGTTTTTGTTCAAATGAGAAAAATGTGAGATCCTCCATCTCTATAATGATCCAGTTCACAATGATATTGCCGACAAATTTTCTAATTATTCCATCTTGCTCATATGATTATTTTCTCACTCATCTTCCCTCTCTATAATATTAGTTCGTGGTTTTTTTATGGCCAAACCAAAGAAAGTGGAAATTTTTCTGACCACACCCTCTCCTAAAAATCTAAGGATGGATTATTGTGCAAGGACCCTGCTGTGGCTAAGCTCCAGCCTGAAAAGGGGAGTTGGGAAGGTTAAAAGAAAATGACTATCTCCTCTCAGTAAGAGATGCATGGAAGTGTCCACTCTCCCTAGACCATCAAGTAAACTAGCTCGCCCATGCCCTCAGGAGTAATCTGGGAGGAAATGGTAGAGAGGTATACTGTCTTCCTAGTCTAATGCTCTGCTTGCTGCCCCCAAAGTTATCGTCATTCATTCTTCTTGTTGAGGACTGACCGTCTCAAGAGAAGAAAGATCTCAAGGCATTGATCACAGCTTGCAGCTCTTATGTGGATTCAGTGGAGTCTCAACAAATATCCAGGTCATTCAGTGGCTGGAAATCTATATGATTAGTTCAATTCAACAGAGGCTTTTGTAACACCTGTCATTTTTTTTTATTCATTCAACAAATATTTGTCAGTCACCTACTCTGCACCAGGCTCTGTTTTAGGAGCCATATAATGGACACAATAAATAAGATGAGACCTTGCTTTGAAGGAAATTCCAATTTAGTTGGAAGGAAAAGGCACACAGAAATAATGAAAACCAATAACAGGAAAAGGCATGTACCCTGGAGCAGTATAAATAAATGACACTGGGGGCAGGATGAGGGAGGTCAAGAAAGGGAGATCATACTCAGATCAGTAAACCAGGATGGCTTCATAGAAGATCGCATTTAACCTTGAAGCTAGGTAGGAATTTGACGGAGATGCAGGAAAGAAGAGCGTTCCAAGAGAGAAAACTGCATAAAGAAAGGCATGGAGTTGAAGGCAGGCAAAATAGTTAGGTGTGGCTGGAATGAGAATAGAGACAAATAAGCAGAGGTAGACTGTTTTTTAAAAAAGAGAAAAAGTTGGTCTATGTGCACCATATGTATGGATCACAGTCCTAACCAATAGTCAATGGAAGCTGTAACATCCAAAACAAACTATTTCATAGAAGATATAGAGCTCTTGGTTAAAAGTAAATGATATTTTTGTTAATCCAGTATAACCTGGGTTAAATGCAAAGTGCTAAGATGAACGCTTTCCTCAAGGAATCCTCTTTTTAATAAAGGAATTAGAGGAACCAAAAACTTGCCCAGGTTTCCTAGATAAAAATATGGATAAGTTAAAGTAAACATTAATGATTGAAGAGTTAGTTCTCGCTGAAAGGAACATGGAAGGCTCTGTGGAAAATGCACATTTAAGCATGGTTTTGAATGATGGGCCAGGAGCTGGAGAAGATGGAAGTGAAATCAAGCTCCTGGTTTTGTAATATTGTAATATTTGTAATGCTCATGGACAACAAGCATGGAGCTTGTGAAATCACTTGCCCTCCATAGACATAGCTACAGAAGCACTCTGACCCAGCCAATTAACTGTGGGTATCTAATGAACGTTTCATTAGCATAAATTGCTATGATGGATAGAAACTTTATGAATCCTACGCAGCTCTCTAGGCATTTAAATAGAGGCTTTGTTTGTCTTCTGAAATCATTATTACAAAATAGAGGAATATTTACAATACAATAGTATAGGAAGGCTAAAGTGGGGTAGTGACCATAGATGAGGTATGAGCAACATGTTCTAAGGCCTTAAATGCCATCTTAAAAAGTTTAGCTCTTATTCTAAAGACAATGGGAATCATCAAAGCATTTTGAACCAGGAGCAGGCTTTCACTTTAGAAAAGTCACTCTGGCGGTTGGAAGAAAGAAATGAGTGGTAGGTGGGCTGAAGACCTAGCACCCAGTCAATATTCCACTATAGCTGGGCAGCCAGGGCAGGGTGGGCTCGTAACATGGCATAGTAACTAAGACTGGTTTCAGAGCTGGACAAAGCACTTACTGCGAACCGTCTGGTTACGTCGTTAAGGTCCCTCACCACCCCCAGTTTGTCAGAACACTGCTCAAGCCAATTTTTTAAACCAAAAGGCTTAGGAATAAGAATATCACATACACTGAGGAAATTTTAATTTAACTTTCCTGAGAGTGGGAAACCAACCTCTTGCAAAGTTCAGCACATTCCTCAAAGCTGCTCTCACTTTCCTGCCTCGCTGAGTCAGGCAGCAAAAGGGCTTCGTTGCTAAGACAACTCCATACAAGGCCCTCCATGCCGCGCTGCCCTCTGCAGCCATCTCTGGCCAAACCCTTTGGGGTTGCTTGGAAAATTACAAACCAAAACTGGCAAGCCTACTTCTTCACATATCTTTTACAGAAATCCCACTTAGATATCCCTTTCTATCAACCACTTTATTTCTGTTGTCAGTCTCTCCAGCCCCAAACTCTTCCTTCTTTGAAAGGAAACATGGGCTTTCCAGGCAAATAAGATTTTATTTCCTGATATCTTCAGACCTCATTTCCTATTCTTCTGTTTGTTTGAAACTTATCTAAGGAAGGACTAGAAAGCGAGGGAGAGAAGCTTCATCTGATCTACTATACGTCACTCAGGGCTGGGTGCTCTGATGCATGAAAGTACCACATTTAAATGCATTTCCTTGTTGAAACATATGACATCATATATTGAATAAGAGCAATATAGAGCATCTGGCTTTCAAAAAGGTATCTGACAAAGTTTCAGGATAAGGAACAAGGTGAAGAAATGGGGACTGGATAAGGTTATGTGGTTAGAATGATTCAAATCTGACAATACCCAGAGGATGTTGATTAATGAACCACTGAGATTTTGCAAGAAGGGCTCTATTCTTAACCCCCTCCTGTTCATCAAATTCATAATCACTTGGATAGCAACATATGCTATTAATTTTGCAGATGACCGAATACATTTAGTGCAATGCTAAGCACTTAGTAATTGCTCAATAAATGTTTGTTGAATTTAATTGAGAGGAAACTGTTGATACTTTACATGACAGAATCACAATTCTAAATTAGTTCATTAGGCTGAAAGAAAGTAAAAATACAAATACAATAATATTGAAAAGGGATGGATGAATTTTGTGCTCTTGGGCTCAAATAATCAATGGTACAACTGTAGGACTGAGAAAGCCCAATTTAACATATGAAAAAAAATTAGAATTTAGTTGACGATAAGCCAAATATGAATTAATAGGCTGCTTTCCTCTCCTTACAAAAGTAATACAGGCTACATAGCATCATGGATAAATCAAGGGAGATAACAGGGTTTGCCATTGCACTATTTAGACAACATCTGGAAACTGTGTTTCATATTAGGCACTGTGTTTTAAGAGGATCATTAATCAAGAAACTGTGTCCAGATGAGAATGGGCATAATGGAAAGGGGCTCCCGTGAGAAAAATGTAAAGACATTTGGATTATTTGTCCAAATTATAAAACAAAATGTATGCAGGTATAGGGGTAATAATAGGATTCTTCATGATAGCTACTTTCACATGTTGAAAAGCTATCATATACAAGCAAGATTCACATTATTCTCGGTTGCTCCAGAGGGCTTAGCTTAACTAAGCTAAGATTAACATAGCTTAACTAGGACCTTGAAAGGAGTGAAAACAAAGCAAAGTTTGGCTGTAGATAAGAAATAATCCTTTACCAAATAAAATAGTCAACAAATGAAACAGTGAGTGCTACAAAGTAATATTGAAAAGCAGGTTACTTTTAGAGAGAAGTATCACATAAAGTAGTTTGTTGGATTTTTAAAAGGACTCTATATTTTGAAGTCCCTTCCATCTCTAAAACTGCCTGATTGTGATTATAATTATATTGTCTGAAAGCAAAAAACAAATAGTGGTAAACCACCATCAATCAACTAATCATCATGCAGATCAATATGGCACATGAAATATTCATTCAGCTGAATTCCACAAGTAATTTTTGACTGCTTCTTTTGTACTAAGCACTTTGTAGGTACTAATTTTTTAATTGAATAAGACTTAGTGATTTACCACAAGAAGCTTACAATCTTGTGGTGAAGAATGACCTAAATAGATAACTTCAATATGTTTCTTAGGCACTTGCACTAGTTTCCAATTGCTACTGTAATACATTACCAAAACTTAGTAGCTTAAAACATTCACAATTTTATTGTCTTACAGTTCTGAGAGTCAGAAGTCTAAAATGGGTGTCACTAAGTTAGAATCAAAATAGCAGGGCTGGTTTCTTCTGGAGGCTCTAGGGGAGAATCTGTTTCCTTGCCTTTTCCAGGTTCTAGAGGTCACCCATATTCCTTGGCTTGTGGCCCTATTCCTCCAAGTTCAAAGCCAGTAATGTCAGGCATAGTCATTCTCACACTGCCATCTGTCTGGTTCTCTACATTCTGCCTCCCTCTTCAGAACTTAAGGACACATGATTATGTTGGGCCCACCCAGATAATCCAGGATAATCCCCGCATCACAAGGTCAGCTGATAGCCGTGTAGTATTTAACTCAGTATTGTCACATATTCTAGTTTTTCAAGGGAAGCTGCAGATTTGGATAGTTATATATAAAATACCGGAGAATTTTACACTGCAACTCTTATAAAATATATCTGTGGACCAGATATGGCCCATAGGCTACTAGTTTGCAACCTCTAGTCTAAGATGAAGAAAGTTTTTGACTGATTAAGCAGCAATTCTTAACCTGGAGTCCAGGATAGAATTCAGGAGGCCAGGAGCCTGAATGTGGAAAAAAATATATCTCCATTTTTATTTATATAACACGAATTACATATCTTTTAAATATCTGTTTAAATATCTTTATATTAAACAATAGAAAATAAATTATATGCTTTAGTTTTTACTAACCTCCAATAGAAATTTAGCATCTCCTTATTTATGAATATCAGCAACAAACCGCAGTAGTATTAAGAATACCTGTAGCTATCACCCATTATGTTACATTACAGTGTTGCAACATTTCAAAATATCTTCTATGCTCACCACTACTTTGAAATTATGGCAATTTGTAGATCCATCCTAGATCTACTTGTTTAATGTATTAATAAAGCAACACATATAATACCATATCATGAATTTGCTTTTATTTAAATATTTTGATAACTGTATGTCATCATATTTGGTTACTTTTACCATGCTGTTTTATTTTATATATTTAGAAAGATTATTCTGAGAAGAGTTCCATATGCTTCACCGGACTGCAAAGGAGTCCATGGCACGTGCAACACACACACACACAAACACACACACACACACACACCCCTTGAGCCAAATGAGGGGAATGAAGGAAAAAGGCGAGGAGAAATACGACTCAAAGCCAACACTCACAACTGTCCAGCTTAGTTTACACTTTGATAAAATGTTAGTATGTGCCCAGGGGGCACTTGTCAATCTCTGTCACTGAGGCAGTGACATTAACTCTTTCAGGCTTCGCAGGTACTGCAGTTGAGTCTAATTTCAACTACCAGGAGTGACTTGAATCTTGGTGGAAACTGAAGCCTGCTGTTGTTAAGCTCTATTATTGAAGTAATAGCATCTTGTTCAGTTAATAGGTCGCACAGGAACGTCATGTAGTTAGACATGAAGATTTTTGGTTTAGGGCTTGCTGGGCTGAGGAGCTACTGAGTGTTTGCTTGCATCCCGTTTCACCAAAGCCTCTCTCTGCTGGTGGATGATGGCTGGTTGCTTTGCAGGTCTGGGAAATGTGTTTGGCCTACTCCATTCTGGGCTGTCTGCTCTGCTTGCTTTGGTTTTGCAAGTCTGAGCTCAGCTGTGGGTTTATTTAGTTCCAGGAGACTGGCGTTGGCTTTTCACATTCCTAGGTCTCATGTGTCTGAAGACCTTCAGTTTGGCTTTACAAATGATCCTATGGTGTAACACTAGCTCCTGAATGGTAACATAAGTTTGGTAATAATAATAAAACAGAAATAGGGAGCTATCAGAGATTATTAGTACTGGCATGTGAATTAAACCATATTGCAACAAATCTGTTTCAAGGGTAATAATCTTAGTTTGGACAGAATTGAATTCAAGACCTCAGCCTCGCTGGCATTTCCCACATCCACTTCCTCTAACTTTGAAGCTTTCCAGATCACTTAAATGGTGTACGCTCTCCGCTAGTCTCCAATAGTCCTCTAAAAGGAAATCATTCCTACCAACCTCTGTTCGCAAATGTCTTGACATTTTTTGAGTTGCAGGTAGCTGAAGGCCCAAAGTTATAAACAAGAGGGTCTCCATACCTGTCTATGGTTCCTAAAGGCAGATATTTGTCTCTTTCGTTCATTGTGGCATCTCTGCCTGGCACACTGATAGGTGTTCAAAAAATATTAGTTTAGTAAATAAATGAATCAATGCAACACAAATACTTATAATTACAATGCTTCCTTCAGAAGTTATTGAAAGGATTATTTAAGATACCATGTTAAAACCTTCATAAACTCCTAAGTCCTATATAAGTGAGTAAATTGAATTCACTAGTGCCATAAACCATGGTTAATCTCATCCCCTCCTTTCATGTTAAGTCCAACGAGAAATGCAGAAAATACATTTATACTAACTTTTGGTTGTATAAGAGTCTTTTGGTTATATAAAAGTCTGTCCCTAAGCAAAACTGTATAATTGGCATGCTGCCATTCCAGTCTCCTTTTATCGAGACTTTTGGGGCACCCCCAACTTCCAGGGGTACAGGGCCTCCCAAAACCTTGTACATTTGACATAATTAGTTTTGAAGATACTTCTATCCTTATTCCGGACACAACATTTCTTAGCATCGCCGCGTCACCATCAAAACTTTTGTTTCCATGTACTTTCTTTCTCAGCGTTACAAAGCTAACCTGAAATCCTTAATGTGTATCAGTGTGTCATCAGCAGGTTTCTGTTTAATGTGATATCTTGGGTTGTGCACATGTCTTTCATTAGGATCAGATACTTCAGCTATCCTGGCAAAATGATGGGAGAATATTGGCTCTTCAAGATCATTTCATGTTATACTGCATTGGCCCACATTGTTATACCTATTTTATCTGTGCATAGATCCAGCTGGGTAACACACGCTGAGGCTTATTTTGCCTCTGCTCTGCCCTGGTACACTGGGAGACTTGGGCAAATTGCCCCCCTCTCTCTCTGCCTGAGCTACTTCATCTAGAAATTGAAAAGGGAGTAGTGGAGTGCCCCAGATAATCTAGTCCTGTCTGCACCTAAAGGAGCAATAATTCTGGCGTTATCTGTACTATGCTTCAGATGAAATAAATCAAGTTAAAAGAGAAATTTATAAGAGATGCTGCTGTTTTTCTCACCTTCACTTGGCATCACACCCTTAATGAAATAGAGTAATTCAGGAGCCAAAGATATGATATATATACATACACACACATACATATATCTTAAAGCGATAAGAAGACAAAAAATGATTTTTGATTTTTGAACAATGACCAAACTCACATTCTGCAAAGAGAACTATATAAATTTACTGAACTAGAAAGTATATACCTCACAGTGTGTTCTCATAACTGTTTTTGCTTCCCCCACTTTCAGAATCTTGTGACACTCAGAATGGTTCTTCAGACCAATTAGTACTGGTCACACAGTTCTGTGCAGGTTTCAGTATGTCTAGCCTGAGCTGTCTGAATCTTCAGTCTCATCAGGATTATCATCTTCACTACCCATCAATGGGACAGGAAGGTCTAAACTCACATTTGTTGTGGAGGAATTACTTTCTACTTGAGATTCCTTCAATATGCAAAAGCATGGATAGCACCATACTTCCTACTTAATATCATTAAATATGCCTGTCATATTTTATGCCTGAAGAGCTTGGAGTGCTATTATTCAGTTGCTTTGTGTCCTGCCTAGTGTAGGCACATATACACATTTATGTTAGTGAGAGTAAGGCTAAATTTCTGCATCAAAGAGATCCCCACGCACACACACACAAAAAGAATTAGTGGCTTAAAGAAACAAATCGCCTTCTCGATCATGTACCAGCCTGAAGTAAGTATTGCCAGCTGGTCAATCTGCTTACATGATGATCATTCAGAAACCCAGGCTAACAGTGGCTCACCTATCTTCAGTATTTACCTCCAAGTAACACCCTAAATTCCCTGTATGAGCTTAAAAATAGACCACAAACTGATAATTTTATCACTTTGTAGTTAAAAATGTGACCCATAAATCTACTTATCTCCACTTAAAATTTGCCTCTCTTTTTTGTTTTAATTAATTAATTTATTTTTGGCTGCATTGGGTCTTCATTGTTGGGTCTTTGTTGCTGTGCAAGGGCTTTCTCTAGTTGTGGTGAGCGGGGGCTACTCTTCGTTGTGGTGCGTGGGCTTCTCATTGCAGTGGCTTCTCTTGTTGCTGAGCTTGGGCTCTAGGCACACGGGCTTCAGTAGTTGTGGCACACAGGCTCAGTAGTTGTGGCTCGCAGGCTCTAGAGTGCAGGCTCAGTAGTTGTGGCGCACGGGCTTAGTTGTTCCGCAGCATGTGGGATCTTCCTGGGCCAGGGCTCGAACCTGTGTCCCCTGCATTGGCAGGAGGATTCTCAACCACTGCGCCACCAGAGAAGTCCCTAAAATTTGCCTCTTTTTAAAATAAAAATCATGGCATAGTGACTAATTTAACGCTTCAGGTGTAGTGGGCAAACTGTTGATAAAACAGAGAATTTCCATTTTTATTAGCTCCATTGACAACCAAATAAATGAATCTGGAGGCTTATTTATTATATATACAATTCTTCTTTATTATATATACGATTCTTCTATTCAATAAAAAATGTCAAAATTGGTAATAAAGTCTGTGTTTTTTAATGTCTTTTTCTGCAATCATGTTAATATGCCAATGTCAGGCTGTCCTTTCTATAGAAGGAACTAAACGTCAAAATATAAACAAAGGAGTGAGTTCCTTTGTGTTCCATTTTTGTTGACACTGAATTTTCCTTCTGAACAAAAATAAAGCCCGTTTTTCTCATAAGTAGTGACTTTAACTTGACCAGAAAGGAAAAATAAAAAGACAGCAATGTGTTGGCAAATGCCAGGAGACAGTGGTGACTGTTTGTATTTTTATAGTGCATTGTGAAAGACATTTAACAAAAAAAATTTGAAAGAATACTAAGAATAAATACTTCTAAAGGTCTCTGGCTCCCTTTTAAAGAATGACTTGAAGGATGATCAGCATTCATCCCTTATAAATAGATAGTCAAGATAAATAGGGATAAATAGAAAGTCAAGAAAATAAATCAGCTTATAAATGAGCATATTTACCAAAACCCAGAAAATTTTAAAAGTTATGCTATTCTCATTGATAGAATACAAGTTTGTTTACTGCCATGGAGAGCAAGATATTTTACTGGATACAACTGCCGTATGGTTTCCCTGCTGGCCTAGATCTCTTAAGCAAGTAGACCCACAGCAGCTGAGCAAACACTCCGGAGCTTTATGTCGCTCAAGACCACCGCAAGGGCTGCTGGAGGAGTGGAAGGCAGCCACCCTGTGGAATCTGAGGGAGAGGCTTCTGAGAATGAGGTGGTCTTGGGTCATCAGAAGCCTACTATGGACTGAGTGCCAAGGTGTTGAGATTCCCAGATCAGCAAGGTCCCATTCTCACAGACCCCTGAGATCAGATAAAGTCTGGGGACCCCTGCTTGCCTGTGTCAGACAGCCAACGGCACTTGGTGCTAAGTCCCAGCGAACTGCTTCTCCGCCCTCCCACGGCTGTCCCACAGTAGTTTTGGCCCAGATTGGTTCCTGCTACATTTCCTTTCTCCACTGCCATGTAGAAAAGTGTGATGGGGCATGAAAAATAGTATTGCAGGCCAAATAATACACTCTATTTGAAATGACTGGCCTGGTATCCTTAAATAAAAAATAATTTTGCTTCTAATCTCAAATGCCAGTCTACAAACTTGCAAGAAACCCAGAAGACCACAGGATGAGGTGATATAGACTACAGTGAGGTAGAGAACAGAAAAGGGAGATATCATAAGAGCCTGGGGAAAATGTGGATAATTAGAAAATGTGGCTGCTGTGTTGGACTTTGAAGGCATTCAGCTGTAACCAAGGCCTTCCCATGACACAAAAGTGTGAGACAAGGTTAGTTATATATATAATCTTCTAGTAAGTTCGTGAAAGTTAATTCTACCAGCATAGCTTTTAATCTTTTTAAAAATGTTTATTTATTTATTTATTTTAGCTGTGCTGGGTCTTAGTTGCGGCATACGGGATCTTCGTTATGGTGTGCATGATCTTTAGTTGTGGCATGTGGACTCTTAGTTGCAGCATGCATGGGGGATCTAATTCCCTTACCACAGATAGAACCCAGGCGCCCTGCATTGGGAGCACGGAGTCTTACCCACTGGACCACCAGGGAAGTCCCCTAGTTTGTATTATTAAAGACAGTGATGATGCAGCCTGATATCTTGTAGTGTATACAATATTAATAGAAATAGTTACAAACTAAGGTTATCAAATATATGAATACACAATCAATGCAAAATATTCTTTTTTTAAAAAATTTACTTTATTTATTTTTGGCTGGGTTGGGTCTTCGTTGCTGCGCGCAGGCGTTCTCTAGTTGTGGAGAGCAGGGGCTACTCTTCGTTGCGGTGTGTGGGCTTCTCATTGCTGTGGCTTCTCTTGTTGCAGAGCACAGGCCCTAGGCACACAGGCTTCAGTAGTTGCAGCACTTGGTCTCAGTAGTTGTGGCTCATGGGCTCTAGAGCACAGGCTCAGTGGTTGTGGCACACAGGCTTAGTTGCTCCGTGGCATGTGGGATCTTCCCAGACCAGGGCTCGAACCTGGGTCCCCTGCATTGGCAGGCGGATTCTTAACCACTGCACCACCAGGGAAGCCCAATGCAAAATATTCTTGTCAGGTAATTCAGTTGGAAAGCAGTCACTCTTCTTCTGTAGCCTGTGCCCACATGTGCACTAGCGTGTGTTCACACATGCAGAATGCTCAAGGAAGGACTGAAAAGAGAAAGATGAGTGTAGAAAAACAACTAAGGAAAATGTGAGGCAGAATTGGAAATCAAAACAAACTTACATCTGAAGTGATGTGATTAATTAAATGATGTGGCCCTCAAACATCAAAGTAATGCAAGAACAGGGATGTTTTCCAAAGCTCCTTTGTTGAATAAGGGAATCATTTCACTGTATGAATTACAATATACACGACACTGGTCCTCCTTACTAGTCATAACAAAAATTACCTGAAACATATACAGAGTGAAGGAAAGAATTTCGGTTTTGAATACTGAGAATTCAAGAAGAGAGAAGTTATTTCCTCTAAAGGCTGAAAATTTACCATATATATATATATTCTGTGACTATAAGTGAAATCTTTTTCTCCTTTCCCTTGAGAGTCTGAAATAATTTAATCTTTTTGTAATTTTTTTTTTTAGAAAACAGACTGTAAACATTCACATTATTAAATATATATTTAGTGGATAGAAAAGAACAAGAACAAAAATTTCAGCTGAGGAGTTCCTGCCAAGAAGAGATCTGATTGAATTTTCATGATGCTTAGAAAAATAGAGTAGGCTGTATTCTGTACATTAATGCTCTTTGGAAGGTTATAGGCTGGATTTTAAATCCATTTTATGATAATAATAAGTCACTTTAAGTATTGTCATTATATGCTGTTAAGTTAAATATAATTATTTAAATTAAATCATAAACTGAAGTTTCCTTCTTTTAAAATAGAAAAATCTAGCAGTTACCCCGTAACAAAGTGGTCAAATGTAGCATCCCTAGTAAAGGGACAAATCGTCATGATGTTACTCTTGATGGGATGCTATTGGAAGTACATAATACAACCTATATAGTATTCTCACCAAAATGTTTAACCTGAACATATTCACAAGAAAACAACCAAATCTAGATTACAGGACATTCTCTGAAAGAATTGGCTCTGACCCTTAAAAACTAGTTAATGCCATAAAAGACAAACAGGAGACGGGACTATTCTAGATTAAAGGAAACTAAAGTGATATGGCAACCATATGTAAATGCATAATCATTGACTGGATCCTGGATCAAAAATAACTACAATAAAGATTATTTTGTAAACAACTGGAGAAATTTGAATATGGACTCTATATTAGATAGATCGTTATTAAATATCTTGGGTGGTTTTGTAGAAGATATAAGAAATACATTCTTAAGAAATACATGTTGAAGTGTTTAGGGGTAAAGGGTCATGTCTGCAAGTTGCTTTCAAGTGTATATACAGACGTGTGTGTGTGTGTGTGTGTGTGTGTGTGTAGAGAGAGAGGTAAAAGCAAATGTAAAATATTAAGAATTAGTGAATCCAAGTAAAGAGTATATTGTACTGTTCTTTCAGCTCTTTCAAATTCGGTGGATTTGAAATTGTTTAAAGACAATGTAGGTTACTACATCATAGATGAAGGCTATTTCTCTTTAGAAAGCTTTCAGGTAATAAATGAAGGAATGATAGAATTAGACTGTCTCCATTTTGTAATCTTTAATATACTCCTATATCTAAGCATTGAGGATCAATGGTCATAAAAGGAAAAACAATCAGATATTAAATGCCTTTAAAAGAACACACCACAATTATAAAGTGGCTTTGACAAAAAATAATCAAACCTGAAACTGACTAACCCTCTAGGTCAGCTGGTCTAAAACATCAGCAGAATCAGAGTCACCTGAAATGCTTGTTAACCACTGATTGTGGGATTGAAAGCCCAGGGTTTCTGATTCTGTAGGCCTGGGGTAAAGTTCAATAATTTGCGGTTCTAACAGGTCACTGGGTAAAGCTGAGGCTGTGGTCCAAGACCACCCTTTGAGAAGAACCTCACTAGATCAACATACTAATTTACAGGAGCTACAAATGACAGAGGAACATGTCAAATAATATCATGGAGGTGCTATCAACAAAACCAGACTGTGGGTAAGTAAAGGAAAAAACACTGTTTCTTAAATAAATCAATTGCAATTTAAATAAAGACGAAGGGGAACATACAGGTTAAAAGATATACCAATCAATTGCAATATGTAAATTTTTACTTGGATTCTTATTTAACTGCATTTTAAAGTATTTATTACATTTATGATGTTTAGAAATTTGACTATTTACTGGATGAATTATGGTTAATGTTTTAGGTGTATTATTGGTATTTTTTAAAAAGAGAGTTCTTATTTCTCAGATATACATATTAAAATATTCATGCATGAAAAAGTTAGAGGGGAAAAAAGTTTAAAAACATAAATAAAGGCAACAAATCTATAATTCTCAATAACTTCACTGATTTTTATTCTCCGGCAAGAGTATTTTTATCCTGCTTGTTTCATCTTTAATATTCCTATTTAGCTTTTTTCTATCTTCCTTTCCCCTGCTGGTGACTCAGCTCTTGGAAATCTGAGATAGCCATCACAATTATTTTCACAGCTAAATTCTCTTTGCTAATCTATGGTACACATGTATTGATTTCCTCATAATTTTGACATTCTTAAATGTCAAAATACTAAAACAACAAGTACACCCATAATCAATATAATTTCTATTTTAATTACAAGCAAAAATATCAAAAATTAGGGCTTCCCTGGTGGCGCAGTGGTTGAGAGTCTGCCTGCTGATGCAGGGGACGCAGGTTCATGCCCCGGTCTGGGAAGATCCCACATGCCACAAAACAGCTGTGCCCGTGAGCCATGGCCACTGAGCCTGCATGTCCAGAGCCTGTACTCCGCAACGGGAGAGGCCACAACAGTGAGAGGCCCACATACCGCAAAAAAAAAAAAAAAAAAAAATCAAAAATTAAGTTTAGTTTTATTGTGAAAATATCAAATATAAAGCGTGTATGATGAACATAGAGCTTAAACGATAACAAATGAAAACCTGTGCATCAACCACCCAGCTTAAGAAATAGGATATTATCAGTACCCTTAGAAGATCCCTGTGTGCCCGCGTCTAAATCACCTCCCCTGAAAGTAACCACTATGCTGAATTTTGTGCTAATTATTCCTTTGCTGTATTATATAATTTTGCTGCCTAACACTATAGTTGTGTCTATTTTGATATTTATGTAAGCAGACTCATACCATAGTCATTCTTCTGTGTATTTGTTGTTGCTGCTTACAACTTTATGTTTTTGAGATTCAGCGATAAAAATAGGTACAGCAGTAATCCATCCATTTTCACTGCTGGATTAGTATTCATTTGTACAGATACTCCAAGATTTATTTATCACTTCTTGTGTTGATGGATATTTTATCTCTCTTTCCAAATTTTACACCTCCTTATTTGATGGTACTATTACCTCCATTACAAGGTTACCCTAAAATGATGATGCAGAGCTGACTTTTTAAAGTCAGTTCTTCCTAACTTGAGTAGCATGGCTGCAGTGTTTCCCTTTAATTGTGGGCTCAAATATATATTTATATCATGTTAAGGAAATATTCATCTATTCTTAATTGAATGGTTTTGTCAAAAATCATTGCTGGATTCTGTCAGGTACCTGTTGAACATTTATGGAGATGATCAGGTGATATTTCCAATTAGTTCTTTCAATTTAATAGTTTTTTAATATATAAATGTTATTGATTCATGAAATAAACTCCCCTTGTTAATGATGTTTTAATCTTAAATTTTGTTGCTAGAGTTTATTTTAGAGTTTAGTACAATATTTATAAGTGAAATTGGTCAATAGGACTTTTTTTATATAATCTGTCAGATTTTGGAATCAGTATCACTTTGTAAAAATAATTTGGAATAGAGATTATTTTTTTCTTAATGTTGTGGCTATCTAAATAATACTGTTATTGTATTTCCTTTAAAGTTTTGGCATAACTTTCCATAGAGTCAAATGGCCCTGGAGTTTTTCTTTGTTGATTTTCTCTATTTCTTCTAAGGACATCATTATTTTTTTTTTTTAGGTTTTTCTATATCTTCTGATCAGTTTTGCTATTACATTTTCCTAAATGAAAGTTATTCTGTTCATCCAAATTTGCAAATATATTTTCACAGAGCTGAGTGTTCTCTTATTTTTCTTTTAATTTCCTCTGTTTCTGCCATGATTTCTCTATTACCATTTCTTTTTTATTATACAATACTCTGTTAGTTCCTGGTATACAACATAGTGATTTGATATGTCTATACATTTCAAAATGATCACCATGGTAAGTCTAGTTATAATATGTCACCATACAAACATATTACATAGTTATTGACTATATTTCCCACAATGTACACTTCATCCCTATGACTCGTTTATTTTGTAACTGGAAGTTTTTACCTCTTAATCTCCCTCACCTATTTCTCTCCTCTTCCTACTCCCCTCCCCTCTGGCAACTGCCTGTTTGTTCTCTGTATCTATGACTCTGTTTCTGTTCAATTATATTTGTTCATTTGTTTTGTCTTTTAGATTCCACATATAAGTGAAATCACACAGTATTTGTCTTTCTCCGTCTGACTTATTTCATTTAGCAGAATACCCTCCAGGTCCATCCATGAGATCACAAATGGCAAGATTCCATTATTTTTTATGGCTGAGTAATAGTCCATTGTATATATATATACCACATTTTCTTTATCCATTCATTTATTGGTGGGCACTTATGTTGTTTCCATATCTTGGCTATTGTAAATAATGCTGCTAAAAACATTGGGGTGCATGTATCTTTCTTATATGGTGTTTTCATTTTGTTTGGATAAATGCCTAGGAGTGTAATTCCTGGGACGTATGGTAGTTCGATTTTTAATTTTTTGAGGAATTTCCATACTGTTTTCCAGAGTGGCTGCACCAATTTACATTGCCACCAACAGTGTACAAGGGTACCCTTTCCTCCACATCCTTGCCAAAACTTGTTATTTGCTGTCTTTTGGGTAATAGACATTCTGACAGATGTGGGGTGATATCTCATTGTGGTTTTAATTTGTATTTCCCTGATGATTAATGATGTTGAACATCCTTTCATATGCCTATTGACCATCTGTATGTCTTCTTTGGAAAAATGTCTATTCAGGTCTTCTGCCCATTTTTTAATTGGGTTGTTTGGGGTTTTTTTCTTTGTTTGTTTGTTTGTTTTTTGATGTTAAGTTGTATGAGTTCTTTGTATATTTTGGATATTAACCCCTTATTGGATATATCATTTTGCATTTCTATACACTAACAATGAGCTATCAAAAAGATTAAAAAAGAAAACAATCCCATTCGCAATCTCATCAAAAAGAATAAAATACCTAGGAATAAATCTAACTGAGAAGGTAAAAGGCATGTACTCAGAAAACTGTAAGACACTGGTGAAAGAAACAGAAGATGACACAAACAGATGGAAAGATATACCATGTTCCTGGATTGGAAGAATTAATATTGTTAAAATGATTATAATACCCAAGGCAATCTACAGATTCAGTACAATCCCTATCAAAATACCAGTGGCATTCTTCACAGAAGTAGAACAAATAATTCCAAAATTTATATGGAAACACAAAAGACCTTGAATAGCCAAAACAATTTTGAGAAAGAAGAAAAAAGCTGGAGGTATCATGCTTCTTGATTTCAAACTATATTACAAAGCTGCAATTATCAAAACAGTATAGTACTGGCATAAAAACAGACACATAGATCCATGGAACAGAATAGAGAGCCCAGAAATGAGCCCATACTTACATGGGCAATTAATCTATGACAAAGGAGGCAAGAATATACAATGGGGAAAAGACAGACTCTTCAATAAATGGTGTTGGGAAAACTGAACAGCTACATGCAAAAGAATGAAACTAGACTACTTTTTCACACCATGCACAAAAATAACTTCAAAATGGCATAAAGACTTAAATGTAAGACCTGAAACCATAAAACTCCTAGAAGAAAACATAGGCAGTAAGCTCTTTGACATCAGTCTTAGTAATATTTTTTTTGGATATGTCTCCTCTGGTAAGGGAACCGAAAGCAAAAGTAAAACAAATGAGACTACATCAAACTAAAAAACTTTTGCACAGCAAAGGAAACTATCAACAAAATGAAAAGGGCACCAACTGCATAGGACAAAATACATTCTTAGGCCTTTTATTTATAAAAAAGTCCACTTACATGTTCTCAGTAGAAACAGAGAAAAGGTAAAAATATGTAAAATTTTAACCTAGGGTAAGCAGTGATCTGAGTGTAATTGCATATTGCCTAAGAAAGGCAACAAATATTACTTTAACAAGTTTCCCATGCTTTTTGACAACTCAGCTAATTTTGATTCTTTTGTTTTACTTGGCTAAAATATTTATTCTTGTCCAGACATGAATCAATTACTATGTATGTTATCTCCTTGTCAGATATTGCTCCTGCTCAATTTATTTATTTGTAACAATAGATAGATGATGTAAAGATACTGAGTAGTTTTCATAAGTTAATGATCCTAGATTTCAATTTGCTTTAAAAATAATTAGTTAAAAATTATTTTTAAAAAAATTATTTAAATTTTTAAACAAATTAGTTGAAAATATTTGTTCTGTTATCTAAAGTGTAGTGTAGTTTTAAAGCCACAGTATCTGGTCTTCTGACTAAGGCTCAAGAAATACTTGTTTATAATATGATGTAATGAGAAATAATCCAAAGTGATTTCCTTAACTTTGTGGGGTTATAGATATTTCATAGACTTTCAAATAAGAGAATAAATGACCATTGAAAATAACAGAATAAATACCACCAGCAGGAATTTGTGAGGAAAACAGAGAGCAGTTTGAAAAAATGATGTTTTCCAAATGTTCCCCATATTTCATATAAGGCTCATCTCTCATTCACATTACCTTATTGTTTTTAAAAATGTTTTGTGCTTTTTTGTGTGTGAAATACTGAAGGTTACTGGGTCAATGAATTGTTTTTGCAAATCAAATATTTCTTTAAAATTCAACAAATTTTCAATGAGCGTTAATTAGGCAGAGAAATAGTTCAGAACTCATTTTAAAACATGCATGATAATTAGGGAACATCAAAAAGTATTGTTAAATTCTAAACAGTAAACAATCTATTGTTAATGATTTAACAAATTCCAAACACTAACCCACAGAGCTGAACACTGACCTTGTTTTTTTAAGGCAAGTATAGATTAAGCTAATGATTTACTCAATTCTTCTTTTCAAAAAGTAGTTTCACCAAAGACTACATTTATATTGCAAAGGTCAAAGTTCATGGAATTTTGGAGCTGAGAGAGACATTAGGTATCTCCCTGTCCACCAGCAGATCCACCAGCAGCTGAGGAAACTGACATGGCCAATTCATATTTGGTTACCAACAGGCTGAACTAGGACACAGTTTTCCTGGCTCTCAACCTAGGTTACTTTCTACTATATTTTGCTGTGTCTGTATTAATATATGTAAAAGCACTCACAACACTAGCTAATAAGTTTACTGTGGTGTATTATTTTTTTAATTGACATTTTAAAAATCTTTTATGTTAAGAATCACTGTGACAAATAACAGGGATACACCAATGAATGAGGAGGAAAGTTTCTCTCTTTCAGGAGTCCATGTTCTGGTGGGAAAAGCACATATGCTTAATTAGAAAAGCATTAGAGCAAGAATGGGAAATCTTGCTAGGACTGATTAGTTTTCTCCCCTGGGCTTGTTAGGAGTGGTGGAATGTCTGGCTCATGTCGTTTTTGTCCCAAGTTCTACCACATTTTAATTACAATTATCCCTTAAACTTCTGTGGCCCTTTTCAGGTTTGAAAATATGTCTCCATTACTGTATCTGATTCTTACAGTAAAAGGTGACACAGATATTATTATCTCCATCTTCTAATTTAAAATCTGTAGCTAAGACTGGGTGACTTACCCAAAGCCTTACAGCCAGAAAGTTGTAGAACCGGTTCTAGAATCCCAGGCTTCTGGCCTTCAGTCCAATGAGTTGGTCGTAATATTAATCAACCTGAATTTCCAAAATTCCAAACATTTAGTTTTCTGGGAATTCTGAGGTTACTTTAGAAGGGAGATCCTTCAGTGGAAGTTTGGGTAACCTAAATATCCAAATAATAGCATGCTTTCTTGGAAAAGGAAAATAGTAGCACCCAAAAATTCCATGGAAGTACTTGTGGCTCTTAATGAACTGTGAGGATGGCGTTTTGCTAGAAGCGTGAAACCACAGTCAGCTTTGAGTTCCTCGGTTTGTTTGTTCCATTTCTTGTCACGGGGATAAGGAAACTTGAAAATAAAATATCACTGAAATTAAATGTGTCTGGAAAGAAGTTTACCAAAATGTTACCAGTCTCTGGGTGGTTGGATTACAAGTTAATTTCATTTTCTTTTTCTGCATTTTCCACATTTCCTACAATAATTGTTATTTTTATAATTAGAAATTATATAATTCATCTATAGCTATATATGATTCACAACCTATTCAAAAAGGGAGAGAAATTTAAACTTTCTTAAGCTGGATACTTGGATGGACAGATATTTGGAAACTCTCCCAACAAATGAATACCCTTTAAAAAAAAAATCAATCTGTGAGTAAGCTAAAGAATTCATTCAGGCTTTCATTCATTCTTCTCTAACAGGTATTTATTGAGCACTACAATGTGCCCAGCATATGGCACATTGTAGTGGGACTGGGAAGATAGCGCTGAACAAAACGGATAAAAATTCTTGCCTTCAAGGACCTTCCATTTTAGAGGGAGAGACAGACACCCCCAAAAAAGATGAGTTTCATAGAATATGTTAAATGGTGCTAAATGATTAGAAGAAAAATTAAGCAGGAAAGGAGAATGGAGTACTTGGGGTAAGGGCATTTTGGATAAGGGTATTCATGGAAGGTGTGACTGAGAAGGTGACCTGAAAGAGATGAGGTAGTGAGCCAATGGGTTTCTGGAGGGAGAGAAATCCAGGTCGAGAGAGCAGCAAGTACAAAGGCACAGTGCAGGACTGTGCTTAGCATGTTCTAGAAACAGCAAGGTAGCCAGAGTGTCTGGAAGACCATGAGCAACAGGGAGAAGAGTAGGAGATGCCATCAGCAGGAAAGGAATGTGATCTGACCTATGTTTTTGGATCACTTTGGCTGTTGCGGTAAGGATAGATTAAAGGCAAGCAAAAACAGGCAGGGGGAGACAGACTGAGGACCGCTGCAAGACCTCCGCAAGTGGTGTTGGTGGCTTGAACCAGGATGGCAAGAATGAAGGTAGTGAGAAGTAGATAACCTCTGGATATATTTTGAAGGTGAGGCAAACAGGATTTGCTTATGGATTGAATGAGGGTTTTAAGAGAAAGATTCGACAGTGACTCAAAGTTTCCAATTGAGCAACCAGAAAATTGGAGTTGTCATTTTCTAAAATAAGGAACACTATGGGAAAAGAAGATTTGAAATAGACAGAATTGAGAGTTCATTTTTCGCTATGCTAAGTCTGAGGTGCCTATCCTCTACCAAAGTAGAAATGTTGATTTGACACTTGAATATACTCGTTGGGAGTTCAAGGGAGTAGTATGAGCTAGAGATAAAAAGTTGGGGAGTTGGGAGCACAGAGATGACATGTAAATCCAAGAGGCCAGGTAGGAGCAACAAGGAGCAAGTGACACTAGGTAAGAGCAGAGACCCAAGGAGAACCCTGGGTCCTATCTACATACAGGGAAATGGGGAAACCAAGTGAACAACAAGTTTCAAGAAAAAGGACATGATCAGTTGGTGGTAAGTCAAATGCAGCTGAGAATGATTGTACTTGAGGCCAGTTATTTCTCAGAAAAAAATGGGTAGTGTCTGTTCCAGGGATTAAGGATCCATAACAGTTATGCCAGAAGAAAAGCATTTTAGAGACTATGGTATCACTTCTTGACCTTCTGACTAAGATCAAGTGTAGAGGCCATGGTATAATGGAAGGACCAGCTTTGAGGACAAGATTTGAGGAACAGCTTCACCACTTATTGCGTGTGATCTGGAAAAGTCATCTAAACATTTCAATCCCAGGTTCCTGCGACTATGAGGTAGAAGCAATACTAGCTATCTCATTCTGTTGCTATGACGAATAATGGAAATAAAACGCCTATCACTGTTCCTAACAAACAGTAGGCATTCAATAAATGTTAGCTTCCTCTTTGTTATTAAATGGCATAGTTGTTGAGGTCAATGTAATGGGTAGGAATATGGACAGAGCCTATAATATATTTTGGGCTCTATGAAATTCATCCTTGGTGATCCAAATCCCCATTTCTCCCTCCTTCTAATTATTCGGGTCCCAAATATGTGTCCCTTACTAAACTTTTAACTTGGCTTCTAAAACTAAAAATCCCAAACTGAGGAATATTCATAAAATAATTGCCTAATGTTCTCCATGTTCATTTCATGAAAACAATGAAAGGCTTAGAAACTGTTCTAGATTAAAGGAGAATAAACAGACATGACAAATAAATACAATATGTGACCCTGGACTGGATCCTGGACTGCTATTGGAGAAAAGGAGGCTGTTCTGAAGGACATAATAGGGACAAAAATGAAATATGGACTATATATTTGAATATGGATTTTTAATATGTTAATAATGTTAAATGCCCTGAATTTGATAATTGTGCATGGATGTCTATGAGAATATCCTTGATTTAAGAATAGCACTAAGGCACATCAGAGTAACAGTCATTAAAAGTAATTATATATAGAATGGAGAGAGAGAAAATGAAAAACAAAAGTGACAAAATGTTAAAAGTTGGTTAATCTGGGTAAGGGGTATTTCTGTATTATTCTTGCAACTTTTTAATTTTGAAATGTTTTCAGAATAGAAAGTTTAAAATATCCCTGTAGGGCTTCCCTGGTGGAGCGTGGTTGAGAGTCTTCCTGCCGATGCAGGGAACACGGGTTCGTGCCCCAGTCCGGGAAGATCCCACATGCCGCGGAGCGGATAGGCCTGTGAGCCATGGCCGCTAGGCCTGTGCATCCGGAGCCTGTGCTCCGCAACGGGAGAGGCCACGACAGTGAGAGGCCCACGTACAGCAAAAAAAAAAAAAAAAAAATCCCTGTAATATGCTGTTAATCACTTCATGCAAAAAGCTTCTTTCCCAGATCAGTTTTGGGACAATCTTTCACATACATTTTATATATTCTTTTATATATGTGGCAAATTTCACAACAACAACAAAATAAAAAATAATGAGGAATGTGTAAATGTCTGAATTTACATTACATTCAGACAGGAAATGTTGTTAGGTGATACAGGAAATTGTAGATCCTTGACTTGAACCCCTTTGGTTAAAAAAATCACACAGATACACACACACACACACACACACACACACACACACACACGCTAGTTATGCTCAGCTAACGTCTGAAAATATACAAAAGTAATTTAAACAGTGATTACCTCTGAAGAGTCCAAATGTAATTTTCTCTCCAAAACTTTCTTTCCCCTTTGAATTTTTAAAATGATCATTGCTTTTCTAATTTAATATTTAATTTAATGTGGTTAATAAATGATACTATTAAAATTTGAAAGCCAAATATCACTGTTAGAATTTGTGACCCAATAAGAAGGGAGTGGTTTTGAAAGAGAGAAGCAGAGCATTTCTCCTGCTGCAAATGTAAAAATAAGAAAAACTAGAATTTGTCAGGCTTTGTCTTTTGCCTAAGATCTCACTGTGGCAGGAAGCAGAATTATCAACAATCATTGAAAAAGCAACTGTTATTTAGGACTTCAGATGTTTAGGTAAATTATTCTGTACCCACAATTTTCTGGCTCCTGAAAATCCAAGCTTCCCCATGATTTGTACTAATTCCCTACCTTCAGATCCTGTTTTTCTCTGCTCCTCCATCAAGAGCCAACTTGTTGCTGCCTAGAGTTGCTCTGCTGCCTTTTATGAGGAATCCCGGCACATTCATGGTTTAGAATTGAGTAACTTGAGTAAAGGCTTGAAGAGTGGTGGAAGCACCTTCACTGGGCATTGCCAGGCCTTCCATTGTCTTCCTCTTTCACATTTCACTGACTTCCAAAAATGTGTGTCCCCACCCTGTGACACTGCAGATGTGTGCCTACACTCAGAAGTGCAGTCAAATTCTAGGCTTCAATTGTATCTCTCTAGTGGACCAGCCAGGCCCGGCCAACCTCCCAGTCCTAACTCACCTTGGAATTCTGGTGAATAAAGTGCTTGTCAATGAAAGTTTATGATTATGGTTTGTAAATGAAGCATTTGATCAGGCACAATTGTGGCAGGAAGGGGAACTAATTCATGGAAGCCAACAGGTCTTTGAGTCATCTAAACACTCTTCCTGAAATGCCCTGTATCTCCTCTTCCCTGACCTCATCCCTCCTCATTCTTTAGGACATAAGTCTGGGCTCACTTTTTGCTGGAAGCTTTTTGTAACTGTCTCCCCCTTCTTCAGACCCATCATCTTTAGACACACATATTAGTTGAAATCATGCAATTAAATGGGATGGTCCAAATGGTCCATGAAATACAAAACAACAACAACAATAATAAAAATAAATAACTTTGTGATTAGAGATGCAGGCTATAGAGCCGAGCTGCCAGAATTCAATTCTGGATCCCCTACTGAATAGTTTCATCACTTAGACTTTTGCTAGACTAAGAAGAGGTGAAAGAGTATTATACATATTCCTTTAAAGATTGTGGGGAATTCATTTTATTTATTTTCATGAAAATGAGGATATGTAGGGAGTTGGCAGAAGTTTATAAGGATATGTACTGACAACATTTAATAAGTCTTCCAATGAATTGCTGGCCTTGTTTCTCATCCTTAAGTATTCCATACCTATACTTCATTCTTTCCACAGTTATGGTCATTGACCAAAACATCTGTGTTTGTCTCTCACCAGACCAGGAAAAAGAAGTCATGAAAGGTCTTTAAAGATCTGTCTTAGTAGGAGTCTTGTAGCTAATTAAAATCCAAAATAAAAGAGTAATATTTTCCTCCAAGTTGACATCTGTCCTATCCATCTCAACTATGAAACTCCTCACCAAGTATGGTAGGCAGAATAATGGCTCCCCAAACATGTCCTCATCCAAATCCCTGAAACCCACGAATGTGTTACCTTACATGGCAAAAAGGAATTTGCAGAAGTGATTAAATTAAGGAGGTGGAGCAATTATCCTGGATTATCCAGGATAATCATAAAGTCCTTATAAGTGGAGGTAAGAGAGTGAGAGTCAGGGAAGAGATTTGAAGCTGCTGTGCTGCTGGTTTTAAAAATATTAGAAAAAGGAACTATGAGCCAAGTAACACAGATGGCCTCTAGAAGCTGGAAAAGGCAAAGAAACAGATTCTCTGCTGGAGCCTCCAGAAGGAACACAGTCCTGCCAATACCTTGATTTTAGCCCAGCAAGATCCAGTTTGGGCTCTTCTGAATTCCAGAACTGAGTGATGATAACTTTGTGTTGTTTTACGTTACTAAATGTGTGGTAATTTGTTATAGCAGCAGTAAGAAACTAATACACCAAGTCACTTACGTTATTTCCTTCTCATACTTCTCTCTAGCTGAAACTTTGTTGTTCAGTTGATTGGTTTGTTAGTTGTTTCCATACCACTCCACTCCCTCAGTAATATAAACACCACAAGGTGAGGAGGGTTAGCCCTCAGACTGAGCCCACTGCCTGTCCCACTGAGTCAAAGAATTACTAATGATGTTGTCAAAATTGTTTGACATTACTTACTAACACCAGAGAGCAGGAACATGGTATTCATTCTGATGTGTTCTTAGGAATCTACTGTGTCCAGGGACATGGGAAGCATCCAGACGAAGAGAGATATGAACAGCTCCTGACACCCAGGAGATATCAATCCAATCACATGAAGTAACAAGGTAATAGTGATGTAGGATTTGTTTGAGCAATTAAAATGCAAATAGAATAGCAATGTTTTAGAAGTCTGTGGTTTAGAAGAAAGGCATGATGGGGCATAGTGGTGAAGAGCAGTGGCTTTAGACTCAAGGCATTTAGTTGAGAATCCTGTCACTTCTTTCCCCAGGGTGACCTGGGGTACTTAATTTCTCCAACCTGATATCCTTGTTAGTAATATGGGGATGATGAGATCCATGCCACAGGTTGTTGCGATAATTATTATAAATGAGAAAATGTATACAAGAGTCTTTAGTGTAATGCCTGGCATAAAATAATAGCTCAATAAATCATAACTTAAAAGTCTGATTCATTTCTCAATACTCAAGAGCAATTTTTACGGAACTAGATGGTTTCTCAACATTTCCTCATCAGGATCCTCTAGAGCTGAGTTATCTTATTTTGAAGAGCTCTCCTTCCTTCCCACATCTCCCCACTCCTTTCCCCACTCCTAAATCCATAATTTCTGCTCAGTGCTGAAATGATTTGCCAAACCAGATTCTGTCAGTTAGAGTTTCCCTTTGCCTATTTTCCTTCAAGAGATGGACTCCAGCCAGAAAAAGGGTTTTGGAGGTTAGTTAGGAGACTCTCCAACTAAAAACATAAATGTGGTTTGGGGAGGGTACCATAAGAAGGCAGAAATATAAGACACAATGATTCTTTCTTTGTGGTCAAGATGGATGAGCTATATTTGTTAGGGCAATTTTGTTTGCCTATGTTCTTTTTTTTTATGCTGTATATCAGTATAAAATCCCTCATTGTTCATTTTCTACTGGACCTTTCTCAATATAACTTTCACTGTTTTCTTTCCAACACCTCACTGCCAAGCTGATTAGAAAGGCAGCTGATTCTACCTCTCAAAGGTTAAACTGTGCAGTTAAACATATATGCAAGATTTTCTCTTTAACACATAAAAATGCTTTGTTTTATTTCTCTTCCATCTTTGTTTTATTTCTCTTCCACAAAAATACTCAATCTCATATTCTGAATTCTCACCAGTGAATGAAAGGAATAATTAGGAATGATCAACAGACAAATAGACCTATGGAACAGAATCAAGAGCCCAGAAATAAAACCAAGCATATATGGTCAACTAGTATTTGACAAGGAAGCCAAAATACTGAATGGAGAAAAGACAGTCTCTTCAAAACATGGTGCTGGGAAAATTGGATATTCACATGTAAAAGAATTAAACTTGACCCCTATCTTACGCCACTCACAAAAATTAACTTAAGTGGATTAAAGACATAGATGTAAGACCTGAGACCATGAAACTCCTAGAAGAAAACAGGAAAAATCTCCTTGACATGGGTCTTGGTAATGATTTTTTTGGAAATCACACCTAAAGCACAAGCAACAAAATAAAAAATAAATAGATGGAGCTACATGAAACTAAAAAGGTTCTGCACAGCAAAAGAAACCATCAACAAAGTGAGAAAACTACCTATGAAATGGGAAAAAAATATTTGCAAACCACGTGTCTGATAAGGGGTCAATATCCAAAATACATAAAGAATTCACATCTCAATGGCAAAAATTCAAATAATCCAATTAAAAAATGGGCAAAGGACTTGAAAAGACATTTCTCCAAAGAAGATATAAAAATGACCAACAGATACATCAAAAGATGCTCAACATCGTTTGTCATTAGGGAAATGCAAATTAAAACCACAATGAGATATCACCTCATGCCTGTTAGAATGGCCATCATCCAAAAGATGAGATAAAAAATGCTGGTGTGGATGTGGAGAAAAGGGAACCATTGTGCACTGGTGGTGGGACTGTAATTTGTACAGCACTAGGGAAGCAGTATGGAGTTTCCTCAAAAAATTAGTTATAGATCCACCCTATGATCCAGCAATTCCAGCTCTGGGAATATATTCAAAGGAAATGAAAACACTAACATGAAAAGATATCTGCATCCCCATATTCATAGCAGCATTATTTACAATAGCCAAGATGTGGAAACAGCCTAAGTGTCCATTGATGGATGAATGGATAAAGAAATTGTAGTGTGTGTACATACACACACACACACACACACACACACACACACACACTGGAATATTATTCAACCATAAAGAGAGAGGCAATCCTGCCGTTTGTGACAACATGGATGGACCTTGAGGGCATTATGCTAAGTGGAATAAGTCAGACAGAGAAAGACAAATACTGTATGATCTTACCTACATGTGGAATCTAAATAAAACAAAACAAACAAGCAAAAGTGAACAAATAAGAAAAACTCACACTAAACTCAGAGAAAAAGAAATCAGATTTGTCATTATCAGAGGTGAGGGTCAGGGAGGGGGAATTGAAGGAAGGTGGTCAAAAGGTACAAACTTCCAGTTATAATATAAATAAGTACTAGGAATGTGATGTACAACATGATAAATATAATTAACACTGCTGTATGAACATAGGAAAGTTGTTAAGAGAGTAGATCTTGAGTTCTCATCCCAAGAAGAAAAATTTTTTCTTTTCTTTTTATTGTATCTATATGAGATGATGGATGTTAACTAAACCTACTGTAATCATTTCACAATATATGTAAATCAAAATGATCATGTTGTATGCCTTAAATTTATACAGTGATGTATGTCAGTTATTTCTTAATAAAACTGAGGGGGAAAAAGAATGATCAAATCCTTTGATTCTTAGAGGGTTTAAACGCTGTTATTAAGTGCGGGGGCAGATGTATCTCCTTTCATTTGTTTCCCAAATATGAAGAAATCAGGTAGCAGTCCCAGTCCTAAAGCCAGAGCTGTGCAATGGGAGTTATCATCTGTAATCTCCTCATATGCTGGAGTCTTTCAGAAAATCCAACCTTCCCATTGAGTGAAGGGTCTCAGTAAATATGGCATATCTCCCCCATTTATATTGGCAGCTACCCAGAAATCTATAATAGGGTCATTTTCCTTTTGGAGAGGTGGGAAATTTGAGGAGAATAGTCTGTGGATTCATGCTTGGAAGGATAGACCCCTTGAAGAGCTCTCGTAATTTATGATGGGCAGTGGCCGGGGGCTACTGTTAACCGTGGCACAGCCGCCCCCGGAGAACACAGTGACTCTTCAGTCAGCCTTTCTGGCTCGCCTGCTGAGACCCACGTGGAACCTCAGTAGGCGCAGTAGGTGGTATGTAATTCCTGGTCTCTCAGAAGGCAATAGAAACCAACTTCAAACGCTTGCAAAAGAATTCAGGCTGTTTAACAGTGGGGATCTTCCAATGGAGGCGGGTGAATGAATGTGAGCCTCTCTCATTTAGAAATATAAACCGTGGTATATATTTTGCCAAGTGTGTAAGTGTGTGTGAAGACTGGAATCTGTTCCTATCTCAGGCTACTAAATTCAATTCAATTCATCATAACTATGTATTGAAAGCTTTTTGTGTGTATAGCTCTGTACATTATTTTGTGGCAAATACAGAAATGAGTAATGAAGACAGAAGGAAAGGAAAGTCATATTTATAGAGTTCATTCTATGTATCTGCTTTAATTAAAAAGAATTTTTCTCACAACAACAGTGAGAGGCTGGGCAGTTTAGATGAAAGGTCCAGACTCATGTAATAGAGGGTCAAAATTACAGGGAGTTAAATATAGTAGATAGTTCTCTTTTTTCAATGTCAGAGTCCAGAAGTAGGTGCTCCAGCACTGGTATGATGGTTCTGTTCCAGGGACCCAGACGCTTTCTACTTGTTGCTCAGCCATCTCTAGGGTGTTACTTTCATCCACGGTCCAAAATGGCTGTCCACCCCATCTACATCCCCACCCCTCGCATACATCGGTTCTGCTCACAGCCTGTTTGCCAAAGATTAGCCTCATGGCTAAATCTACCTGTGTAATATAGACTTCATTATGGGCAGTCTCAGGCCAGGCTAAAAAGCTGAAATTCATTTACATGAGAGAAAAGGCAAAAGATATTGTGGAACATAGGTAGTTATGATGATTCTCATTTTACAGTTATGAAGCTGAGATTCATACGGGTCAAATAACCTTCCTAAGATCCACGACTTCACTATACTATACTGCCTCTCTGCTGTGCTGTGCTATAGTCGCTTTAGGCTTTTGGTTAAGCTATTCCTGCAAGAATAGAGCCCTGAAATGCCAGAATTATGCCTTTCCACAATAAGTTCTGTATCCTTTATGTAAAGGGAAATAACGTTGCGTTGGAAATCATTTATGGTAGAGATTTAAGATGCTCAAGATCTCTCACTTAGCAAAGGAAAATAAGGTTTTAAGTAAATGGAAAATCCACTGAACTATGGGAAGAAGTCCAACAAGTCAAGCATCCAGGGCAGCAAGGTGGGTGAGACTTGCCTGGGAGAAGTCAAGGCCCTCCCTCTCTATGGTTTTATACCCTCATCATGACAGTGGTCACTGTCATGACTACTCAACTCTGCCATTGTGACATGAAACCAGCCATAAATTAGACAATACAAAAGCGAATGGGTGTGGCTGTGTTCCAATATATTATTATTTGTGAACACTGTATTTTGCCTTTCATATGATTTTCACATCACAAAATATTATTCATCTTTTGATTTTTTTAAAAGCCATTTTAAAATGTAAAAATTATTTTGAGTTTGTCAGCTGTTTAAAAACAGATAATGGGTACATCCCTATAGTGGACTATAACTCAGCAATAAAAAAAACAAACTCCTGATACACACAACAACTTGGATGGATCTCAAGGGCATTGTGCTGAGTGAAACAGTCAATCTCAAAGGTCACAGACTGTATGATTCCATTTGTATAACATTCTCAAAATGACAAAATTATAGAGATAGAGACACATTAGTGGTTAGGGGTTAAGTGTTGTTGGAGATAGGGACATGGTTGACTACAAAGTGGTGGCATGAGGGAGATTTCTGTGATAATGAAATAGTTCTCTGTCTTTCTTGAAGTGGTAACTACATGAATCTAGGTAAGCATGTGATAAAATGGTGTAGACATACACACATTGTGCCAATATTAATTTCCTGGCTTTGATATTAGACTATAATTATGTAAAATGTAACCATTGGGGGAAACTGGGTGAAGCGTACACATCTTTCTGTACTATCTTTGCAATTTCACATTTATAATGAACATATCATTATTTCAAAATAAAAAGTTAAACATGAAAAATTCAAAACAAAGAGTGGTTTGGATTTGGCATGTGGGCTATCGTTTGTCAACCACTGGACTAGAAAAAGAATTTCAGAATATAATAGGAAAAAATTAATATGCATAAACATAGAATATATAAGTCAATGAGGGCACTTCCCTGGTGGTGCAGTGGTTAGGAATCCGCCTGCCAATGCAGGGGACATGGCTTCTGGTCCGGGAAGATCCCACGTGTCACGGAGCAACTAAGCCTGTGCACCACAACTACTGACCCTGCACTCTAGAGCCTGCAAGCCACAACTACGGAGCCCGTGCGCCTAGACCCCATGCTCTGCAACAAGAGAAGCCACCGCAGTGAGAAGCCTGGGTACCGCAACGAAGGGTAGCCCCAGCTTGCTACAACTAGAGAAAGCCCACGCACAGCAACGAAGACCCAACACAGCCATAAATAAATAGATAGATAGATAGATAATTTTCTTTAAAAAGACAATTTGATAGTTTCTATGAAAAATTTAAATAAGTATCCCTTTGGTCCACCAATTACACATCTCCGAATTAGTTCTATGAATATACTTACATGGGACCACAAAGATATGAGTATAAGGATGTTCACTATAGTATAGTTGGTTTTTTAAAAAGGAAACTTTATTGAGCTATAATTTATGTACCATAAAATTAGCTCATTTAAAATATACAAGTCAGTGATTTTTTAATAATTTATGGAGTCATACAACCATTACTAAAATCCAATTTTAGAACATTTCCATTACCCCTAAAAGATACCTCCTGCCCATTTTTAGTAGCTCCCTGTTTCCACCCTTAGCCCTAGGTAACCATTAATGTACTTTTGTCTCTATAGATTTGTCTTTCCTGGATATTTCATTTAAGTAACAAATTTTAGTTTTAATTGGCACATGCTCAATACCCAACAACATAAAATTTCTTTCACTAATGCTCTAGTGCCAGCTACGGACATGATTTTAAATCATGCTTAACTTTAGCTTAAAAGCATCAAGAATACAGTTTCAGTAGGGAGGAGATTAAAGGATACTAACACCATGTAAGAGAAATTGGTATTAACACATTTGTATGTATACTGTCTTCCTTTAGAATTTGATAAGCAAAATCAGTTAAACTTTGTCCTAGAGAAACATCATGCAGCTGTTATACTGCTCCCCATTCATAAGGGTTGCAAAATTGATCTGTGTATTTTCAGTGTGGGAGGCATTGGTACTTTGACAGAGTTCTGTTACAGTATTCTGATTATGCCAAATGTCTAATGTACACCTAATGATTGTATTATACACAGAAAGCTGCTATGCACTGATTACCAACTGCTGTTTATAATTTTTTGAATACATTTTTCTGATGCTGAAAAAAGGATGGAAAAAGTCACAAGAGGAAGAAAATGGAAAAGAAAGTTATCCATAAACAGTGGGGCTTCATATAGCTCCATGTGGCTACATCAAGACTCATGATGTCTGAGAGTCTCTGACAAGTTTTAAGAGCATGATAAATATCTAGGTTTAATAGCAATAAGCAAATAGTAGCCTCAGATTTGATATGTACATGGGTGTCAAGCTTATTGTAACACTTGATATCATGAATCCTTGGCGACTTAGGCCTGCTGGCAACTGCTGAGCCTACTACGCCCCAACCATAAGTCATCAGTTAACATAATCAATCAGAGATCAAGTTTTTCCTGTAGGGAAACTGCTTATTTAAATGTTCAGGGCTACTTTATATGTTTGTTATGATCCAATTATATTTTCAAATATTTGAGATGCTCAGTAGAGAGGGAACATAAAGGACTTGGTTCCTTTGAGCAGGGTAGGTGTTATCAGTACTACAAATTAAGCCATCATGTGAGGAAAGCAAGAAGCAAAGGGTAGTCCCAAATGGGACTAGATTCTGAAACTCTACTATCTCCTTTCCCTGTGGCATTAGAAGGCAATCATTTTAGAAGAAAGTGAAAGAGTAGTAAGAATAGAGGACCATCTTCCCCATGGTGTGAAGAACATCTTCCCCGTGGTAAGAACCAAGGCAAGAGAGTGGGGGAAGAGTTTAAGAAACTGAAATTAGTTCAGCTTGACTAAAGCGGAGGTTGCAGTAAGGAAAGTGGCAAAAGATGAGGCTGAAGTGGTAGACAGGAGCCAGTAAGCCGCGTTAAGGTCCTAGGAATTTATTTGAGGACATTGGGGAACTATTTAAAAATTCTGAGTAAAGGAGTGGCCTGATGAGGTTTGGATTTTTAGGTTTCCCTTTGGGCACAGGGAGGAGAACAGTGTGGAGGAGAGTGAAGTTGGAGGCAGGGAGGCCAGGTAAGAGATTCTGTAGAAATTCCCTGGAAGAGGTGGTCTTGCTCGCACTACCACAGTGGTGGTGTAGAGAGCAGAGGTAACTACATGAAGGAATCTACAGCACTTGAACCTACAGTGGCTGAACGGGTGCAGAGGGTGAGGGAAGGAGAGGAGTCACGGATGACCTCCATTTTTCTGGCTTGGGGAGTAAGGTGGCTGATGGTGCCATTCATTGAGACAGAGATCAGAGGGGAGGAATTGGTTGGGGTAGTGTCCAATTTGGACATATTAAAGTATTAATGACCAGAAGGCAAATACATAAGTAATTATTATGAGTCTGAAGCTCAGGAAGAGAGATAAAGAAAGAGGTAAAGATTTGAGAATCAGACGTCGAAGCTACAGAGGTAAATGAGATGAGACAAGACTGTAGGGAATCTGGGACCTAAAGAGGGTAAAAATGTCACAAAGATAACATTATTGGACCTGGGATCACAGCCCAGGTCTTTGGACTCCCAGTAGAATGGTCTTGCCTAAGAACCAGGGGGGAGAACAGCCCGACGTGGTAATTGAGAGCCCCAAGTCAGTAAGCAGAGAGAGAGTAGTTTGAATCCCAGCCTGGCTACACATAAACCAAATGATATTAGGCAAGTGACCTAGTCTCTTTAAACCTTACTTTCTTAAGTTATGGTAAAGAGATAATAATAATATCAGCCACAAGGGTGCTGGAGATTAAAGGAAAAAGCATTTCTAAAGCATCTATCTCAGTGTTTGACATACAGTTGGGAATCAACAAATAATCTTACTATCATGTACAATAAACAGAAGGAAAAGTTGGTATTATATGTAAAAACAGTAAATTTCTCTAGAAAGAATAGGGTCTATATCTGGAGGGCAAAGTGCCAACAACATGGCAGTACTGTTTGATATATTTTGGGGAGGAATAGGCCCATCCAGAAGGAAAATGATAAATATGCTAAGTTTATACAATATGTACTCAGTGATAAATATTCTAAGCATGTACTTCAATAATTCTCTCATCAGAGCAGCCTTGTTACCCCCACCAGATACTGATAATTAATCAACTGAAATGAATCTTTACAGAATAAACAAATCTGCTATACATGAATGATGATTATGTCTCTCTCAGTTGTGAAGGCTTTTCATAACTTATTCATGCCAATGTTATGAAGAGTTTTCCCTTAGGGAACAAAATCTTCTTTTTGGTGAGACCTCCTTTTAGACTGTTTCTGGCGATCATTTCAGCCATATCCACAGGATGTAGGTAATTGTAAGGATCATAAGGGGGTTCTGGGGTGCTAGTCGACTCTGTTCTGCAGGAGGCAGAGAGTGGGCCCCTTAATATGTTTCACAAACTCTTGAAGTCTTGCTGGCAGAGCTGGGATTGTTTGCCCTAACTGCACTCAGGGACGTGGACACCACAACTATTGTATCCAGATGCAAGCAGATGGCCCTACTGAGAAATCTCTGCATAAGCTGCAAAGGCATTCACTTCTGTGGCTAAGGAATATGGAAAGAAAGTAGATTGTGCCAGACAAAAAGAGACCTCAGCTTGGTCCTGAAGAAAATAACAACAGCCCCATGAATTAAATGTACACATACACTCTAACTACTTCCTAATACCATCTTCATGCTCATTTTAAAGAACATTCTCCACAGGTCTCTTGCATTTTTGCACATCTTATGAGCAGAGGCTCTGATGGCCTTGCTCCAAATTATCTTATCAGGACATTTGTATAACAAAGGGCCTTGGAAGCTCCTGGACACAGAACAGCATACTTACTGTCCCTTATAAAGAGTCAGTTTCCGTAACTAGGGTTCCCCTCCTGTAATGCAACCCTCTGCTTGTGCAGGTATCATGTGGCCTCTTTGCATTGCGCTGTGGGAGTTTGGGTATAGGAAAACCAAAGCTGATATTCTGGCTGTTGCTTTACTGTGAGTCTCACGTCTTCTGGCAGCATCCATGAAACTTACTAGCTTGCAAGCAGACTAAAATCTCAGAACGTTTACAGTTCTTAACACTAGATTTCACCATGTCTAATATTTAATATGAGTCATTTTCAGTTTTTTTTTACATCTTTATTGGAATATAATTGCTTTACAATGCTGTGTTAGTTCCTGCTTTATAACAAAGTGAATCAGTTATACATATACATATGTTCCCATATCTCTTCCCTCTTGCGTCTCCCTCCCTCCCACCCTCCCTATCCCACCCCTCTAGGTGGTCACAAAGCACCGAGCTGATCTCCCTGTGCTATGCGGCTGCTTCCCACTAGCTATCTATTTTACATTTGGTAGTGTATATATGTCCATGCTACTCTCTCACTTTGTCACAGCTTACCCTTCCCCCTCCCCATATCCTCAAGTCTATTCTCTAGTAGGTCTGTGTCTTTATTCCTGTCTTACCCCTAGGTTCTTCGTGACATTTTTTTCCCTTAAATTCCATATATATGTGTTAGCATACGGTATTTCTCTTTTTCTTCCTGACTTACTTCACTCTGTATGACACACTCTAGGTCCATCCACCTCACTACAAGTAAGTCAATTTCGTTTCTTTTTATGGCTGAGTAATATTCCATTGTATATATGTGCCACATCTTCTTTATCCATTCATCCGATGATGGACACTTAGGTTGTTTCCATCTCCTGGCTATTGTAAATAGAGCTGCAATGAACATTTTGGTACATGACTCTTTTTGACTTATGGTTTTCTCAGGGTATATGCCCAGGAGTGGGATTGCTGGGTCATCTGGTAGCTCTATTTGTAGGTTTTTTTTGTTTGTTTGTTTGTTTTTTGCAGTACACGGGCCTCTCACTGCTGTGACCTCTCCTGCTGCGGAGCACAGGCTCCAGACGCGTAGGCTCAGTGGCCATGGATCACGGGCCCAGCTGCTCTATGGCATGTGGGATCTTCCTGGACTGGGGCACGAACCTGCGACCCCTGCATCAGCAGGCGGACTCTCGACTGCTGCGCCACCAGGGAAGCCCTATTTGTAGTTTTTTAAGGAACCTCCATACTGTTCTCCATAGTGGCTGTACCAATTCACATTCCCACCAGCAGTGCAAGAGTGTTCCCTTTTCTCCACACCCTCTCCAGCATTTATTGTTTCTAGATTTTTTGATGTTGGCCATTCTGATAGGTGTGACATGATATCACATTGTAGTTTTGATTTGCATTTCTCTAATGATTAATGATGTTGAGCATTCTTTCATGTGTTTGTTGGCAGTCTGTATATCTTATTTGGAGAAATGGCTGTTTAGGTCTTCTGCCCATTTTTGGATTGGGTTGTTTGTTTTTTTGTTATTGAGCTGCATGAGCTGCTTGTAAAATTTGGAGATTAATCCTTTGTCAGTTGCTTCATTTGAAAATATTTTCTCCCATTCTGAGGGTTGTCTTTTTGTCTTGTTTATGGTTTCCTTTGCTGTGCAAAAGCTTTGCACTTTCATTAGGTCCCATTTGTTTATTTTTGTTTTTATTTCCATTACTCTAGGAGGTGGGTCAAAAAGGATTTTGCTGTGATTTATGTCATAGAGTGTTCTGCCTATATTTTCCACTAAGAGTTTGATAGTTTCTGGCCTTACATTTAGGTCTATAATCCATTTTGAGCTTATTTTTGTGTATAGTGTTAGGGAGTGATCTAATCTCATACTTTTACATGTACCTGTCCAGTTTTCCCAGCACCACTTATTGAAGAGGCTGTCCTTACTCCACTGTACATTCCTGCCTCCTTTATCAAAGATAAGATGACCATATGTGAGTGGGTTTATCTCTGGGCTTTCTGTCCTGTTCCATCAATCTATCTTTCTGTTTTTGTGCCAGTACCATACTGTCTTGATTACTGTAGCTTTGTAGTATAGTCTGAAGTCAGGGAGCCTGATTCCTCCAGCTCCGTTTTTCGTTCTCAAGATTGCTTTGGCTATTCAGGGTCTTGTGTGTTTCCATACAAATTGTGAAATTTTTGGTTCTAGTTCTGTGAAAAATGCCGTGGTAGTTTGATAGGGATTGCATTGAATCTGTAGATTGCTTTGGGTAGTAGAGTCATTTTCACAATGTTGATTCTTCCAATCCAAGAACATGGTATATCTCTCCATCTATTTGTATCATCCTTAATTTCTTTCATCAGTGTCTTATAATTTTCTACATACAGGTCTTTTGTCTCCTTAGGTAGGTTTATTCCTAGATATTTTATTCTTTTTGTTGCAGTGGTAAATGGGAGTGTTTTCTTGATTTCACTTTCAGATTTTTCATCATTAGTGTATAGGAATGCCAGAGATTTCTGTGCATTAATTTTGTATCCTGCTACTTTACCAAATTCATTGATTAGCTCTAGTAGTTTTCTGGTAGCATCTTTAGGATTCTCTATGTATAGTATCATGTCATCTGCAAACAGTGACAGCTTTACTTCTTCTTTTCCGATTTGGATTCCTTTTATTTCCTCTTCTTCTCTGTGGTTCTTGCTGTGGCTAAAACTTCTAAAACTATATTGAATAAGAGTGGTGAGAGTTGGCAACCTTGTCTTGTTCATGATCATAGTGGAAATGCTTTCAGTTTTTCACCATTGAGGACGATGTTGGCTGTGGCTTTGTCATATATGGCCTTTATTATGCTGAGGAAAGTTGCTCTATGCCTACTTTCTAGAGGATTTTTATCATAAATGGGTGTTGAATTTTGTCAAAAGCTTTCTCTGTGTCTATTGAGATGACCATATGGTTTTTCTCCTTCAATTTGTTAATATGGTGTATCACGTTGATTGATTTGCATATATTGAAGAATCCTTGCATTCCTGGAATAAACCCCACTTGATCATGGTGTATGATTATTTTAATGTGCTGTTGGATTCTGTTTGTTACTATTTTGTTGAGGATTTTTGCATCTGTGTTCATAAGTGATACTGGCCTGTAGTTTTCTTTCTTTGTGACGTCCTTGTCTGGTTTTGGTAACAGGGTGATGGTGGCCTCATAGAATGAGTTTGGGAGTGTTCCTCCCTCTGCTATATTTTGGAAGAGTTTGAGAAGGATAGGGATTAGGTCTTCTCTAAATGTTTGATAGAATTCGCCTGTGAAACCATCTGGACCTGGGCTTTTGTTTGTTGGAAGATTTTTAATCACAGTTTCAATTTCAGTGTTTGTGATTGGTCTTTTCATATTTTCTATTTCTTCCTGGTTCTGTCTCAGCAGGTTGTGCATTTCTACGAATTTGTGCATTTCTTCCAGGTTGTCCATTTTATTGGCATAGAGTTGCTTGTAGTAATCTCTCATGAACTTTTGTATTTCTGCAGTGTCAGTTGTTACTTCTCCTTTTTCATTTCTAATTCTATTGATTTGAATCTTCTCCCTTTTTTTCTTGATGAGTCTGGCTAATGGTTTATCAATTTTGTTTATCTTCTAAAAGAACCAGGTTTTAGTTTTATTGATCTTTGCTATCACTTCCTTCATTTCTTTTTCATTTATTTCTGATCTGATCTTTATGATTTCTTTTCTTCTGCTAAGTTTGCAGTGTTTTTGTTCTTCTTTCTCTAATTGCTTTAGGTGCATGGTTAGGTTGTTTATTCGAGATGTTTCCTGTTTCTTAACGTAGGATTGTATTACTATAAACTTCCCTCTTAGATCTGCTTTTGCTGCATCCCATAGGTTTTGGGTCGTCGTGTCTCCATTGTCATTTGTTTCTAGGTATTTTTTGATTTCCTCTTTGATTTCTTCAGTGATCACTTCGTTCTTAAGTAGTGTATTGTTTAACCTCCATGTGTTTGTATTTTTTACAGATCTTTTCCTGTAATTGATATGCAGTCTCATAGCGTTATGGTTGGAAAACATACTTGATACAATTTCAATTTTCTTAAATTTACCAAGGCTTGATTTGTGACCCAAGATATGATCTATCTTGGAGAATGTTTCATGAGCACTTGAGAAAAATGTGTATTCTGTTGTTTTTGCAAGGAATGTCCTATAGATATCAATTAAGTCCATCTTGTTTAATGTATCATTTAAAGCTTGTATTTCCTTATCTATTTACATTTTGGATGATCTGTCCATTGGTGAACGTGGAGTGTTAAAGTCCCCTACTATGAATGTGTTACTGTCGATTTCCCCTTTTATGGTTGTTAGTATTTGCCTTATGTATTGAAGTGCTCCTATGTTAGGTGCATAAATATTTACAATTGTTATATTTTCTTCTTGGATCGATCCCTTGATCATTATGTAGTGTCCTTCTTTGTCTCTTCTAATAGTCTTTATTTTAAAGTCTATTTCGCTGATATGAGAATTGCTACTCCAGCTTTCTTTTGGTTCCCATTTGCATGGAATATCTTTTTTCATCCCCTCATTTTCAGTCTGTATGTGTCCCTAGGTTTGAAGTGGGTCTCTTGCAGACAGCATATAGATTCGTTTTGTTTTTGTATCCATTCAGCCAGTCTGTGTCTTTTGGTGGGAGCATTTAATCCATTTATATTTAAGGTAATTCTCAATATGTATGTTCCTATTCCCATTTTCTTAATTGTTTTGGGTTTGTTATTATAGGTCTTTTCCTTCTCTTGTGTTTCTTGCCTAGAGAAGATCCTTTAGCATTTGTTGTAAAGCTGGTTTGGTGGTGCTGAACTCTCTCAGCTTTTGCTTGTCTGTAAAGGTTTTAATTTCTCCATCAAATATGAATGAGATCCTTGCTGGGTAGAGTAATCTTGGTTGTAGGTTTTTCTCCTTCATCACTTTAAATATGTCCTGCCAGTCCTTTCTGGCTTGCAGAGTTTCTGCTGAAAGATCAGCTGTTAACCTTATGGGGATTCCCTTGTGTGTTATTTGTTGTTTTTCCCTTGCTGCATTTAATGTTTTCTTTGTATTTAATTTTTGACAGTTTGATTAATATGTGTCTTGGCGTGTTTCTCCTTGGATTTATCCTGTATGGGACTCTCTGTGCTTCCTGGACTTGATTAACTATTTCTTTTCCCATATTAGGGAAGTTTTCAACTATAATCTCTTCAAATATTTTCTCAGTCCCTTTCTTTTGCTCTTCTTCTACTGGGACTCCTATAATTCAAATGTTCATGTGTTTATTGTTGTCCCAGAGGTCTCTGAGACTGTCCTTAATTCTTTTCATTCTTTTTTCTTTATTCTGCTCTGAAGTAGTTATTTCCAGTATTTTATCTTCCAGGTCACTTATCCATTCTTCTGCCTCAGTTATTCTGCTATTGATCCCTTCTAGAGTATTTTTAATTTCATTTATTGTGTTGTTCATCGTTGTTTGTTTCGTCTTTAGTTCTTCTAGGTCTTTGTTAAATGTTTCTTGCATTTTCTCTATTCTATTTCCAAGATTTTGGATCATCTTTACTATCATTATTCTGAATTCTTTTTCAGGTAGACTGCCTATTTCCTCTTCATTTGTTAGGTCTGGTGGGTTTTTATCTTGCTCCCTCATCTGCTGTGTGTTTTTCTGTCTTCTCATTTTGCTTATCTTACTGTGTTTGGGGTCTCCTTTTTGCAGCCTGCAGGTTCATAGTTCCCGTTGTTTTTGGTGTCTGTCCCCTGTGGCTAAGGTTGGTTCAGTGGGTTGTGTAAGCTTCCTAGTGGAGGGGACTAGTGCCTGTGTTCTGGTGGATGAGGCTGGATCTTGTCTTTCTGGTGGGCAGGTCCACGTCTGGTGGTGTGTTTTTGGGGTGTCTGTGGATTTATTATTATTTTAGGCAGTCTCTCTGCTAATGGGTGGGGTTGTGTTCCTGTCTTGCTAGTTGTTTGGCATAGGGTGTCCAGCACTGTAGCTTGCTGGTCGTTGAGTGAAGCTGGGTGTTGGTGTTGAGATGGAGATCTCTGGGAGATTTTTGCCGTTTGATAGTATGTGGAGCTGGGAGGTCTCTTGTGGACCAGTGTCCTGAAGTTGGCTCTCCCACCTCAGAGGCACAGCACTGACTCCTGGCTGCAGCACCAAGAGCCTTTCATTCACACAACTCAGAATAAAATGGAGAAAAAAGTAGAAAGAAAGAAAGAGAATAAAAGAAAAGAAAAGAAAATAAGGTAAAATAAAATAAAGTTAATAAAATAAAAAATAGTTATTAAGAAAAAAGTATTTTTTTAAGTAAAAAAAAAACGGACGGATAGAACCCTAGGACAAATGGTGAAAGCAAAGCTATACAGACAAAAATCTCACACAGAAGCATACACATACACACTCACAAAAAGAGGAAAAGGGGAAAAAATAATAAAGCTTGCTCTTAAAGTCCATTTCCTCAATTTGGGATGATTCGTTGTCTATTCAGGTATTCCACAGATGCAGGGTACATCAAGCTGATTTTGAAGATTTAATCCGCTGCTCCTGGGGCTGCTGGGAGAGATTTCCCTTTCTCTTCTTTGTTCTCACAGCTCCTGGGGTTCAGCTTTGGATTTGGCCTTGCCTCTGTGTTTAGGTCGCTGGAGGGTGTCTGTTCGCTCAGACTAGACGGGGTTAAAGGAGCCGCTGGTTCGGGGACTTTGGCTCACTCAGGCCGGGGTAAGGGAGAGGCATGGAGTGCGGGGCAGGTCTGAGGCGGCAGAGGCCGGCGTGACGTTGCACCAGCCTGAGGCGGGCCGTGCGTTCTCCCGGGGAAGTTGTCCCTGGATCCCGGGACCCTGGCAGTGGCGGGCTGCACAGGCTCCCCGGAAGCGGGGTGTGGATGGTAACCTGTGCTCGCACACAGGCCCCTTGGTGGCGGCAGCAGCAGCCTTAGCGTCTCATGCCCGTCTCTGGGGTCCGTGCTGTTAGCCGCAGCTGGCGCCCGTCTCTGGAGCTCCTTTAAGCAGCGCTCTTAATCCCCTCTCCTCGCGCACCAGGAAACAAAGAGGGAAGAAAAAGTCTCTTGCGTCTTCGTTAGGTCCAGACTTTTCCCCGGACTCCCTCCCGGCTAGTCGTGGTGCACTAGCCCCCTTCAGGCTGTGTTCACGCTGCTAGTCCTCTCCCTGCGCTCCGACCGAAGCCCGAGCCTCAGCTCCCAGCCCTGCCCGCCCCGGCGGGTGAGCAGACAAGCCTCTCAGGCTGGTGAGTGCTGGTCGGCGCCAATCCTCTGTGCGGGAATCTCCCCACTTTGCCCTCCGCACCCCTGTTGCTGTGCTCTCCTCCGCGGCGCCGAAGCTTCCCCACTTCCGCCACCCAGTCTCCGCCCGCGAAGGGGCTTCCTAGTGTGTGGAAACCTTTCCTCCTTAACAGCTCCCTCCCACCGATGCAGGTTCCGTCCCTATTCTTTTGTCTCTGTTTATTCTTTTTTTTTTTTTGCCCTACCCAGGTGCGTGGGGACTTTCTTGCATTTTGGGAGCTCTGAGGTCTTCTGCCAGCGTTCAGTAGGTGTTCTGTAGGAGTTGTTCCACATGTAGGTGTATTTCTGATGTATCTGTGGGGAGGAAGGAGATCTCCACGTCTTACTCTTCCGCCATCTTCCCCCTCCCATTTTCAGTGCTAATGTACCTTAAAAATTTGCCTTTGTGTGTTCCCGTCCTTCTAAAATGAAATTTAGGACACCAAGAATTGATCTGCAGGCAGTAGAAAGGAAAGATATTTCTGAAAGAGACGTGGAAAGCCAAATAGTCAAAGTATGTTCTAAATCATCTACAGTATAGAAAATTAGAAATACTTGTCCATATTGTCTTTGACAAAAAAAAAATAAAGCCGAAGAATGAAAAAAATAGAGGAATATTTTTCTAAAGAGTCAGCCATGAAAGTTCAGAGTAGGAAAAGAACTTACCAAGTTGATTCACTGACGCCCTCCATTTAAAAAAAAAAAAGACTAACTCTCATTTTCTTCCTTTGCATTCTCCATAATGGCTTTTATAAACTTACTCAATTTTCCTTAGAAACTTAAAAATTTGATGTACAAATGTATTTATCATTTTCTACTTATGCTAGATAGAAGTGATAAATGACTTAAAACACCCACCCATAAGAGAGTGGTTGAGATGCTGGTAAATTCTTATGATATAGTATTAGGGAGCCATTCATAATTATGTTTTTCGAGAATACTTAATAGCATGATAAAGTTTTTATGACATATTGTTAAGTGAGACAGTAAGATACACAAATTATGTTACCCCAGTAACATAACACATCATTATAACACACTCATGCATACAAAGAAAATAATGGGAAGAAAATTACTTTAAAATATTAAAGTAGTTAAAACTGGGTTAGGGGAATATGGATGATTTTTTTTCTTTGTTGTCTTCTATGTTGTCAAAAATCCCTTATAGTCTATTCAAATATTTTTTTAAATTTCCTTTATACAATACAATCAAAATCAGAATCTTATTCTGGGATAAATAACTTACACGAAGTTCAATCTTTGTTTAATTCACCATGGGGCTCATTTTAGCCTTTCTCCTTTCCATTTGTAACTCTCCTCACAGTGTGAAGTGCACTGGGCAGTGCAGTTTTTAGGGGTGGGAGGGGGAGTAACACCATCTGATTCCTTGGCCTCCTACTCCAGCCTGCCCCTCCTACCCAATTCATCATACCCTATCCTCATGTGAAGTCATATATATGGAAAATCCCTAGAATTCCTACCCCTGGGAACTCCAGCCTGTGCCCTGGCATTGCCAAATTTTTCTAAGCTGGCTGCCTAATGGGGCAAATGAGTGCAAATTGGGGATATACTAGGCAAAATGTCTTTGTGACTCACTCCCATCTCCTCCATCAATCTTTGCTGCATCAACTCCTCCACCTTCTCTCTCTCTCTCCACACACACACACACACACACACACACACACACACACACACACACACATATGTAACTCTAGCTCTAGAACAGCACGATTCAAGAGCAATATAATGCGAGCCCCTAACTAATCAAAATTGTTCTATTAGCCACATTAAAGATATTAAAAGAAACATATGAAATGAATCTTAAGAATATATTTTATTTAACCCAACATGTCTAAATTATTACTATTTCAATATGTCATAAATTTAAAAATTATTCAATGAGACATTTTATATCTGCTTTTCCATACTAAAATCTCTGCAATCCAATGTGTATTTTATATTTTCAGCACATCTCAGTTCACACCAGCCATGTCTCAAGCGCTCAGCAGCGCATGTGGCTTGTGGTTATAGTATTGGACAGCAAAGATCCGGAGGCATCTTTTCCCTCTACAACTTCTGTCCCATGTCCCTTAGCCTGGGGCTTCCAAAAGTGTAAATGCCTCGTGGTAGCTTTTGGGACCGGCTCCACTAGGACAGCTATCTACAGTTAACCTGGGGCTTTAGAGGAAATTTCCTGTCACAGATTGTGACACACACCCTGAGGGAAATTGGGGCCTTTTGTGGTTCTGCCACCCAGAGTAGGCAGTCACCTATCTGAATCTTGCCAGGGTGGGGACTGGATCAAGTGGAGTTCTGTTCCCTTATTAAAGGACACTTTGGAACTTAAGTACAGAGGCCATCACTGTTCTTAATCGATACCACCCATCCCACGCTCTCCAGAGTAAGAACATTCCTCTTCTTCTACCTCATGCCTGAGCTTGGATGGATGGCTGACTCGCTGGCTGTCTAAGCAAATCAGGACAAGGAGAATGTTCATTGATTGAGCCTCTTCAAAATCAAGTGCGCTCATTTCATTGGTGAAGCAACTGAGTCCTGGAGAGGAGAAGTGATTTGCCCATGGTGGCACGGCTGCTAAGGGGCAGAATTGGATTGGAACTGCAGATCTCCTGACCCTCAGTCCATTACATCAGGCCTTAGGTCACTTGTTTGCACAAGGTTGATAGAGCTAATGAATAAGGTCACCTACTAGCAGAAATTCCAGGATCTACCCCAGAACAGGCCATTTACCTGTCCCATCTAGGTCAGTTTCCCTTTCCCAAGTCATCTTTTCACACCAAAGTTAAGAAAACAAACAAACAGAAACAATTACTCACCGAGATAAGTGCCAAAAGGGCCAGAGACAGGATGCAGAGATAGAGAATAACAAGGAGTTTCCTGCTTCAGAAGGGAGGTCAGAGCAGGTCCCTGAGGACCTGAGGGATGAGAAAAAGGGTCGGCAAGAAGGGCTGGCAGAGCTCCAGACAGAGGGAAAAGCAAGTGCAGAGACCCTGGGGCAAGAAAACAGCCTGTAGAGGAACCAATGGCAGTCAGGAAGTGAGGGGTGGGAGGACCTAAGAGGAAGGGGGGGGCATGTTACATGGAGTCTTACACAGAAAAGCTAGACATTCAGTTAGAATTGGATTCTCCTGCATCTTTTGATATATGGTGAGTTTCTTTTTAATTTTAATGTTGATGTTTAAAGATCTTCTTTGCTGCATTATGACCTTAAGAGAATTATCTCTGCCACCTGCAAGTGAAGTCATTAGGGTGGGCCCTAATCCAATATGACTGGTGTCTTATAAGAAGAGAAGATTAGGACACAGATATGCACACAGGGAAGACCATATGAACACACAGAATTATCTCTGCCACCTGCAAGAGTCCTTGGGGGCTGAATGTGAGGGCCTCTATTTCTAGCAGTGGATCCCTAATGGATTCAAGCGGTAGTGGCAGGAAAGAAGATAAAGCACCACAAAGGCTAGTGGCCCTGAAGCTGGACTTGTGATTGTGTCCAACTGACAAACAAGTTCAGACATGACCGATTTGATCCAATCTCTTCAAACTGGAAACTGAGAACTAACGCTAATAGGTTGTTCTTAAATACTCAAGTGCTTTCACGTTCTCTGCCTCACTGGAGTTTCAGTCTCCAGCTTCGAAAGTCGATTTTCCAATCTTTGTAAATTGATTTACCTCCCTCTCTTCCCCCACCTCTATACTTCCCTACCTTTAAAAGATTCTGAGACAGTGAGCCTAGGCATAAATAGTCTTCATTTGTGTGATAGAATGCTCTTAGGAGGAGTAACGTACAATAGAATTATAGACTACCAGAGCTAGAAGGAATCTCAGAAGACAGCTGCTCTGACCCTCTCATTCTATTATTATTATTATTTGTAACATATTCCTATGTACCATATGATTTATATACATTCAATTCAATATCTTAGCAACGTTGCAAAATGGGTGTTTTTACTTCTCTTTTACAGATAAGGAGACTGAGGCTCAGAGAGGTTGATAACTGACCAAGTGTTGCACAGCCATAAGTGGCAGAGCTGGGACTCAAATAGTCTGTCTGATTTTTTTTTTTTAATGTATTTACTTATTTATTTATTTTTGGCTGCATTGGGTCTTCTTTGCTGCACGCGAGCTTTCTCTAGTTGTGGCAAGCGGGGGCTACTCTTTGTTGCAGTGCACGGGCTTCTCATTGTGGTGGCTTCTCTTGTTGTGGAGCACAGGCTCTAGGCGCACGGGCTTCAGTAGTTGTGGCACGCGGGCTCAGTAGTTGTGGCTCACGGGCTCTGGAGCGCAGGCTCAGTAGTTGTGGTGCACGGGCTTAGTTGCTCCGTGGCATGTGGGATCTTCCCAGACTAGGGCTCAAACCCGTGTCCCCTGCACTGGCAGGCGGATTCTTACCCACTGCGCCACCAGGGAATCCCCATCTATCTGATTTCTAACTCACCATGCTAGCTGAAGCTAGTTAGACAAACAGAGAGAGAGAGAGATTGATAAGGAAATAATAACAAGAGCCAGTGGTAGAATCTACACACTCCAACTTTTTTACATTGTGATTTGTGGTAAAGAAGAATACAAAAGAGAAATAAGATCTGTATAGAGTTTTACTGTTATTGCTGTTGCTTTATTTTTTAAATAAAAACATAGGTCTCATTAAACCAGTTTTGGTAAGATTGTCTTACTGAGCATCTGATTTCTTCAAAAATTATAGAGCTCTTGGTAGTTTCAGGAATTTTTGCAAAAGAAATTGCTGCACTGGAAGCAATGCTGCAGGTGGCCAGGCCCGAAGAACTCATTGTATGAATCGCTGGCTGTTGCTCCTTCCTGCTGGTCAGACACTGGCGGACTGAAGCACCTGCCTCTTCTGATACGTCCCTCCTGAGTACGCTGAGGGGCCAAGGCGGCCTAAGCTTGATTCGCCACTACTTTGAGTGGATTGCTGGGCCCAGAGAACCTCAGCCAGATTCACAAACACAGACTTGGACTTGGTGCAAGACCCTGAGGTTTTCTGCTTCTGCGCCATAGAAACTGGGCTTATCCTCTTTAAAGACTTTTGATGTAAATCCCCCCGAGTAGTCAGTTTTGCTTTACTGGGATTGTGTGGGACTATGGTAAAAGGTACCAAATATTCTACTCTAAGAACTCTCATTTCTCTAGATTTGCTACACCAGTGAGAGCATTATCAGTACAAGGTGTGTTAGGCAGAATCATGGCTCCCCAAAGATGCTCACGTCTCTATCCCGAGAACCTGTGAATAGGTTACATTACATGGCGAAAGAGACTTAAGGTAGCAGACGGAATTAAAGTTGCTAATTGCTATGGGCTAAATTGTCTCCCCCTCAAAAGTCATATGTTGAAATACTAACCTCTAGTGCCTCAGAATGTGGCTATATTTGGAAATAACCACATTCTGAGGCTAAATGTGGCATTTAAATTGGTAATTAATGTTAAGTGAGGTCATTAGGGTGGGCCCTAATCCAATATGACTGGTGTCTTATAAGAAGAGAAGATTAGGACACAGATATGCACACAGGGAAGACCATATGAACACACAGGCAGAAGATGGCCATCTACAGCCAAGGAAAGATGCCTCTGAAGAAATGAACCCTGCTGATACCTTGATCTCAGACTTCTAGCCTCCAGAACTGTGACAAAATAAGTTTCTGTTGTTTAAGCCACCCAGTCTGTTGTATTTTGTTATGGCAGCCTCAAGAAACTAATTAATTGACCTTAACATTGGAAGGTTATCCTGGATTATCTGGGTAAACCTAATGTAATTACAAGGGCCCTTAAATGTAAAAAAGCAAAGCAGAAGAGGAAATCAGAGTGATGTGATATGAGAATGAAACAGGAGGGAAGGGGGCAGGGCACAACTTTTAAAAGAATGACATAGGGACTTCCATGGTGGTGCAATGGTTAAGAATCTGCCTGCCAATGCAGGGGACATGGGTTCAATCCCTGGTCCGGGAAGATCCCACATGCCGCACAGCAACTAAGCCCATGTGCCACAACTACTGAGCCCTCACGTCACAACTACTGAAGCCCATGTGCCTAGAGCCCGTGCTCCACAACAAGAGAAGCCACCGCAATGAGAAGCCTGCACACCACAACAAAGAGTAGCCCCCGCTGGCTGCAACTAGAGAAAGCCTGTGCACAGCAATGAAGACCCAACGCAGCCAAAAAAAAAAAAAAAAAAGAATGACATAGCCATAAGACATGACTAAAACTGGTTAAAACTAACTAGATCCAAAATGGTGGAAAATTTGAATTCCAGTGGACCTTGAGCCTTATTATACACTCATTGTAATACATTAGCATCTAAATGACACACCTACCAGTGCCATGACAGTTCTGAGGCTGACCATCAAAGATCAAAAAGTGGGTGGTGGCCAATTTCTGGAAATCTCTGCCCCTTCCCCCAAATAACTGGAATACTCCTCTCATTCATTAGCCTATGAAATTACCCACCCCTATAAAAACTGACAGCCCTGTACCCTGGGGCTGCTCTCGCCTTCTGAGATGGCCCACACTCTGTCTGTGGAGTGTGTTTCTCTCTAAATAAATCCACTTCTTACCTATCAACTTCTCCCTCACTGAATTCTTTCTATGACAAGACATCAAGAACCTGAGCTTCATGGACTTCCCTGGTGGTCCATTGATTAAGAATCTGTCTGCCAATGCAAGGGACATGGGTTCGATCCTTGGTCTGGGAAGATCCCACATGCTGCAGAGCAACTAAGCCTGTGCACCACAACTACTGAGCCTGCACTCTAGGGCTCACGTGCCACAACTACTGAGCCCATGTACTGCAACTACTGAAGCCCACATTCTCTAGGGCCCACATGCCACAACTACTGAGCCCACATGCTGCGACTACTGAAGCCCACATGCCTAGAGCCCGTGCTCCGCGACAAGAGAAACCACCACAGTGAGAAGCCCATGCATCTCAACGAACAGTAGCCCCTGCTGCCCACAACTAGAGAAAGCCTGCACACAGCAATGAAGACCCAACGCAGCCAAAAATAAATAAATAAATACATACATACATACAAACATAAAAATTTTAAAAAAAAAGAAGGAAACTGAGCTTCATTAAGTCCTGAGACCAGGTGTGTGATCTCAGATAAAAGACTGTAGTTCAAGTCCCAATCTGGGTTCTGGCTGGGTTCAAGTCCTGGCCCATGGGTTCAAGTCCCAATCTGGGTTTTGGCTGGATTCGAGTCCCGGCCCTGGTTCAGGTCTCAATCTGAGTTGCACGGTTTCAAGAAGAGTTGGACCTGCTGTTGCTGGTTTTGCAGATGGTGAAGGAAGGTCGTGAGCCAAGAAACGTAGATGACTTCTAGAAGCTGAAGCAGCAAGGAAATGGATTCTCTCCTGTAGTCTCCAGAAAGCAACATAGCCCTGCTGATACCTTTATTTTACCCTTTTTTGGCCTTCTGAAATATAGAACTGTAAGATAATAAATTTATGTTGTTGTGGTTTTTTTAAATTGAGTTTTGTTTATTTACAATGTTGTGTTAATTACTCCTGTACAGCAAAGTGATTCAGTTATACATATATATATATTCTTCTTTTAAAATATACTTTTCCATTATGGTTTATCATAGAATATTGACTATAGGTCTCTGTGCTATACAGTAAGACCTTGTTGTTCAAACACTAAGTGTGTGGTAACTTATTATAGCAGCAATAGGAGACTAATGCTGCTCCTGAATACAAGTTCATGTGCCTGATGCACAGTGAGGCCAAACAAACCAAAACATTGGTGTTTGGAGCAGAGAAAGGTTTACTGCAGGGCCAAGCAAGGAGAATGGGTGGCTCATGCTCAAAAACCCCTAACTCCCTGATGGTTTTGTGGGAGAAGTTTTTAAAGGCAAATCTGGGGTGAGGGCTGCAGGGTGTGTGACTTTCTTCTGACTGGTTGGTGGTGAGGTAACAGGGAGGTGCTCCAGGAATCTTGTGCTGAGCCTGAAGTTACCATCTTCCACCTTGGTTGGGGCCTTAGTTCCTACAGGAGAACTCAAAGATATTGTTATGTATATTCCTTCAGGAGGAACTAGGACTGTGTTCCAAAGCTCTACAACTGTTCCTTGACTGCTCCTCCATTGTTTCTGCATTCCCTCCCTTCTCTGATTAACAACTGTTTATTATTTTTAATAAATAAATGAATAAATTTCTTTATTTTTGGCTGTGTTGGGTCTTCATTGCTCTGCATGGACTTTCTCTAGCTGTGGGGAGCAGGGGCTACTCTTTGTTGTGGTGCACAGCCTTCTCATTGCGGTGGCTTTCCTTTTTGCGGAGCACGGGCTCTAGGCGCGCAGGCTTCAGTAGTTGTGGCTCGCGGGCTCTAGAGTGCAGGCTCAGTAGCTGTGGCGCCCAGGCTTAGCTGCTCCATGGTATGTGGGATCTTCCCAGACCAGGGCTCAAACTGGTGTCCCCTGCATTGGCAGGCGTATTTTTAACACTGCGCCACCAGGGAAGCCCATTAAATTTTTTTTTTTTTTTTTTGGCTGCATTGGGTCTTCATTGCTGTGCATGAGCTTTCTCTCTAGTTGCGGTGAGTGGGGGCTACTCTTTGTTGCGGTGTTTGGGCTTCTCATTGCGGTGGCTTCTCTTGTTGGGACTTCCATGGTGGCGCAGTGGTTAAGAATCCTTCTTAGCTTCTGGTGGTAGCTGTTGACCCTTGGTGTCCTTTGGTTTGCACCTGTGTCACTCTAATCACTGCCTTTATCGCGTGGCTTCTCCTGGTGTGTTTCTGTGTCTTCTTATAGGAACACCAGTCATAGTGGATTAAGGGCCCATTCTACTCCAGTATGACCTCATCTTAACTAATTACATCTTCAGTCTCCAAATAAGTCACATTCTGAGGTCATGGGGATGTTTTTGGGGGGGACATAACCCATAACATGGCCCCTTCAGTCAAAATTCAGTGCCAGCTACTTTTAAACGGTAGGGAAGAGGGTGGTCTGGGGACAGGAAGGACAAGTATGACATAAGTCACTTATTAGGAGGGCACCTAAGCCTGGCAGGACAAGACAAAGTAGCAGGTGCCCAGCCAACTTATACTTCATCCTTTCAGATGATGTTTCACATTGTTTATAGGTCATGTGGAAATCAAGGAGCATCCTTCCTATTTCAGGGCTTTTGACAGTTTAACTTTTCAAAAATTTCACATTTTGAGGAATTCTAGAAGGAAGAAGAAAGCTTAATTAACTGAGTCTGACTCCAAATGTAGGTTGAAATACACTTTTATTCATATGTGGTTACATTTGCATCCATAGTGTGGTAGGTTTGGTGGGTGGACTAATGGCTCCCCCCAGATGTCCACATCCTAATCCCTAGAGCCTATGAATGTTACCTAATATGGCAGAAACTTTTTTGCAGATGTGAATACGTTGTTCATATGGAGGTGGAGAGACTATCCTGGCTTATCTGGGTGGACCCCAAATGCCATCATAAGTGTCCTTATGAGAGGGAGGCAGAGGGCTATCACAGACAGAAGAGGCAATGTGAGGGAAGCAGAGTCAGAGAGCGAAGATGTTATGTATGCTGGCCTTGAAGATGGAGGAGGGGGCCATGAGCCCCTGGAAAAGGCAAAGAAACAGATACTCCCCTAAACCTTCTGGAGGGAGCACAGCCCTGCCGACACCTTGGTTTTAGCCTCTTAAGACTCACTCTGAAACTCTGACTTCCATAATTGGAAGAGAATAAATTTCTGTTTTTGTAAGCCACCAAGTATGTGGGTCACTTTTTGAAGCAGCCATAAAAAACTTACATACAGAATGTGATTCCTTGTATTTAAATTCAAATATGACTCTCTCTACATACCCATATGAAGACATCAAGACTTGAAGAAAACAACAGTAAAATGTTAACAGTCGCTAACTGGTGGAAGAAATGTGAGTGATTTTCTTGTCATTGCTATGATTTCCTGAATTTTCCAAGATTTCTAGAAAACATTTACAGACTCTTGATTCTTTTTCTATAAAAGTTAAGGGAATATTATTCAGTCTTTAAGAGTCTTGCAATTCTGACACATGCTAAAAAACAGATGAACCTTGAGGACACTATGCTAAATGAAATAAGCCAGTCATAAAAAGACAAACACTATATGATTCCATTTTTATGAGGTACCCAGAGTAGTCACATTTATAGAGACAGAAACTAAAATGGTGGCTGCCAGGGGCTGGGGGGAGGGAGGAATGACAGTGGTTGTTTAATAGGCTTAAAGTGTTAGTTTTGCAAGATGAAAAGCGTTTTCGAGATTGGCTGTACTACCATGTGCATGTGCTTAACACTACTGAACTGTACACTTAAAACTGGTTAAGAGAGTAGATTTTATGTCATATATATGTTTATCAACATTGAAAGTTTTTTTAAAGTTCATTTATATTATAAAAGGAGAGCTTCAGTGATACCCTTAAAAATAGATATGCAGTATACGATGTGATCTTGGTTACATGAGGTGGTATTTTCTCTGCACCTTTTAAAATCCTTTATAGCAGCCAGGGCTACCCTGTAAGTGAGCTTTAGACTTGTCCCGCACTATCCTTTTCTTTATCAATTCTCCTGTTTTTGCTTTTGTCTTTATTCTTTCACTCCTTTCATGGTCTTTCTCTGCTGCCTATGAACACATTTGAGGCTTTTGGGTCTTTGTTAGACTTCTTGAGAGTATGTTAACAAATCACTCCTTTTTGAAATGCTTCTTTCTTTGGATTTTACAACGTCATTTGTATATTTCACATACACTCTCCTTACAGAGAAGAGGCACACACTTCAAAACACTCCTCCTGTATTACTGATGGCTGGAGTCTTTCTAACATCTACACCAGAGGCCACTGTGCAAGACTGGGTGAGTTCCTTTCTCTCTCCCACCCCCACATATAATCAGGCACCACGCTGACTAATTTTACGTCCTATATGTTCCTCTAGCCCTATCCCATCTCTGGTTTCAGGCCTTCAGCCTGTCTTATCTGAATATTCCAATAGTTTGGTCTTACCCCATTCTCTACACTGTAAGCAGAGGGATCCATCTATACTGTAACCCTGGCCACGCCACCTCCCTTAAAGCCCTTCAGTTAAGGTGCACACCCTTCACATGGCACCCAACATCCTCCAAGACATGGTCCCAACCTGCCTGCTCAGACTCTACTTCCACCAGTTCCACAGCCTGTTACCTTTCATGACCAATCACTTTCATAACTTGCTGTGTTTCCTCAGCAATTTCTGGACCTCCTGCTTCCCCTCCTTATTTTCTCTGGCTGGAAAACCGTTCCCCTCCACTTCACTGGACTGATGCACATCCACAGCTTAGGCATCCTGTACTCTAAGAGGCTTCCCCAGTCCTCAGCATTCCCATAGTGCCCTGGGAAAAGGTTGTTGCCTTAACAGTTTATATGGACATTAACTGTGTGCCCGCTTTCCCACTAGCTCTTTAAGGGCTGGGACCATCTCTCAAGTCATTCTGGGGTTCCAACTCCTAACACAGTGCCTGGCATATAGTAGGCACTCAGTCAGTGTTAATTAATTAAAATGATTAGTAATAAACACTTTTGTTGATAGGTTATATCCATAATCCACAAAACATTTAAAGCCCTTTTCACTGACCACCATTGCCTTAATTATAAATTTTGGTAGCAGGGACAAATGAATGAAATTCTTATAAAGAGGAAGAAGACCTCTGGGGATTGATTATACATTCGATTTTTCGATTAAAATTTTGACCTGTTTATTTTAGTAGGGACTATTTTGGGGCGTGTGTCTTTGACTTCTACAGCCCTACTATGCAGGGCTGAAATGAAGGAGCTCCATGTTCTGCACTACATACAGTCGAGTTTGCCAGATCTGACCTAAAAGTAGACTTGCCAGAGACATTATTTTGCTATTTCCGATAGACCAGTCAATGCTTCGGGATTCCTTATAGCAGACAGGAGCCCCTTTGAGAGGGAACACCTGGCTACACATGGCACCAAGTGTAGTTCTCAACTTCCCCAGGCTGTGTGCCCCGCCTGTGGGTCTCGAGGGCCCTGGAGCAGCCCCTAGAAGCAGCCGAAGCCAACAGCTTCCCTCGTGAGGCCACCTGATCCCAAGAGACAGGCTTGCACCCCGCCACCCGCCCTCGGCCCCACCACAGAAGTCGCGGCTGCTGGACAGCGGAGCCGGGGTCACGTGCGCGGGTCCAGTCTACCGCCCCCAGACCCGGGCCCGCCCCGGCAGAAGGGCAGAGGCCATCGGGATCACGCGCGCCCCGGCGGCCCTGGCCGGGCCCAGCCAATGGGCTGGCGGCGCCCGCATGACCCGCGCCGGCGGGAGGGCGTGGGGAGGCAGGCCGGGCGCGCACGCTGCCAGGCTGTATCGCCGCTCCCGCCGCCGTCGGGACTGGAAGTGAGCGGCCCGGGCCCGCAGCGCCAGCGAGCCAGTGAGAGCGTCCCGCAGCCTCCCGCAGCCCCCCGCACCCGGTGCAAAGCATGGCGGCCTCCAAGGTAAGCGTCGGCCCCTTGGCCGGTTGCCCCGGGGGGCGCGAGGGGCCCGGGCGTTCACGTGCCGGGCTGGTGCAACCGGGAAAGCAGAAAGAAAGGGGCGCGGGGCAGCTGTTCCACCTTGCAGCAGAGGGAGGAGGGAGGTGCCCGCCTCTCCCGGGCAGCCCAGACAGCCGGTGCGGAGAACGGGGACCGGGGCCCGACCTTGCAGCAGGAACTTTGCTGGCTGGACCCTCCCACTTGGCCCGGGCGGGGAGTCAGTGCCGAGCCAAAGCCGGTGAGCAGGAGCGGACACGAGCGCGTCCCGGGGCGTGGGAGTGCTCGGGGTCTGCAGGTCCGTACTGCTACCCCAGCGCACTCGCGCTCCTGACCCTGGTAGTTGTTGACCCGAGCTGCTTCCCGGGGGTCACAGCCCGCGCAGAAGCCTAATCCCATTCGGTTTCAGAGGCTCCGCCCTCTCACGGGTGGGGAAGTCACCTTAACTTCCGTTTTGGAGACTGCTTGAGAGAGTTGGCCTGGGCGTGTGTGCGTAAAAACTCCAAAGCACCCGCATCCCCCCAGGCCCCCCGCTTCTCGTCCTTCTCTCCGCATCTGACAACACTTACATACCGGCCTCTAAGCGTTTGAGAGGCTTCTTTTTAGAAATGATAAAACAGATTGCCTTGGGAGCCTGTAACTCCTGTGAAGTTCTACTTAAAAGGAATTCTGCGTAAGGTGACTCATTAACTAACCCAGAGGAAAGGGAACTCCGACAGCTTGACCTTTCCTCTTTTACCATTTCTTGAAACCTGGACACCATTTCAGCTTCTTTGGACTCCATTTCAACTTTTCTGGCAGAATACCATATTTAGTCCCAATCACTTGAATCATTGGAATTTATTGCTTTTAATTTTAAGTTCATGAAGGCAGCCCTTTAATCAAGCCTGTACAACTTCTTAGCTCATTTTAAGTGCAGTGAACTTAAATATACCCAACATTTCAAACATTTGTCCTTAATCAAAACTCTGTGATAACCCTCAAGAGGAAAACATGGCCAACACATCATATTCCTATTTATTTGAGCAAACTAATCACATTTGCAATGGAAATTGTAAGCAGACAGATATATTTAAATGCCGTTCTATGACTTAAGTTTCTCCGAGCGTCCCGAAATCTGCAGGCTTTTCGGTGTTCCTAGATTATGTGGCCTAAGTGGCCTTTCTCTTTTCCTTAATGACTCTGAGTTCCATCCTAAGGAGTGTGCTCTGGGTATGCATGTGCAGACACATGGGTATGTATATAACTGTTCTAGTTAGATTCCCTGAGGATCACTGGGATTCATTTTTGGAACCTACATTAGCCCTTTCAAACCCAATAGCCCTTGACCTTTTCTTTGCATTAAATTTGCATGCAATAAGTACAAGTCACCCTCAAGGTGACTTCTTCCAGGAGAGTAGGTGGGAGTAGATACCCATACTTTACTGTCATTTTTATGTCTATAGATGAGTTAAATAATTTTACTTAATTTGGAGATAAAGTGAGGAACTTAAATTGAGGAGTATGCATGTAAATGGAGTATAAGACTGATTAACTAGTTTGAAATAAAATAAATGACATGAAGGAGGTTTAACTTTTTGGTTGTATTTTTATTAAACTGTCACTTCATATCAATAAGTGCAGTTGAATTTTAGCCAAGTAGTGAGAGTCAGGGAAAATGAAACATTTCATTTTTATTCTTTGGGAACTTGTGTTTTTGTTTATTTATTCATTTAAACTTGCCTCTTTTCAGGATTTCTGATGGCTCATGTCATATATACATATATTTATAAACCAACAAGACATATCAAAATCAAGTCAAAGTAGATGAGAAAAACAGGATAAAGGGAAAATAAGATGAAGCCAGGACTAAGGTTAGTGGAAAATAAGGATGTATGTACTTGCTAGAGGTGACTGAATTTTCTAGCAGCCAAAGCAAAGAGGAAGTGATCAGTGAGGTCAGTTACTTGGGAGAGAGGTCTCCTTTTTCTGCTATCTGAGGGCAGTTTCTCCCCATCTTTTTTTTTTTTTTTTTTTTTTTTTTTTGCGGTACGCGGGCCTCTCACTGTTGTGGCCTCTCCCATTGTGGAGCGCAGGCTCCGGACGCGCAGGCTCAGTGGCCATGGCTCACGGACCAGCCGCTCCGCGGCATGTGGGATCTTCCCGGACCAGGGCACGAACCCGTGTCCCCTGCATCGGCAGGCGGACTCTTCAACCACTGCGCCACCAGGGAAGTCCCCCATCTCTTTTTATATCCAGTGAGCAAACTGCATTCAAAACTACCTCATGACCACAAATGTATGTTTGTGGATTCCATAAGGCCATTTCTTATAGTGTTTCTCATTTTAGCTCAAGGGTGGTAAATGTAGGTCCCCAAATGAGCTGTGCTGGTCCACCTTAGTCCAAGAATACCCCTTATTTAGTTGCCTTTGGACTCTGATTAGGGTGAGGTGATTCTGTCCTCTATTAGGCAGTGCTGGGCAGCCCCAATTCAAGCCATGCTCTTTGCTTTTTCCTGGAGCACAGATATTCCATATTGAACACAGAGCCATAGGCTTAGCAATCTTAATCTGGGGGTAGGATTGACATCCCCTCTTAAAACTTGAGGAACCTGACGAGAAGAGAATCCCATCTCAGTGGAGTGCCTAAGATCCTGGAGTGCCCAGAATCAGAAACTGGTCTTTTATTTATTCTTTTTTTTTGGCCACACTGTGTGGCTTGCAAATCTTAGTTCCCTGTTCAGGGATTGAACCCAGGCCCTCAGCAGTGAAAGCGCAGAGTCCTAACCACTGGACCTCCAGGGAATTCCCTTTTATTTATTCAAACGTAAGTAATTTTTCATGTCCCTCTTCCTTTAAATAGTATAATAGGAAGGCTGAGAATCTGTTCTTTGGTCTGCTTTTATTTTGATTTCTGCTTGATGGTTACTACTTAATGCAAAAGGTATTTGTTTTTTCATGAAGTAACATTGATCTGAAACTTGGTGTTTTGAGATGAACTTAGAAAACTTCAATTCTCTTGCTGCCGCCTTTTGTAGGAATAATCCTATGGTTTCCCTTGGTAGATGGTAGATGATAAGTGGTCTGCCTGTACTACTAGTGTTATTTTGAGTATTTCTTTAAAAAACTTCCAAGCTGTATTGAAATGAAAATGAGTTTTTTAAATTCTATTTTATATATTTCCATAAAAAATTCATTTTTAAAAAGTAGTGTTAGAGAGGCTATCCTTTTCTTGTAGTTGTAGTCAACGTTCCCTTTTCGTCACAGGTTGAGTTTATTATCCATTAAGAATGACGAAATTAAACTAGGCAAAACTGTTAAAAGAGATTGCTCACTGGAGTTCAGGTGTGAGAGATGTTCAGGTATAAAACTGGACTCCAATAATTTGGGTGAAATTAACCTAGAACTAAAAGAAGAACATTTGGAGACAAGCTAAAGCATTCATAATCATGAAAATTTGGTCTGTAGTGCTAATATACTTAGTATTGCTATTCCATTGTTGACTGAGTTGTTGCCGTGATCGTTTAGAATTGTGTGTATTGTGTTCTTTCTAATGTTGCAAACGGGAATAAACTAAGGGTATGAAAATGAACTGGACTCCGTTTGGACCTTCAAGAAAACCACAACCATACCACAGGCTAAATCCTCTCATGGAAGTGCCCCAGGTAGGGTTAGTGCCATAACAAGGGCTTATGGGAGCATCAGGGAAGGAGCCCGTTTCTGTCAGGGGAGGGGAGGGAGCATCTGAAAGGTAGTGGTATTTCAAAAGGAATAGTCAGAGGAAGGGGGAAGACCATTCCAGTGACAGGAAACAGCAAGTGAAAGAAAGAGAGGTGAGAGCACCTGCTGCGTTTAGGGGATAGCAGGTAATAAAATCAACTGGAGAGTAGCTAACACTTACTATTTACTAGATGTGAGATTCAGTTCTAAATGCTTTTCATTATTAACTCGCCTAATGCCCCTAACAGTCCTATGAGTTACATACTATAATTTCTGGTTTATAGATGAAGACTCAGACACCAAGGGGTGATGTAAGTGGCCTAAGATCTGATAATTAAAAAGTGAAGAAGCTGGGTTTCAAATCAGCCAGTCTGGCTCCAGGGTCTGTGCTCTTACCCTGTCCACCATATTGTCTGCCTGGTAGTTTAGCATAATGGAGAGTAGAGTTTATGGGAGAAGGGGGAGATGGCTTGGGAGGGGAAATTAGATGCCTCTTATTTAAGACATTTATTTAGGTCTTGTAACTGTAAACCAGACTTTTATTTTTGAGAAACACTTACACAGTGCTTACTGTGTGCGAGGCACTTTCCCAAGTGCTTTACAAATAATAACTCCTTTATGTTTCATAATACCAAAAGTAGGTGTGGTCTATTTTTGTCCTCATTTGACAGGTGAGAAAACTGAGGTCTGGAGATGTTAAGTAATTTCCTCACGGTTATATGGAGAATAAGCAATACAGCTTGGATTTGAACCCAGCCAGTCTGTGCTCAGAGTCTCTGCCTCACCTGCCCAGGCCTTAAAAAGAAGTTCCATTTGCAGAGGTGCATGTGAGAATTCACATGTTATCAGTTATGGGCATGTGTATTTCCTGATCATTCCAGTCCAGTAGTTTGTATCTGTAGAATGCTTTGACACTCAGTATATGCTTCATTGTTAAGTGGTTTTTGAACCAGATTGCACAGGCCAGAAATTGTCATATACTTTTTTTTAAACAACTTTATTGAGATATAGGTCATATGCCATAAAAGTCACCCATTTAAAGTGTACACGTCAGTGGTTTTTTGTATATTCACAGAGTTGTGCAACTATCATCACTGTCATTTACCTTTGTAAAAATTTTAACCCAGTGTTCACCAATTAGGACTTGGGCTATATATTTAACCTCCATGTTTTTCATGCTTCTCATCAATAATAATACCCTCTTCAGAGGTTTGTTACTCAGGATAAAATGTGATTGAGTTTATTAAGGATATTCTTCAGGTTGAAGGTGTTCTCTCCCATATGGTAAAAATGGCTAGGTATTTGATGGTATAATAATAGTATAATAAAACAGATTAGTTTTTTGTACTGGACAGGAAGGAAAGAATGTTTGAGTTGTTTTTATGCAGCCATGATGCTGGTAAGTTTCTGTGCTTCCACTGATGTTTGGATTTAGGGTTTCTTAAATTGATGGTGCTGGATGGGCCTTGGGGTTTACATAACACAATGTTCCTCACTCCTCCCTTCGTTAATCTTGTTCCCTTTTACCAGGTGAAGAAATGGAGTCCTAGGAAAGTTTGTAATTGGTCCAAGTTCCCTTGAAACCCGTTTGCTTTTTGCACTATTGTAGTCCAGGGGTTCTCAGCACATTATAGTCCTCTGGACTGGTATAAAAGTGCTGATGCCTGGGTCTCACCCAGAGGTTCTGATTTAATTGGACTTAGGTGTGGCCTGAGCCTCAAGGTTTTTGAAGGCTCCCCAAGTGAATCAAATCTGCTTCTGAGGTTGCCAGCCACTGCTCTAGGCGGTTTTCCTGCTCTTTGCTTCAGCTGATCCTCTGATGGTTCCTTCTTGGAATAAGGAAGGAATGCAGTGAGATCAATGCAAGTCTCTGGTGTGTCAATTCAAAGGAAGGATACATAGGGGTCCCTACAAGTTGTCTTCTTTCTTGACAATTTCTTTACAGTCCTTCTGCCTCGTTTCACCTTCGTGCTTAGGCATCAAGTTTATATAGTTTTGTAGTTATCCTAGAATATGGGTTTTATCACCAAATTGATTGAAAGCTCCTTTTGTCTTCTGTAAGTCTCAGTGGTTTTCTGTATCAGTGTAGGTGCTTGAGGGGGGAAGTGTTGCAAAGAGCAAGGTAACCCTGGTCTTGCAGCCTTTTCCCTGGCTAACCTAGTTGGGTGCCCATGTGTTGTCAATGTTCCCCAGTTGGGTCACAGGGCTTTACAAGTGTTGTTTAGCAAATAGAGAACTGGGGGTGGGGAGAGGGATGGGAAGGGTTGAAAGCCCTGTAGGGTAAGAAAATCAGGGAGCAGGTCTTCCTGGATATCAAGTTCTTCTGTAATTGCTGGAGTTGCTCTGACTCCTTCGGCCTCTTTGACCTTTTGTCCTACGACTGGCCTCTGCCTTTTTTTTTTAGTGGAAACACATTTTTAAAAAATTTTATTTATTTTTGGCTGCGTTTGGGTCTTCGTCGCTGCATGCAGGCTTTCTCTAGTTGCGGCGAGCAGGGGCTATTCTTCATTGCACTGCGCGGGCTTCTCATTGCAGTGGCTTCTCTTTTTGCGGAGCATGGGCTTTAGGCACGTGGGCTTCAGTAGTTGTGGCTTGCAGGCTCTAGAGCGCAGGCTCAGTAGTTGTGGTGCATGGGCTTAGTTGCTCTGCAGCATGTGGGATCTTCCCGGACCAGGGCTCGAACCCGTGTCTCCTGCATTGGCAGGTGGATTCTTAACCACTGCGCCACCAGGGAAGCCCCAGCCTCTGCTTTTGTTGAGTTCTTAGATGGAGGCATTCCTTCCTGTGTTCTCCACTATCTGTGAGGATTAGCTCTGCTGAGCGTGGTCCATTCCTACTCACCCTGCCCATCATTGGCTGCTTCATAGCACTTATCCTTCCCACCATGTTTTCTTGGATCCCTTTGTGTGAATCTGCTGGTGTGGTTGCTTCTGCTTGGGATGTGCCCTTGTCACAGTGATGTAATTCCCTTGGCAAAGTACTTAATAGCAACTGAGCAAACCCTGTTTTTCATGGCCTGTTTAACCAGACCCTCTTGTTAGGTCAAGTCAACCCCATCAATGGTGGCTCTGGTCTCTTAGCTCAGAATTATTCCCAGTGGCTGATTTGTAGAGTGGTGGTCTGGTTTGTTGGTTGGAAACGTTTAAAAGATAGTGTACTCGAACTCACCATTTCCTTTGGAAATTTGCTTTGTAGTTGCATGAGTGAATATAGGCCTGGTGATTTCTTTTGACTTTAGGTGCTGACAACATAGCAAAATTACCAGTGTTGAAATTCTTAGCAATTCAATGTAAATAAACCACTCTATTTAATGGCTGTTATTAGGCTGGTAGCTTTGTCTTGATTTCCACATGTAGTCACAGTTTCCACATGTTTTCCATGAAAACTGTTGACTTGATATGAAAGTCAGATATTTCAATATACAATTACTGTTTTATGGTAAAATGTCTTTTGCATAAGACATAAGACAGTAAAATTTGTAAGAAAATTGTCTAAGTAAGTGTAGGGGAGGAAAAAGTTTCCCTCAACTCTCTTAGGGTCCCTGGCTGGGTCTGAAAATTAAAACGACAAAGGCAGATTAACAAAAGAAAAGTATACAAATTTTGCTGAATTTTTATGTGTACATGAGAACCTTCACATGAGAATGAAAGTGACCAGAGCAGAAAGCTTTAAAACCCTTTGGACAATGAAAAATAAATTTGTAAAGAATTGACAAGACAAAAGGGAAGTAAATGGTGAAGAAGTAACTAGGAAGATAAGGGTGGGTTTAACAAGGTTTGTGTGTGCAGGGTTTTTGGCCCCAACTTCCCCATCTTTGGTGATGATTGTCTCCTCTCCTCCTGGAACAGGGATGGTACCTTTTGTAGGGGAGTTTATGACCTGTTTCAGGAAAGAAGGTTGGGGCTGTGTGTGGGGATGGTCAGGGTGACCTTCCTGTTGCTGCTGTTTTCTTAAACTCCTTCAGCTTAAGATACTGAATATGCCAAGGTGCCGCATTTTGGGGTAGCATGTCCTGAACCTCGTCGTAAGCCTGATTTGAACAGGTTTTTAGACCTGGGCTCATATTCAGTAGTTTTCCTGAGTTAGACATGATTTGTATCTGTCTGATCCCAGCCACAGTTGTAGTCTGAGATGTAGAGGACACCCAGCACCCCTTTCTCATGTGGGAAAACGCTTCAAGAACTTTTTTTTTTTTTTAATTTTAAATTAGTAGCTCTGGTTTAGTGAAAGAGCCCTGGACTAGAAGGCAGGAGAACCTGGATTACAGGTCCAGTGCTTCCACTGATGGTGAGAACGTGGACAAGTCTGACTTCTCTGGGCGCTCAGAATCCCCGTGAAGCAAACAGGGCCTATCTGTGACGTCTGTGATGAGCAAATGAAGTATAACATGGGAAAGCACTTTGGGGATTATGAAGTGCTATAGGGACTGTCAAGTGATGTCTGTTGGAGACTGTGGGACGTTTCTACCTAACTGAAAACTAGGGACATAGGTATTATTTGACCTACCTGAACAACAAATGGTGTGCTTTTCTTAAGCTCATGATCTACTAAATAGTCACCATAATGGCTAGACAGTCTGGCTGCTTCAGTAATCAGATTCTCTGAGTGGTGTGGTCCCTTCCTGGAGCCTTGCTATTAGAAGTTTATGGTCCAAGGACCAGGAACATTGGTTTTACTCGGGAGCTTGTTAGAATTGCAGCATCTGTAGACTCATCCCAAATATTCTGTTGCATCAGAATCTGCATTTTACATAGATCCCCAGGGGATTGTAGACACATTAAAGTTTAAAGAATATTGGTCTGGAACTCTCATTACTGTGTAATTAAATGTAGCTGCCTTTCTAAACTGAGGGTACAGTACTTTTTGATTTGGTTGTAAGTCAGTCCAACTTTCTGCAGAATTAAATACATAGTGATAAAACCCAGTATAAATTTTAGGATTCTTCGGGTTAATTTTGATTCCATTGGGGCCAGGGTATTATTTTGGATGGTGTCTCTGAATTATTATTTAAGGGTTGTACTCGTCTCCATTTCTTTACTACCCACCTGTACTTAAAATTCCTGAAAATGAACTTATGCCTATTCTAGTTTTTGACATTCTCTCCTTTGGGTCACCAGTAACCTCTGTTCTGAAACTGTTGGCCCGTCCTCCTTATCTCTGGCCTCACAGGACCCCGTGTCCCACTCCTTCCTTCCTGGAGCACCTTCTGTCAGCTTTCATGATGTGCCCTCTCCTGCTTGGTCCCTTAACTCATACTTATTCTCCTTGGCCGGCTTCTTTTTGTCCTTCTGCTCTCCCCTGAAATGTTGGTGTTCCCCAGGCCTCTGCCTCAGATCCTTTTCCTTCTGACAGGTGATACTTCATGGTACTCCCCTTTGGGCAGCTCTCTCAAGCACTGGCCTTGCGTTTTTGACTTTTTGTTGGAAATCTCAACTGGCTTGTCTCAAAGATATTCCAAACTCTGTTTACTAGAATTGAATTCATCTTCTTGGTCATTCCTTACTTTTAGCTGCAGTTTAACTTTCCTACCAGTTAAAGTTTCTGGTTAGTTCACTAAGTACTTGGGTGGGCAACCAGGAGAGACACCATTGGCAGGAACTTGGATATGGGCAAAGAGATGGGTCAGTCAAACCCTTCTCATTCCCTGGAGCAGGTGTGTCCCATCTCCTCCATTTATGTTCAGGTCCTCATTCCTTTTTAGGTCCAGCACTGCCATAGCTCCAAGCTGGTTTTGCCTTTGGTCTCTTCTCTGCACTTTCCTCTCCATTCTGCCCAGAACTGTCAAAGGAAGCCTGTAAGATTGGCCCTTGTGTCCCTGTTCAGAGCAGTCCTTTGTTCATGAGCACAGCACTTAACAGTTTTTAAAAAGTGCATTCAAGTGTGTTATTGATTCCAACTGCATGCCAGCTCCTATACTGAGTGCTGGGCTTCCTCAAACGAGTAAGCTATTGGATTTGTTTTCAGGAACTCCCAGTCTACAGAGATTAAAATGACCAGATAATGTGAAGACCCAAGCTTCATTATCTGATCTTTATAATCATCTGCAAGACAGCAGGGAAGGTGTCATAACCTCATTTGACAGAGAAACTTAAGGTTCAGAAAGGTTACGCAAATAACAGTGACAACAGCAGCTGACACAAGCCAGATACTGTTCTAGGCACTCTGTATGTGAAGTAATTTAATCTTCACAACAATCCCACGGCATGTAAGTGCTATTATTGTCTCCATTATACAGATGGGGAAACTCATCTGTACAGAGTGGTTAAGTCTCTTGAGGCACAGAGAGATTCCATGACTTGCCCAAGGTCACACACCTTTCAAGTGGCAGAGCTATGACTGGAGCACACGCAGCCTGGCTGCAGAGTCCATGAACATAACCACTGAACTACATTGCCCTCTTTAATCTACCTTGCTGCACAGTGTGGCTTCATTATGCCTAAAGAATAATATTTAATCTCATTAGTCAGTTTATGCCTCTTTGGTCTTGACTGTTGTCTAACTTTTCCAGTATTACCTCATGCCCATTCCCTTCTCATATCCTTCACAGCGGTTTGTAAATGTGCCATGTCCAACCCCTGTTCAGATCCTGTGCCATAAAGCTATGGCAACAGTGTAGCAGGAAAAAAGGGAGCCTGTTTGTTTGTTTCACTTAGAGCTCAGTCAGAGACAAGAATGTTTCTTGTCATTCCTCTATATTGGTGGGCGGATTTTGTTTGTTTTTTTAGTTCTTTCCTTCAGTTTTAGGGAAAGCGGTCTTAGTTTTATTCCCTCATTCCTTGAAGTATCTGTAAGGATGTTAAATCCCATGTCCTAGTTTTTATAGTTGGTTTGTTCTAATCAAGATTCAGACACAGTCTGCACATGGCATTTGGTCGATATTGTCTTTTAACTCTTGTTAATCTATAGGTTTGACTACCCATCTTTTTTTGTGTTTCCTTGAAGTTTATTTGATGAGTGAATTGGGACATCTTTCCTGTAGTTTCCCACAATTTGGAATTTGCTGATTGCACCCCCCTGATGTTCGTCTGTCCCTAGTGTTTCCTGACAATTGATAGTTAGGTCTGGATGCTTGATCAAGTTTAAGATTTTATTTTTTTTTATTTTTTGTCTTTGGCTAGAATACTTCTTAGGTGGTTGCTGGCTGCCTCTCTCAGGTTACTGGATCCTTGGTACTGGATACGCCCATCAGGAGGCACGTAATTCCTGGTTGTTTCCTACGTTGTTATGTTTGGTGAGTGGGTTTGGATGTTGCCTTTCTGCTGCACCAGCGTTTTGCGTAATGGTTTCTTTTAGTTGGCTACGTTTTCAGATTCACAATTGTTCTTTGTGGTGCATTGTGTTGTTCATCCTTTAAAAACACACACGTGTGCCTGTGTGTCTACACGTATGTATGTATATATACATATATATTACAATGAGTGTGTATCACAGTGACAGCAAATAGGGGCTATTAAAATCAATTGGATATTAATTAGTGGGCACAGAGTTTGTGTTTGGGATGATGAAATGGATAGTTCTCATGGTTGTACAACATTGTGAATGTCCTCAGTGCCGTTGAATTGTACACTTAAAAATGGTTAAAATGTTAAATTTTATGTGTTTTATCACAATAAAAACAAATCAATTGAAACTGGATTGTAACATACTGAATTTTTTTAAAAAATTAATCATTCCATGACTATTATTCTTTCCCAAAAAGAGTCCAAGTGAGATGGAGGTGGGGAAGTAAAATTCTTACTTACTGAAGAATCAACTAATCAAGTAGAAGGTATGATAGAATTAGAAAAAGAAGACAAATTATTTGGCAACCTGCAGGTAATTGATTCAGGCACGTGTCCTCAGTGGATGCTAAAACCTTCAATAAAAGATTGTTGGAATTCTCCCTGTCTCAAAGTATCTCCCTATAAATTACTAACTACAAAGGGGAAAAAGTACCGTTATAAGGGAGGGCTCGGCCTCAATCTGTGATCCAATTTAACATCATCAGAAGGAGGGAAAAGCTAGCATGGCACACCCACAGGTGTGATGCCATGAGAAGTATACAACGTGACCTTTAGAGATTTCTTGCCAAAAATGTTGACTCTGAATCTAATCATGAGGAAACAATTAGACAAATCCAGAAAATAGGACGTTCTGTAAGACCTCTGGCTTTAAAAATGCCAGTGTTATGAATGAAAAGGCTAGATTAAAGGAGGCTCCCGAAGAGACATGACAACCAAATGCAGCGCTTGAACGTGGATCCAAAATAAATAAAACAATGGCCCTGTTGGAGCAACCTGAATAAGGAGTTTATATTAAATTATACTGTAATAGTTGGCTAGGGCTGCCATAACAAAGTACCACAGAATGAGTGGCCTAAACGACAGAAATTTATTTTCACGCAAATCTAGAGGCTAAAAGTCCAAGATCAAGGTGTTGAGAAGGTTGGTTTCTTCTGAGGCTTCTCTCTTTGGCTCATAGATGGCCTTTGTCTCTGTGTGTCTTTACATGGTCTTCCCTCTGTGTCTGTGTCCTAATTTCCTCCTCTTATAAGGACACCAGTCTTAAGGGATTAAGGCCCACCTTAATGACCTCATTTTACCTTAATTACTACTTTCAATATCCTATCTCCAAATACAGATTCATTCTGAGGTACTGGGGGTTTAGGGCTTCAACATATGAATTTTGTGGGGACACAGTTCAGCCCATAACAGATATTAAATCATTTTTAAATTGTCTTGGGTGAGATAGTGATATTGATGTTCTGAAGGAAAATGGTCCTTGCTGTTTCTTATATTTTATGTTTTCCACTAGATTTTAAACTGATGACAGGGACCTCAAAGTACCTGTTACATAACATTCAGACACCATTTGTTGAATCGTTCGTTTACTTGGGGGTGCCACCCATGGCAACGTGAAAGCGAGCAGATTTCTGCTGCATGCGTGTGGTTTGTTGGAAACTTCTCTTTTTCTAATAACCATTTTCTCAAGCCCCTCCATCCCTCACTAAACTAAAAAAACTAATAATTTGGAATACTTGAGGAGTTGTGCATGGGTAGCCCCCAGGAGAGCGCATGGTGGAGAATCATAGCTGCGGAGTAAACCTCAGCAGGGGTTGGGCTGTTCAAGGTAGCTGAATCTCCATGACTACAGAGAAGCTGCTTCAGAAGGACGCTCCTGGAGAAATGTGCTTCCTTTTGACTAAGAAGGTCCAGCTGCATTATAGCGAGACATTCCCAGCAGGTCCCAACAGTATGTCTGCTGATTCAGACCAGCTGGTCCCAGTAGCATACTGCACCCTCCAGGTGGCTTGACAGGAAAGGCTGGTGATATATCCGGTCTCTTATCTGACTCTGCCAGGCCCACTGGCAAGGACTTTCATCCTTGTGTGTCTTCACGAACTTATTTTATTGCAGGTTGATGTTGACTCTGCGTTTCAAGATTCCACTTTCTTTCCATTGTGAACTGAGACGGGCATCTCAGTTCCAGAGTAAAAGCCCAGCTCCTGGTTTCCTTATGGTGCTTCTTGGAGGTTTTTGTTAGCCCATTTTGGTGTCCACCAGCAGTTTAAGAAGAGCCTGGTCTTGACCTTTGCCCAGCTTTCCATTGGGTTATTTGCCTTCTCATATTGACTTGTTCTAAGAGCGCTTTTAAATTAAGAACCTTGGCCTTTTGTCCTGTTACACATTATTTATATGTTTATTTTTTGCAGTTGTTTGGTGTTTAATGGGTTCATACGCACTTTTGATTTTTAGAACTTTTTATGTTACACATTAATTAATCTTTTCCTGTATGGTTTCTGCATTCTGGCTTGTCTATCATGTTTAAACACAGCTTTCCCTCTTAGCATTACATAAGAAACCACTCATGTTTGATGTCAGATGAAAGGTAGGAAACCAGTTTAATTTTTGTTGTTGTTGTTCAATCCCAGGAGGTCATGAACCTTCACTAGTGCCACTTCATCAGCCAGCATGACCTACTGCCAGCTCAGCCCAGACCCTCTGCTGGCTCAGATTCTTAAGAGGAGCTCTGATTAGTTCAGAAAGCCAAGAGAGCCTTCCCTTAGGGCTCAGCTGTCCACTGATGACTCAGTCAGCTGGGCCGCTATGAATATGGAAAGGATACAACGAACTGGCAAGCAAGGCACTGCTAGATTCTGTCCCAGAGTATGCTACTTTCATTCAATCCTGATTCTCATTCACTCTCTCTCTGTAACAGGTGAGAAAATAGGAAGTCATATTGCTGGTTAGCAGTAGAGTCAGAATTCAGACGTCCATTTGCAAAGTCCATAAAAGGTGTAAATAGCATTCTATGAGGGAAACCTGGTTAGAGAATCTGGAAAATCTTCCAGGAGGAATTGGCATTTGACTTAAGCCTTAAAAAAATAGTAGCATTTTTTAAACTTCTCATTATGGAAATTTTCCATAAAAAATTAGAACAGTGTAACAAACTCCCATGTCCCTCTCTAACCAGTTTCAGTAATTATCAGTTTATGGCAGATGTCGTTTAATTTATACTGCACCCTCTCTTGTCCTCTCATCGCTCTGAGTTTTTCAAAGCAGATCCCCAACATCATATCTGTAAATATCACTGTGTATCTCTAAAAAAGATTTTTTAAATGCACAACCAAAATATCATTGTCACATCTAAAAAAAATTTAGTGCTTCCTCAATATGATCAAATATCTATTCTGTACACATTTTACATATTTCCCCTATTGTCTTACAATTTTTTAAAATTGTTTTCTGAATTGTCATCTAAATAAGGCCCAGGCAATGCAATTGGTTGATATGACCTAATTTTCTTTAATCTCTAGGTTCTCTGCTTTCTTAATCTCCTGTTCTTTCTTTTTTCCTTCTGAAAGTCATGATCCCATATGATTAAAATCATGGACTCTGTTCAAATTATGGCTCTGGGCAAGTTACTCTTCCTCTGTCTACCTCAGTTTCCTCATCTGTAAACAGGGCATGATTGTTTTTACTTCCCGGGTTATTGGGAGGGTCAATATGCTCATGTTTCTAAAGCTCAGAGCCAGGCCTGGACATAGTAAGCTTTACAGAAGTGTGGGCTTCCAGAGGGGTGTGGAACCAGAGCACTTGCTCAGAGTCATGTTGAAAATCGTGGGAGAGGAAAGAGGAGGGGTTGCTCCGGTGAAATTGTGCCCAGTCTTTGGGACGAGGATCCCGGCTGTGCAGAGGGCTCCTGTGCATTTTCTTTTAACTTCCTCCCGGGTTCTTGACTATTCTTCAGTTATATGATGTTGATGCACAGCAGAATTTTGAACAGGTGAGGTATTATTTAGCGAAAGCAACTTTCTGTTGTCCTTTGATTTGCTGCTCTCTCTTCTCTGCGTCTAATAAGTTAGCTATTCTCTCAGCCATTTTACCTTTCTGTGGCGTTATCTGGGCTCCAGCAACTTGTGATCTCCTAAGTAGAACCTTTCAGCCCTTTATAAATATGTCATATACTTTTTATATTCCTTTGTTCCCCATCAGGAACATACACCCCAGTCTTCAGAACAGCACAATCAGTTTTTATTCATTTAAGGAGCAGTAGTAATTTGACACTTGCTAATGTGTAACAAATTATATTGGGAGTGGTAATTACAATTGCAGCTGGTTGCTAATTACACTGTAACCTTGATGCTTTAAAAAAACTGAGATGAGTTCAGCATATAATACTGAGAATAATGTTCTCCATTAGGTAAATCTGGCTTCCACTGAACCACGGGTATTTATGTATAATACCAAATCAGAAAAACTTTATTTTAAGTGGCTTTCACCTGTAATGTTGTCCAGTAGCACCATTCATAAGGATAGCTTAAAGTCCCCATCTTTGATTGCCAAATTCCTGGCACATCCTCCAGGTAGTACAATTAGTATGAAGATGACCTGGGCTCTAGGGTTATTTTTGGCTCCGTGATTTACTACTACTCATTTAAGACTAAGTGTCTTACATGCCACAACTTCCTCATCTGGAGACTGGGATGTTAATGACTTTTCACCTTGAATAGTTTTAGTAATGTTTAAGTGAGATCAGGCATAAAGCCTTTAGCACATGCCTAGCATAGAGTTAAGGGCCCAGTAAAAGTTAACTGGTCAGTGTGAACTGCTGTAATCAGTAATAAATAACCCAGCTCCAAGACCTTACCTCTGCCACCCCTGACTCCAAGAGCTAACCAGAGTTAGCACTCTGATTTGTGATAGCATATAGCATCACACACTTTGTACCAACCACTCATTGATAAGTCTGTTGTTCCCCCTCAGGGGGCAGGGTCTCTGGCTATTTGGCGTTGTCCCCTCAGTGCCTGGTACATTGGAAGCTTCCCATAGGCGATCGTGTTGCATGAACGAGCAAGTGGAGTGGCACTGTCTCAGGCAGTGGTTCTCCCCTGGGGGCAGGGTAGTTTTGCCCCCAGGGGAGATTTGGTAATGTCTGGAGACACTGTTGGTTGTCATATCTGGGAGAAGGGGTTGCTACTGGCAGCTAGTGATTACAGACCAGGGATGTTGCTAAACATCCTACGATGTGCCCGACAGCCCTCTATAACAAAGAATGATCTGACCCAAAACAGTACGGCCAAGGTTGAGAAGCCCTGGTCTAAGGCAACTTGACTGTATTAGGTTGTGGCCCTGGGGGAAAGACATGGGGCCTGGGGCCCATCAGCTCTTTGACCTGCAGTTTTCTCAACTACAAAGGGAAAGAATCCAACCTACTTCAAGGATTCAAAGAAAGGGAGATTATACAGATGTGTGCCTAGTGACTCTCCCTGCTTAGTTTCATCTTGATGGTCCTGGCTACCCATGATCTTTTTTAAAAATAGACTTTATTATTATTGTTTTGGAGTGGTTTTAGGTTCATAGCAAAATTTAAAGAAAGGTTCAGAGATTTCCTGTACTCCTCCTGGCCGCCCCCCGCACATGCATAACCTCTCCCGCATTATCATCATCCCCCCATCAGAATGGTACATTTGTTACAACTGATGAACCTACAGTGACATATCATTATCACTCAAAGTCCGTGGTTTACATTAAAGTTGACTCTTGATGTTGAACAGTCTGTGAACACATTTTATAATGATATGTGTCCATCATTATAGTTTCATACAGAGTCTTTTCACTGCTCCAGAAGTCTGTGCTCTGCCTGTTTTCCTTCCCTATTTGCCAAACCCTGGCAACTACTGATCTTTTTACTGTCTCCATAGTTTTTCCTGTTCCAGAATGTCATATAGTTGGAATCATACAGTATGTAGGCTTTTCCGATTGGCTTCTTTCACTTAGTAATATGCATTGAAGTTTCCTTCATGTCTTGTCATGGGTTGATAGCTCATTTTTTAGTGCTTAATGATATTCCATTGTCTGGGTAAACCACAGTTCATCTGTTCACTGACTGAAAGACATCTTGGTTGCTTCCAGCTTTTGACAGTTAGGAATAGAGCTGCTGTAAACATCCATCCATCCAGGGTTTCGTGTGGATGTAGTTTTCAACACCTTTGGCTGAATACTTAGCAGCATGAATGCTGGATCGTATGGTAAGAGTATGTCTAGTTTTGTAAGAAACCTCCAATTTGTCTTCCAAAGTGGCTGTGCCATTTTGCATTCTCATCAGCAAACAGTGCAAGTTCCTTTTGCTTCACATCTTCACCAGCATTTGATATTGTCAGTGTTCTGGGTTTTGGCCATTCTAGTGGGTATGTAGGGGTATTTCATTGTTGTTTTAATTTGTATTTTCCTGATGACCGAAGATGTGGAGCACCTTTTCATATGCTTATTTGGTATCTGTATAACTTCTTTGGTGAGGTGTCTGTTAATGTCTTTGGCCCATATTTTAATCTTAATTGAGTTGTTTGTTTTCTTATTGTTGAGTTTTAACAGTTCTTTGTATATCTTGGGTAACAGTCATTTATTGGCTATTCTTTCTTTGTTTTTGTTTTTGTTTTTGCGGTACGCGGGCCTCTCACTGTTGTGGCCTCTCCCGTTGCGGAGCACAGGCTCCGGACGTGCAGGCTCAGCGGCCATGGCTCACGGGCCCAGCCGCTCCGCGGCATGTGGGATCATCCCGGACCCCGGCACGAACCCGTGTCCCCTGCATCGGCAGGAGGACTCTCAACCACTGAGCCACCAGGGAAGCCCCATTTATTGGCTATTCTTGTGCAAATACTTTATCCAAGTGTTGGCTTATCTTTACATTCTCTTGACAGTGTCTTTCACAGAGTGGAAATGTCCATTTTATTGAAGTCCAGCCTATCATGGATCATGCCTTTGGTGTTATATCCAAAAAATCATCATCAAGCCCCAAGGCCATCTAAGTTTTCTCCTTTGTTGTCTTCTAAGAGTTTTACATTTAGGTCTGTGATCCATTTTGAGTTATTTTTGTTAACGGTGTAAGGTCTGTGTCTAGAATCATTTTTTGCATATCAATGTACAATACCATTTGTTGAAGAGACTATCTTTGATCCTTTGTCAAAGATCAGTTGACTGTATTTATGAAGGTCTATTTCTAGGCTTTCTATTCTGTTAGATTGAGGATTATTATGTCTTTTTGGAGAATTGACCCCTTTATCATTAAATAATGCCCCTGTTTATCCCTGTTAACTTTCCTTGCTTTAAAATGGGCTCTGTCTGAAAGTAATATAACTCCTCTGCTCTCTTTTAATTAGTGTGTGCATGGTATATCTTTCTCCGTTCATTTATTTTGATCTCTATGTGTCTTTATATTTAAAATGTTTTTTTGTAGATGGCATATAGTTGGGTCTTATGTTTTTGATGCATTCTAACAATCTGTCTTTTAATTAATTGGGACGTTGATGTTTAAAGTGATTTTGATTATCTTCATTGGTGTATCTGATCTTTGTGTATCTGTGGTTTGGTATCTGACATTGATTGGGTGGAAATTCTGAATCATTATTATTTCAGATATTCCTTCTGGTCCTTTCTTCTCCTTCTGGTATTCCCATTACACGTATATTACACTTTTTGTAGTTGTCCCATGGTCTTGGATATTGTGGGGTATTTTTGTTGTTGTTTTGTTTATTTGTTTGCTTTCAGTTTTTTTTCTCTTTGCTTTTCAGTTTTGGAGATTTCTATTGAAATATCATCAGACTCAGAGATTTTCTCCTCAGTTGTATCCAGTCTACTAATAAGCCCAGCAAAGGCATTCTTCATCACTGTTACAGTATTTTTGATCTCTAGCATTCTTTTTTAGTTCTTCCTTAGAATTTCCATTTTTCTGCTTACATTGCTGATCTCTTCTTGCATGTTGTCTACCTTATCCATCAGAGCCCTTAGCATATTAATCATAGTTGTTTTAAATTCCTAGTCTGATAATCTCAATATTCCAGACATATTTGAGTCTGGTTATGATGCTTGCTGTGTCTCTTCAAATTGTGTATTTTTGCTTTTTGGTATGCTTTGTAATTTTTTCTTGATAGCCAGACATAATGTACTGGATAAAAGGAACTGCTATAACTAGTCCTTTGGTAATGTGGGCATAAGGTGTGGAGGGAAAGGAAGTGTTCCTAGTCCTATGACTAGGTCTCAGTCCATTAGAGAGCCTGTGCCCCTGGACAGTGTACTTCACAAGTGTTTCTCAATTTTTTCTTCCCCTCAGGTGGGAGAGGATGGCTGGAGGTGGCTGGAGTTGGGTATTTGCCTTCCCTGTGGTCAGCTGGCTCTGGTATTACTCCAGTGGCTTAGACTCCTCTGAAATAACTTCTTCTGAGGCAGACCTTCTTATAAAGAACAGAATGCTCTGATGCATTTCACCTTGGTTCCTTTTCCTTTCCTCCTACTGGAAATGCCAGGTGATTTTTCTCTGACATTCACTGAGAACCAGGTTGAGTTCCAGGAGGTAACATTCACAAAAGTGTGGGGAATCCACTATGTCTAGGTCCACCTAGAGTTTTTTAAGTCTTTTCTTGTCCGCACTGAGCCTCCAACAATTGGTCATTGTGATCCTCTGGTTCTCCCTTTCTGTTTCTCCATGTTGCGGGCAGTGGTTTGCTTGTTGACATCACTCCTCTGATGGATCTGGGGAGAGTAGTTGATTTTTCAATTTTTAAGCTTTTTACTTATTTTTAGGACAGTCTGGCAACTTCTAAGCCCCTTACATGCTGGACTGGAAACCAGAAGTCTCCCCATCATCTTTTGACTACCTTTCCTATAATGGAGAAAATCCCCACATTACAAGGCCTGCCTGCTAGAACATATGAGTCAAAACTCAGTTCCCATCTTTCCCTGCAGCTAGGGCACAAGCATGTGATCTAGCTTTGCCAGTTGGATGCTCATGTGTGACTTTGATTTGGAAGACGGCAACACAAGGAAGCAGCTTGTGTGTGAAATTTCCATTTCGGCTGACATGATAGGCAGCCTAGGCAACCTGCTTTTGTTGTGGGATTGGAGGTACGTTTCTCATCAGGTGATTCTGGGATAGTTTTGGGCATCACTGGTGGTGCCTTAGCCTTAAGCTGATTCTCCAGGCTTCCCAACATGACTGTCATCATCCAATAGAATTTTAATATACTGTTCTTCTCCTTAGCCTGTTACCTTTTATTGCTTATTTCTAAGTTGGATACATGTTGGACCTACCTCCTCGTCTTCCTTTCGTATTGGGGATTAGAAATATCATATAACTGTGTTTACATTTTTTAAGAGTAGCTATTAATCACTACCAACCTTATGTATCATTTTAGGATTCACAGAGCACTTTTTCTTCATTCTGATGAATCCTTAAGATAACTTTATGAAACAGATACGTAGATTTTGTCATTTTGCCCTTTTTATAGATGAGGAAACTAAAACTTGGAGATGTTAACTGACTTGTCCAAGATCACCAAGTTAGCAATATATTGGAACCCAAATCTTTACTCTAAACGTGGTGATGTTTGCTTATGACAGGGTGAGCAAGCATCTTTTTCACCATAAGGAGTTGAAAATATAAACAGACAAATGTCTATTTCAGAAAAGACTTACACTGCCTCTTGTCAAATTTTTAGTCTTGGGAACATTTACTGGAATGTTAGCTTTAGCTTAATAACAATAATAATAAAATCTAAAATTAGAGCATTTAAAGTTATTTTGACCTAACAGAACCCACAGCTAAAATACCACCATTCATTTCTTAACTGCTGTACTCTTCTTCATACAGAATTTTAATGGTGATGGCTTTATTACTGTTTAATGTTTGTCTACAACATTTTACAAGCTACTGAATCGTTCTGATAAATATCTCCAGCATCCCTGAAATTACCCACTTGCATAATTACTCAGCAGGTTAACATTTGTGGTGTCTGGTGCTTTATAAGTAAACTGTTGAGTGATATGGACATTTGAGAGTTGATTACACAGTAAGGTTGTGCTTTGAAGAATGCTTAACATGGCATTTTGTCTGTATATTAATTTATATTTCAGTAACTTTTTTATAACGACTGCTCTTCATTTATTTATTTATTTTTTAACATCTTTATTGGAGTATAATTGCTTTACAATGGTGTGTTACTTTCTGCTTTATAACAAAGTGAATCAGCTATACATATATCCCCATATCTCTTCCCTCTTGCGTCTCCTTCCCTCCCACCTTCCCTATCCCACCCCTCTAGGTGGTCACAAAGCACGGAGCTGATCTCCCTGTGCTATGTGGCTGCTTCCCACTAGCTATCGGTTTTACATTAGGTAGTGTATATATGTACATGCCACTCTCTCACTTTGTCCCAGCTTACCCTTCCCCCTCCCCGGGTCCTCAAGTCCATTCTCTACTATGTCTGCATCTTTATTCCCATCCTGCCCTTAGGTTCTTCATGACCATTTTTTTTTTTTTTAGATTCAATATATATGTGTTAGCATACTGTATTTGTTTTTCTCTTTCTGACTTACTTCACTCTGTACGACAGACTCTAGGTCCATCCATCTGACTACAAATAAGTCAATTTTGTTTCTTTTTATGGCTGAGTAATATTCCATTGTATATATGTGCCACATCTTCTTTATCCATTGATCTGTTGATGGACACTTAGGTGCTTCCACGTCTTGGCTATGGTAAATATAGCTGCAATGAACATTGTGGTGCATGACTCTTTTTGAATTATGGTTTACTCAGGGTATATGCCCAGTAGTGGAATTGCTGGGTCGTATGGTAGTTCTATTTTTAGGTTTTCAAGGATCCTCCATACTGTTCTCCACAGTGGCTGTATCAATTTACATTCCCACCAACAGTGCAAGAGGATTCCCTTTTCTCTACACCCTCTCCAGCATTTATTGTTTGTAGATTTTTTGATGATGGCCATTCTGACTGGTGTGAGATGATATCTCATTGTACTTTTGATTTGCATTTCTCTAATGATTAATGATGCTGAGCATTCTTTCATGTGTTTATTGGCAATCTGTATATCTTCTTTGGAGAAATGTCTGTTTAGGTCTTCTGCCCATTTTTGGATTGGGTTGTTTGTTTTTTTGATATTGAGCTGCATGAGCTGCTTTTACATTTTGGAGATTAATCCTTTGTCAGTTGCTTCGTTTCAAATATTTTCTCCCATTCTGAGGGTTGTCTTTTGGTCTTGTTTATGGTTTCCTTTGCTGTGCAAAAGCTTTTGAGTTTCATTAGGTCCCATTTGTTTACTTTGTTTTTATTTCTATTTCTCTAGGAGGTGGGTCAAAAAGGATCTTGCTGTGATTTATGTCATCGAGTGTTCTGCCTATGTTTTCCTCTAAGAGTTTTATAGTGTCTGGCCTTTCATTTAGGTCTTTAATCCATTTTGAGTTTATTTTTGTGTATGCTGTTAGGAAGTGTTCTAATTTCATTCTTTTACATGTAGCTGTCCAGTTTTCCCAGCACCACTGATTGAGGAGGCTGTATTTTCTCCATTGTATATTCTTGTTTCCTTTATCAAAGATAAGGTGCGTGGGTTTATCTCTGGGCTTTCTATCCTGTTCCATTGATCTATATTTCTGTTTTTATGCCAGTACCATACTGTCTTGATTATTGTAGCTTTGTAGTATAGTCTGAAGTCAGGGAGCCTGACTCGTCCAGCTCCATTTTTCTTTGGGTATTCTCAAGATTGCTTTGGGTATTTGGGGTCTTTTGTGTTTCCATACAAATTGTGAAATTTTTTGTTCTAGTTCTGTGAAAAATGCCATTGGTAGTTTGATAGGGATTGCATTGAATCTGTATATTACTTTGGGTAGTATAGTCATTTTCACAATGTTGATTCTTCCAATCCAAGAACATGGTCTATCTCTCCATCTGTTTGTATCATCTTTCATTTCTTTCATCAGTGTCTTATTTATTCAAAGGTATTTTATTCTTTTTGTTGCAGTGGTAAATGGGAGTATTTCCTTAATTTCACTTTTAGATTTTTCATCATTAGTGTATAGGAATGCAAGAGATTTCTGTGCATTAATTTTGTATACTGCTACTTTACCAAATTCATTGATTAGCTCTAGTAGTTTTCTGGTAGCATCTTTAGGATTCTCTATGTATAGTATCATGTCATCTGCAAACAGTGACAGCTTTACTTCTTCTTTTCTGATTTGCATTCCTTTTATTTCTTTTTCTTCTCTGATTGCTGTGGCTAAAACTTCCAAAACAATGTTGAATAATAGTGGTGGAGTGGGCAACCTTGTCTTGCTCCTGATCTTAGTGGAAATGGTTTCAGTTTTTCACCACTGAGGACTATGCTGGCTGTGGGTTTGTCATATATGGCCTTTATTATGTTGAGGTAAGTTCTCTCTATGCCTACTTTCTGGAGGATTTTTATCATAAATGGGTTTTGAATTTTGTTGAAAGCTTTTTCTGCATCTATTGAGATGATCATATTGTTTTTATTCTTCAATTTGTTAATATGGTGTATCACATTGATTGATTTGCGTATATTGAAGAATCCTTGCATTCCTGGGATAAAACCCACTTGATCATGGTGTATGATCCTTTTAATGTGCTGTTGGATTCTGTTTGCTAGTATTCTGTTGAGGATTTTTGCATCTATGTTCATCAGTGATATTGGCCTGTAGTTTTTTTTTTTTTTTTTACGTTACGCGAGCCTCTCACTGCTGTGGCCTCTCCCCCCACGGAGCACAGGCTCCGGACGCGCAGGCCCAGCGGCCATGGCTCACGGGCCCAGCCGCTCCACGGCATGTGGGATCCTCCCGGACCAGGGCACGAACCCGCGTCCCCTGCATCGGCAGGCGGACTCCCAACCACTGCGCCACCAGGGAAGCCCTGGCCTGTAGTTTTGTTTCTTTGTGACATCTTTGTCTGGTTTTGATATCAGGGTGATGAGGGCCTCATAGAATGAGTTTGGGAGTGTTCCTCCCTCTTCTATATTTTGGAAGAGTTTGAGAAGGATAGGTGTTAGCTCTTCTCTAAATGTTTGCTATAATTCGTCTGTGAAGCCTTCTGGTCCCGGGCTTTTGTTTGTTGGAAGATTTTTAATCACAGTTTCAATTTCAGTGCTTGTGATTGGTATGTTTATATTTTCTGTTTCTTCCTGGTTCAGTCTTGGAAGGTTGTGCTTTTCTAAAAATTTGTCCATTTCTTCCAGGTTGTCCATTTTATTGGCACATAGTTGCTTGTAGTAATCTCTCATGATCCTTCGTATTTCTGCAGTGTTAGTTGTTCTTTTTCATTTCTAATTCTGTTGATTTGAGTCTTCTCCCTTTTTTTCATAAAGAGCCTGCCTAATGGTTTATCAATTTTGTTTATCTTCTCAAAGAACCAGCTTTTAGTTTTATTGATCTTTGCTATTGTTTCCTTCATTTCTTTTTTCATTTATTTCTGATCTGATCTTTATGATTTCTTTCCTTCTGCTAACTTTGGGGTTCTTTTGTTCTTCTTTCTCTAATTGCTTTAAGTGTAAGGTTAGGTTTTTTATTTGAGATGTTTCTTGTTTCTTGAGGTAGGATTGTATTGCTATAAACTTCCCTCTTAGAACTGCTTTTGCCACATCCCATAGGTTTTGGGTCATCATGTTTTCATTGTCATTTGTTTCTAGGTATTTTTTTATTTCCTCTTTGATTTATTCAGTGATCTCTTGGTTATTAAGTAGTGTATTGTTTAGCCTCCATGTGTTTGTATTTTTTACAGATTTATTCCTGTAATTGATATCTAGTCTCATAGCCTTGTGGTCACAAAAGATACTTGATACGATTTCAATTTTCTTAAATTTACCAAGGCTTGATTTGTGACCCAAGATATGATCTATCCTGGAGAATGTTCCATGAGCACTTGAGAAGAAAGTGTATTCTGTTGTTTTGGATGGAATGTCCTATAAATATCAATTAACTCCATCTTGTTTAATGTATCATTTAGAGCTTGTGTTTCCTTATTTATTTACATTTTGGATGATCTGTCCATTGGTAAAAGTGGGGTGTTAAAATCCCCTACTGTGGGTTGAGAATCTGCCTGCCAATGCAAGAGACATGGGTTCGAGCCCCGGTCTGGGAAGATCCCACATGCAACGGAGCAACTAGGCCCATGAGCCACAACTAATGAGCCTGCGCGTCTGGAGCCTGTGCTCTGCAACAAGAGATGCTGCGACAGTGAGAGCCCCACGCACCGCGATGAACAGTGGCCCCCGCTCGCTGCAACTAGAGAAACCCCTCGCACAGAAACGAAGACCCAACACAGCCAAAAATAAATAAATAATTGATTTTTAAAAAATCCCCTACTACGATTGTGTTACTGTCGATTTCCCCTTTTATGGCTGTTAGCATTTGCCATATGTTTTGAGGTGCTTCTATGTTGGGTGCATAAATATTTACAATTGTTATATCTTCTTCTTGGATTGATCCCTTGATCATTTTGTAGTGTCCCTCTTTGTCTCTTGTAATAATCTTTATTTTAAAGTCTATTTTGTCTGATATAAGAATTGCTACTCCAGCTTTCTTTTGATTTCCATTTGCATGGAATATCTTTTTCCATCCCCTCACTTTCAGTCTGTATGTGTCCCTAGGTCTGAAGTGGGTCTCTTGTAGACAGCATATAGATGGGTCTTGTTTTTTTAACCATTCAGCCAGTCTATGTCTTTTGGTGGGAGCATTTAATCCATTTACATTTAAGGTAATTATCGATATGTACGTTCCTATTACCATTTTCTTAATTGTTTGGGGGTTTATTTTGTAGGTCTTTTCCTTCTCTTGTGTTTCCTGCCTAGAGAAGTTCCTTTAGCATTTGTTGTAAAGCTGGTTTTGTGGTGCTGTGTTCTCTTAGCTTTTGCTTGTTTGTAAAGGTTTTAATTTCACCATCGAATCTAAATGAGATCCTTGCTGGGTAGAGTAATCTTGGTTGTAGGTTTTCCCTTTCATCACTTTAAATATGTCCTCCCACTCCTTTGTGGCTTGCAGAGTTTCTGTTGAAGGATCAGCTGTTAACCTTATGGGGGTTCCCTTGTATGTTATTTGTTTTTCCCTTACTGCTTTTAATATTTTTTCTTTGCATTTAATTTTGCATAGTTTGATTAAATGTGTCCTGGCATGTTTCTCCTTGGATTTATCCTGTATGGGACTCTCTGCACTTCCTGGACTTGATTAACTATTTCTTTTCCCATATTAGGGAAGTTTTCAGCTAATAATCTCTTCAAATATTTTCTCAGTCCCTCTCTTTCTCTCTTCTTCTTCTGGGACCCCTATAATTCGAATGTTGGTACATTTAATGTTGTCCCAGAGGTCTCTGAGACTGTCCTCAATTCTTTTCATTCTTTTTTCTTTAATCTGCTCTGCAGTAGTTATTTCCACTATTTTATCTTCTAGGTCACTTATCCGTTCTTCTGCCTCAGTTATTCTGCTATTGATTCCTTCTAGAGAATTTTTAATTTCATTTATTGTGTTGCTCATCATTTTTTGTTTGCTCTTTAGTTCTTCTAGTTCCTTGTTAAACGTTTCTTGTATTTTTTCCATTCTATTTCCAAGATTTTTGGATCATCTTTACTATCATTATTCTGAATTCTTTTTCAGGTACACTGCCTGTTTCCTCTTCATTTGTTTGGTCTGGTGGGTTTTTACCTTGCTCCTTCATCTGCTGTGTGTTTCTCTGTCTTCTCATTTTGCTTAACTTACTGTCTTCGGGGTCTCCTTTTAGCAGGCTTCAGGTTTGTAGTTCCCGTTGTTTTTGGTGTCTGCCCCCAGTGGCTAAGGTTGGTTCAGTGGGTTGTGTAGGCTTCCTGGTGGAGGGGCCTAGTGCCTGTATTCTGGTGGCTGAGGCTGGATCTTGTCTTTCTGGTGGGCAGGTCCATGTCTGGTGGTGTGTTTTGGGGTGTCTGTGACCTTATTATGATTTTAGGCAGGCTCTCTGCTAATGGGCTGGGTTGTGTTCGTGTCTTGCTGGTTGTTTGGCATGCGGTGTCCAGCACTGTAGCTTGCTGGTCGTTGAGTGGAGCTGGGTCTTAGGTTGAGATGGAGATCTCTGGGAGACTTTTGCCATTTGATATTACATGGAGCTGGGAGGTCTCTGGTGGACCAATATCCTCAACTTGGCTCTCCCACCTCAGAGGCACAGGCCTGACGCCCAGCCGGAGCACCAAGACCCTGTAATCCACACGGCTCAGAATAAAAGGGAGAAAAAAGGAAAGAAAGAAAAAATAAAGTTATTAAAATAAAAAATAAAAGATAATTATTAAGAAAAAATTTAAAGTAATGAAATAAAAGAAAGAATGAAAGAGAGAAGAGACCAAGCAAACCAAAAAACAAATCCACCAATGATAACAAACGCTAAAAACTATACTAAAGAATCCAAGAAAAACCAAAAAAATGGACAGACATAACCCTAGGACAAATGGTAAAAGCACAGCTATGCAGACAGAATCACATGCAGAAGCATTCACATACTCACAAAAAGAGAAAAAGAGAAAAACATATGTATATCGTTTCTCCCAAACTCCACCTCCTCAATTTGGGATGATTCGTTGCCTATTCAGGTATTCCACAGATGCAGGTACCTCATGTTGATTGTGGAGATTTAATCCGCTGCACCTGAGGCTGCTGGGAGAGATTTCCCTTTCTCTTTGTTCACACAGCTCCCGGGATTCATCTTTGGATTTGGCACCGCCTCTGCGTGTAGGTCGCCTGAGGGCGTCTGTTCTTCGCTCAGACAGGACAGGGTTGAAGGAGCAGCTGATTCGGAGGCTCTGGCTCACTCAGGCCGGGGCGGGGGGGGGGGGGGGGGGGGGGGGGGGGGGGGGAGTGTACGGAGTGCGTGGCGAGCCTGCGGGGGAGGGGCCCGTAGTGCGCGGCGAGCCTCTGAGGGAGGGGCACGGAGTGCGGGGCGGGTCTGCGTCGGCAGAGGCCGCCTTGATGTTGCACCAGCCTGAGGCGCGCCGTGCGTTCTCCCGGGGAAGTTGTCCCTGGATCCCGGGACCCTGGCAGTGGCGGGCTGGAGAGGCTCCCCGGAAGGGAGGTGTGGAGAGTGACCTGTGCTCGCACACAGGCTCTTTGGTGGCGGCAGCAGCAGCGTTAGCGTCTCATGCCCGGCTCTGGGGTCCGCGCTCTTAGGCGCGGCTCACGCCAGTCTCTGGAGCTCCTTTAATCAGCGCTCTTAATCCCCCCCTCCCCGCGCACTGCAAAACAGAAAGAGGCAAGAAAAAGTCTCTTGCCTCTTCGGCAGCTCCAGACATTTTCCGGGACTCCCTCCCGGCTAGCCGTGGTGCACTAACCCCTTCAGGTTGTGTTCACGCCGCTAGTCCTCTCCTTGCGCTCTGACCGAAGCCCGAGCCTCAGGTTCCAGCCCCGCCCGCCCCGGCGGGTGAGCAGACAAGCCTCTCGGACTGGTGAGTGCTGGTCGGCGCCAATCCTCTGTGCGGGCATCTCTCCGCTTTGTCCTCCGCACCCCTGTTGCTGTGCTCTCCTCCGTGGCTCTGAAGCTTCTCCCACCCCTCCGCCACCCGCAGTCTCCGCCCGCGAAGGGGCTTCCTAGTGTGTAGAAACCTTTCCTCCTTCACGGCTTCCTCCCACTGGTGCTGGTCCCGTCCCTATTCTTTTGTCTCTGTTTATTCTTTTTTCTTTTGCCCTACCCAGGTACATGGGGGAGTTTCTTGCCTTTTGGGAGGTCTGAGGTCTCCTGCCGGCGTTCAGTAGGTGTTTTGTAGGAGTTGTTAAACACGTAGATGTATTTCTGATGTATTTGTGGGGGAGGAACGTGATCTCCACGTCTTACTCTTCTGCCTTCTTGAAGCTCGGATCTGCTTTTCATTTATTAGAATGTAGGGAAACTGTAGGATGAGGAATGAGTGACTCACTGAAGTCAATGAAGAATTATTTTTCTTAAATGTGATGAGACCTCTCTTTCTTTTTTTCTTCTCCAGTTAATGGTAACTGTGTTTGGGGGCAATTTCTTTTAGAGTTACTGATTGTATCAGTCAAGGTTCACTTGCAGAGCACAGAATTCACGCTTTATCTCTCTGGTTTTCCTTGCCATACTTCCCACTGCCCCCCTTTTAAACCAGTCATTGAAGTTATGTTATTTTTGGCTGTTTTTATTTTTGTATTTGGGATGTACCTAGCTAGTATATGTGTTTTGCAAATGCTATTGCTGTTATTTATAATGTTTCTCTTATCAAAAATTTTACATATTCAGTGTTCTTCAGATTCTGCCCCGTGGAACATAGGTTTGGGGAATTGACCTGAAATTTCTATACTGTCTTTAAACAAAGGTTAACTTCTCCCAGTTTATGGAAAAACGTATACTGCATAGTTTTTCCAGTTCTCCCCCCCTTCTCCCTTAACCTCCACTTGGTGTGAATGTTATGTGCTTCTGTATAAAATTCTCTATTGAATTAAGTAGTAAATGGTGGTAATTCATAGTCATCTGCCAATAATCCTTTTTCTTCTCGGTGATTTACTCCCTATGTTTGAAAATTACTTTATTTAAATCTCTTGATATAAATATTTTGTTTTAATGGTGGCATCTATTCTTATAAACGCAAATTCAGAAGAGTAATGATAAAGCAAATCAGGCAATCAGATTGTAAGAATAGTATCTGTAAATATTTACATGCTGTTAGTATATGAGAAATATATACATGTATATAAAACAATGAAAATCAGCCTTTTGGAAAAAATCTAGAGTTTCGTGAATCTTCTGAGAAGCCCAATGAACTAAGGATTGTCAGGTGATGCAACGTGCGCTTGCTGAGCAGGTGTTCTGAGTTGGCTTAAAAAGGGAGGCTACGTTTCTTGGCTCCCTTTTTCCAGTTCACAGAACTTGCTAGCTCCTGGTTTTGCCACCAGGTAGACTCCATCTCAGTACCCCTTCAGAACGCTGGCATGTCTAACTGTAACTTAAGTGTAACTGTAACTTAACTGTAACTATGAAGTGTTCTGTACACATCAGGTGACCTGACTTAAAAGTGCTGGGCCACTATATGGATTGTTTTCTCCTGTGCCTTCCACCCTGGGAGAGTTACAGAGTGAAAGCTTTCTTTCTCTCACAGAGGTGTAGTCCTGGTGGTGCATTTTGGGATTAGTAAGTAAAAGAACGCTGTGGGAATTTAGGGCGGGGGAAGTTCACTCTGAAACTGTGTTGCCCAGGGAAGGCTTTATGAAGTATGTGGCATGGTGAATTAATTTGATTTTAAAGGATGTGTTATTCAGATGGAGCAAGAATAGTTCACTTTGTGGAAACTTACCTTTGCTTTTTTAAAAGGAAACCCAATTAAGTGCTGAGGGTCACCATAGGCCTTTTAAAAAACTGTTACGGTCTTGAGATGTAGAACTTGAAGGGAATTTCTTTGCTCTTAAAGGAGAGGATAGAGGCATTTCATGCTGGCTCATCTTCTCCAATAGTGTTTGTCCTACGCCACCTTTCTCAGAATATAGACCCAAAGGGAGGGGATCTTCTGAGACTCTTAGCACTATCATCAATCATAGGTTGGTTAGCAGTCTCTTTTCTTCTCGTTAATTGAACAGCAAAGAACACTCACTAATTGAGGATTTTAAAGAGATTACAAATTCTTCTGGATAAAAATAGCATTGGTGGTTACAAGTACTCAGCTGAAGTTAAGAGTTATCAGTCTTGCTTTGGGAAACAAGGTGACCAACTAACTGGTTTCAGGAAAACTACCTCTCCTATTCCAGTGATTAGTTAATAAAATTATTCCTGACAGTGGCAGGCCAAGAAGCTCAGGCAGTTACATATTTCGAGACAGAGAACCCATTGTCCAAAGGTCTCAGAAGAGCCTTTGCAAACACACAGAAAGGATTTAGAACAATTTGCATAAATCTCCCCATGGATAGCGACATGGCTCCAGTATTGGGGTGGTTCCAGGAACCCCTCCTTGGCTGTATCGTGGGGTGACGCTGTGCTTGGTGAGAACTCAGTCTCCTGACGGTTTTTGCCAGCAGGATGGGGTGATGGGACGCTGAATAAGCCTACTGTTTGGTTCCACATAAGGACTCTTTTGTGTTGGCCTGGGGCAGCCATATTCAAGTTTGTCTTCTTTTTCCCCAATGATGTTTTTGGACTTTGTGGGCTGGAGAATTAAGCACAACACCTATTCTGAGCTAATCTGTCAGACTTTGCTCTGAAAGCTAACCATAGCCCCTTGTATTCTAGAATGTGGTAAATAATAGTCATACATATGGAGACTTAGGCTTTTTTTTTTCGTTGAAGTATAGTTGATTTACATTATTAGTTTCAGGTGTACAGCGTTGCTATTCAACATTTTTTATAGATTATACTCCGTTTAAAGTTATTACAAAACAGTGGTTATATTTCTCAGTGCTGTATAATTGGAGACTTCTGGTTTCTTAAAAGTAGGGGAGAGGAGGAGACTGCTTGGCATGACCAGATAGCTGGGCATTCACACCTGTCCATTGTGGAACTGTGGGAAGTAATTCCCTTCTGTTAATATTGTTTGCCTTGCTCACTAACTTCTCTAAGAACTATGTTCTCTTACATAGTTAACGAACAAGTTGTACTTTAATATTGGCCTATGAAAGGTGTGGGTCACTCTGGAGTGTAGTTTAAAATGCCAGGTGGTTACAAATCTGTTTCAACTTTTCTTTTTTTCTTACTCATTTTGGAAAAACAATGGTATATATTAAACACTACATATTAGGAGCTTTACTGGTTTCTTGCACGGAATGTTATCATTCTAGAAGCCACATAAGGAGTCTTAATTTAAAATCCAGAGAGTAGTTTATGCACTGGGGAAATTTAGTGCTTTAAGTGTAAAAATGAAATCCACTGATTTCTAACCTGGAGTTTATTTTCTTTCCGTCTGCTAGCTTGATTTCTCAGCTTTGTTCTAATAATACAAACATTTTTATGTTTATTTATAGGTGGCTTTAACCAAGAGAGCAGATCCAGCCGAACTTAGAACAATATTTTTGAAGGTCAGTATAAAGGAATCTATTTTGTTTTTTGTTTGTGTTCTGTAACTTTGAAGATTATTTTTGAGCAGCTCTTAATTTCATTGTTATATTTAAAAAAAAATCCCGCAAAGTATCTTAAGACGTGTAAAAGAGATCCTTTACAGTTATATCTATTTTTAAAAATGTATCAGGTACTTGTAGGCGACTGTTTGTGATGGCTGCATTGTTTATGTTTTACTTTCTTTTGTCTCACACGGTATTAGGTATTGAAACAGAGTTGCCCGGGGTGGGGTGGGGGGGCTGTTCCGGAGTGGGGAGGGATTTAGTCTCACAACCCATTTACCTTTCCAGGGTTGACTTGTGCAGTTTGATGATACTAATACTTTTCCTCCTAAGAAGTTTAAAGCTCTTCGTAAACATCTTAGTAATCCTTCTTCCATCCAAAGGGGACCAGCCTTGTCTCTCCTTAGATAGAGCATTGTTGTTGCTCTTATCATCATCATCTTCATCATATCATTTTACTTCAACTGTGGTGCCCTTGAGGAGGCCCCAGTATGAGTAATAGTAGATACTACATCACAACAGACAGCACACAAGTTTACTTCCTCAGTTTCTTACGCTTGCACCTACTTTGTGATATTAGGCACTGAGTGATTAATACTCTAATAAAAGCCTACCTCAGGTTCCAAACACTGGACCACTTTTAAGGTTATTTAACTGGCAATGAAGTACTAAAAAAAGAAAGAAAAGGCCACTCTTGTAAAGAAAATTTTAAAAAATATATATGTGGACCTTTTCTAAACATGGTGAAAAGGTAGCTGTGCTATATATAAAGAGGATCAAGCCTTCAAGTGAGGAACTTATTATACTGCTGTGTATCAGATATATGGCTTAGGAAGTTATTAATTCTGTGAGCATCACTTTCCTCATCAAACTGTGTCACTATTAAAAAATTGAGGAATCAAGGAATTTGAATACTGATAGGATTATTTGATATTAAAGAATTGTTATTAATTGATTTTTTAGGCCAGGTAATGGTATTCCGAATATGGGAACTATAGAGTCTTTTTCATTTAGAGATGTACACTGAAGTATTTACAGATGAGATTATGATATCTGAGATTTGCTTTTAAATAACCCAGTTTTGGTGAGGTAGGAGAAATAAGTGGGCAGTATGATGGTAATTTTTGCAATTGAGAAATGGAATATTGGGTTTATTATACTATTCAGTCTACTTTGTATATATTGATATATGAACATTTTCATAATGTCATAAAAATTCGTAAAGATTAAATGAAAAAACTTATTTGAAAGTGATATGCATTAGATATGCACGTGATGTGCATCAGATATCGATTCAGTAAATGCTTGAAATTAAATAATTCAAAAAAAGAGACGGACTCCAAGAGAAAATGGTTAAAAATATGAGCAAAATATGAGAAAAAAATTTATAAGGTGGATTGTATTATATATAAGAAAGCAGAATTCTTTATAAATTTGTTTTTTGCCCAGAAAGGTCAATACAGTGTAGAGATTCTAAGGTGGAAAAGAATTCTGGATAACGAAAGTCCAGAAAACAGAAACACATTTCTTTCTCACCTAGACTAGTGTTTGTTGCTGTGCACGTTGGGCCCCCCGTGATTGGGCTGAGGTGTGTATGAGTGAACCATAGACATTTTAAAGGTGTGTATTTAAGGTCTACTCTCATGAGGTAATTCTGGAAGACCACTTGCAGAAGAGCACGTGAGTGGGTTGCTAAGGAGCCTAGAGAGATGCATACAACTGGTTAACTCTAGCTGGCAAAGTCATCATCATTCCTTGAACTCAGGATCTGTGTACTTCCCATCTTCTAAACCAGCAATAGCTGTGGGCATCCTTCTGACGGGAAATGGGAACAACTTAGAGTGTCTCAGGAGATGGTGCATCTTGGGTACTTACTGGTCTTTTGATGTGATCCAGTGCAAAGGTTCCGTGTAAAAGCCGTGCCCACCCTTTGATGGCACGTGGTGGCTGGTGAGGCTGGGTTAAGATTCTGCTTTGGAACAACGTATCTTTTTTCCAGCTGCCACATCTCAGTAGCAGGCAAGCCTTTACTGCAGACAAATGAGATTGGTCAGGTAGACCCAAGGAGGGTAGCAGTCCCTGCAGAGTTCTGGAGAGCCACCTGTGGGGCTTCTGCGTCAGCGGGCCGGAAGGCTGGGCTGGAACCTTTGGGACCAGATAGGGGAGTGCTGCCTTCTCTTGGCGTGGCTGGGACTACGTGGCTTTTGAGTGAGAGTTCCATATGACTTAGAGTCCGAGAGGATGATGTGGGGCAACTGTCCCCGAAGAAGACAGTGGTCAGCAGTTTCTGGAAGGGATTGTGGATCTGGCAGAGGTTCGGGTGATCTCATCAGGCTTGGGTAGTGTGGTACCAACACAAATCCACCTTGGCTCCGCACGCTGAGGAGCTCTTGTTTACTCTCTGCCGCAGACGCTGTTATGGGGGAAGAATAGGGAGAGAGGCGCCTGGGGGCTGGACCAGGCGTGTCTCTGCTGGGGCTGGGCTTTTCAGTTAATCGCGGATCAGCAGTGAGCATGCTGTAAACCTGACTGCTTTGCTGACTTTCTATGACTCTTCCTGACTTTCCTTATTTATAAATATCCCAACCTTCTCTCTGCTAAACTAGTTAGATGATTCTTCTGTAGCTTAGGGGAGGTGGAGAGAAGCTTCACTGTACCCTTTGGACCAGATGTGCTGGTAACAGGGGAGTGGCAGCTGTGAAGAGCAGAGAGAGCTAGCAGAACCAAAACAGATAAGGAAAGAGGGGTCCTGGTGGGCTAAAATGGGCCCAATTCTGGCTTATTTTAGTTTTTTGAAAAGAATTAAAATCAATTCCACTTCGTTTTTTTGAAGCTGCTTACTGTATGTTAAGTACAGTGTCAGGTGTTGGGGATATAAAGATGCATAAATCATGGCTCCTGCCCTTAACTATCTCACTGTGTGTGTGTTTAAGTGTAAAAAAATAATATGGTTGATCTGCATTATGTAGCATTAATTAGCAGGGAGATGATGTGGGGCTAATTACATCTTCCTAGAGAGGGTCATTAAAAGTTGCGGGAGGTGGTGATATCTGAGCTGGTATTTATCAGATGGAGAAGGTGGAGGAGGGTTGTGGAGCAAAGGAAGACTGTTCCAGGCAAAGGCAATAGCATGACCAAAGCAAAGAGCTCTAAGAGCTCCAGGTGTGTCAGTGGCCTGCAGCCTAGGGGCTTAGGCAATGGTACTAGAATGGTAGGCAGGGTGGAACTTGGCATAAAGCATCCCCAGCCTAAGGTGTTTGAATTTTTTTATGCAGGCTTTTCTAGTGATATGTGGCGGGTAATGTTTTGTCTGGATGTAGAAGTTGAGGTCTAGGTGTAGTCAGTTTTGTTTCTAACCTAAACGTTGACGTGGGGTTTTCCTCTGCCTAACACTTTCCGTGCTGTTTCATGTTAAACAGGTGTGTATTTGAGTGCTTACAGTTTAAATAAAACCCCATGGAAATTCGCAGTGAGTGGGATGTGCAGAAAAAGGAGACCAGATTTACAGGCATGCAGAAGGTAAAAAAAATCTTAAGTCAGCACAGTCAAGGGTCACTTGTGTGGTTAAAGCAAATGCCACAGGAAATGGGAGGAGGGAGCAGTCCCTGTGGTGGGGAGAGGTCAGAGAAGGCTCCTTGGAGAGGGAATTTGTGGAGCCCCAGGGTCGCGTGGGAGCTGGGCAGGCACTGAGGAGGGCAGCCGAGGCTTCTGGGAAACAGGACCACATTGGAGGGAAGGCCTGGAGGTGGGTTTGGGAGCAAACAGCCTCCAGATTGAAGGATTCCTGCTCATTCTTCAAATGTTTATTTAAATTCAACTCTGTGCCAAGGAGTCTGCCAAGTATTACAGTGTGTGGGTGACAAAATTAGAAAGAGAATTGGGAGTTTGCTATTTCTGCTAAACAATAGGAAGCCATTGAAGGTTTTCTGAGTTATCCAGCGACATGGAGTGTGGGTCTGAGATTTGATTGGTGCAGCAAGACCATGGGTTAGGCAGCGACGGATGTAATTGTGGTGTGAGACCCTAATAACTTGATGAGGGTTTTGGTAGCAGGGAGAATGGAGAACGGGCAAGTTAAAGACATTTTGAAGGACCATTTGGTTGAAAATGACCGATCTTTTATTCTTTGTCAACAAAAGCATAATATATACTTTAAAAAATGTTTGTAGGCAAAATTGGAAAAATAATTCCTTCTTTGAAAAACTTTTTTTCTTATGACAAAACAGTTCCTATGTTTTGAAAATTTAAAAGGCAGATGTGTATAAAGAAATGTAACTTGTGATCCATATATATTTATGTCTATATGTTTATATAGACATGTATCCATTTCCCTCTCCCTGTTTCTTTGTCTCTGTATATGAATATAATTATTTTCCTTAACAGGAAATACCATTTTGTATCCATTTTTTCCCTCACCTAAGATGTTATGAATACCTTTTCCTATAATTGAAAGCATTTCTGCATTATTTTTATTGCTATCATATTACTGTATATGGCTGTTTTACCATAATTTATCTAGCCACTCCCTATTATTGGATGTTTAGTTGTCTTCTCTGCTCTGCTGTCATTAACAGCACTGTAATGAATACCCTTGAAACTACATTTTTGCATATAGCTAGCATTTTCTTAGGATAAATTCATAGAAGTGGCATCGTTGGATTAAAGAGTGGGTTTACAACACTTTACAACACTTTAAGGCTTTTGGTTCTTGGCAGACTGCCTTTCAAGAAGATTGTATCAGTACACGTTTTTGGGAGTATGGAAGTTTTCATTTCTCCACATTATGACGTCAACTCAGATTATTTAAAAAAATACAGCAGCAGCAGTAAAAAACCTTTCTGCCAACTTGTTAGTTGAAAAATTGTATCTTTTAAATTTTTATCAACAGTAACATATTTTTCTGTATTAACTTTGTGATAATTGTATTTAAAATTTTTTGTTATAATTTACAAATATACAGAAAATAGAGTAGTACAGTAAACACCCACATAACCACCACTTAATTTAAATTAATATCTGTCATATAGTTTCATATATGTATTTAATGCTATATTTCAGTGTAAGTTAGCTGTCACCATGATTCAGCCGAAATACTTTGGCATACAGCTCCAAATAATAAGAACAGTTTCCCTCATGGCCATAATATATATCACTGTGCACTTAATGAAATTAATAGTAATTCCTTAATAACATAAAATACTTGATCCATATGCAAATTCTTAATTATACTTTATTCCACCCCTATAACAGGGAATCAGGGTGAAGAATGGTCAGACGTAGTGATCAGGTGTGCACAGCATTTCTCTGTGGCGAGAAAACAGTCAAGGAGAATTTGCCCTTCAGCCCTCAGATGTGAATGATTTGTGGCAAACATGGGTGGCTGGATGATTATAGTTCTGGTGTGTTCACAGTTGATAGACTATTTTGTTTAACCAGTGGTGAGCAGGCCAGTTAGGCTCCCTGGCCTCTGAGCATACAGTGTAGTGACACATTCCTTTCCTTTGCTACTGTATTCATTGGGTGTGGTGGTGCGTCTTCATGTTGACAGTTGGCTTATTAGTCAGGGTTCTCCAGAGAAACAACCAGTAGGAGATATCTCCATCTCTAGCTATTTATCTATCTAATGAGATTTATTGTGAGGAATTGGCTCACACCATCCATTTTAGAGGCTGAGAAGTCCCATGATATACTGTCTGTGGGCTAGAGACCCAGGAAAACCTGTGTTGTAATTCAGTCCCAGTCTGAAGGCCTGAGAACCAGGGGAGCTGATGATGTAAATCCCAGTCTGAGGGCCAGAGAAGACAGGTCCCAGCTCAAGTAATGGGGAAGGATAAAAGGTGTGAATTTTTCTTTCCTCCACCTTTTATTCTATTCGGTCCCCAATGGATTGGATGAAGCTCATCCATATTGGGGAGGAAAATCCACTTTACTGAGGCCACAGATTGAAATGTCACTCTCATCCAGAAACACCTTCACAGACACACCCAGAAACAATGATTAACCTGGGCACCTGTTGGCCAGTCAAGTTGACCCATAAAATTAACCATCACAATTAGTATTATACTAGGTTGTGCAAGGAATCCTAAAAGCCTTCCCATTTTATAAGTATATATGTTTAATCATATTAAAACTTCCAAAAATTGTAAGGGAGAGAAGCTTCAGGTCATTTGTAAAATCTATTACCAAAGAAGGATTAAATAACATTTCAAAGATGTGGTAGCTGTAAGGTATAGTCCACTCCCCTGACAGGGACCCTCTTTCCATCAATCTAAGGAAAACCTTTGACATGTTTACTTTAATCACAGGCAGACCACCCCAGCCTTGGTGATGAGCTGATTTTTAAAACTGCAGAAAACTGTGTTCTTTGTGTCCAAATTAACATGTTCTTACATTTAAGGGATGACTTATCACCTCTAAAAAAATGAGGCAGGTAAAATATCTGAGATTTTTAAATGTCAGCTGTTTCTTGAGGGTTAAGTGTAGTGCACAAATCATAAACGTACAGCTCCATGCATGTTCACAAAGTGAGTACACCCAGGTGCCCGGCACCTCAGAAGCCCTCTGACGCCCTTCCTAGTTAATACCCGCTCCTTCCAAGAGTAACTAGTTGTCCGCCACCGTATATTAGTTTGCCTGGTTTTCAACTTTATATAAATAGAATAACACAATATGTATTCTTGTGTCTAGTTTCTTTCACTCCTGCTTTATTTGTAAGATTCATGCATGTTGTCGTGTGTAGTTGGTATTAATTTATTCCATTGTGTGAATATACCACAGTTCATTTAAATATTCTACTGTTGACATTTGAGTTATTTTCCATTTCTTCACTATTCAAAATAATGCTGCTGTGGGGTGGGACCAGCTTAGTGCTGTGGCCCCGATCCAACCCCTCTGGCCCCGATCCAGCCTCTACCCAAGGTACACACATGGGGGAAAGAGTGAAACCTGCACAGAAATGCACCCCTAAAGCCCTCAGGCCCTGGCCATGTCCCAAACCAAGGCAGAGACTGCTGTCATACCCAAGAGAAACCCAGCTCCCACCCCCAATAGAGCTGTGATGACCACTGAGCGGAGAAGCCCTGGCTTGCACATGGCTCTGGCTCTAGCCCCTCCAACTCCAGCTCCACCTCCTACCAAGGCGGTAGCTGCGAGTACACCCTGGAGAAGACGCAGCCCGTGCTCACATCAGATCTTTCTGTCCCACCAAAGCCACTGGGCACGTGCAGACTGCATGTGGATGCTCCAAGGACACGCCTTCAAGGCCAGGAGAGGTAATTGTTTCACCTAATTTCATAGAGACAGAGAAAGTTAAACAAAATGAGAAGACAGAGGAAAACGTTTCAAATGAAAGAACAAGGGAAAAAGCCTGGAAAAAAACACTAATGAAACAGAGATAAGTAATTTACTTGATAAAGAGTTCAAAGCATTAGTACTAAGACTCTTAACGGGGGAAAAGAATAGATGAACACAGTGAGAATTTTAATAAAGAACTAGAACATATAAAAAAAGAACCAGCCAGCACTGGAGAATATAATAACTGAAATGAAAAAAAATACACTGGAGGGAATTAACAAGAGATGAGGTGATATAGAACATATAAGTGATCTGGAAGATAGAGTAATGGAAATTGCCCAATAAGAACAGCAAAAAGTAAAACATTGTAAAAAGTGAGGATAGTTTTAGGAACTTCTGGGACAACATCAGGTGTACTAACATTTGCATTTTAGGGGTCCCAGAAGGAGAAAAGAGAAAGGAGTAGAGAGGGTCTTTGATGAAATTATGGCTGAAAACTTCCCAGATATCCAGGTACAGGAAGCACAGAGGGTTCCAAACAAGATGAACCCAAAGAGACCCACACCAAGACATACACTTAAAATGGCAAAAGGTAAAGGTAGAGAATTTTAAACGCAGCAAGAGAAAAACAAAGTCACATTCAAGGGAACTGCCATAAGGCTGTCAGCTGATTTTTCTGCAGAAACTTTGCAGGCCAGAAGGGAGTGGCATGATATATTTAAAGTGCCGAAAGGGAAGAACTTACAACCTGGGATACTCTACCCAGCAAGATTATCATTCAAAATTGAAGGAGAAATAAAGAGCTGCTCAGACAATCAAAAACTAAAAGAGTTCATCAATACTAAATTGACCTTACAAGAAGCATTGAAGGGTCGCCTTTAAATGAAAAAGAAAAAGCTCCAATAAGAAATTACAGGAAGGGAAAAATCCCACTGGTAAAGGCAAGTATATAGTAAAGGCTGTAGATCAGCCACTTAAATAAGCCAGTATAAAGGCTAGAAGCCAAAAATTGTAAAATTAACTAAACTACAATAAACAGTTAAGAGACAGACATGAAGATGTAAGATATGACCTCAAAAACAAAATGTGGCAGGGAGGAATAGAAAATGTAGATCTTTTAGAATGTGTTTGAACTTATATGACTTAATCAGTTGAAAACAAGTAGATATAGTTATAGGTCAACATATATGAACTCCATGGTAACCACAAATCAAAAAACCTACAGTAGATACACAAAAACTAGAGAGAAGGGAACACAAATATATCCCTAAAGAAAATCATCAAACAACAAGGGACAAGACTAAAAGAAGAAGAAAAGAACAGAGAACAACTATAATACAAAACAACCAGAAAACAAGTAACAAAATGACAACATACTTATCAAAATAATATTGCTGTGGACATTAAAATGCTAAAGCATGGGGTTTTTGTTTTTTTGGTGTGAAATTGCTGGGTCTCTGCTTACGTGTATGTTCAGTTATAGTAGATATTGCCAAGCAGTTTTCTAAAGTGCTTCACCAGTTACATTTGCTTCACATTTTGCAAACATTGGTTATTTATTTTTAATTATCTTGTGTATGAGTAGTGGTATCGCATTGTAGTTTTAATTTCCATTTTCAGTGGAATTTTTTTTGGGGTCGGTAGCTTGACAGTGATTCTAAAGATCATTTGGGGAAAAATCAAAGAGTGATTATGGCCAAGAAGACTTGCAGGAGAAAAGTAATGCAATGTTTTCTTAATTTTTATTGGAGTATAGTTGATTTACAGTGTTGTGTTAGTTGCAGGTGTACAGCAAAGTGAATCAGTTATACATATACATATATCCACTCTTCTTTTAGATTCTTTTCCCATGTGGGTCATTACAGAGTAGTGAGTAGAGTTCCCTGTGCTATACAGTAGGTCCTTATTAGTTATCTGTTTTATATATAGTAGTGTGTATATGTCAATCCCAGTCTCCCAATTTATCCCTGCCCCCGTTCCCCCCTTGGTAATCATAAGTTTGTTTTCTACATCCATGACTCTATTTCTGTTTTGTAAGTTCACATTCATTCGGCAGATATTTATTGAACATGTTTCACTCTCTGCCAGGCGACAGTCTGGAACTTGAGGATATAGCAGTGAGAAAGGAGAAAAGTCCTGTCCTGGCAGAGCTTTCCCTCTAGTTATAGCAATTAAGATGCATGTAATCTTGCAAGAGTAGACAGGTCAATGCCTAGGATAGACCTGAAACATTTCCTGCTGTAGTGATGACAGGAGTTGTCAGCCCATCCTGGCATTCTCCCATGGAGTTTGGTCAGAGTACATCTTGACCTTAGGAAGCCATTGACGACCGATCAGAAGTGGTACTGAAGATGGACTTGCTTGCCAAGCCTTTCCCTGGTGACCATATGATAATTTAGTATGTGGTAAACATTACATCCTAAATGGGGGAAGAGAGAATGATTTGATGTATGATCCTAGGACAACCAAGAGAGTAAGTAGAAAAGACTCAAGGTGGAGGATACTTTTTCAGACCACATAGAAAAACAAAGTACCAATAATGTACTGAAACTTAAAGGTAAAAGATAAACCTATTCAAGAAAAGCTAAGAGAAAACGTGGGTGAATATTTAGTCTTGAGATGAGGAAGAACTAGTTTCTAAACTTAGAAGTAATGGAAGAAATTGCAAAGGAGATAAAAATCTACAGCCTCAATTATATAAAAATATTAAACTCGAAAAATATTTACAACAAGTATGATAGACAAAGGGGGAAAAGGCTATGTTCTCACACTGTTGGTGAGACTGTAATTGATACAATCTTTCTGGAGAGCAGTGTGTTAATAAGTATCAAGACCCTTAAAGCTGCTCTCCTTTGACTCAACAATTTCTCTTCCGGGAGCCTAGCCTTTGAAATTTGTCAGGAATTTGCACAAATGTTACATACAAAGCTGTTACCTTAGCTTTTTAAAAAATACCCCAAACTGGAGATAATCCAGTAATCTAATAATGTCTACTGATGGGAGAAGAGTTAAACTTTTTAAAATAAATTAAACTGTTTTTAAATAAATAAATTATTCACTACTATAAGCAAACATAGGTATAATTCTAAATCATAGGATTGCTGTAATTAGAAGTGACATTTCCTTTATATTTCAGTCTTATTTTGCCTCAGTTAGGAAAATCAAAGTACAATCCTTCTACGTTTGCAAAAAGCCAAATTCATTGCTAACTGAAGAATAGTAGGATTAGTGGGCTGTCTTTGAGCTTTTCTTTTGTACTGTGCTAAAAAATGTTAAACAAAAACCAATAATCTAGATCATTTATAAAATACCTGTTGTGTGTAGGGCATTGTGCTAAGTGCGTTACATGATTGTTCATTTATTTCTAGTATCAACCTTAAGAGCAGGTAGTGTTGTTATCCCCATTTTACGGGTGAGGAGCCAGAGGCCCAGAAAGCTTTAGTTACTTACCTGAGGCCCTCCAGGTGGTTAGAGGCAGAGGCAGAAGCAGAGCTCTCTGCAGCCCAGGCCCGACAGACTCTAAAGCTCATAACTGAGTATCTAACCAAGAGCTTATCCCACATTGGAATGACTGAAATGTAGAAATGACAAGTGACTTTTTTAAAAATTAATTTATTTTTATTTATTTTTGGCTGCATTGGTTCTTTGTTGCTGTGCGTGGGTTTTCTCTAGTTGTGGCATGCGAGCTTCTCATTGCGGTGGCTTCTCTTCTTGTGGAGCATGGGCTCTACGTGCGCGGGCTTCAGTAGTTGTGGCTCTCGGGCTCTAGAGCACAGGCTCAGTAGCTGTGGCGCATGGGCTTAGTTGCTCCGCGGCATGTGGGGTCTTCCCGGACCAGGGATCGAACCCATGTCCCCTGCATTGGCAGGCGGATTCTTAACCACTGCACCACCAAGGAAGCCCTGACAAGTGACTTTTTAAAACAGTTTTAACTGGGATTAACTGCAGTTACAGAGGGAACAGAGATGCTATCATTGCACCTCTGTTCACTGTGCTCTCCCATCACTGTGGCTGCTGTCACCCAACTAGCTCTCTTCTTGTAGTTCATGGTCCTCATCTCTCCACCCCCCAAATCACTGTTTGATCCCAAGGATCAAGAGGCCCTCCCCTGCTCCACAGGGATATGTGTGACCCCCATGTTGTTTCTCAGCGTTTCCCACAGCCCCCGGTCCTCCACAGAACAGAAATGAGCAGGTTCCACCTATGTGAACTGGAACGTCTTGCAGGCAAGACCTGGGGGGACGCTGTGAAAAAGCATGACATGCCACCTTAATCTCTTTTTTTTTTTTTGGCCACACTGCGCGGCACATGGAACTTCCCTGACCGGGGATTGAACCTGTGCCCCCTGCAGTGGAAGTGTGGAGTCTTATCCACTGGGCCACCAGGGAAATCCAACCACCTTATTCTTGTTAACCATTTCTGCTGTAGAATGGAGAGGACACTAACCACAGCAGCATTTCTTACCTGCTTCCATAAAATCTCCCAGCAGCCATGTTGTTAACAGTTTGCTCTCCAGCTTATCCTTTTTTTTTTTTTCAACGTTATTGCCTTTGAAACAGGAAAGGGGGCAAAAGAATTGGGTTGTTTTCATTCATGATTTCAGAATTCTACTTTTTTTTAAAAAAAACAACTGTATGTTCTTGCTAAAGAACAAGACAAAATTTGTCCTTCTAAATTTCTGTAAACCTGGGTTTCTCAAGCTCAGCGCTGTCGACAGTTGGCTGGGTGACTCTGTTATTGGGGTGGAGGGTCGTCCTGTGCACTGTGGGTATTTAACAGCATCCCTGGCCTGTACCAAGTACATGCCAGTTTCTGCTTCTGCCCCTCCCCCCAAGTTATGACAATCAGAATTGTCAGCAGACACTGCCAGATGTCCCCTGTGAGGAAACGCGAAAACAGAGGCAGCTCAGAGCTAGAGAACTCCACCCCAGAAAGTCAGGTAACGTACAGAGAAGACTCGTCCTTGTGCGTTGTGCTTGGCTATTGGGGACATTGGTGTATGTAAGCTGGACAATCAGGCTAAGCTGCCTGCAGTTGAGAACCGCTGGTATAAAAATAAAACTCAGCAAACTTAATGGGGTTTTGCTTTTTATTTGGAGCGATGGGAAATAACTGTCCTTGTAAAGAGTATATTGTCATGTCTGATATTTTATCCATTGAATATTCTCCGCTTTTTCACATATTGGTTATATACTTTTGAGAACAAAATATATTTTCTCTCTCTTTTTAAACAGTATGCAAACATTGAAAAAAATGGTGAATTTTTCATGTCTCCCAATGACTTCGTCATTCGATATTTGAATATTTTTGGAGGAAGCCAGCCTAATCCAAAGACTGTGGAACTTTTAAGTGGTGTGGTGGATCAGACCAAAGATGGGTATGTTTATTTTTAATTATCTCGTTTAATTGTTTTTTGTTTGAAACAGCTTTCTGTTGCTTTAATGATTAGGAAGTCAGTGTTTACCTTCCCATCTCTTAAGAGCATTTTCTCTCCCTATTACAATTAATACGTTATTTTAGAAATAATACCCTTAACATTTCCTTCAGTGTTCTTATCACAGTTGGGGATTCTATGTGTGTATTTCTTGACATAGTTTAAACAACTGTTTATAGTTTCACAACTCTTGCAGTTGAATGGTGTGAAGATGTACTCAAGTGTATGTAGTATATTGGTATTTTTGAAGGCCGCTGTAAAAATTGTGAGTAAATTTAAAACATAGCTCTGTGAACTTTTCTACAGTCTTTCTCTCTGCTCAAGTAACTTTTAAATGTCACATATGATTAAATGCTCGAAATCTAACAGACAGAATAATGATTCCAAATCCCCAAGAAGGGCATTCTGCCCAAGCTGGAAGAGAGACACTGGACCATCTAAAATTAAATAGGACACTTTGCAAAATGCCTTTGGATTTTTTTTCCCTTACCAGTCTTTTCTGTTTACATTTTTAAAAATGAGTCATTCCTAAGTTGTATAAGAATGCAGTTGGGGCTTCCCTGGTGGCGCAGTGGTTGAGAGTCCGCCTGCCGATGCAGGGGACACGGGTTCTTGCCTCGGTCCGGGAAGATCCCACATGCCGCGGAGCGACTGGGCCCGTGAGCCATGGCCGCTGAGCCTGCGCGTCCGGAGCCTGTGCTCCGCAACGGGAGAGGCCACAACAGTGAGAGCCCCGCGTACCGCAAACAAAACAAAACAAAAAGAATGCAGTTGGCTTTTACCATTAAGTGCAAAATTTTGGACTCTTGAAATATTGGTAATACGACCGCCAGTGTCCCCTAATAACCAAGTATAATATATAAAAAGTAGCCTTCTGTATATAAACTGTAGTAGATCCAGCCATCTGGCCTTGCCACGTGCCAGCACCCGCTTTGATAGATTAAACCACCTGCCATTCTGGGGTGGTGTTCTTTAGCTTTGAACATTCTCTGTCGGTCCTGTGTCTGATTTTCCCGCATGCGTGGGTTTGAGATGCAAACAAAGTAAACTCCAGCGCTGCAGTGCGAATGCCCTCAGTTTTACCAGCACCTTCCTTTTCTTGCTTATGCACCTGTTGTTCCATCATGCATGGAAGTAACCTCCTCTAAAGTGAAGGTCTTGCAAAGAGGGGAGTGCGGAGGAAATTGGCAGTTATACGTCTTGTAATATGCTGGCAGATTGCTGGATTATATTGTCTCTGTTCCAGTAGCAGTTACTTGGGCTACTTCTGTTTTCTACCCCCCCAAGGTGGGATTCTTTGCTTGATAGGAAAATGTCATGTATGAGCAGGTCTTCCTTCCCTCACAGGACCTCTCTGGTGAGGTGCAGGGTGAGGCAGAGGTATATTTCACAGTAGTCCATTCAGGCTAAAGCTAGACAGAACATAGATTTATTCTAGCAAATATATATATATATATATTTTTTTGAGTAAAGTTTGGTTGCTTCCACATACTCTGTGCTTACAAGATTCAGAAGAAGTGTGACCAAGCTCGTGTGCAATATGAATTATCAGACTCAATGTTTAAGATCATTTTTTTCTTATTTGATAGTTAAAATTTTTAAGCTACAGGAAATTGAAAGAATTCAGTGAATGCCCAATAGATACCTTTGATCTAGATTGACTGTTAACTATTTTTTTTTTTTTTTTTTTTTTTTTTGCGGTATGCGGGCCTCTCACTGTTGTGGCCTCTCCTGTTGCTGAGCACAGGCTCCGGACGCGCAGGCTCAGCGGCCATGGCTCACGGGCCTAGCCGTTCCGTGGCATGTGGGATCCTCCCGGACCGGGGCACGAACCCATGTCCCCTGCATCAGCAGGCGGTCTGTCAACCACTGCTCCACCAGGGAAGCCCGACTGTTAACATTTTTAACACCTGTGTGCCTTTTTTCTTTTTTTACACATACACTTTCTACACATGCACACACATTTCCTCTTTTGGCTGGACCATTTAACTATAAATTGCAGGCATCAAGATACTTCAGTGTTTGTCTTCTAAGAATAAGAACATTCTTCTTACCATTATCATACTTAGGAGGATTAACAATGGTGTGAAATATATAATATCCAGTCTATTTAAAAATGTACCAGATCTCTCCCCTCACTCCCCACCTCAAATGGCTCATTGCTTTTTGTTTTTTAAATCCAGGATCTAATCAAAGTTCTTGTATTACATTTAGTTGTTGTATATCTTTTAATCTAGAACAGAGCCTTGCCTTTTATTGTTCTTTCATGAAATTGACTTAAAACCCAGGTCCAGTTATTTCGTTGAAGGTCCCGCATTCTGGACTTGTCTGATTGTTTCCTCATGACTTGGATTCATGATAGATTTTGGGTGCAGGTTAGGAAAGATTCTACTACCTATTGTATCTCCTCAGGAGGTACCTCGTCCCGGCATTGATGACACCATGGGTATCCTGTTTTCCAAGCAGCCTTTGACCCACTCGTTTTGGCATCCATGGTGATCCTTTGCTGAATCAGTTATTACATTGATGTTTGAAAAGTAGTGATTTTTCTAACTCTTTGTTTGTCCTCTATTTGTTGTCTGCCATTCTTCAGTAAAGAAAAGCTTTCTTCCCTCCACTCCCTTTTCTTTCTCTCTTAATTTTTTATATCAGTATAAACTCATGGAATTCTTTATTTTAAATTCAGTCCATTATAATCTATTACTGTGTTCTCTGAGTTGTTCAGATTGTCCCAGTGAGGTCAATGGGAGTCCCTTTAAGCTGGCTTGTACCCTCAGCCTTTGAGTACTCTTCGCTTTTGGTAAATAAGATGTTCCAGGCTCGCTTTGGATTTGTCCTGCTTCTGACCGGGAAATTACTCTTTTCTCAAAGAAGTCCTGGTTCCTTTTGTTTGGGACTGGTGCTTGGAAACAAGGAGCTGAGCACTGGCTCGTTGTTACCAGGGTAACTTTTCAGTGGAAAGAGCTGGGAAATATACTTTTAAAAAGTTCATAATGGTATTTCCTATTTAAATTTAACATTTACAGGAGTTTTCCTTCTCTTCTATTTTGTACCTCTTTCTCTCAGTGAACATTTTGGTTCCTAGATGCATTAATTTTGTATAATTGTAGTATCTTGTAATGTACTTTGCTTCCTTTCCATCCCACCCCCATTAACACACATGCTTTTCCTATTTCTTTTTACATATACTCTTCAAAAATAGAGGCTTAAATTCATTAGACGTCAACAATGTAACATGCATTTAACATATATAAAGTAACATAACATGTATTTTTTTCAAGAGTTTATAACAAATATGAAACGTTAGCGTTCTTTTCCTGATTTCCCAGATGAGAACTGAGGGATCAAGCAGTTTGCTACCAAAAGGTGCCCAGGCTTGTTTGGCTCTAGTCCTAGGCCTTCCCAACTGTTCTGAGCTGCCTTTTCTCTCATAATCTCACAATCCTCTTTACCTTGACATTTTCTTTGTGATTTTTTATTATCTTAAATCTTAGCATTTTACTGTGACAGAGAAAATCTTAAATGGTCTCAATCCTTTGCCCTATGACTAACTTTTCTTTCTTTCTTTTTTTTTTTTTTTTTTTTTTGCAGTATTGACAGTGCATAGCTCAGGGAAAAGGGAAAACCATCACCCATAACCTTCTCAGCTTCCCAGATATTTTGAATTTTTTAGTATCTTCCATAATTTGTTAACCTGTATCAATGCTTTTCATAATTTGAATTCATTTTAATTGTAATTCTCTTTTATAATCTTTTCGACTGTATCAATTTTCCTATTTCCATATGCTGTTCATATGAACAGTGTTAAATAGCTTCATCATTTTCTATCAGATTAATATACCATACTTTATGAAATCATGCCCTTATAGAGTTATTTCAGTTTCTATTTTCTATAATAGATGCTATTGGAGTGAATATCTTCATGTATATGACATTTTTCCCTCTGTTTAATTACTTCCTTAGAAAGAACTAAGAGAGGGATTCCTGGGTCTAAGGGTAGAAATATTTTATAGCTCACCGTATGTATTGTGATAATTCTTGCCAAAAGGACTGAGCAATTGAAGAACTTGTCTCCGGTATTTAAGCTGACCGAGCTAGTAGCATAGGACCACTGTTTAAGACCCATGCAGATATTCCTGTGCTATTTTCCCTAACCCTGACACGCAGCTCCACAGTATTTACTTCAAAAATAGATATAATCATACATCTTTTCTCAGTGTAAAATGGTGAATGCCCTCATTTCCCCTTCCTTTACCTTTCCACAAGTCACACATCATCCTCCCAAATCAACTACTGTTCCTTGAAAAAATTACATGACAGAAGCCACGCAGTGGCCCACAAAAGCACAACGGCACACGCTGAATGAACAATGAGGAAGTGCTGGAGGACGTGCCATTGGTCTGGTCAGGCTCTTTTGGGGTGTGATCTCCTAGCTTGACTAGCCAGAGGGATTTTAGTGTATAACTTTATTAAAATTTAAAAAGCTATTTGTAAATTGACAACTTTAGGATTTAAAAATAATGACAGCTGTGCTGGCCCAGATGTCATGGTGATTTGAAATACTCATTTTTAGTTAAGTACTGGTCCCCCAGCTGTGGTTTCTTGAGTCCAAGGTCCAGGTCCTGCATATTTTACTATCTCCGGTGTCTAGTCCAATATCTGGCCTCTGTTTTGCATCAATTTGTTGACTAAACTTAGGTAAATGTCCTGAGAAGTTTTTGCCCCCCTTATGTTATGAAAGCCCAGGAGTGTTGGGAAATGGAAGCTTTAGTTCAGATTTCTAGGTTGCTCATTGTGGGAGGCTGAATTATGGCCACCTGAAGATACCAAGATATCATAATCCCTGGAATTTGGAAATGCGACCTTGTGGAAAAAGTGTCTTTGCAGATGTGGTTAAATTGAGGATCTTGAGATGAAGAGATTAGAACACAACACTGGCAGGGGCAGGAGGCATTGTGACCACAGAGGCAGAGATTAGAGTGATGGGGTCACGAGCCAGGGAACACCTGGGGCCACCAGAAGCTGGAAGAGGCAAGGAATGCTTCTTCCCTAAAGAATCTCCCTTTGGATGGAGCATGGCTCTGCTGACACCTTGGTTTCAGATGTCTGGTCCCCAGAACTGTGATAGGACGAATTCCTGCTGTGCTGAGCCACCCACTTTGTGGTCAGTGATTGTAGCAACCCTAGGAAATGAGTACCCTCACATAGGTATTTTCTTTGGGTAATGAGAAGGCCTGTAGTTGCGAAGAATTTTGGGGGGACAGAGACCAACCAGCCTAATACCAAAAGGGAGCATTTTTTTTCAATAGCTTTTGGCTAGAACCAGGCATTTTCCAGGCAGAGACCCCTGCTGTAGACTGTCTCCTTGAGGGATGGCCCTTTCCGGAAGGCTTCAGCTCTGTTTAGTGTTGGGCTGAGCTTTAGCGTGGAGGTAAAACACCTGTGCACTGCATGAACTTACGGACTTGTTGGCAAAGGGACCTTGTCTTTCTGGAGCCCTCTTGACACTAATTTAATGACTCATGAGGTTGTGGCTTGGTCAGCCTTCCACGCTGGGAGAATCTTGTGGAGGCCTGTCCACTCAGTCATTCAGCAGCTGTTTGAGAACCTCATCTCTGTGCCTGGCACTATTCTGTATGTGCAGGATACCATGTCAAGTGGGAAAAAGAGTGCTTGCCTGCTTGGTGCTTCTAATTTAGTGCGGCAGACAGGTGTTAATCAGAGAACCACAAATGTGAACTGATGTTGTGATGGGTGCTATGTAGGAGAGACATGGTGTGAGAGATAGCAAAGGGGGCTTCATGCCAACTGGGAGGTCAGGAAAGACTTCCACCGAGTGACATTTGAGCCATGGGAGTTGGGAAGGTGACAGGAGGTGGGGGACAGAGGACAACATTGTAGACAGAGGGAACAGTGGCTGCAAAGTCACATTCTGAAATGCAGGGGCTGGCAGGCCTGGAGCATGGAAGGTGCAGGGCATGGGGGGCGGGGGTTGGTGGTAGGCGGTGGCCAGACTGTGTGGGAACTTGTACTTCATATTAAGGATTGGGGGTCTTTGTCGTAAGAGCAATGGAGAGCCATCAAAGGATCGTGTGAGTCTGGGGATTGGCACGATCTGCCTCTGTTAAACGTGGTCCTCGCTGTTCATATTCTTTGATTTCACCAGTCCTTACTCTCCCTTCTAATAGCCTGTTGTGTTTAGATTTCCCTGCATTCCACTGTTTTAATAGATTTAATATGAGTGTAATCAGTTTGTGAAGTTCCTGGAGGGTGCCCAGGCCTGGAAGCCTTTTGTAGGTGGACCTCTGGGTGAGGAGGATTTTCTGAGCCTTGGAGGAGGGAGATGTTGGGTTTGTCTGTATAATTTTTGAGATATCTTTTACGTTTGGTTGTCATTACGTTTTTGTTTAAAATGGGAATGAAGCTTTTTTAACTGCAATTTTAATACATCGTTCACATAGCTATCTGCTAAGAGCAAGGGAAAAATAAATTGTGTGTGTGTGTGTCCCTTTGAGCTTCGCCAACATGTTTGTTTCTAGTTGTTGTTCATTAACTGAAGTCTCATTAGAGAGGCTGGGGCTCAAAAGCAATTTGACTAGTACCTGGCCTCACGTGGAAAGACTAAGCATGGCCTGAATAAGCCGGAGGTGTTGGCTGCCTGGCCTCTTGGGCTCAAGATGCTCTCTGCCTGTTACAGGTCCGACCCCTGTCTGTGTGGGGTGGGCACTGGGCAGCTCTGGTATCTAATTTGTTTGCTAGGATTGCTATTTTCCATCTCAAGTGTGGAATCTCTTTGCACTCCACGCAAAAACAAAAGTTGGTTCTTCTTTTGAAAAAGAGAATTTCAGAAATCCTGATTTCTTTGTTCTTTTTCTCGGACATTTTAATTATGAAAAATTTCAGTCATACACAAAAGTGAAATCCTGATTTCTTAGTGACAAGCTGACGCATTCAACTTAACACCTTGTCAGCCCCTATTCCTCATTGAATCAAAATGATAATGTAATCGTCATCCACAAATAAGTCTTTTTAGAGTACAGAGAATCAATCCTGGGACAATTCCCATTTTGAGGCATGAGGAATAAGGGTGTCAAAGAAGAAAAGAAAAAAAAAATCTCAGGTTTTAAAATGTGTGGCTATATAAAGTGTGTTCTCTGCCTTTCCTATGTTCGCTATTTATCCTTCTGAGAAGGAGAAAAAAAAGCTCCTTTAAATACTTCACAAGGTGAAGGAGGATATAATAATGTTGTTGATGATAAAAGCATTTTTATATACCTGTTTTCACTTTGCGAGGCTGTCGCGATGAAATCCAGGCCTTGGCCGCATGCTGGGAGTTAATGAGGTTTACAATTGGCAATGCTTAAAGAGTATTAGGATAATGTATTTAAACATCAGCAGTTCACAGTCTGAAATGCTCATCATCTGTCAAACACAATCCAGAATCAATAAGAGGAGGTCTTTCAGTCTGCTAATGAGGAAAGTTTTCTACACTACTGGGGTGGACACAGAGTTCAGATAAACACCTGAAATTCATAAACTGTAGAATTAAGCAAAGGCATTTCTTTAATTAAAAAAAAATTGGTACTAATCAACAGCAGTCACCTGAGAAGCTTAAATTTTCTTCTTAGTCATCAGACTCCCAAATTAATCTCCCAAAACAAAAAGCCTCATTAGCAGCTCTCGTTGAATCAGTGTCATTTTTTTCTTTCTCTCAAAGTGTCTGATTAACCCCCTTTCTTTTTGCATTACTCACTTTGTGTTAATATTTGATGTCTGAAATCATGGGGGGGGGGGGCGTGCAATGTGGTGGCTAGACGCTGTCTGTGCAGAGTAAATTAAAAAGAATTCTTAAAAAGGTTTGTATTATGTCGCTGGTATATTAGAAAACCTTTAGGAGTGTCAGGTGCCTGGATTTATTTTTCTTCTTAATTCCAGAAAGCATTGATTAGTGAGTAGGTGCTGATTTCACTCCTCATTCATATGTAGGGATAGCCCTCCTTCTCTTTCCCCTTCTCCTACTAACCAAGCCAGGCCCTCATTTGGAGACTTGATTTCAAGGGAAGGTGAGAAATGGGCCATAGCTGGAGGTGGAAGGGAGGTGAAAGGGAGGGTCTTTTTAAAATGGATAGAGGGCAGTGTAATGCATGCTGATGGGAATGACTACAGAGAGTGGAGAATTGACAGTGTAGGAGAGAAAAGGAGGAAATTCTGATACATTCTGAGAGGGAGGTGGCCTCTTGTGGTAACATGGAAAGTTCATCTAGAACAGCTGCTCTCAGAGTGTGGTTAGTAAACCCCCGGGGGTCTCAGAGACCTTTCTAAGGAGTCCGTGGGTTCCAAACTGTTTACATAAAAATACTAAGACATCATCTGCCTTTTTTTGTCCTGTTGTATTTGAACTGATGGTCTTAAAAGGCACGGTTTATAGAACTGCTGGTTAGCACCGATTCAGCAGCGACCCCAAGCCCAGCAGTATGAGCGGTCATCGTATGCTTCACTCACACGTGTTCACAATCATGGTAGGAACAGTGATGCCAATTCTGTTTCAGAGTGTCCTTGAAGAAGTAAAAATGACTGATTTTTTATTAAATCTCACGCTTGAATACATGTCACTTACAGATTCTGAGTGACTAAGTGCGAAGTATCCATAAAGACTGCTGGTTACTGTCCTGTGATGGTTGTCAGAGGAAAAGCAACTCAGGTGCTCGCTGAGTCAGTCATTTTTTAAATGGAACACACTTTTTGAGAGAATTAAAATTTTCACGGGACAGCCTTCTGATACTTAAAGCCTTTTCCGATATAATTAGTGGTGATAGTAATAATGTGGTTTTTCAATATAGTATAATGCAATGTGCCAGCGTTTGGAAGATCTGCATAACTGAGGGAAACATCTTTTCCAGTTGACCAGTACATGGTGTTAGAGAATCATGTATGAGTCAAAGGTCTATTCAAAGTGCAAGATAGACCCATGGATTTTAATGTAACAAGTGGGAAAAGTTCATTGGTACAGTTTCAGATTCCACATTGCAGCTAATCTTTAAGAAACTATCCCTTGTTGGGATGTGGTGTTGTATCATAGAATATCCACAAGTATCTAAAAAGGCTATTAAAATGCTCCTTCCTTTTCTAACTGTGAATCTGTATGAGGCTGAAATCCTTCGTATCCTTCAACCAGAAAAACATATTACAGCAGATTGAATGCAGCTGTCTTCCATGAAGTCTGATATTTAAGAGATTTGCAAAGACATGATACTGCTTTTTTCTCACTACGTTTTTTTGTTTTAGAAAATAGTTATTTTTCATATAAATATGTTATTTATATTGCCATATAATAGGCTTATTCACTTTTTAATGAATTAATATTTTAAGAATTTATCAGTTTTAATTTCTCACACAGTAAATATGATAGGTACACCCTAATAAATAAAAGCCCCTTGGGATCCTCAATAATTCATAAGCACGTAAAGGGGTCCTGAGACTTGAAAGTTTGAAAAATACTGAGCTAGAAAAATGGAAGATAAGGTACTATATGGGGCAGAGGTGTTGTATAGATGTGGTGGTGGGATTTGGGGGAAGTTTTCTTCTGATCTCCTTGGTTTTTCTCTGGGAGATAGATGAGACGGAGGATGCAGGTGAGGTATTGTCAGTTTGAGGAGAGAGGAGAATATACTACATATTCATTTAGAAGTGAATGGATAAAGGAACACAGCATGGCTGCTGGGTTGGACCCACTTGAGGTCCCACCTGAGGGCTTGTGGTCGTGAAATTCAAAGTGAGACCAGTTCGTGTGGCTGTTTGTTTTCTAGCTACCGAGGCCAGCTGCTTACCTGCTGGCATGGAGCGGGAAGTGTTGGCTATGACCGAGGTTGGGGGCTTGGCCGTTGATTAACCCAGAGTAGGTAAGGGCATGCAGGGGAGCAATTACAATGATTGACTATAGATTTAATCTGGATAAGGGGCAAAGAAAGGACATCGGAATAGCAGGCAGTGAGAAGGTGGTAGGCTCAGTGAATTGTTGATTTCAGTGAGATTGAAGATTGTTGAAGTTGGGGTATAGAAGGGAGTGAGCAGGAAGGCTAGAAGGTAGTGGCCAAAAAGTGAGATGCATGAAATTGAGAATAAGGAGGTACTGCAGTTGCTGGTGATGGCAGAAGTCTAGAGTCTCACTGTCGGACTGAGTGACCGAGAATGGATGGAGAAAAGATCATTGGGTGTTTCAAATTATTGAAAATATTGAGAATTAAGGTAGGAGTAGGGTTGGAGAGCATGTCAATGAATCAGGAGTTAAAACATGTTAGGGAGGAGGTATGAATCTGGAGTTATTAGGTGATAGAAACAAGTTGGGGTGCTGAGTGCTAGTTATATGGTGGGAGTATTTAAACTGGGGGTTAGGAAGGAAGGATTGGGGGATGGTCTGGGAGAGGCAATGGGAAGGAAGGAGTACACCTCCCCTGCTCGTAAGCTTGATGCAACCCAGGACTGCAGAGGAAAGCCCCTTGCTGCTTCAGGAACATGGAAGAGCCAGGTGTTGGTTACAGCAAACAGGTGAAGGGATATTTAGAGGACTCCTCTGAGAGGAGTTCCCTTCAGAGATGGGATTGAGGATGAGATTTTGCTCACCGTGTGCTGTGAATTCTAGAGGGCACAGTGGGGAGGGGTTTCTGGGAGATGGTGGGTGACAGAATAGGGAAAGTGCAGAGCCCCTGTGGGGATTAGGTGTGGGTGTTAAAGGGTAAACTGGGAATCTGGGGCTGCTGGCGGGCTGCTGTCGACATGTACAGGATAAAGGGCACAATGAGATTAGTCTTGATGAACTCCAGATTGTGCCTGCTGGGAGATAGGGATCTTTGTAGAGAGGCAAGGAAGCTTGGGGAGGGGCAATCTTATTACTTGAAGAATTTTTAAAGCAAAAATATTCTGTGGGATTAGAGCTCTGCTGATGTTTTTATCCTAGATGGTTAGATTAAAGGATGAAAGAAGCAAAGAGTTACCGAGCACATATAGGGTTCCAGATCTGGTGCTAACAGTTTCCACCCTTTCTCTTATTTAATCCTCATAACAAGTCCTTAAAATAGGTACTTTTACCTCTGCCAACCCTAACCTTACAGAGAGAGGTGCAGAATCATAAAGTTTAAATAATTTTCTTGAAGTCATATATCTAGTGCTGGAACTAGAATTTGGACCCAGTTCTCTTTGGTTTGTGCCCAATCTGCTCTGGAACTTTGTGTGTTTAGAGAAGAATATTAAAAATGGAGCTTTGGGGCTTCCCTGGTGGCGCAGTGGTTGAGAGTCCGCCTGCCGATGCAGGGGACACGGGTTCGTGCCCTGGTCCGGGAAGATCCCACATGCCGCGGAGCCGCTGGGCCCGTGAGCCATGGCCGCTGAGCCTGCGCGTCCGGAGCCTGTGCTCCGCAAAGGGAGAGGCCACAGCAGTGAGAGGCCTTCGTACTGCAAAAAAAAATGGAGCTTTGAATGAGAACTTTGCATATGTCTTTGCTTAGAAGTTGTGATTCCCTTTGCAAAATTCTTAGTCCCTAAGACTGATTATTTGACCAACTTAAGGTGGACCTAAAACCTTCATGAGAGCTATCCCAGCTATCATCCACACCCACAAACTTAGGGAAAACTGTCCTCACATTCCTCACATTTTTATTTTTTAGGCCAGGAATACTTTTTGGTATACTCTTCCCCTTTTATTTCTCACAGACTGAACCTTGAAAGTACCAGTGCACACCGTATTCTCAGAAGGCTCACCTTTATTATGCCAACTGAAAATACCAACCCTTCTTCCCAGCATGTCAGGATGCTCAGAAAATGTTTGAAGAGCAAATACTGTTCCTTCCCTCCCCCTTGCCTTGTTTGGTTGTCTGGTTTTGCTTTACCTGTACCATAGGTGTTTAAAATTCAAATCTAAGATTTTAAAGGAAAGGAAATCAAATGTAAGCTCTGTTTCCTGGCTACTTGCAAACATATTTCTCTACAAATGTCAGTGTCATTGACACAGGATGTGGCTGTTGCTTAAATTAAAAGTCTTGCCTTAAGCTGTGAGGAATTCCTGAAGTGAAATGTGAGGAGATAGTGCCTGTTAACTTTCCCTTTGATTGTGGCATAATTGTCAATGAGTCACTTCCTAATAAACAGAGTGAGATTCTCAGACTTTAATGAAGGTTTTGGAGGGTAAAGCTTCCATAGCAATCTGATGTAGAGATTTGGGGATCTTCAGTCAGGAAAAATAAGAGGTAAAAGAAGATAACTGTTTAACTTTCATAGAAATTCTAGAGAAACTTTATTATATTATTTGTTTATATTATTTATTATAGAGTCTCTGTAATAAAGGATATATGATAGCGTGGCTTTGTGTTCTATACCTGAGAGAACCTTGATACTTTAAAAATATGTCAATTTCAGATTTATTAATTCATTTAACAAATATTTATTGACACCAACTATGTGCCAGGCACTGTTCTAAACAAAACAGATAAACATTGCAGTCTTATGTAGCAAATAGACAGCGTAAACCAATAGACATATGTGATAGAGAGGCAGGTGGCTGTATCTATTTGTGCAAGGGAAGGAGATGGTGAGTGGCCATGCGCTCTGGGGTACTACAGTCGATAGGGTGGTCGGGAAGACCTCTTTGTTTTTGTTTTTGCGGTACACGGGCCTCTCACTGTTGTGGCCTCTCCCGTTGCAGAGCACAGGCTCCGGACGCGCAGGCTCAGCGGCCATGGCTCATGGGCCCAGCCGCGTCCGCGGCATGTGGGATCTTCCCGGACCGGGGCACGAACCCGTGTCCCCTGCATCGGCAGGCGGACTCTCAACCACTGTGCCACCAGGGAAGCCCAAGTGTGCTTGTTATCTTTGAGATAAGCAAGGAAACCAGTTTGATTAGAGGCTGGTAATGAACAGGAAAGTGGAAGAAGTCAGAAAGGTATCCAGGAGCCAGATTATAAAGGTACTGTAGTATTTTATTTCAAGTGAGGGAGAAGTCACAAGAGAGTTTTGAGCACTGACTGACGTGATCAGAATAACGGTTTGAAAGGATCTCCCTGGCTGATTTGCAAAGAATAGAATGAAGTGGGCAAGAGTGGAAAAAAGAAAAAAGATAGTAGGACTAGAGGGCTAGTTGTGGAGATGATAAAAGTGATTGGATTTGGGATTTTCTTGATAGATTGGATATGAGATATAGGAAGGAACAATCTAAGTGACTGAGGGGATTCTGAGGGAGGAACAGGTTTGGAAGCAAAACTAAGCATTCTTTAGGACATGATAATATTCGGGTGTCTATTAAACATGTAATTGGAGACAGAGACTGATAGATGTTGGGATCTGGATTAATTTTAGGGGAGAGGTCTGGGTTAGAAATGGGAGTCAACCAAATTAGTTCCTTCATCTGAGCCAATTTTCAGCATCAGGAGTTGATGTTGTAATAACTTCTGAAGGTTCAAAGAGTTGTGTGTTATTTTTTTTGTGGGAATGGGGGCCTTTTTTTATATTGAGTATTATGAACTCAAAGGGCTTTTGAGCATTTGGTATATTTTAAAAATTGAGGTATAGTTAATTTATTATGTTGTGTTTGAAGTGTACAGCAAAGCGATTCAGTTACACATACATATGTATGTGCATATATATATATATATTTAGATTCTTTTCCATTATAGGTTATTACAAGATACTGAGTATAGTTCCCTGTGCTGTACTGTTGGAACTTACTGTTTAATTATTTCATGTTTAGTAGTGTGTATATGTTAATCACAAACTCCTAATTTATCTCTTTCCCCGCCCTCCCGCCCCCCGCCCCCCCACTATCCCCTTTGGTAACCATAAGTTTGTTTTCTATGTCTGAGAGTCTATTTCTATGTTGTAAATAAGTTCATTTGTATCATTTTTTTACATTCCACAAATAAGTGATTTCATATGGTATTTGTCTTTCTCTGACTTACTTCACTTAATATGATCTCTGGGGCAATCCATGTTGCTGCAAATGGCATTATTTTATTCTTTTTAATGGCTGAGTAATATTCCATTGTATTTGTACACCACATTTTCTTTATCCATTCACGTGTTGATGGACATTTAGGTTGCCTCCACATCTTGGCTATTGTAAATAGTGCTACTGTTTACAATAGTGAACGCTGAGGTGAATGTATCTTTTTGAATTAGAGTTTTCTCCAGATACATGCCCGGGAGTGGGATTGCTGGATCATATGGTAACTCTGTTTTTAGTTTTTTAAGGAACCTCCATACTATTCTCCATAGTGGCTGCACTAATTTACATTCTCACAAACAGTGTAGAAGGGTTCCTTTTTCTCCACACCCTCCCCAGCATTTATTATTTGTAGACTTTTTAGTGATGGCCATTCTGACTGGTATGAGGTGGTACTTCACTGTAGTTTTGATTTGCATTTTTCTAATAATTAGTGATATTGAGCATTTTTTCATGTGCCTGTTGGCCATCTGTCTGTTTTCTTTGGAGAAATGTCTATTTATGTCTTCTGCCTATTTTTTAATTGGGCTTTTGTTGTTGTTGTTGTTGTTTTGATATTAAACTGTATGAGATGTTTGTATATTTTGGCAATTAAACCCTTGTCAGTAGCATTTTTTGGAAATATTTTCTCCCAGACTGTAGGTTGTCTTTACATTTTGTTTATGGCTTCCTTTGCTGTGCAAAAGCTTTTAAGTTTAACTAGGTCCCATTTGTTTATTTTTGGGTTTTTTTCCCATTACTCTAGGAGATGGGTCCAAAAAGATACTGCTGTGATTTATGTCAAAGAGTGTTCTGCCTATGTTTTCCTCTAGGACAGTGGTCCCCAACCTTTTTGGCACCGGGGACTGCTTTCGTGGTAGACAGTTTTTTCACAGATGGGGGGTGGGGGCTGAGGGTATGGTTCAGACGGGAATGTGAGCGATGGGGAGTGGCAGATGAAGATTCACTCGCTCACCTGCTGTTCACCTCCTGCTGTGTGGCTCAACTGTTGGGGACCCCTGCTCTAAGAGTTTTATAGTATATAAAAGTATATAGGGGCCTCCCTGGTGGTGCAGTGGTTGAGAGTCCGCCTGCCGATGCAGGGGACACAGGTTCGTGCCCCGGTCCGGGAAGATCCCACATGCCTCGGAGCAGCTAGGCCCGTGAGCCATGGCTGCTGCTGAGCCTGCGTGCCCAGAGCCTGTGCTCCGCAACGGGAGAGGCCACAACAGTGAGAGGCCCGCGTACCACAAAAAAGAAAATAATAAAAAAATTTTTAAAAGTTTATATATATATATATATATATAAAAGTATATATGAAGTATATAGTTTTATATTTAGGTCTTTAATCCATTTTGAGCTTATTTTTGTATATGGTGTTAGAGAATGTTCTAATTTCATTTTTTTACATGTAGCTCTCCAGTTTTCCCAGCACCACTTGTTGAAGAGAAGTGTTGAAGAGTCTTTTCTCCACTGTATATTCTTGCCTCCTTCATTGTAAAGTAATTGATCATAAGTGTGTGGGTTTATATCTGGGCTTTCAATCCTGTTCTGTTGATCTATATGTCTGTTTTTGTGACAGTACCATACTGTTTTGATCACTGTAGCTTTGTAGTATAGTCTGAAGTCAGGGAGCCTGACTGCTCCAGCTCCATTCTTCTTTCTCAAGATTGTTTTGGCTATTCAGGGTCTTTTGTTTCCATACAAGTTTAAAATTTTTTTTCTAGTTCTGTGAAAAATGCTATTGGTAATTTGGTAGGGATTGCATTGAATCTGTAGATTGCCTAGGGTAGTGTGGTCATCTTAACAATACTGATTATTCCAATCCAAGAACATGATGTGTCTCTTCATCTGTTTGTGTTGTCCTCAATTGCTTTCATCAGTCTCTTACAGTTTTCAGAGTATAGTTCTTTTGCCTCCTTAGGTAGGTTTATTCTTAGGTATTGTATTCTTTTTGATGCGATGATAAGTGGGCTTGTTTCTTTAATTTCTCTTTCTGATCTTTCATTGTTAGTGTATAGAAATGCAACAGATTTCTGTGTATTAATTTTGTATCCTGCAACTTTACCAAATTCATTGATGAGCTCTAGTAGTTTTCTGGTGGCATCTTTAGGATTGTCTATGTATAGTATCATGTCATCTGCAAACAGTGACAGTTTTACTCCTTCTTTTCCAATTTGGATTCGTTTTATTTCTTTTTCTTCTCTGATTGCTGTGGCTAGGACTTCCAAAACTATGTTGAATAATAGTGGCAAGTGTGGACATCCTTGTCTTGTTCCTGATCTTAGAGGAAATGCTTTCAGCTTTTCACAGTTGAGAGTGATGTTAGCTGATGTTTGTCACATATGGCCTTTATTATGTTGAAGTATGTTTCCTCTGTGTCCACTTTATGAAGATTTTTTATCATAAACGGATGTTGAATTTTATCAAAAGCTTTTTTCTCCATCTATTGAGATGATCATATGGTTTTTATTCTTCAATTTGTTAATGTGGTATATCACATTGACTTGTAGATATTGAAAAATCCTTGCATCCTGGGATAAATCCCACTTGATCAAGGTGTATGATCCTTTTAGTGTATTGTTGGAGTTGGTTTGCTAGGATTTTGTTGAGGATTTTTGTGTCTGTGTTCATCAGTGATATTAGCCTATAATCTGCTTTTTATGTGTGATATGTTTGTCTGGTTTTGGTATCAGGGTGATGGTGGCCTCATAGAATGAGTTTGGAAGTGTTCCTTCCTCTGCAGTTTTTTGGAAGAGTTTCAGAAGGATAGGTGTTAACTCTTCTCTAAATTTTTGGTAGAAATCACCTGTGAAGCCATTTGGTCCTGGACTTTTGCTTTTTGGGAGTTATAGAATTACTGATACAGTTTCAGTACTGGTAATTGGTCTGTTCATATTTTCCATTTCTTCCTGCATTCAGTCGTGGGAGATTATACCTTTCTAAGAATTTGTCCATTTCTTCCAGGTTGTCCATTTTATTGGTGTATAGTTGCTTGCTGTAGTCTCTTATGATCCTTTGTATTTCTGTGGTTTCGGTTGTAACTTCTTTTTCATTTCTGATTTTATTCATGTGGGCCCTCTGCCACATGGGCCCACATGAATAAAAAGAAAATAGTTTTTTTCTTGATGAGCCTGACTAAAGGTTGATCAATTTTGTTTATCTTTTCAAAGAACCAGCTTTTAGTTTCATTGATCTTTGCTATTGTTCTTTAGTCCCTATTTCGTTTATTTTTGCTCTGATATTTATGATTTCTTTCCTAAGAAAGAAACTAAGTTTGGGCTCTGTTTGTTCTTCTTTCTCTAGTTGCTTTAGACGTAAGGTTAGTTTGTTTATTTGAGATTTTTCTTATTTCCTGAGGTAAGCTTACATCACTATAAATTTTCCTCTTAGACCTGCTTTTGCTACATCCCATAGGTTTCAGTTTGTCGTCTTTTCATTTTCAGTTGCCTCTAGGTACGTTCTGACTTCCTCTTTCATTTCTTCAGTGATCCATTGGTTGTTTAGTAGCATACTGTTTAGCCTCCATGTGTTTGTGTTTCTTTACAGTTTTTTTTTTATCCTGTTTCTAGCTTCATAGCATTGTGTTCAGAGAAGATGCTTGATATGATTTCAGTTTTCTAAAATTTACTGAGGCTTGCTTTGTGGCCCAGCATGTGATTCATCCTAGAGAATGTTCCATGTACACTTGACGAGACTGTGTATTCTGCTGCTTTTGAATGGAATGCTCTGTAAATATCAATTAAGTGCATCTGGTCCAATGTGTCATTTAAGGCCTGTGTTTCCTAATAGATTTTTTGTGTGGATGATCTGTCCATTGATGTAACTGGGGTGTTACAGTCCCCCACTATTATTGTGTTACTGTTGAATTCTCGTTTTATGTCTGTTAACATTTGCCATATATATTGCGGTGCTCCTGTGTTGGGTTGTATTTGGCATGTTTTAATCAACTGTATGTATCTCATCTTTGGCCAGTGGGAACCTTTTTATATTTTCTCCTTTGTCCTTTTTGATAGGCTCCATCAGTATTGGAGTATTTCCTTGCTTTGTGGCAAAGCAGGATGTTATTCTATGTATTTCCTGCTCCAGACCTGGACTCAGCCACACATCCATGGAGCTGTATTCTTTTTCATGGGCAGCTATATATAGAGACCTGCTTTGAGGCTTTAGTGGATAGAAGGAGGAAAAAGTCTTCAGTTTATACTGGTATTTCAAAGTTAAATGGACAAAATTAAAGTCAAAATATGTTTAGTCTCTGATTTTTTAAAATTTATCTCTATTCTTTCACTGAAAATCTTGATTACCAGCAACATCACAGAATTACATATTTGCAATATGTAGGATATATTCAAAATAAAAACACCAGTATTGATGCTGACAGTTAGATACTGAGGGAAGCTTAAGATTTCTTTTCAACTTTATTTGTTCTTAGACTGCATCCCACTAAGTATATACAATGAAAATACTGTGTTCTAAGGTTATTTGAAATAATTCATTTCTCTGTGCGGTTTTGCCACCAACTTGATGTATATGGTTAGGTTCATTCATTTCAGTTTGTTTTCAATTTTTAGGGACTGCTTTTTTTTCTTTTAGATCTAATTTAATTGTTGCATATATAAAACAAATGTTTCCTAAGTCACAACTATATAATAGAGGCAAGGTATACTCAGAGAAGTCTGGCTGGAGATGCCTGTCTTCTTCCCCCTGTCTCCACCCTCCCCCTTATAGCTTACCCTTTTTTCCTTTAGTTTTTGTATTTTTCTTCCACAGGGTGTTTCTCCCCCAAATATAAATAAATTGGTATGCATGCATATTCATGTTCATATTTCTCTCCCCCTTCATACCCCAAACCAGCCATGTAAACTCTCACTATAGTGTATATATACTGTAGTATTTGAGTTCTTTACTACTGTATATGCTACAGTGTATATAGTATATGTGCATGTGTGTGTGTTTTAGTTAGGATTCTCCAAAGAAACAGAATTAATAAAGCATATCTGCAGTTGACCTTTGAACAACACAGGGGTTATGGGCACTGACCCTCCTAACAGTCGAAAATTTGAGTATAACTTATGGTTGGCCCTCTGTTCCTGCGGTTCTCCCATATCTGCAGTTCTGCACCCTTAGATTCAACCAATCTTGGATCATGTAGTACTGTAGTATTTACTTTTGGGGTGGGGGAACTATGTATAAGTGGATCCTAGCAGTTCAACCCATGTTTTGTTTTCGTTTTTTTTTTTCAAATAAAAGTCTCTCCAAATTCGTTACTTTCAGGCAGTAACAGATTGTCACATTTAGCAACTGTCTTATATACACTAAAGATTCCAGAGAAAAAAACAATTTGAAAAACTTTAATAAACGGAAAGAGAACTTTTCCCAGTTACCTTATACCATTTCTAAAATATGAACAGTTACATAGACTATAAGAGTAGAAAACAGTAGAAAATTGTAATGTATTGACTAAAATTATTAGTTCAGTGAATGGACATCTCAGTTTATCTAGATTATCTAAAATTCTTGGATCTGTGAAATATATAGAGAAATTTTTCACTATCAAGGCCCCCCAACATTTCACTGTGTTATTCAAAAAATTAACTGATTTTTCTTTTGTAAAAAATTGGATTTTTGAATCCTGATACTAGCAGATTTGCAGAAGTTTATTGGGTTGAAAAGAAAAGAAATTTTTTTAAAAAGCCAATTTTTTTCTGCTATTCCACTCAAATTTTTTTTTTTTTTTTTTTTTTTTTTCGGTACGTGGGCCTCTCACTGTTGTGGCCTCTCCCATTGCAGGGCACAGGCTCCAGATGCGCAGGCTCAGCGGCCATGGCTCATGGGCCCAGCCGCTCCGCGGCATGTGGGATCTTCCTGGACCAGGGCACAAACCCGTGTCCCTTGCATCAGCAGGCGGACTCTTAACCACTGCGCCACCAGGGAAGCCCTTCCACTCAAATTTTAAATTGAGTTTTACATTGTTTCTTTTTTTTAATTTTTTTTTTTATACAGTAGGTTCTTATTAGTCATCAATTTCATACACATCAGTGTATACATGTCAATACCAATTGCCCAATTCATTACACACACACACACACACACACACACACACACCCGCCGCTTCCCCCCTTGGTATCCATACGTTTGTTCTCTACATCTGTGTCTCAATTTCTGCCCTGCAAACTGGTTCATCTGTACCATTTTTCTAGGTTCCACATACATGCATTAATATACGATATTTGTTTTTCTCTTTCTGACTTACTTCACTCTGTATGACAGTCTCTAGATCCATCCACGTCTCAACAAATGACCCAATTTCATTCCTTTTTATGGCTGAGTAATATTCCATTGTCTATATTTACCACATCTTCTTTATCCATTCATCTGTCGATGGGCATTTAGGTTGCTTCCATGACCTGGCTATTGTAAATAGTGCTACAATGAACATTGGGGTGCATGTGTCTTTTTGAATTACGGTTTTCTCTGGGTATATGCCCAATAGTGGGATTGCTGGATCATATGGTAATTCTATTTTTAGTTTTTTAAGGAACCTCCATAATGGCTGTATCAATTTACATTCCCATAATGTTCTCCATAATGGCTGTATCAATTTACATTCCCACCAACAGTGCAAGAGGGTTCCCTTTTCTCCACACCCTATCCAGCATTTGTTGTTTGTAGATTTTCTGATGATGCCCATTCTAACTGGTGTGAGGTGATACCTCACTGTATTATTGATTTGCATTTCTCTAATAATTAGTGATGTTGAGCAGCTTTTCATGTGCTTCTTGGCCACCTGTATGTATTCTTTGGAGAAATGTCTATTTAGGTCTTCTGCCCATTTTTGGATTGGGTTGTTTGTTTTTTTAATACTGAGACTGCATGAGCTGTTTATGCATTTTGGAGATTAATCCTTTGTCCATTGATTCGTTTGCAAATATTTTCTCCCATTCTGAGGGTTGTCTTTTCATCTTGTTTATGGTTTCCTTTGCTGTGCAAAAGCTTTGAAGTTTCATTAGGTCCCATTTGTTTATTTTTGTTTTTATTTCCATTACTCTAGGAGGTGGATCAAAAAAGATCTTGCTGTGATTTATGTCAAAGAGTGTCCTTCCTATGTTTTCCTCTAAGAGGTTTATAGTGTCCAGTGTTACATTTAGGTCTCGAATCCATTTTGAGTTCATTTTTGTGTGTGGTGTTAGGGAATGTTCTAATTTCATTCTTTTACATGTAGCTGTCCAGTTTTCCCAGCACCACTTATTCAAGAGGCTATCTTTTCTCCATTGCATATCCTTGCCTCCTTTGCCATAGAGTAGTTGACCATATGTGCGTGGGTTTATCTCAGAGCTTTCTATCTTGTTCCATTGAGCTATATTTCTGTTTTTGTGCCAGTAACATATTGTCTTGATTACTGTAGCTCTGTAGTATAGGCTGAAGTCAGGGAGTCTGATTCTTCCAGCTCAGCTTTTTTCCCTCAAGACTGCATTGACTATTCAGGGTCTTTTGTGTCTCCATACAAATTTTAAGATTTTTTGTTCTAGTTCTGTAAAAAATGCCATTGGTAATTTGTTAAGGATTGCATTGAATCTGTACATTGCTTTGGGTAGTATAGTCATTTTCACAATATTGATTCTTCGAATCCAAGAACATGGTATATCTCTCCATCTGTTGGTATCATCTTTAATTTCTTTCATCAGTGTCTTATAGTTTTCTGCATACAGGTACTTTGTCTCCCTAGGTAGGTTTATTCCTAGGTATTTTATTCTTTTTGTTGCAGTGGAAAATGTGAGTGTTTCCTTAATTTCTCTTTCAGATTTTTCATCAGTAGTATATAGGAATGCAAGAGATTTCTGTGCATTAATTTTGTATCCTGCAACTTTACCAAATTCATTGATTAGCTCTAGTAGTTTTCTGGTGGCATCTTTAGGATTCTCTATGTATAGTATCATGTCATCTGCAAGCAGTGACAGTTTTACTTCTTCTTTTCCAATTTGTATTCCTTTTATTTCTTTTGCTTCTCTGATTGCCATGGCTAGAACTTCCAAAACTATGTTGAATATTAGTGGTGAGAGTGGACATGCTTGTCTTGTTCCTGATCTTAAAGGAAATGCTTTCAATTTTTCACCATTGAGAATGATGTTTGCTTTGTCATATATGGCCTTTATTATGTTGAGGTAGGTTCCCTCTCTGCCCACTTTCTGGAGAGTTTTTATCATAAATGGGTGTTGAATTTTGTCAGAAGCTTTTTCTGCATCTGTTGAGATGATCATGTGGTTTTTTTCCTTCAATTTGTTAATATGGTGTATCACATTTATTGATTTGCATGTATTGAAGAATCCTTGCTCCCTGAGATAAATCCCACTTGATCATGGAGTATGATCCTTTTAATGTGTTATTGGATTCTGTTTGTATTTTGTTTAGGATCTTTGCATCTATATTCATCAGTTATATTCTGTAATTTAATTTTTTTGTAGTATCTTTGTCTGGTTTTGGTATCAGGATGATGGTGGCCTCATAGAATGAGTTTGGGAGTGTTCCTTCCTCCACAATTTTTTGGAAGAGTTTGAGAAGGATGAGTGTTAGCTCTTCTCTAAATGTTTGATAGAATTCACCTGTGAAGCCATCTGGTCCTGGACTTTTGTTTGTTGGAAGATTTTTAATCACAGTTTCAATTTTATTACATGTGGTTGGTCTGTTCATATTTTCTGTTTCTTCCTGGTTCAGTCTTCGAAGGTTTATACCTTTCTAAGAATTTGTCCATTTCTTCCAGGTTGTCCGTTTTACTGGCATAGAGTTGTTTGTAGTAGTCTCTTAGGATGCTTTGTATTTCTGCTGTGTCTGTTGTAAGTTCTCCTTTTTCATTTTATTGATTTGAGTCCTCTTCCTCTTTTTTTTGATGAGTCTGGCTAATGGTTTATCAATTTTGTTTATCTTCTCAAAGAACCAGCTTTTAGTTTTATTGACCTTTGCTATTCTTTTCTTTGTTTCTGTTTATTTCTGCTCTGATCTTTATGCTTTCTTTCCTTATGCTAACTTTGGGTTTTGTTTTTTGTTCTTTCTGTAGTTCCTTTAGGTGTAATGTTAGATTGTTTATTTGAGATTTTTCTTGTTTCTTGAGGTAGCCTTGTATAGCTATCAACTTCCCTCTTAGAAGTGCATTTGCTGCTTCCCATAGGTTTTGGATTGTCATGTTTTCATTGTCATTTGTCTCTAGGTATTTTTTGATTTCCTCTTTGATTTCTTCAGTGATCTCTTGGTTATTTAGTAACGTAGTGTCTAGCCTCCATGTGTTTATGTTTTTTATGTTTTTTTCCCCTGTAATACATTTCTAATCTCACAGCGTTTTGGCCAGAAAAGATGCTTGATATGATTTCAAGTTTCTTAAATTTACTGAGGCTTGATTTGTGACCCAAGATGTGATCTATGCTGGAGAGTGTTCCCTGCGCACTTGAGAAGAAAGTGTTATCTGCTGTTTTTGGATGGAATGTCCTATAAGTATCGATTAAATCTATCTGGTCTATTGTGTCATTTAAAGCTTCTGTTTCCTTATTTATTTTCATTCTGGATGACCTGTCCATTGGTGTAAGTGAGGTGTTAAAGTCCCCCACTATTATTGTGTTACTGTCGATTTCCTCTTTTATAGCTGTTAGCAGTTGCCTTATGTATTGAGGTGCTCCTGTGTTGGGTGCATGTATATTTATAATTGTTATATCTTCTTGGATTGATCCCGTCATCATTATGTAGTGTCCTTTCTTGTCTCTTGTAACATTCTTTATTTTACAGTCTGTTTTATGTGATATAAGTATTGCTACTCCAGCTTTCTTTTGATTTCCATTGGCATGGAATATCTTTTTCCATCCCCTCACTTTCAGTCTGTATGTGTCCCTAGGTCTGAAGTGTGGGCCTCTTGTAGACAGCATATATATGGGTCTTGAAAAACAAGTACCCATTCAGCAAGCCTGTGTCTTTTGGTTGGAGCATTTAATCCATTCATGTTTAAGGTAATTATCGATATGTGTGTTTCTATTACCATTTCCTTAATTGTTTTGGGTTTGTTTTTGTAGGTCCTTTTCTTCTCTTGTGTTTCCCACGTAGAGAAGTTCCTTTAGCATCTGCTGTAGAGTTGGTTTGGTGGTGCTGAATTCTCTTAGCTTTTGCTTGTCTGTAAAGCTTTTGATTTCTCCATCGAATCTGAATGAGATCCTTAATGGGTAGAGTAATCTTGGTTGTAGGTTCTTCCCTTTCATCACTTTAAGTATATCATGCCACTCCCTTCTGGCCTGTAGAGTTTCTGCTGAGAAATGAGCTGTTTAACCTTATGGGAGTTCCCTTGTATGTTATTTGTTGTTTTTCCCTTGTTTTCAATAATTTTTCTTTCTCTTTAATTTTTGCCAATTTGATTATTATGTGTCTCAGCCTGTTTCTCCTTGGGTTTATCCTGTATCGGACTCTCTGCACTTCCTGGACTTGGGTGGCTATTTCCTTTCCCATGTTAGGGAAGTTTTCGACTATAACCTCTTCAAATATTTTCTTGGGTCCTTTCTCTCTCTTCTCCTTCTAGGACTCCTATAATGTGAATGTTGTTGCGTTTAATGTTGTCTCAGAGGTCTCTTAGGCTGTCTTCATTTCTTTTTATTCTTTTTTCTTTATTCTATTCTTTATTCTGTTCACCATTCTGTCTTCCAGGTCACTTATCCATTCCTCTGCCTCAGTTATTCTACTATTGATTCCTTCTAGTGTATTTTTCATTTCAGTTGTTGTGTTATTCATTTCTGTTTGTTTGTTCTTGAATTCTTCTAGGTCTTTGTTAAACATTTCTTGCATCTTCTTGATCTTTGCCTCCATTCTTTTTCCAAGGTCCTGGATCATCTTCACTATCATTATTCTGAATTCTTTCCTGGAAGGTTGCCTATCTCCACTTCATTTACTTGTTTTTCTGGGGTTTTATCTTGTTCCTTCATCTGGTACATAGCCTTCTGCCTGTTCATCTTGTCTGTCTTTCTGTGAATGTGGGTTTTGTTCCACAGGCTGAAGGACTGTAGTTCCTCTTGCTGCTGCTGTCTGCCCTCTGGTGGATGAGGCTATATAAGAGGCTTGTGCAAGTTTCCTGATGAGAGGGACCGGTGTTGGGTAGAGCTGGCTTTTGCTCTGGTGGGCAGAGCTCAGTATAACTTTAATCCATTTGACTGCTGATGAGTGGGGCTGGGTTCCCTCCCTGTTGGTTGTTTGGCCTGCGGCAACCAGACACTAGAGCCTGCAGGCTCTTTGGTGGGGCTAATGGCGGACTCTGGGAGGGCTCATGCCAAGGAGTACTTCCCAGAACTTCTGCTGCCAGTGTCCTTGTCCTCAGGGTGAGCCACAGCCCCCCACCTCTTCTGCAGGTCACCCTCCAACGCTAGCAGGTAGGTCTGGTTCAGTCTCTCCTGGGGTCACTGCTCTTTCCCCTGGGTCCTGATTCACACACTACTTTGTGTGTGCCCTCCAAGTGTGGTGTCTCTGTTTCCCCCAGTCCTGTCAGAGTCCTGCAGTCGAATCCCGCTAGGCTTCAAGGTCTGATTCTCTAGGAATTCCTCCTCCCGTTGCCGGACCCCCAGGTTCAGAAGCCTGACGTGGGGCTGAGAACCTTCACTCCAGTGGGTGGACTTCTGTGCTATAAGTGTTCTCCAGTCTGTGAGTCACCCACCCAGCAGTTATGGGATTTGATTTTATTATGATTGCGCCCCTCCTGTCGTCTCGTTTTGGCTTTTCCTTTGTCTTTGGTTGTGGGGTATCTTTTTTGGTGAGTTCAAGTGTCTTCCTGTCAATTATTGTTCAGCAGTTAGTTGTGATTCTGGTGTTCTCGCAAGAAGGAGTGAGAGCACATCCTTCTACTCCACCATCTTGGTTTAGGCTCCTCTCAACCCATGTTGTTGAAGGGTCAACTGTATAAAGGGATGAGGAGGAAAGGGAGGGGAGTTGGGGGTGGGGAGAGAGGGAGAGATTTATTAGGAGGAATTGGCTCATGCAATTATGGAGGCTGAGACCTCTCACTGTCCACCATGTACAAGCTGGAGACCCAGGCAAGTCAGTAGTGTAGTTCATTCTGAATCTGAAAACTTCCATGCCCTCTTCAGGCACACCACCCTCCCAGCCCTGTCATGTGCTCACCAACCTAGAAGCTGCCTGAACCCTGTACTTTTGAAATTTTTATGGAGGCCTCATGATCAGTTATTTAACTGCATATCTAACCCCTCCCCCTTTTAAAAATTGGAGTATAGTTGCTTTACAGTGTTGCGCTAGTTTCTGCTCTACAGCAAAGTGAATCAGCCACATGTATACATATATCCCCTTTTCCTTGGATTTCCTTCACATACAGGTCACCACAAAGCATTGAGTAGAGTTCCCTGTGCTATACAGTCTGTTCTCATTAGTTATCTGTTTTATACATAGTAGTGTATATATCTCAATCCCAATCTCCCAATCCATCCCACCCCCCCATTTCCCCCCTTGGTATCCATACGTTTATCCTCTACGTCTGTGTGTCTATTTCTGCTTTGCAAATAAGTTCATCTATACCATACTTCTAGATTCCACATATGTGCGTTAATATACAACATTTGTTTTTCTCTTTCTGACCTCACTCTGTATGACAGTCTCTAGGTCCATCCATGTCTCTACAAATGACCCAGTTTTGTTCCTTTTTATGGATGAGTAATATTTAGTACATCTTCTTTATCCATTCCTCTGTTGATGGACATTTAGGTTGCTTCCATGTCCTGGCTATTGTAAATAGTGCTGCAGTCAACATTGGGGTGCATATATCTTTTCAAATTATGGTTTTCTCTGGGTATATGCCCAGGAGTGGGATTCTTGGGTCATATGGTAGTTCTATTTTTAGTTTTTTAAGGAACTGCCATACTGTTCTCCACAGTGGCTGTATCAATTTACATTCCTGCCAACAGTGCAAGAGGGTTCTCTTTTCTCCACACCCTCTCCAGCATTTATTGTTTGTTGATTTTTTGATGCTGGCCATTCTGACTGGTGTGAGATAATACCTCATGTAGTTTTGATTTGCATTTCTCTAGTACTTAGTAAACATCTTTTCATGTGTTTGTTGGCCATCTGTATGTCTTCTTTGAAGACCTGTCTATTTAGGTCTTCCACCCATTTTCTGATTGGATTTTTTTTTTGTTATTGAGCTACATGAGCTGTTTGTATATTTCGGAAGATTAATCCCTTGTCAGTTGCTTTGTTTGCAATATTTTCTCCCATTCTCAGGGTTGTCTTTTCTTCTTGTTTATGGTTTCTTTTGCTATGCAAAAACTTTTAAGTTTCTTTTTTTAAAATAAATTTATTTATTCAATTTATTTTTGGCTGCATTGGGTCTTCGTTGCTGCACGTGGGCTTTCTCTAGTTGCGGTGAACGGGGGCTACTCTCTTCATTGTGGTGCGCAGCCTTCTCACTGCGGTGGCTTCTTGTTGCAGCGCATGGGCTCTAGGCACGTGGGCTTCAGTAGTTGTAGCATGCAGGCTCAGTAGTTGTGGCGCATGGGCTTAGTTGCTTTGCGGCATGTGGGATCTTCCTGGACCAGGGCTCAAACCTGTGTCCTCTGCATTAGTAGGCAGATTCTTAACCACTGAGCCACCAGGGAAGCCCTGCTTTTAAGTTTCATTAGGTCCCGTTTATTTTTGTTTTTATTTTCATTACTCTAGGAGGTGGGTCAAAAAAGACCTTGCTGCAATTTATCTCAAAGAGTGCTCTGCCTATGTTTTCCTCTTAAGAGCTTTATAGTGTCCGGCCTTACATTTAGGTCTTTAATCCATTTTGAGTTTACTTTTGTGTGTGGTGGTAGGGAGTGTTCTAATTTCATTCTTTCACATGTAGCTGTACACTAACAACAAAGATCACGAAGAGAGATTAAGGAAACAATCCCATTTACCATTGCAACAAAAAGAATAAAATAACTAGGAATAAACCTACCTAAAGAGGCAAAAGACCTGTACTCAGAAAACTATAAGATGCTGATGAAAGAAATCAAAGGCAACACAAACAGATGGAGAGATATACCATGTTCTTGGATAGGAGGAATCAACATTGTGAAAATGGCTATACTACCTTTTCCCCTTTCTAGAGAATAGGGGATGCCCTGAAAATTTCAAGCTTCTAATCATTCCTTGGCCTTTGTGGTAACCAGTTCCCATCCAGGAGTCCACCAAGAGATGCTTAGTAGAAGACTCATCAGATTGATTTCTAACATAGAGTCCATGTTCAACCTACACCAGAAAAGTTGGCAATGAACCAGCTGCTGGTAAAGATGATTAAAAGGGGAAGCAGGATAGCAAGTGTACATACTACTGTAGTTCTGCTTCATTTTATTTTTATTTATTTTTAAATATTTGTTTTATTTATTTATTTTCCTTAATTTTTTGGCTGCATCGGGTCTTAGTTGCGGCACTCGGGATCTTTTCATTGCGGCGTTGGCTCTTCGTTGTGGCGTACAGGTTCCTCTCTAGTTGTCACGCGCAGGGTTCAGAGTGCTCGGGCTCGGTAGTTGCAGCGTGCAGGCTCTCTAGTTGAGGCACGTGGGCTCAGTTAGTTGTGGCTCGCGGCATGTGGGATCTTAGTTCCCCGTCCAGGGATCGAACCCACGTCCCCTGCATTGGAAGGTGGATTCTTTACCACTGGACCACCAGGGAAGTCCCTGCTTCATTTGAATTTTCTCTGCAAGTTCATCTAAATGTACATTTTCAAAAAGAAAACTATATTAAATGAGCAAAAAGAAAAAAGGGAAAATATTAAAAGTGTCACTAATTCACCCTGTAACGGTGCAAATTCAGGCTCAGCACAGCTGGTGATTGGCACATGGCCCCCAGGTGGCTAGTTCTGTGGATTCATTCCTGGTGAATAATTGAACTCCCAATAAAGTGACTCTTCATTTTACATGATTTAGGTCTTTTGATTCCATTTGTAGCATTATGGAGGGATGTTACTCTGTATCTGGAAGGTGACCACTTCTTACCACCTTTGCTGAGAGGCATGACCATCCCTCGCTGAGATTATTGTAATGGCCTCTTAACAAGTCTCCCTGCGTCTATTCTTGCTTCCCTGCAGTCTGTTCAGCACAGCAGCCAGAGTGATCCTATTAAGACCTAAGTTGGGTCGTGTTACTCTCTGGCTCACACTCTTTTATGGCTCCCCATGTCACTCCAAGTAAAAGCCAAAGTCCTTACTGTGGCCAGCAAGACCTTACTGTGCCCACTCTCTCCTTCCCTCACCCTTCTACTTCATCTCCTACAATTCCTCTCCCCACTTAGTCTGTTCCAGCCCCAGTGGCCTTCTTGCTGCACCGTGAACACACCATGCTCAGTCTCACCGCAATGCCTGCGCACTTCCTCTTCCCCCAAGAAGTAGGTCTTCGTGCTGATGACAGCTTCTTAGGAAGGCTTTACCTGAACGTGCTGTTTTAAATTGTACCCCCAACATGCCTTTCTCCTTATAGGGCAGTGTATCTCATGGTGGTTATCTGGTCACATAAGGATTTTATTAATTGGTTTATTGTCTCCCCCTCTGCCTTCTCACACACACTTGGCTGAAGCTTCAGGAAGGCAGGGATTTTTGTCTATTTGGCTCACTGCTGAACCTGCAGATCCTAGACAGTGCGGCTGGCACACAGGAGCACTCTGTATTTAGTAAATGAATTTGAATGGATTGGACACATAAAGTGCTATGAGTGTGGGAGGTATGATTATCAAGCTGATAGGGGGATGGAATTCTCAGGCTGTCTTCTGGTTCCATATTGAAATTCAACATATTAAAACACCTGGTTTTCATTTTTTCCTAGGAACTCTATGACATTTTATGCCATCTCTCTCTGTAACAGGTGCTGAAACTTTTAGCTAATCTTTTTTCTTATCCTGTTTTCACGTTTATCCTCTCCAAATAGGCTGGTACCACAGTAGTCTGGGGTCATTCTTGTTTTTGTAAAATTACTGTGAGCGATTCTTTGTATTGAGAAAAACACCCATATGATTAGGTTCTTGATCCTTTTGAGACTCCTGCCCCTCCCCTTCAGCACCCTGTGAAGGCCAAAGAGTTGGCTAGCTGGGGACCGTTTGTCTCTGCCTCTCTCTTCCCTGCTTATGGTCTGGTGAGTCACAGCTTTCTTCAGCAGAGTCGAATAAATGCAGCCACGTCTCTCCTCTTTTAATAGATTTTAGTTCACACCATTCTTCCAGTTATTAACTTAGAATACAATTTTTACAAATTCACTAAGGGGGTTGCATTTCCATCTAGGGAAAACCTCCCTTGAAAGTACCTGGGATTCGCTGAACATGGAAAACCTCTTTTTGTGGCTTTATGATTTCCTGATTAATGCTTTCTTCTAGAGTTTTGTTTTGTTTTTTAGTTTAAATCAGGAAATAAAAGTTACCAATTAAGGAAAAAGCATTAAAATACTGATGTTGCTTTTCCACAATTAGCAGTAATTGTACCTAGAAAAAGCAAAAGAGTCTCAAAAGTCTTGTAGCTGAATTTGCTTTTGCAAAAATATAAAAGTACTCCCAACAGTTTCTAATTTTGATTATTATTATTTTTTTACAATTGCTCTTCTGTGTTGTAATTGCCTGCTTAAAAAAAACTTGCTATTATTATGAGACCTTTATAAATAGGACTTGTTAATGAATGCAGAGATAGTATAGAATAGGATGGGGCAACATATTGGACAGAAAATTTTTCTTGCCTTTTTTTTTGGAATTTATATAGGTTCTTCCAGAGAGTAAAATAAACTATAAACCTAAGTAGAGCAGGCTTACATAGCTATAATAAATGCTTTTGGTTATTTTAATGAGAATCTACGTTCATGGGTGGCCTGTGTTAATAGGTGTATTTATTGTGTTTTGTTAGTGATTATTTGTATAGCAAAACATAATTAAATATGAAAAACTTACATTTTTCTTTACCAGATCTTGTGCCAATTCTTAAGTGAATTATGTTCATGTAGTAAAATTTAAATTAATCTGTATCGAGGATAGGGGTGGAAATAGCATTCTGTTTATTGTAGGTATTGGGTAAAATCCAGAACTACTACTTAATCAGAATATTGTAAGCAGAAAACGCTTTTTGTGTCAATTCTCATTAGTAATGTTTCTTAAGTTTTTAGGCTACTTTTCTCAGCAATGACAGTTTATACAATTTAGTTTTAATTTTTAAGTTTCATTTGAAATCCTAGAGTGTCTTAGATAATCATTTAGAACATGAATCGTTATAGAGGCATCAGAGATGTGACTGAATCTGTACTGATCCCAGTATATCTTGAACATATTTTGCTTAAAGATTTACCTGTGCTATCAGTTTGTTTCTCATGATTTACCTCATTTCAGAGCAGAATGTTGAAACCAAAATGGGGTATACATTTAATATCAAATAACTTTTTCCTTGCCAACCACACCTCAGCCCCTGGACTGAACATAGTGTTTGAGGTTTTATTCAGTTATGTGAGTATTTGTGGAGCAGTGGGAGGTGTAAGCATGGCACCTGAGGCTAAGTCATTCCATTTTGTGTGGCCATTTCTTCCTCATTTTGAATTAGGAAACAGATGTGGGAAGGAGAAAAAAGATCCCAGTTCATCATCATAGTTCTTTCTGGTACCTCAAGCCTCACAACTAAGAACTTATTTGTTCTTGGCCGAGCTGTCTCTTTACTCTTAGGTTGACTGAGGACAGCTTTGGGGCTGCCTTCTGAACCTTACTTGATCAGTACCCCCAGCCCCACTTCCAGCGTTTTGGAGCCTGCCTTTCTCCTTTTCTGGGAAAGGTGAGAAAGCACGTTAGAGATGGCCGTGCCATTTGATGATTCATTTTCTTTCTGCATGTGTCCTTTAAAATTAACATTGCAGGGGCTTCCCTGGTGGCACAGTGGTTGAGAGTCCGCCTGCCGATGCAGGGGTCACGGGTTCGTGCCCCGGACCGGGAGGATCCCACATGCCGCAGAGCGGCTGGGCCCATGAGCCATGGCCGCTGAGCCTGCGCGTCCGGAGCCTGTGCTCCGCAGCGGGAGAGGCCACAACAGTGAGAGGCCCGCGTACCGCAAAAAAAAATTAACATTGCAGATTTAGAGGCCCTTTGTGATGCAGGTGATAGAGGACAAGTTGTTACTGTTTACAGGCTGAGAGATTAGGCTTACATGGAGTTGTGATGTGTCTCAGAAAATCGTAATTCCATGGTTTAGGAGCGATAATCTGCTTGGGAATGTGGGTGGGGAGGAGGAGACTCGAAGCATTGAGACTATGTTTGTGGGGCCAAGTACATTGTTTTTCTTAGACAAGGATGCGTATTTGGGGCGGCATTGGATGGAGGGCTGATGGAGATTATTGGGGACAGCTGCCATTCTTCATGCAGGCATTGCTCTAGAACATGCTGTATAAACTGCATATTACCACTTCTAAACTATAGAACACATCAGTAAATTTTTAAATTTAAAATATTTTAGATAGTGCATGATTTATCCCATACTTTTTCTTTCTTACTATGTGCCTTGATTTTAAGGATCTTATTCTTTAAATTAATTTTGTTACCGAACTTGAGTGCTTTCTCTCTCCTTGTTAGAAATGAGAGTAAAAGTATTTGATGGTCTGAGATGGAATTGATGCAGTTATTTTACAACTTTGAGTAAATTTAAGGTAAAATTTAGAAACCTAAGCCTTCTTTGCTTGCACTGAAATATTATGACTATATAGATGAGAAGTGTTGCCCCTGAAACTTGGTCTGAGTTCTCTTGTTAATATAAGAGAGATTTCTGCAAATTCAATTTGGAATCAACACGTAGGCACTTTTAAGATTTCTTTCTCATGGTCTTAAATACAGAAAACCATAATCTATTTTAAGCTTCTTATAAATGAGGGAGCACTTGTTTACATGTGTAAAATGACTCTATCTAAGTAGTGTATTGAAGTTCATGTTCATGTTTGCTATTTAATGACACCTAATGATATTCAACGAAGGGTTATGCTAAACCAAAGAGAAAATGTGTTACCCAGGCAACTGCCTCAGGCAGACTAGAGATTCAGGCATATGGCTCTGTAGTATACATTATTTCAGCATTTTTAAGCGTAAAGAACCACACATGTAATTGACTGTGAAAAATTACTGCTCAGTTACTGTATTGTATGGTCATAATAGAAGTAAATGAATACGTCATTGTTATTGGAACAAGTCTGTTGGGAACCACTTGTAGACTCTACTATTTAAGAAGCAAAAATACAATAAGAAGAAAATAGCTGGTTTAATTAACATGTAAAATTGGGTTAATTTGAATTCAGCTGGCACAGCAGATATTAATGTTGGCTTTTTTTGTGTGCGTGTGATATTCTGGCTTAAGCCTATGTACTTCTGTTTCTTTTGGCCACACCATAAATAATTTTATTTAAAAAAATATGATAAAGGCTATTTCAGTCATTGAATTTTTGCTTGCTAAGGGCTTATGTTCTGATCACATCAAAAAAGGTTTTTGCGTGTATCCATAATGTAAGTTTTATAAGTGAAAGAAAATGTTAAAATATTTGAGTATCTGATAATGTTTTTTCAAAGGGCAATCAGTGAAACTTGATTTCATGTATTTTTTAAAAATTTAGTTTACTGCTTTTTAGTCAGAGTGCCTAGCTGGACAGTTACTGCATTGGCAGATGCGAGACAGTAGCACATTTGCTCTTGTCACTTTTTGTGTGTCTGTGCTTATTTAGATGCTTCTTACTTGTTTCCGAATATCATTTTAATCATCGTCACCTTGCTTCAGAGTTTCAGAAAAATGCATTGAGAAAGGCATTGTGTTCCGATTACAAAATGATTTAACTCAATCAATTTTTTGTGTTTTAAAATGCCATTTGGGCAAAGAACACCCATAGATAGTACGGGCCTGCGAAGGTTGTTCCTTGAGCTGTCTACTGTGCCGTGGGTACTCACATAGTCTCTGGAGTGCAGGGCGCTTTTGTGTTTTTCGGCTTTAAACTAATCAAACTGGAGACTGAAGTCAGATATGCAAAGGGTTTGGCAGCATGTACTCGACGGGAAGCATTTAAAGTATGTAACTGGTTTCTAGTGGCAATCTAACAGCTAACCTGCTACTTTATGCAGTGATAGGCCAGTGTACGGTGGTCCTTAAAAAATGCTAGTTAACAAATTTACTTGCCTGCTGGCTTTCCAGTTACTGATTTATCGGGCTTATCTGCAGTTTATCTCCCTGTTATCCTTCTTCATTTGCCATTTTATTTATTTTCATTTTTATTTATTTATTTGTTTTTGGCTGCTCTGCACAGCATGTGGGATGTTAGTTCCCTGACCAGGGATCCCATGCCCCCGGCACTGGAAGCATGGAGTCTTAACCACGGGACTACCAGGGAAGTCCCTTTTTTAAAAATTTATTTTTATTTTTATTTTTTGGCATTTGCCATTTTAATAATGTTGAAAGCCTTCTCATCCAGCCTTGAAAGAATAAGGGAAGATCTAGGAAACCTAGATTTAAAAAAAAAAAAAAATCTACTTTGCTTACCCAAGTGGATTTTCCAGTATGGTTTATAACTACTTCTCCCTTTTTTCACCACTGGTCTTTCTCCTTTTCAACTTTTTCCCCCATTAAAGGCAATCCCCAATTTAAAATGAGTTGCTCATAGTGTTTTTAGTAACTTTGTATACATTTTATTTTTATAGTTATTATAAAATATTGGCTATATTCCTTGTGTTGTACAGTATATCTGTGTAGCTTAATTTTTACATGATAATTTGTACCTCTTAATCCCCTACCCCTATATTGCCTTTAACCCCTTCCTTGTCCCCAGTGGTAACCACTGGTTTGTTCTCTATATCTGTTGAGTCTCCTTCTTTTTTGTTATATTCACTAGTTTGTTGTATTTTTTATATTCCACATAAGTGGTATCATACAGTATTTGTCTTTATTTGTCTGATTTATTTCACTTAACATAATACCCTCCAAGTCCATCCATGTTGCTGCAAATGGCAAAATTTCATTCTTTTTTATGGCTGAGTAGTATTTCACTGTGTATGTATATTTGTGTGAGTGTGTGTGTGTGTGTGTGTGTATATCTCACCTCTTCTTTATCCATTCATCTGTTGATGGACACTTAGGTTGTTTCCGTATCTTGGCAATTGTAAATAATGCTGCTATGAACATTGGGGTGCATGTAACTTTTCGAATTAGTGTTTTCTTTTTCTTCAGATATATAACCAGGAGTGGAATTGCTGGGTCACATGGTAGTTCTATTTTTATTTTTATTTATTTATTTTTTTTGCGGTACACGGGCCTATCACTGCTGTGGCCTCTCCCGTTGCGGAGCACAGGCTCCGGACGCGCAGGCTCAGCGGCCATGGCTCACGGGCCCAGCCGCTCTGCGGCATGTGGGATCTTCCCGGACCGGGGCACGAACCCGTGTCCCCTGCATCGGCAGGCGGACTCTCAACCACTGTGCCACTAGGGAAGCCCTATTTTTAAGTTTTTGAGAAACCTCCGTACTGTTTTCCACAGTGGCTACACCAATTTACATTCCTACCGACAGAGTACACTTTTCTATTAACAAAAACCCAAGTGTTTGGATAGATCTCAAAATGCTGTTTACCCCATGATGTAATAAAGAGTATCTGTGGTACATATTACTGAACTCAATATTGATAATTATTCAGAATAGGAACAATGTAATATAAGATAGCTTTTTTTAGGTACTTTTTTACAATAATGATATATTGAAGAAATAACAGTATAGAGTCTTATGGAGATAGAGAATCTGATTTGTTTCTAGTTTTAAAAAGCCTGTGGTGGTTCTTTTCCTTGATGCAGCCTCACTCTTGTGGGGATTGTTCATGATTAAAGCTTTTCTATAACTCAAAGTTAAAAGATGGGAGGTTGGGGGAGGTGGCTGGACACAGGGACAGATTCTCCTGAAGTTCTTGGGCGGTATTATTTAACAGGGAAGGAAAGAAGCAATGGGGTGTAGAGCATGTGTAGGTGAAAGACACTTTTCAGTGTGTAACTGAGAGAGCTATTAGCAAAAGTGAAGTAGAACGGGGATGGATCATACTTGCTCGACATGTTTGATCCCGCTGATAAGGAAGAAAGTATTAGAGGTAGAAGAACACCCTGTATAAATGCCAGCAGTTGGCACAGTCCGCCTTGGGCAGCTCAAATACTGTTTGAAATGAACTGCAAAGCAGTGACCAGACAGGTAGATCTGGAAGCATGGGCATATCACTCACCGAGTTAAGCTCGTAATTACAAGAGCCTTTATATTTATCTTCTTTTGGCAATATGGGAGCAGTGATATATGCAGAGGTGGTATTTATAAGCTAAATTTATGATAACAATACAGTAAAATTGCTAATAAAATCTTTAATAGGTTTTTAAAGCCAGGCAGTAGCCTGCTTGTTTGAACAACATTCAAGCTGTCAGATTTCATTGGAGCCATTGAATTTAAATAGCCCCTTGGCGAACGCTGCAGTGAGATTTGAACCTGAATGCATGGTAGGGTTGAGGAACCCAGCTGGCCTCAGGACAGATGCACTCCTGGGAACGCCAGGCCGGTGCCGGAGCCAGGCTGGACACGGATCCTCCCTCTGACTGAAGACAGAAGAAAATGGGATTGTAGCGTGAAAAGCACTGGAGAGAGCACCTGTAAGAGATCAGGAAAGGGGGTCTGTTCCAACTTGCCCAGCAAGATCATGCTGCCCGTTAGGCAAGGGAAAACTACAACTCGAGCCTCTTTCTACCTTATTACTGATGGTTTTTAGAATATAAAATGAGGTAATAACTCATTGTCTCTTTCTAGAATGTGTTAAGAACAGTTGCGTTAAATTTACATGATTAGGGCCGTTGAGGCTTAGTTTGTTTGCTCACTGACCATCAACTGGAATATTAAATAAAATCTTTATTTATGACCTCTTTCATCATCTGCCTAAGTAGCGGTTTTTGTAACCTCAGTAACTTCGGGGCCTCAGAGTCTCTGCTTCTCTGGCGGCTGCAGGCACCAGGCATCCCAAGGGCACACATGATGTGCTCCTGGGCTTTAAAAACTGTGTGCTTTGACTTCTAGGACAAGCCCCCCAGCTCTGTCTAGAGAGCGTATCCTGGATTTGATCACTTCTGTTTTTCTCTCTCCTGCTATGACCCCGGTCCCACCAACTGCAGCCACTTCCAACTGGACTCGTGCTCCAGGGTTTCCTGAGTGTTCTTTCCAGGAGCTCACATCACCTCCCTGCATAAAACCCTCCAACATGGCTGTTTCCCATGTGTGCTTGGAATGAAATCCACACAGCCTGTATGCCCTGCACCCTCCTTCATCCCCGTCTCTCTCCCTGCCCCCCACCCCTGTACTCTCCAGCCACTCAGGTGTCTCCCTGTGCCATGGAACTTGGCAGGGTTGGCTGGTCATAGGTCCAGACCTCACACTGAGGTTTCTTCCACCAGAATACCCTTGCTCCAGATCTTCCCGTGCTTCCTCCTTTTCATCATTCAGATCTTAATACCACCCCCCAGAAGGCATTTCCTCACCATCTATGTCCATCATTCTCAAGTTTGGTTGGGTGGGAAGTTAAAAAACAACAACAACAACAAAAAAACCGGATGGTTGCTCTGATCCCTCCTCATACCCATTAAGTAGGCTCGCTGGGGCTAAGAAGCACTATCTTAATGTATTTCTCAATTTTGTCCTCCACACAGCAGTTATCTGATCTAGAACCATCTCATCTTTATGTAGGTATGTTTGAGCTCATTGTCTGCCTTCTCCACTGGAATGGAACTCCTTGAGGACATGGATTCTGTCAATCTTATTCATTTTCATAGTACCCTTAGCGCCTAGGGCATTGCCTGGCGTATGCTAAGTGCGGGGTACATATATGTTTGGGGCCCTGAACAATGAATATTTCCAGGGCATTTGGGAGGGAGATAAAAGAACTGGAAACCCCCCAAAGCTATTAAAGATGTTAAAGTCATGGAGGCCAAAACTGTTTTGATAAACTGGCCATCACAGGAGAGACCAGTTCTGTTTTTGTTTTTTTTTTTGTTTTTTTCGCTTGACATTCACACATACTTGAACCTGGGTGGTCTGGTGGTTGGAGCCCAGTTTTTGGAGTTAGATTTTACTTTCATCTCTGCCATTATTCCTGGACAGCTGTTTGGCTTCTGTTGTAACACACGGAAGAAGGTTATAAGGAGAAGTTATTTTTGTGAAGCACTCTTATGGTTAGGAACCTTAAGTAAAAGTGGTAATTGGATTTTGAGATGCTGCACTGTCTATTACCAAACTTCCTAAAGTCTAAACAGATCAGCTCCTTACGTGCAGTTGTTTAAACTTTCATAGCCACGGGAGTTGGCCTGGAGATAGGAGCCAGGCGGGAGATGAGAGGGACCACACAGGGTACAAGCCATTGCTGAGCGAGAGTAAGCAACAGCAGGGAGGAAGAGAACTGGAGCTTATCCACCTTGGATGGCCAGAGTGAGTGGGAGTCTTTCAACTGTTTGCTTCTTTTTTCAGCTCTCCCTACCCCCACCCATTTTGTTCAGTCCTTCTGCCACTACCCAAATTTAAGGTGCTTGCTGTTTTGTTTCATAGAAATTTTTATTCTCTTTCTTACTACACAAATAATTCAATATGTGTGTTATTGAAAAGATTAGAAAATGTGGACAAGCAAAAAGAAAAAACCTTAAATTTCTAGTATTTTAACTACCTGGAGATACACCCATGACTAACTCTTTGGTGTTCGTCCTTCAAACTCTTTGTGTGTGTGTATAAGATACGATTTTTGTCTATTTTTCACAAAATAGGCTTCTTTTCTACATACATTTGTGTAACTGATTTTGTACTTAATAACATGAATTTGTTTATTGCAGTTTGTAGTGGTTGGACAGTTGTCAGTGTCTGAATGATCCTTTATTTAATCAGTCATGAATTGTTGCATATTGAGGTTGTTTTCACTTGTTTCACTGTTATCAACAATGCTGCTTGAACATTCCTGTAGAGAAAAGAAAAGTTTGCACACATTCACTGATGATGTTTTAGGGTAAATTCCTGGAAGTGCGACTGTGGTGTCAAGGAGTGTGGGCGTTATCAAGACTCTTGCTGTATTGTTGGATTGTCCTCCGGAGAGTGTAGTGCCATAAACTTCTATCCCCGTGTCGTAAGGAGCCTTTCTTTCTCCTTCAGATCTTCATGATTCTTCCCTGGATTCAACCAACAATCTCCCCAACTCCAGGCTCTTCTCCCTCCAGTTCATTTAACTCTCCTCTGCCAGGTTGAAGGGTCTGAAGCCCAAATTCATCATGTCACTAAAAGTTCTAGATTTTATCTGCCATTAGGAACTCCATACCTTCCTTTGTGCTTGCCCTCCCTCCAGCACACTTGCACTTCTTGTGCCTCTTCATCTCCAGCCTTCCTTCCTTGGTTCCTGGCTCACCGTCTACTCCCCCAGACCTCCAGTTGTTTGGGGCAGAAATTGCCCTTTTCATCTATGTGTTCCCAGCACTGGCCTGTGCTCAGCACATAGAGCAGGTGCTGAATTGGAGTCAATGGCCTTTCCTTTCCCCACCTGCCATCTCTACTTGATCATCTCCCCTCTTTTACAAGACTGATGTTACATGACCACATGGTCACATCTTCCCTCTGATGTCACGTGTTCCTAATTTCACAGACTTTCTCCATCTCCTCCTTTTTCTCAATATAACAATAATCTTTCCCTCCTCTGAATTCATGGAGTAATTTATCTCCAGTTCTCTTATATTACCTACCATTTTTTCTATAATATCATAATTTTCCGTCTATATTCTCTGTTATAAGTCTTTCCAGGCTGAGAGCTTTCCCTTGCAAAGTTGAGAAGGGGCGGGGAAGGAAGCCTACAGTTATGCTAATGTAAAAAGCACTGACATCATTTTGGTATGTATCCTAGTATCTTCCTCTGTCCATAGTAGACATGTAATCTTACATCATCCTAAGCATAATGTCCAGAGGCACTCCACTTTTAATCCTTTCCTTCTTGGCTCAGTATGTGACTGCAGTATGTACTGCTGTAGCTGTTTTACCGAGACTTTAAAGGACTTGTAACATAGCTGCTGTTATAAATGTCTTTCAGAAGAACAATAGCTCTGGTGGTTTGGAGAACAAAAATGACTTGCTTAAAAAAATCTCTGCTCGTGTCAGAACCATGAAATAGAGTAGCTGGAAACCTACTCTCCCCTAATCTTTTTTTTTTTTCCACTGGTTTGTGCACTTTCTCGTAGATGTACTTTTTTTTTTTTAACATCTTTATTGGAGTATAATTGCTTTACAATGGTGTGTTAGTTTCTGCTTTATAACAAAGTGAGTCAGCTATACATATACATATATCCCCATATCTCCTTCCTCCTGCATCTCCCTCCCACCCTCCCTATCCCACCCCTCTAGGTGGCACAAAGCACTGAGCTGATCTCCCTGTGCTATGTGGCTGCTTCCCACTAGCTATCTGTTTTACATTTGGTAGTGTATGTATGTCCATGCCACTCTCTCACTTAGTCCCAGCCTACCATTCCCCCTCTCCGTGTCCTCAAGTCCATTCTCTACGTCTGCGTCTTTATTCCCGTCCTGCCCCTAGGTTCTTCAGAACCATTTTTTTTTTTTTTTTAGATTCCATATATATGCGTTAGCATACGGTATTTGTTTTTCTGTTTTTAACTTACCTCACTCTGTATGACAGACTTAAGGTCCATCCACCTCACTACAAATAACTCAGTTTTGTTTCTTTTTATGGTTGAGTAATATTCCATTGTATACATGTGCCACATCTTCTTTATCTATTCATCTGTTGATGGACACTTAGGTTGCTTCCGTGTCCTGGCTCTTGTAAATAGAGCTGCAGTGAACATTGTGGTGCTGTTTTTGAATTATGGTTTTCTCAGGGTATATGCCCAGTATTGGGATTGCTGGGTTGTATGGTAGTTCTATTTTTAGTGTTTTAAGGAACCTCCATACTGTTAGTTGCTGCAGGTGAGCATTAGTGTCATATCATGACTGTTCCTCTTAGACGCTAGATGTAGAGCTCATCAGAGTTGTGTGATTTATTTTAGAGGGCATCTAACATTGTCAAAGAAGTTTGGGAAGTTGAGGGCAGAAAAGGAACTAAGTGAGCTCACCAGCCAGGTCTGAACTTGATTAAGCTGGTATCCTTTGTTGTAACGTACGCTAATACCCATTAAATCTGCAAAGCAAGACTGGAATACTGTTTACACAAAAAATATGTATACCTATGTAAATGTTTTTAGATATCACGCTGTAAATGAATATAGTACTATATAATTATTCTGATAGCCTTCTAGTCAGATTACCTTGAAAATCCAAAATGATCTTGATGAACAGTAAAACATTATGATTTCATAGTTCATCTGTATACCTCCTACATAGATGTATAATACTTGTGTCTAACAGGATTACCAAATTACATACCTTTTTGGTATCTGTAACATGCCTAAAATACCAGAGCATTCATTGGCCAGTTACAGTTATGAAACCACAGTGACATTGCCAGAGGAGGATTTGTTCACCGATATAGATGGCCTTCAGGTTTCTCATACCATTTTGAGAGAGATGAGATTCTCTTTTTCTGGTATTTAAGCCTTCCTTTATTCAGATCATTACATTTAAGAAATGTCCTGGTTCTACATAACACGCTGTGTGATTCGCCTTAACTCACCCACCGTCTATGCAGAGATAATTTATCGATTGATACACTGGCAGCAAGTTCAGCTGATGAGTGTGTGGCTGTATGGTTGTTGGTGCTGCTCTGAGGAGGTCCTGGGGTGTGAGGAGTGGTGGCGAGAAGAAAGCAGCCAATCAGAAACACATTTCTCCTCTGTGCTGCTGCTTCAGTGGTCTGGAGCTGGGCGAGCATGCATCCCTAAGTGAAATGGTTCTGGGCGGTTTCATTCACAGCATTAAGTAGCCTTTGTTTAAAAACTCCTAGTTCTGTGTTTCCAATCTTGGCCTGTGTATTAATATTAGTTTGCTAGGGCTGTCATAACAAAGCACCACACACTAGGTGGCTTAAAGAAAAAACAAAGAATTTTATTGTCTCACAGTTCCAGAGGCTGAGATCAAGGTGTTAGCAAGGTTGCTTCCTTCTGAGGGCCTGTTCCATGCTTCTTCCCTAGCTTCATTCGGGTGGTTTGCTGGCAGTCTTCGGCATTCCTGGGTTTGTAGAAGCATCACCCTGATCTCTGCCTTCATCTTCACGTGGCGCTCTCCCCGTGTGCACGTCTGGGTCCAGATTTCTCCTTTTCATAAGGACTCTAGTCATTTTGGATTGGGTGCCCACCCTACTCCAGTAGGATCTCATCTTAACCAATTACATTTGCAACGATTGCATTCTGAGGTTAGGACTTCAACGTGGATTTTGGGGGGACATAGTTCAACCCCATATTCACCTTTTTCCTGAGGTCCACACTAGTTCTTTTGGCTTCCTGCTGGATACCATACTTCACTGTTCCATGGGTATCTCCAATTTAACACGGTTAGAATTGGTCTTACTCTCTCACAATTCCCTTCTTTTTCCTTTTTTATTTATCTTTGGTGGTGGTGTCATCATCCCACTCAATTATCTAAGTTAGAAGTCTTGGAGTAACTCTTTTCTGGCTGTCAGCCTCTGACCTCCAGTTGCTACCAAGTTTTGTCATTCCTGCCTCAGTTGTATTTCTCCACTTTTCCCCTTTCTCCAATCCTAGTGTTCCGGCTCTGGTTTAGACCCCTGCTGTCTCTAGCTGTCAGGCTGTCTCCCCACGTCTCGTCTTTCCTCTGTTAAATTCATCTTCCACAGCAGTTCCTTTTCTAAAATAAAGATATGAACCTGGTATTTATTAACCCTAAAAACCTCCAGTGACTTCTCACTGCCTGCAAAAAAAAAAAGGTCAGGATTCTATAACTGGCCTTTAAAGGCCTTTACAGGTGGCTGGCATGATAGCTCAACCACTCTTTTACTCAGCAGGACCATTAGATGCAGGGTCAGTAACACCTTTGTCCTTCTCTAAATACAGCACAGCCCTCTGTACTTAGTTCTTTCCTCAGTGTGGATCGTCCTCCCCCTACCCTTCTCTCTTCTCTCCATCCTCCCATACCGATTGGAATTCTGTCTCGGTCAAATGGGAACCAGGACACTTGGTTTTCAGGCCAAAATGCCAGAAGCCAGTTGTTTCACTGTGCATGAGCCATAACTTCTAATAGTTTTCTCAAAAGTAAAATGAGGAGGTGGAAGGAGTTGATCTCTAAGATCTTTTCAGCTTTAAAATTTGTTCTTTAAATGCCACAGATTCGTGGAGCATTCCTTAATTTCCTTAGATTTATTCCTTAATTTATTATTTATTTATTTATTCCTTAAGGAAGAATAAATCACTTCTCCTCTGTGCCCCTTGATACTTTATCTTTTACTTTTGATACTCAGCTCGTGTTCTGGCAGGGTTACATGCACGCGACTACCTCTCCTTCCCCCAGCAGGCTGTCAGCTCCTTGAGGCCAGCCGGGAACCTTCCACTCATATGTGTTTCCCTTGCCATCCCCACCTGCCCCTGGTCCTGCTCACACACACAAGATTCTCAGTGAGACAGACTCTGTAGCCGAGGAGAAAATGTTCTGGGTGAGTGTTCTTCTGTAATACGTGCCGTTCCTGAATGTTCCCCTGCGTTCGGAAGGATGTGTTTTTGGATGGTGAATGACACAGAGACCATGTAATGAACACACCAGAGTTTTCCTTTCTTTGTGGCATTATTATAATCAGGTGACATTCTGGGAAATAGCTAAGTTAACGTTGTAGCACTTACTTTCTATAAAAATGTGTTCTCTCTATAAGATTTTAAAAGTAATTAAGTGTTCTGTGAAACATGGGAAAGCACTTCTGTTTTCTTTCTCCTTCTATATCCTCGAGACTTGGACTATCCCAATGTATCATTGAAATATTTGTACATTTAAAATACAAAATAGTGGCAAAGAACGTAGTTCTAAGACAGCCTTTGTGGATTTATTTACTCCTTGGAAGTCAAAACATCTGTGGCCTGTTCTGCACCTCCTAATGGATAGATGTAATCATACCATGACCTTGCTCAGGAACTTGTATCTCTGAACGTCTGATCTCATTTCACAGTGTTCTCTTATGTACTTTTCTGTCCAGATAAAATTAGTTCCTCACATTTTCCTTGCACACTCCCTAGCTTTCTTGCACCTGCCTTTCTGCAGGCATTTCCCCTGCCTAAGGTGACCCCCTTTCTATGCCCATTACTGCATACCTGTATTTCACTAATTTTTCGAGACCCAACTCACATTCCATCTCTGCCACAAAGCTTTCTTTGGTTTCCTACCAAAATTCTGTTATCATCATCTTGGTTCCTGTCTTATGATTTGTCTTTCCTGTATAATATTCTAGACTAGTGTTATCTGTCTTACCAGACTAAAAGTACCTTGGGGTCATATTTCGTGGCCAGTTTATCTATATTCTATCCCCTGCCCCAATATCATCCTTTAGTTCAATCCTCATGTGGTCAGTGGATATCAGTAATGAATGAATCTTTGTGAACCATTTTTACATGGTGTAGGAAGGTATTAATGAATGACTGAGCTGGTCTGTTTTGTTGTTAGCAACCATATATTAATCTAAAGTGTCTAAGCTTTATTTTTAGAATTAATGTGTCACCATATCCTCAAATCTGTCGTGTCTTTTAGATTCTCTGTGTTATTTCCGTCCACTCTATGTAAAAGGAAATGCTAAGTGTTTATACATGTTTTTAGGTTTGAATTTTATTTTTTGACAGTGACGTTTTATTTTTTTCCCTTAGTGTATATTTGTGTATGCTTTTATCTTCCACAAGCTACTGACTTTATGCTTTGTGCTTGTTTTGTGTTGCAGATTAATATCCTTTCAAGAATTTGTGGCGTTTGAATCTGTCCTGTGTGCCCCAGATGCTTTGTTCGTGGTGGCCTTCCAGCTGTTTGACAAAGCTGGCAAAGGAGAAGTCACTTTTGGTAAGGGGCGTGAGTGTGTGCACACCTAAGGAAGTGCAGACCTGTGTGAGCGGTTTGGGTTTTTTTCCCAAGAATGAAGTGTATGGAAATGGTTTTAAGAAGTTAGCCTATCCCTTTTAACAAAGATATCTCGGTGTTTTGAGGCTCCAGTTCTTGAAAAAAAAGTCTCCCTTCGTGAAAAATTAAGTTTCTGGCTTAGTAGTTTAGATGCTCTGCTTTCGTTGTAAGGTGAGGGAGGATGGAGCACGACTGAGTCACAGGGTCGTAGAAGGTGAGAGACAGGATTTGACCGTCCACCTCATTCCCTTCACAGTCAGTAGTGCTTTCCAGGATTAGAATGAAGACGTTAATAAAGTGCCTAAGAACAGAAGGGATTCATGTTCCCAGTACCTTGTGTCCTTACCTTGTCCTCATGGAGTAGCTGGAGTCCAGAGGCAGCGCGAGAGATGGTAATTTGGAGCGGTACGTGGAGAACCCTGTTCTTCTCAATAACACGTTTCCCTCTGGCTGGGCTGGCAGTGTCTGCTGTGCTGCCCCCGCCTTTATTGGGGGACGCAGCACCATCTTCATGGGGCTCAGCCGCCAAGCTGCGGAACACCCTGAAGTCTCCTAAGCATTAGGAGAAAGGGAAAACCAGGACATGGTGGGGCAGTGGTATGTTCTTGTTTAAAAGTAAACTGGTTACTGAAGATACATTGGGCAGAAGACACCACATTTCCCTCGGACTGTGCCGTGTCCAGCGTATGTTATCTGTGCGTGTGAACCTGGTGTAGAAAGCATTGCTGTGGAGAATTTTGGAGCCCTTTTGGGGCACACAGATTGTGCATTTCAGGGGAAATGGGTAATGTACCCATTTTAAATGTCTTTGTTCCTTGTCTCTAATTTATTCACACTTCTTGGTCTTGTCTTACCTGTACGTCGTGAGGAATGTACAGATGGGGGAAATACAGATGGTGTAATAGAGCACCATCTGTTCTGGATGGTTCTGGAATTGGAGAGACTTAGCTCCTCCCAGCTCTGCCATTTTTGTCTCTGAGTCAAGTTAATTATCCTTTCAGGTCTTTATTTTCCTTATCAGAAATGAAGATAATAACTACATAAAGTACAGGTAAGGCAGCCTTCCCCTCCCCCACCCATTCCTCAACGTTCACTTGACATGACTGTTATTTAAGGCTAGATCAGCCAGGGCAGAGGCAAAAACACATATATTTACCTGGTTTTCTTTCATGTATTCTAGAAGCTCAGATGCTTTCCGTTAATACTTCACGAGGATTATTTGATATTTTAAAATCCCTAGAATAATTTTAGTTTTTGCCTCTCCCATCACCCAGTTCCTCTAGTGGGAATACCAATAAAAATGTTCCCACTAAAACCTCCAAATAATAAATGAGCAGCTAGCTCATGGTGGTGTTGATTTACCCGGTGGAAGTCAGTTTGATGAGAACGTTATGATGACGTTTCCTCGGGGTGAACAACAAGGGGAACCTGTAAGTTTGCGTGAGCTCAGCACGGGTGTGCTTGCTCTCTCGTCTTCCTCCTTTCTGCAGCAAATCTGGAGGGAGGGCTGGAAGAGAGCTGGATTGGAGATGGGGGGCTGAGGAACGGGTTTCCGGCGTTTTCCCGACTCCGATCAGTCTTCCGTTGTGGGCATAAAGTGGCGGGGCTGATGTTACCACCAGCACACCACTGGCCTGGCGGAGGAAAGAAGCAAGAGACTTTGCCAGTGCTGGGAGGGCTGTGTGTGTGTTAGTGTGGTTAGGAGAAAAGAACAGGTAAAGCAGCAGAATGTGGGAGATGGGAGTCATCTGTGAATTGTAGAAAGAACGTGGCATGACAACTGTTTCTGCTTCTCTCTAGCTGTTGGTTAATGGACAAGTCATTTCCGATTTCTGAGCCTTATTTTCCTTATCTACAAAATCAGGGTAATAACCTACCTTCCAGGACTATTGCACATAAACGGGCCATGTGGAAAACAAAGGCCTTTATAAAAATAATATTACTAAAAGAAATAATGTGAGAGAACAAAGGAGGATTTCCTTTTTTTTCTCCTTCTTTTTCTTGTTCTTTGAGAAGCCCTTTATTTTAACTTGCAGTTTAACCACTGGTCAGGTAGCTGGGAATTTTGCTTACTATCTGTGCTGTGTTGAACACTGTCCCATCTCTGAAGACATACGAGAGTGCGTAAGACATCAGGGCTTCCAGGGGGCTACGATTCTGCTTCTGTCCTCAGCTGCATGTGACTGTGGTGGAAGAGTGCATAGCCCATCTCTCGATACCCTGCCTTCTGCAGGTAATTTATTCCAGAATCTTCCTGTCTCACAAAACACAAACAGGGTATGTCCTGTATCTGTTTATGAGGAGCCAGTGGCGTCCTCACCCTGTGGGTGTAATAAAATGTAGCCTGGGCTTTTCTGAGCTGTTAATCCCCATTTAGGATTAAACTGAAAGAGCTATTCATAGTACAAAGAAGATACTCAAATGACCATCAAATTGCAAAATGATAGCTGACTTAACATTTTTCATGAGGTCGGGTAGAGTCATTCAGTGGAGGTGAGTGCTGTGTACAACAGGCTTTTGCCAAGTAAACACAATCATATGGGAGGTGTGGCAGCCTTAGGAGTGTTTTGTCAGCAGGTACCTTTAGAAGAAGCTAACAAATAAGTACATTTTTCAGGAAACTTGTAATGGGGTTGAAGAAATTTTTAAAAAAATGGAGTTGGGCAGAAAAGTGGACTTTCCTAGTCAATCCTGATCTCATAGCCCACAGTATTATAAGGGAATCCAGATCTGTGCCCTGGCTCTCTGTCCATATGAAGCTGTTTGAGAGACACACAGTGGCACTCTTTGCTCTGATTACTTCCTCAGCTCCCTGTAAATCCTTCACTCAAGAGTGACCCTTTTGTATATCAGAAGGTTGCCCTCCTGAGTGTGCATCTTTGGGAGGAGTAGGCATGGAGTGGCGAGAGAGGAAGGGCTCCTTTTTTAACCTCCCAGGTTGGCATGGTCAGCTGTGGTCACGGGGCGAGCACTGCGCTTGCACTAAACAGTGGGTCATCTGGGGCCTTCCCATGGGCTGCAGGGAAGGCTGGCAAGTGGCCTCAGATCCCCCATGCCTCCTGGCTTTGCATTTCATCCAGAGGAGAGCAGTTACACTATTTATCTGTATACATATTAGGTTTCCACATAAGAGCTCATCTGAAGCAGGGCTTCTAGGACTAAGTCCAGTAAGCACCGGTATTTGTCAACAAGCCGGCAGTGTCAGTGCTCCCACTAATGCTGATTCTGATACACACTAAACAAAAATCAGATGGAGCGTTTCAGTGTCGCATTTCAGTGAAGCCTTGCCCCCTGTTCTCTGAGGCCTTGTTTATGTTTACCGTATTTTCATGTCCTGATCACTCCCTGTGTTTGCTACAATGAAAAGATCTTGATGAGGCCAATTTTGTTCCTTTGATATCTAGTTCATTATGTTCTTCTGTTTCCTTTGAGGGAAAACATATCTCCACTATTCTTGTTCTCACCATGTTTTCTTATTTTGATACCCGGTATTTGTAAGTGCATTTTATGATGCCAACAGGTGTATAACATGATATCAGTATAAGTAGAAAATTCTGCTTAGCAATTTGCAATTCTGTGTGATTGGAGAGAAAAGTATTTTGTTCTAAATCTTTTCATTTGCATTTTTAGCCTATTTTATATGACAGTGATTTTTTACTCTTAATTTTTTCAAGTGTACTTTATTGAAGTAGAGCATACATGCAGAAGGATGCACGAATCCTAAGTGTACATTTTGATGACTTTGCACAGTGTACATACTTGTTTCACCACCATCCAGATCAGAAAGAGAATGGTACCAACACTCAGTAGGTCTCTTCCCAGTTACTGTTCCAATGGTAGCAAGGGATATTTATCACCGTCAATTGATTTTGCTTGCTTTTAAACTTAATAAAAATGGAGTGATACAGGATTTATTCTTTCATTCTCACTTTTGCTCAAATTTTATTTGTGAGATTCATCCATGTTTTTGCTATGTGTATTTTTATTTTGTTCTTTTTCTTTGCTGTGTAGTATTCCATTGTATAACTTTACCCTAATACGTTTACTCATTCTACAGTTGATAGACACTTGCACATTTCCAGTTTTGATTGCTACAAATATGCTTTGAACATTCTTTTATGTATTTTGGGGTGTGCATATGTGTAGGCATTTCTAGGAGTAGAATTGCTGGGTCGTAGAGAGCTTCCCTGGTGGTGCAGTGGTTAAGGATCCACCTGCCAATGCAGGGGACATGGGTTCGAACCCTGGGCCGGGAACATCCCACATGCTGCGGAGCAACTAAGCCCGTGTGCTACAACTACTGAGACTGCGCTCTAGAGCCCACGAGCCACAACTGCTGAGCCAGTGTGCTGCAACTACTGAAGCCCACATGCCTAGAGCCCGTGCTCCGCAACAAGAGAAGCCACTGCAATGAGAAGCCCGTGCACCGCAACGAAGAGTAGCCCCCACTCGCAGCAACTAGAGAAAGCCCACGCGCAGCAACGAAGACCCAACACAGCCAAAAATAAATAAAATAAATGAAGAAAAAAAAAGAATTGCTGGGTCTTAGAAAATGTATATATTTAGCTTTCAGTAGGTCTTACCAAACAGTTTTCCGAAGTGGTTGTACCAGTTTACATTCATACCATCAGTGTATGAGAGTTCTAGTTATTCTACTTCTTTGCAAACACTTGCTGTTATCAGTTACTTTCATTTTAGTGATATCTCACACTGTGACTTTAATTTGCATTTTTCTCATTACTTATGGGTTGTACAACTTTTAAAAAACTGTTTATTGACCACTTGAGTATCCTTTTTTTACTATGTGTCTATTTTCTAGATACAAGGGCTTTGTGGGTTGTATATTTCCAGATGTTTTTACTCTGTGACTTGCACTTTTACTCCACTTCATGGAGTCCTGAGGAATGTAAGTTCTTAATTTTAATGTAGTACAAATTACCAGCATTTTCTTTTATTGGTAGTGCTTTTTAAAAAAAAAATAATAATTTTTTCATTTTTGGCTGTGTTGGGTCTTCGTTGCTGCGAAGTAATTGAGTTGGCTTCTCTTGTTGTGGAGCACGGGCTTTAGATCAGGGACAGCAAAGTTCTTCTGTAAAGCGCCAAATAGTAAATATTTTGGGCTTTGTGGGCCATAGGATCTCTGTCACAACTACTCAACTCTGCTGTTCCTATGGGTGCATGTGGCTATGTTCCAATAAAACTTAATTTGCAAAGACAGCTGGTGGCCAGTGGAACATAGTTTGCTGACCCTTCCACCAGAGTATTAACAGGAGCATACACAAGTTGATGATAAGACTAGGGATTAAGACACTTAGTAGAATGGGTAGGTTGTGGTGATATTTGGATATTTACAATGAGCTATGAAACAAAGAACGTTCTCTTCTTTGTGTCTAATATGGTTTGGTTAGCTTCATTGAGAAAGTGACTTTTGAACACAAATTTGAAAGAAGTCTAAGGCAATTGATCATATAGAATAAGGAAGAAGGAGGGGAAGAGACTGTCCCAGGTGAAAGGAATGGCCTTTGCCCAGGTTGGAAGACTGGAGTGTTCTTGGCACATTTGAGGAACAGCAAGGAGGACTCATGAGAATTGAGTGAGGCAGGGTGTCCTGGTAGGAGAGGAACTCAGAGAAGTAATGGATCTGATCAAGGAAGGCCCTGTAGGCCAAGGTTAGGACTTGACTTTGATGGTAAGTGAACTGGGAAACCATTGCAGGGTTTTTTGTTTTTGTTTTTGTTTTTAGCAGGAGATTGTCATGATCTGGTTTATATTTTAACAGCATCATTCTGGCTGTTGGTTGAGAATAAACTATAGAAGGGCAAGAGCAGGAAGAGAGAGAACAATAATTCAAATGAGACATCATGGTGGCTTGGGTGGGAGTGAGGTTAGGGATATATTGAAGAGAGAATCAATAGGGTTCTCTGATGGGTTGGACATGGCCTGTGAAAGAGAGAAGAGGCAAGAAAGATTCTAAACTCTTTGGCCAGATCAACTGGAAGGGTGGAGTTATCAACTGATAACTTGGAGGACTGAAGGCTTGGGGATGGTGGGGGAAAGAAGAGGAGCTCACTTTTAGATGTGTTAGTTTGATGCCTTTAGATATTTAAGTGAAGATGTCAAATAGGCACTTAGATATCTGAGTGTGGAATTTGGGAGATAGAAATTTGGTAGTTATCAGAAAATAGTGTTTGAAGCCATTTAACTGGATGAGTGAGTTAGAAGAATAAGGAAAGATAGGGGTGTCTATTGAATGCTTACTATGTTGTAGGACTGGAGATATAGCAGTGGCAAGACTAAAAAGTCCTGATCAGATGTTTTAGGGAGAGAGACAGTAAACAAGTAGAACATGACATCATACTATATATTCTCTATCTACAAGGTAAAACAGGCTAGGTAGAGAGGAGGGATAGAAGCTATCCAAGCAGACCTGGAAGAGTCTGTGCACCAAGGTGACGTGATACAGGCTGTGTATTGCAGGAGATGGAGCTAGAGGGTCTGGAGGTGATGGTCACTTGAGAGGTGCTTCGACAGTCTAGGCAGGGGTAATGCAGGCCTGGACTGGACCCCACCAGGGCCATTCCAGAGGGTGAATCCTATATGACTTGGCTCCTGACGGACTGTAGTAAAAAGGAGATCAAAGGAAAGAAGAGGGACCCAGTAGTAGCTACTGAGTTTGTTCTGTTCCAATGACATGTGGTTTTACATGATCTCTTGAGAGAAGGGATATAGCTGTCATTTTAATCTTGAAGTTTATTGATCACTTACTACTGAACTCACCCTGAGCTAAGTGCTTTATATGTAATTGATTATTTAACCCTCAGAACCTAGGAGGTCTGTACTATTATAATTCTCATTTTTCTTATGAGGAAATGGCCTTGGGGAGGTTAAGTAACTTGTCTGTGGTCCTGGAGTTGCCTGTGGTGGAGCCAAGGTAGCAGCCAGAGGACGGCCAAGCGTTACTCACTGTTCCACACTGCCTCCCTCTGGTGATGGCTGTGCTCTGTGAGGACGGCCTGCCTTTGTAATCTAGATAGGTGCTGATTCATCCTTTGTGGTTTCAGTCTTTTTATCAGACATTAGAGGGATTTAATAATTTTTCATGAAGAAGTAAAGAACAATACACGAATGAATTAAGATTTTGTTTATATGACCGTACTGGAAAGTAATTATAAGGAAGAATGTACCTGGATTAGAGTTCTCAGTACATGTAGAAATTTGCCTTGGTTACAGAGACGTCCAAGGAATTTGTTGAAATGCACTTGTTGTGAGCTTTACCCAGGAGGCTTTATCTTTTGATGTGAGCAGAATTTTGAGTGGAGGGGGAATGACAGAGTGGTGGGAGGGGAAGGAGAGTTGGCCTTTGTGCAGGTTGAGGATAGTAGAGGAGACCCTTGATTGAAATGTGGGTGCTGGGAGCCAGGGCCCCATGTGATGGTGCACCCACCACAGCCCTCTAAGCAGGAGTTTTAATTTGATAGGAGAGGCAATTGGGAGTCCTGCAGGGTTGTTGAGAGGACAGGGACGGGATGCGAATGATGCTTGGAAAAGGTGAGTTTTGTTGCATTGGTTGGAGTGGGGCAAAGCCAGAGGCAGACGTGTCTGTGATCCTTGTGTAAGCTTCCCATACCGCTGTGAAACAGGCAAATGGGTGATCACTCCCATTTTGTGAGTGGAAGAACTGAAAGTCAGGGTTTGAAAGGACTTACCTGCCCTCTGAGCAAGTTGGTACAGGGTGGTTTTCCAACACTTCCATTTTCCCAAGTTTCTTACTTGTTGATGCTGGGAAAGCAAAGCATTATTGTTAGGAATTTTAAGAAAGTGTGTGTGTGTGTGTATTTAGTGAAACTGTTAATCTGATATATTTAGTGTACCCACCAGTGATTGTTTTTTTCATGATGCTAATTTAACATTAACTATTCCTATTTATGAATATTTCTTCAGTAGTTGTGTCTGCAGTAGGCGCCAGTAATAGCCTAACTCAATAGTAGTGGAGGACCTGAATCTTACCTTTGTCTAGCGTAAGTCACAATTGACCTTCTGAAAATTCAGAGTATGTTGTATACCAGAATACTTCCTCAAGTGGAAATATAAAATTTTTATTTGCTTAATGCCGTCACATGTTTTTCTTTTCCTTTGACTTATCTTTTTCATTACTCTTGAACAAAATTTCATGAAATGTTTTATATGCAGTTGTAAAGCTTCCATTCTTAGTATGTGAACATAAGCCCCCAGTGTCATTATTGTGGTGGTGGTGGGGTGTGTGTGTGTGTGTCCGCCTGCAATTTTTCATTGACCTTTAGCAACAGGGATTCTCAACTTTCTGGTTCTAGATAAGTGTTAGGAAGTCCATGAATGGCCACAGTTGTTAGTTGTGTTTTGTCTAAATGAGCATTTGCCTTTAGCAAGTCTGAAAGGAGTCCTGCCAAAGGGTAGGAACTGCTTTTTGAAGAGGGACAGCTGAATGAGTAGACATATATCTTATTTAATACTTTTCTAGCATTGCTGTTTAAAAACTTCAATTGTAAAATAGTCTTTGCCCTGAGCTACCCTGGGAGAGTTGGCTGCCTTGCTCCTTCGGCTCTGTCAGTTGGCCTGGAATCCAAAAGAAACGAGCACAGTATTGATTTTGCATTATAAGCTGCTGTGGCCTCTTGTCCTTTAATCTTAACTATTGAGTGATATTGTGAGTTTGGGTGCTTTAAAGTGGTGTCTCCTGTTAACGTTGTGTGAGAGAGGATTCTCCTATTAGACAGTCATAAGGCCCCAAAGTTTTAGTCTACGAAGGCTCTGAGAAGTCCTGCAGAAAATGTAAATTAACTTTGACAAACTATTTGAACAGAACCTACCTTTCTTTTGTATGTGAGACGTAAACAGAATCCACAGAACTAATGAAGCGATTTCTAATGTCCTTCTCTAGTTAATTCTTTGACGTGTATATTGGTGTTTGGAGGGGCCCTTCCTGGGTTCACAGTTGGATTTTGTGCAGGAACACCTGCTGTGATGAAAGTGAATTGGAATGCTCTGGGAAAACGGACAGGCTAGATGACACAAGGAACTATGTGGAAACAACCCGCTTCAGTCATTCTGATTCAAGTTGCAGAAAATGATGAGAGCTAGAAGTACGCAGATAAGTTTTGAAGGTAGACACTCAAATTTAATAATAAATGTAAAAAACTAGAGGAATGCAGGTATCGGAGTAGAAGAGGACAAAACTTTAGCCATAATTTTTGAAAGCTCACTACGAAGAAGGTCATTTATTAATACCTTTGTAAAGACACTTGGAAAATGAAATATTCAAAACGATAACTGAGGGGAAAATGGTTCTGAGAGTCAGAAGGACCAATTATTTGAGCAAAGTTCTTTGTTAATATTCATTCTGATTTTGATGTTTCACAAAAACAACAGGTTATTTTGGTGAGAGGACGTTATTGCCCGATAGTAGATTTTATTTCATATTTTGGGGGGGACCCACGTATATTTTCTTAAGACACATTCCAAAAGAGAATGAGAATATTGAGTAAGAGCAGTGTGAGTTTTGAGAGGAAATAACCTCAGCATTGATGAGGACTGCGGTGTGCCCAGGGACCGAGTGTCTTGTATGAGATCCTAGAGACTGTGCAGAAGCTGTTCCAGTTCATTGGGTCAAAAATCTACTACTTACGAAAAGCTAAATACGGATTTGCACGATTGACCATAATGGCTTCAATTTTGAAAGATAGTGGTATCAGAGAGCACTTTCAGTTGGTGGGATAATTTGAGAATCATCTATGCTCAAATGGCTAAAATAGTGTACTTTTTGCTACTTCATCACCCCATTTTAAAAATAGGGAGTGGGGGGGGAAAAGGCCTGTTGAGAAGGTGGAGGAATGTCAATTGGAGAGAAAATCACAATAACCATGTGAAGCCACTCCTTAGTGAATAACCGCCTGAAGGTTAAACGTTCTTTAGAAGACTGTCGGTATGGAGAGGTCGAATCAGGGGACGTCTGCCCCTGGGGGGGGGGGGTGGTGTGTGTGTGTGTGTGTGTGTGTGTGTGTGTAAGATGAAGGGAGAAGAGAACTTGTGAATAGGAAAGAAGGTGTGGAGAACAGAAAGCTAACGGTAAATCCTAAAACTTGGAGCACTGGGAAAATTTGACTATTTAAACAGTACTGCTCACTTAAAAATAGTAAAATTATACCATTATTCTTTCAGTATAAGAGGAGATAAAAATATAGTTTTTCTAAATTGGAAAATTTGCTGTAATCTTGCTGCTAATGACTGATTTCTTCCAACGGTTGCAAGGCTGTTTTTGCTCTGATAGGTTGATAAAGGAAACAAAATCAAGAATGTATTGGAAGTTCTCAGAGAAAATTACAGTTTAGGTATATGTTGGGGGTGGATAGTTAGACATTTTAATTGAAATAAAACAGTTTTATACTAATAAGGGATCACTGTGGGTGTACATTTGTAGTACATTTGCTCTTGAACATTTAAGTAGGGTTAAATGTATGTTAATGCTTTTGCAAGAAAATTATTTTTGATAACATCCGTCTAAGGAAACTAGCTTAGGAAATTGGTGTTTTAAACAATAGAGATATTATACTTGCATTTAGGGAATGAATTAGGATTCTTTGTACTGCTTTAAAATTTTCAAAGAGTTGGAGTCTTTTGGTGTGTTCCTCTCTAGTGGTAAGGAAAGTTAACAGTAATTAACACAACAGACGATTAAAGCAAGCTTACACGTCTGCACAGTGACCGCAGTCTGCTGTATACCTCCAAACACCATTTTAACTGACCTACTTTTTTTGTTTGTTTGTTTTGGTTTGGTTTTTTGCGGTACGCGGGCCTCTCACTGTTGTGGCCTCTCCCGCTGCGGAGCACAGGCTCCGGACGCGCAGGCTCAGCGGCCATGGCTCACGGGCCCAGCCGCTCCGCGGCATGTGGGATCTTCCCGGACCGGGGCACAAACCCGTGTCCCCTGCATCGGCAGGCGGACTCTCAACCACTGCGCCACCAGGGAAGCCCTGACCTACTTTTGATTTTATGAAAGACTGCTAATGATTTATTCTGTCCAATTGAAAATAACTTTTTTCTGGCAGATAGATTGAAAACATCTCAGTTGGCCTCTCTTGCTGTTTGATTTAGATAGTGCATGTGATAGAAGATTAATATCGAACGCTAAGTAGCTGCCAGCCTGTAACGTTTTTCATTGTTAACCAGCATTCACTATGATGACTTACATAGCGAATTAATCTTGAGGATTTATAGATCCATTAGGCTTTAGAATAGGAAGGGTTCTTATCAATAAGGCAGAGCACGAGTTCTCGTTGCAATAACATGGAGGGGGGGGTGTTCATGACAACTGCAGGCTCCCTGGCTCCATCGCAAATCTGCTGAATCAGAGTATTTGGGCGTGGGGCTTGGGAATGTGTTTTGAACAAGCTCTCCAAGGGAACGCGTTTCACACTGCAGCTGAACAACGGCTGGTGTCATTTATGGCTTTATTTCATGGATGTGGAAAGAGGCACAGAGAGGGGACGGTGACTGGTATCGTAGGAACCACAACTTTGTCTTCCAGCACTACTAGATGGGTGATGTTCTGTTCTAGAATGCCACGTGACCTCATATCAGGGTAGTCCCATCCCTCTCTACATACAGAACTGGAAGAGGTTTAAGTTAGCCCTAATTTCTACATGTACCAACACCATATATGACTTCGAAATAATATTCAGCTCAGCTCGACTGTGTGTGTGTACGCAAGCGCTGTGTCTGCCTGTGTGCTCATTTTTTTGAAAGATACTTATCACCACTGTACCCGCATGTTCAGAATGATAGTAATAATAATACAAAGTTTACAGGGGCTTATAGAGATCTCAATTTAATGAGAAGAGCTGAGTGTGTGAAGTACTTATTCTGTACTTACTCTGTTTTAATGGCACCCATTTTCCCCCTAGAACTTCCTTGAGCAAGTCTGAATTGTAGCCAGAATACTTCTTTCCTCTTCAGACCCTTAACTGTGATTAATAGAAAAAGGCACTTGTCAAAAGGGTTTGAAATGGCAAACCTTGATATTGGCCCATGTGGCAGTAGAGATAGGTCTGTATCCACTTACTCCATTATGCTATTTAACTTCCGAATTCAACAATTTGTCTTGTGCTCCCTGCTTAAAAGACGATGGCTGTATAAGCTGTTGTTAACCATATCAGCAGGGTGAAATATTATTTCCCTTCGAACGAAACCACAACTTTCTTTGAGGATTTAGCACACATTAGAAAAAGCACCCCAGTGAAGCTGCTGAAGAATAAAGGGCACTGTTCAGCAACTCTCCCTTTGCCTCTGAGAGGGATGGATTACTTTCGGGTTTAACTGAAACATCCTTTTTGTGTTTATTGTATTAATGAAATTTTTAGGATCCATGAGAGAGAGATTGTGGTTCAGTGTTTGAAATAATGTAGCTTGATGAACCTTTTTTATTTTAATGGGAAACTTGTTTTCCTTGATTTGCAGCTTCAAAGAGTGAATCTTTTGGAAATTAAAGTGCATTAACTTAGTTATTCTGTATGGAAACAAAAACATAGAAAGTAAAAATTTACATAAGTGAAGACCTCGATGATTTCAGATTATAGTGTGGTAGAGGTTAAGGAATAAGAGGCCATAGAATTTGTAAAAACAAATTCAGTCTAACCACTTAATGGCATGTGCAAGTAATTTGCCAATTAAATATTTCTAGTATCTGAAAGATCTTCAAAGTAAAGAGTGGTGGTTCTTAATCTTTCTTAATTTCATACTTTCAGAAACATAATGGAAAATTACTTAGTTTTTTTATCACTTTTCATTCAGAATTTTAATATATGAGCTAAAAGAGGATGATTTTAAGTATTTGAGGAAAATTACTGCTTTTTGAGATATGTGTAAACTATGATATTTCCAATCACTCTGTGCCTGATTCTTTTTTTTTTTTTTTGTATCTTTTGTAAATATTTGGTGCCCAGATAACAATCTTCATTATAATTAAGACGTTAGATTTTGGAATTTTACCATTTTAATGGTCACCTGCTATGTTTAGAACATTGTACTGGGCACACTTGGCTACAACCCTCGAGTTATTTTACTCCCGTTTTACACATTGAGAGAATGGAGTCAGGGTAAGTAATTTGCCTAATATCACTCATTAGTAGGAAGCAGATTTGAGGGTTCCAGGTTATTTTTAAAAACACAGCTTTATTTAGATATAATGCACCCATTTAAAGTGTATGATGCAATGTTTTTTCGTCTGTTCACATATTTGTGTAACCATCATCAGTTTTAGAATATTTTCTTCACCCCAGCAAGAAACCCCGTACCTTAGCAATCCTCACTCCCCAATCCCATTTTCCCCTAGCCCCTCCAGTCCTAAGCAACCACTAATCTACTTTCTGTCTCTCTGGATTTGCCTTTCATATACATGGAATCATACAACATGTGGTCTTTCATGACTAGCTTCTTAGTATAATGTTTTCAAGGTTCATCCATGTTGTAGCATGTAATAGTACTGTATTCCTTTTATTGAGGATGTCACATTGTTATAGATATACCACATATTGTTTATCCATCCTTCAGTTAATGGATATTCTGGTTGTTTCCACTTTTTGGCTATTGTGAATAATGCTGCTATGAACATTTGTGTACAAGTTTTTAATGTGAACATATGTCTTCATTTCTCTTGGATATATACCTAGGAGTGGAATTGCTGGGTCACATGGTAACTATGTTTAACTTTTTGAAGAACTACCAAACTCTTCCAAAGTGACTGTGCCATTTTTACATTCCCACAAGCAGTGTATGAGGGTTTCAGATTTCTTCACATCCTCACCAACACTTGCTACTTGTGGGGGTAAAGTGGTATCTCATTGTGATATCTCGTTTGATTTACATTTCCTTAAAGGCTAATGATTGGAACATCTTGTCATGTGCTTATTGACCATTTTGTCTTTGGAAAAATGTCTGTTCAAATCCTTTGCCCATTTTAAAAATTAGATGAATTGTCTTTTTGAGTTGCAAGAGTTCTTTATATATTCTAGAGTTCTTTATCAGATATGTGATTCGCAAAACTTTTCTCCCATTCTGTAGTCTGTCTTTTAACTTTGTCGATGGTATCCTTTGGAGTACAAAAGTTTTCAATTTTGAAGATGTCCAATTTATATATTATTGTCCTTGGTTGCTTGTGTTTTTTTGTTTTTGTTTTATTCTGTTTTTGCAGTATGCGGGCCTCTCACTGTTGTGGCCTCTCCTGTTGTGGAGCACAGGCTCCTGACGCGCAGGCTCGGCGGCCATGGCTCACGGGCCCAGCCGCTCCGCGGCATGTGGAATCTTCCCGGACCGGGGCACGAACCCGTGTGCCCTGCGTCGACAGGCGGACTCTCAACCACTGCGCCACCAGGGAAGCCCCTGCTTGTGTTTTTGATACTATATCTAAGAAACTATTTTCCAATCCAGAGCCATAAAGATTTATGCCTACGTTTTCCTTTAAAAGCTTCACGGTTTTAGCTCTTATATTTAGGTCTTTGCTCCATTTTTAAGTTAGTTTTTGTATATGGTGTGAGGTTGGGTCCCACCTTACTTCTTTTGCATGGTTGTCCCAGCACCATTTGTTGAAAAGACTAATCTTTCCCTATTGAATTGTCACCCTTGTTGAAAATTAACTGACCATAAATATAAGGGTTTATTTCTTGACTCTCAGTTCTATTCTATTTGTCTTATATGTCTATCTTTATGCCAGTACCACACAGTCTTGATTACTGTAGCTTTGAGGTAAATTTGAAATACAACTTTTTTCTTCTTTCTCAAGATTGGTTTGGTTATTCTGGGTCTCTAGAATTTCCATATGAATTTTAACGTCTGCTTGTCAATTTCTGCAGACACCAGCTGGAATTTTGATAGGGATTACACTGAATCTGTGTATCACTTTGGGGAGTATTACCATCTTAACAGTATTAAGACCTCCCATCTATGAACATGGAATTTGGATTTATTTAGATCATCTTTAATTTCTTTCAACAGTGTTTTATAGTTTTTAGAGTACACGTTTTGCATGTCTTTTGTTAAATTTTTTCCTAAGTATTTTATTCTTTTTGAGGCTATTGTAAATTGAATTGCTTTCTTAATTTCATTTTTGGGTTGCTTACTTCCAGTGTGTAGAGATACAGTTGATTTTTGTATATTGATCTTGTATCCTTCAACAGTGCTGGACTTAGTAGTTCTAATGGTTTTTACGTGGATTCCTTAGGACCTTGAATACGCAAGATCATGTCATCTATGACCCAGCTTTTAAAAATCACAACTGTTTCCACTGCAACCGTACTGTGTAGCCTGGGAAACTTATTGGGGGAAATCAGTTGACTTTTTGAGGTTATATTTAGGTAAGAAACGATTACCACTTTGTAATTATCTTTTTATAATCTTAAAAAAAAAGTGCAGCAGACTTTCAGGCTAGAAACATTTGTGGAGAAAGCAAAGTCCCCAAAAATAAACCCAAAGGCTCTTTGAGCTTATTTGGTGAAGTCTTGCTTTAAATACTATCACCATTATTTGGTGATATTATGGGAACTATAGACCTTCCAAACATAGTTTGTTTGGCACATATTGAAATAACAATGATTATACTTTGAGATAAGCACTCTAATTTGTTTTTACTTTCAGGAGGAGTTGGCTGAGCTAAGAAAACTATGATTTTAAATATCCAAAATATATATCTAGTGCTTCATTTATATTTCATTGCTAATTCAGTTTTGCTTCTTTGCCTACATGACCTCAACCTGGGGGTAAGATTTTAAGACCTTGTGCTTTAGACTAGGAGAGACCTTCTAATTTTTTTAAGTTAGTAATCTGCCAAGTGATGCTTATTTGAAAGCCATCAGCAGGTGCGTTATGAATTATAGTCGTATTTATTTGTTTATTAATTTGCTTATTTCACAGAACCAAGGGACCAAAAAGCGTAAAACATTTTTCTCTTTCCTCTCCAGGACTGCAAGTTAGGAAGTTAGGTTTGAAAAGCTCAGGGAATGGTAAAGATTTAGTGATAGGATGACCCTAAGATGGACTCCTAGAGTCTTTTATGGTAAAGCTCATGGAATTTTCCATGAAAGTGAGAGTACAGAGCAGTTTTGAAAATCACTTTGGTTTTTAGTTTCTGATTTTCCAACTATATGATGGAAGGAGTACTCTTACCTCTCATTGTCTCACCAAGGCATGGAGAAATCTTAAAACAATCAAATGTTAAGTGAGAAAGCTATTTGAACCTCCTAAAAGGAGAAGAGACTATTAACCTGAGATGATATTACAGTGTCTTCCAAAGTGAGGGGGGAAGTTCCAGAACCCATTGTGACTATTGGGCTTAGAGATGTTTGTTTGAATGTTTGAATGTACAGGAAATGTTTGAATGTACAGGAAAATGTTGAGGCCAAGCATTTCAGAAAATCAGTGCCCCCGAATGACTTCTTGTAGCGGGATGAAGTATTCAGACTTAAGAATCTATAAAATATTTTCAGAGAAAAAATGTGAGATTTCCAGAGTGACAAAATTTAATATTTTAATTTCTTAAAAGAGTTGATTAGCCTTGAAAATGACTATAGAAATATTGGTAGTTTTCCTCTTTATCAGTAATAATAATGCTCATATCATTTGGATGGTCCAGTTAGAATGACTTGGTAATCTTATGATATTTGAGTATTCAAGCCTCTGTTAGGTAAGTTAGGAGAGTGAAAAATAAATTTTGTAGAGATTGTATCAAGTGGTGAAAAACTCCAGGTCTTATTTTTCTGCAGAATTCCATGACCAACTGTTCTTCCCGTAGCAACCTTTTCTTCACCACAAATGTAGCATCAAGTCCTTAGGGTTTGAAAATAATATTTGCTGCTGGCAGGTGATGCCAACATCTGTAAGTGCCTAGACCAGGATCTGTCCTGTCTCAGTGGCTTTGGTCCAATATGTTTTGATTGGACCCTTAATTCACTTCAAAAGAAATGAACCCTTCTTCATGCTGTTGCTCTTTACTGAAAAACTCCCTCACAGGTTCATCTGAATAAATCCTCCACAGCCTTTAGGACCCAGATCAAGTTTTACCTTCTCCAGAAAGCTTTTTTTTCTCCCACTGTTGTAAATGCATCCTTCCTTAAAATTGTGTTTCCTTGCCAAGAGGAACTGTTGCTGTTTAGCACTTAATCCAGTATACTGTTTGGATGTGTTGTTTAGTTAGTTCTTGTGGATTAGACTTGGATTCAGCACCGTGTCTTCTCCTGCCCTCCTACTTCCCGCAGGACCTAATACAGTGCTCCCAGCTGTGCTGGCTAACTAAGGACTGACATTCTTACAGTGGCCAGTGTGTTAGAACGGCTGAGAACTGAAAATGGACCTCATTCTCAGGGTTGTGTAGTTTGTAAACTGTCCAACTCCAGGGAGCACTGGTCACATAGGCCATGAAGTGAATGTCAGTCACTGGATTGTACAACTTGCATGTCCCCTTGGGTCTACAAGGGGCCTGTGTGTACACTTACTGCATGACATTAGGTCTTCTGGAGAATCTTTCCTACCTCCTTCCTTTCATATTTTTTTGTCCGTTTCAGTGGGGAGTTTAAAAACGCTTCTATAAATCTTTAGAACAACGTTTTTCAAAATGAGGTTCTGGACCCTTGAATTAGAAAAACCCAGGAGGCTAATTAAAGTGCAGGTTCTTTAGTTCACTTGAATCAGCCTAGGCCTGGGGCTGGAGACATTAATAAGGAAGACTGACAATTCTTTGTACTTCACTAAAATCTTAGGAAATGATTGTTGAAATGGCTTTTCAGTAGGGTGGAAACTGTAGTGCCTCAAAGGGTTAATACCACTGTCCTTAACCTGTTGCACTATTGTAAACCTTTTCTTCCTCATTTAAGTTCAACCACAACTTAGTGAATAGTTGCTCTATGCCCACCATTGTGCAGGCACAAGGGGAGAAGCAGATGTGAAAAATACGGCCTTTGTTCTGAAGGTGCTAATAATCTATGTAGAAAGAAAAGATGTATAATTAATGTGTATACTCACGCAGACCTATCTGCATACCTATACAATACTATATAGAGATATCTTTTTAAAAACACATCAGTAGTTCAGGTCTGTAGGATTGACAGTTTGTACAGTTGAAACGTGTTTTAGAGATCACATATAGCTCTATACTTCAGGGGGACTAAATTTCAGTACTTCAGGCAGGCATTTGCATAAGAGAGACAAGCTCTCATGGAATAGTGGAGAAAGCTCTAGACTTAAGGTTCAAAGTTCACAGTTTTGAATTAAAGTCAGAGCTCTGGTAAGCAGTGAATGATAGTTAATTATAGGAAAAATAAGATTGTTGGTTAGAGTCCGTCACATTTTAAATTCATTTACTAAGTTTTGAGTAACCTAAATTTATTATATATATTTATAGTTTTATACCATATAAATATTAAAATGGATAATAAATGCCTTAGCTTTATATGCCAATATTGGGTTAATACCTTCTGTTACTTTTCTTTGTATTAATACATGTAATTTGCATATATTTAGCCTAAAACACATTTTTACTACTTCCAGCTGACACACCCTTTTTATAACATGCCTGCTTTTGTAAATGTCTCTCATCTTGCTTACGGTGGTAGCAGGAGATACGGAGGGTCTTTTTGGGTAACTTCCTCGTCACTGCTGTGGGAGTTCCTGTTGCTCATTGTAATAGTTTGCTGGGGTTGCCATAACAAAGTGCCACAGAGTGGGTGGCTTAAATGACAGAAATGAATTTTCTTACAGTTCTGGAAGCGAGAAGTCCCAAGATCAAGGTGTTGGCAGGATTGGTGTCTTTTGAGGCCTCTCTCCTTGGCTTGTAAATGACAGTCTTCTCCTTGTGTCTTCACGTGGTCTTCCTCTGTGCCTGTCCATATCCTAATCTACTTCTCTTATAAGCATGGCAGTCATATGACATTAGGCCACCCCCCCCGCAACGACCTCATTTTAACTTATCTCTTTGAAGAACTTGTCTCCAAAATATAGTCATATTTAAAGTCCTAGGGGCCATGGCTTCAACATACAAATGCAACACAGCACGTAGATCTCATGTCCTGTCACCTCTGAATTCTTCTATTACAACATACCAAACTTCATCATGAACTTCCGTCTTTCCAGCTCTATCACTAACTTCATCAAGGTTTCCAGTGTTGGACTTTTTGTTCTCCAGAGTCATCATTTCTTTATGACTTTTACTTAACCTTCCATCTACCCATGTCTCCAATACTGGGTTAACACCTTCTGTTACTTTCTATAGGATGTTGAAGGAAAGGTCAAGAAAAGGAAGGACCTCGTTTTTGACAGCTATCCCATGATTATTGCATTGAAAGGTTATTTTACCAGAATGCTGGGCAGAGAGGAATCTTTATTTCACCAGCTTGGCAGAAAAATGGCCACCAAGTCATTTTTGTTTGTATATTTCTCTAAAATTTTATTATAGTATAGAAACATTTTTTTATAGAGTAAAAAATTGTGTGTTTTTTTTTCTTTTGGTCACATCTTTGTCATTTGAACATCGTTTCTCATTAGATCATTTATTGGTCTTGATTAGAAGATTGATTAGAAGATTGTGGGCCTTCCTTGAATCTATCCTGGGCCTGCTTCATACAGAGGCATAGAAATTTAGAATGGGAAAGGAGCTACAGGTTATCTAGGTTAATATCTATTCTATCACATATAGCCACTAGAATAATACCTAGCACATGGTAAGTGCCTAAGAAATGTTAGCTACTATTAGTAGTAGAATTTAAACCCAAGTAATTGGACTTTCAGTTCGGTAATTCCTTCTCAGAGGTTTTAGAGCCAAAAAGAAACTTGCTGAGTCTCCTCCTACTTAGTTCATTTCATTCATCACTCCCCACTCAGATCCTCAATTCTTGATTCACTTCATTTTTCTTATGTCCTTTCTCTCTTTTTTTTCTCTTTTTTCCTAAAAGTGGAGAAGACAGAATAAATCCAAAGAAATTGAGGGTTATGCTTAAAAACTTCTTATTTTATTATCCTTATCAGGGCCAGCCTGAGGTTTTCTGCCATCTTTTATAAAATTTATGCCTGGCATAATGCTGATTTTTTACTGCATTCTTCGTGCAGATACACACCCAATCTTATACTGATGACAGCACTACTGTTTCTTCATGGCAAGACTTTTAAAATTTCTGGAAACTTTAAAAGCATGGAATAAAAACTTGTGAGTGTAAGGGTGGATGGAAGTAGGAAATTTGGGGGAAACCGTGGAAACACGTGCCAAGGTTTTTGGCACCCTTTAGAGAATTAAAGAATTTACCTCTTTTTTTAAATAGTTGCAAAGGGAAAAAAACAAGGTAACAGGCACAGTTTGCTCATAAAAGCGAACAGGGTTGGTAGATATATTTAAAGATGTGAAGGCCAGGACAAATTCATTAATATAACTTGTGTCCCTTTACCCTCCAAGCATACACTCATGTTGGGAGGCAGAGAGACTAGTAAATAAGAACGTGAAGCTTTAGAAAAGTACGGTTTTTCATATTGTTGTTTTCTGTTCTCTGTCAGTCCTCTTACAGTTTTGTGGTAGAGGCTAAAAAGAGGGGAAGAATCAATACTACAGTACATTTGGTAGCCCATCTTAAAAGCGGATTATTTGGACCATTTGAGAACGTCTGTCGAGCCAGAGTGTGCAGGATAAAGTTAAAGGATGGGGCTGTTGGCTGTTCTTCCCGTTACCTTTAAGTGTGGCCTGATGAACAGTGGAACTTTTTACAGCTTAAATAGAATCTTAGTGCGGTTGAATATATGCTTCAAGATTTATATCTAACTGATTTCTAAATCCTCAAAAACATTTTAACAGCTTGTTGAGGAGGACTATATTTAAGACTTGTGTAGTGTTCTATGTGTGTCTGTATGTATATGTGTGTTTCCTGCCACTAAAGATTGAATTATATCCCCTGTGCCTAGAAAATAATATTTGTTGAAACAAAACAGATGACGATATGAGATTTAGCTTATTACTTTGGTTTGTGACTGCCTTTTAGGGCTTTTTGTGTGTGTGTAACTTCTTGATTTTTTCCTTTTATTGGGTGGCATTATTAACTTTGACTTCATGAGACTCCCAGTTCTATTTCTGCCATGATTTTATAATCTGTATTTTTAAAGTTGAGTTACTTTTTATACAAAGAAAGTAGCAATATCCATTTAATAACAGGTTTTATAAGGAAGAACCCGATTTGCTTTGTTTTAATCAACCTTTCCTTTCTCTTTTCAGAGGACGTTAAGCAAGTTTTTGGACAGACCACAATTCATCAACGTATTCCATTTAACTGGGATTCAGAATTTGTGCAACTACACTTTGGAAAAGAAAGAAAAAGACACCTGACATATGCGGAATTCACTCAGTTTTTACTGGTGGGTCTAGCCCTTATAAAAAGCTTAAAAGAGTGAATAGGTAGAACTAGGATCGTGATGCACATTTGCTAACCCTGGCCAAACCATCCTATTTGGAAGTATTTCTTTATTAGTATGTAGAAACTATAGGATTAGATAGACTCTTACAGACTCTGCAAAACCCCTTCCTGCTTAAATGGAATACACATTGAGGACCCAGGAAATCAAGTGATGTGCTGAAAGGTCACATAAATCAGGAGGGACACAATCAGAACCTGAACTCTCGGCTTATGGCTGGTTCCGCCACTACTTACCAATATTTTGTTTTCCTTTGGGAAATGGACAGGTGTCATCATCAGCATCTAACCATAGCATCATTTCACCTGAGGCCTTTTTATAGCCAAGACACTGGATCTAGACCTTGACTGCATATTGGAATCACCTGGGGAGCTTTAAAAACTATTGTTGTTTGGGTCTCCCATCTCTAGAGATTAGAGAGAGAGAGAGAGAGAGAGGGAGAGAGAGGGAGGGAGAGAGAGAGAGAGAGAGAGAGAGAGAGTGTGTGTGTGTGTGAGTGTGTGTGTGTGTGTGTGATGGAGGGCAGGGAGGGACTGCTTGGGCCTTGGGGTATTTAAAGCTTTTCAGGCACTTCTATTGTGTTGCCAAGTTAGAGAATCACTGTTCAGAGCACTAGCTGTCCGTATCCGGGGTTCAGCTCTGTGGGAGTTATCTACATCTCTGGGACGCCCCTGGCCCAGTCCCTCCTGACTTCCTCTCTTCCCTCCCTGCTTCGTGATAATTTCACTAGGCCACTGATGATACTAACAGAAGGCTAGTAACAAAATATGATCATAGTTTAGTTTTCCTCCTGAAGCATAATTTTAAGACTGTGTTGATTCGGATATTGTTTAGTCACTAGAGATCAATATCTAGATAATGTGTAGGTCTATGTGATAAACCACTCTTTCTTTCAGATTTTTATGCATTTGTTTTGCTTCTCTAACAATTTTATTTTATTAAATATAATATTTAAAAGGCTTGTTTAAGAGAATTAGTTTGCTGTGTTTAAGTCGTGGGTCTTGAGGAAAAATTTGCCAAGGAAACCATCTTTTTCTTCTTTTTTTTAAAAATTGAAATGTAGTTGATATACAATATTATGTTAGTTTTAGGTGTGGTTTGACATTTGCATACATTCTGACATGTTCACCATGATAAGTCTGGTAACCATCTTTCCCCATACAGAGTTATTACAATATTGACCATATTCCTAATGTTGTGTATGACATCCTCGTGGCTTCTTTATTTTATTACTGTAGGTTTATAGCTCTTCATCTCCTTTGCCTGTTTTGGCCCCGCCCTCCCCGATCTGCCTACCCTAAACACTTCTCTTCTTTGTTACTAGTAACATCAGCAGTGGGTATCTTGGTGGCCCTGCATCCTTCGTGCACCTGTGACCTTGCCAGAGTCTTCTGAGGAGTGGTTGGAAGCACAGCTGTGGGGCGGAGGTGGTGGGTACAGGGACACACGTGCACCGTGCCCAGTGCTCGTTCACTCAGCATTTTGTGGTCTCCATTCTTAGGCACAGTGTATGTAATAGGTTGACTTTACTAGGTGCCTTTCTTTTTGACTTTCACTGGTATCGTTATGATATCTAAAATTTGTCACGCTTTGTAGTTTGCTTTTATTTTCCCAGTCTTTGAAAACTTAAAAAACAAGATGTCTTAAACATGCCTTTGTATTTATTTTAAAATGTGTTCATGTCTATGAATTCCCGTTTGCAGTTCTATATAAACATAAACCTGATTAAATAACTCAGGTGGAGAATGGAGTTGTTAGGTTTGTGCTCTTGTTTATACAAGACATCGCGCTGCAGTAGGAGATGGTATTCATTTTGATGAGGAATAATTACAATAATGCTATTGAGACAGATGCCTCCAATTGACTTTATGGAACACAGCCTAATTAACTTTTAGTCTTAATGGGATGTTAGCAGTGGTAAGGATGATCAGGTTTCCCTTTAAGCAAATATCAATTATGCCGAATTGAGTCAGCTGTAATCCACTCAGCTGCTTCTAGGCCTTCCTCAAGATATGGACAAGCCAGAGGCAAAGATGAGATGACTCAGGGATTACTGATTAGGTTCCCAGCTGCAGCTTGTGGGGCATTTACTTGTACTGGACTCCGTTCTATACTGGTGAATACGCTCATCCCTCAGTGTCCGGCATGGGACAATTTTGACTTTGTAGCCAGAACGCAAGTGCTAAACTTTTACTAGATTAAAACGGTCTTGGTAGGTAATTAGGGCTTTGCTTTTGTGTCCCACTCCAGGCCCAGAGTTAAAGGAATTAATGGATGTATCATGATAGACTTGCTATGAATGCCGATGAAATGCCAGTTTTGGTGTCTACCATTGGGTCACTGTCCCACTGCCCCCATTCAAATGCTTCCTTTGCTTCCTTTGAAGTCTTTTCTGAATGAAGGTAGAGCCTCAGACCTCAACTTCAAATACTTCGTTCTTTGGGGCTCTTTTCTGGATGCAGGGACCTTCTTAAAGATGTAAGTAAACGTAATCTCCTATGTTTGGGGCTCTTGCTTTATCAAGCATGTGCCCTCCTTTCTGCTGGGGAGCAGGGCTCAGAAACACAGGCACCAGCTCCCTGGCTGGTGCCAAGGTCGTGAAAGAACTGCCACCATGCATGCCACTTGCCTGCCACCTGAGGAGGAAGAGGAGCAGCCAGCCGTAGGGTCAACTTCACAGTGCTTGTGACCTCAAGGAGCCTGTTGTCGAAAACACCGGTCAATCCCACTGAAGGGCCTAGAAGGTATCAGCCTCACACTCTTGTGTGTTAACCTGTGCTTATGTATGTGCACGTGTTTGTGCCTGGTGAGCAGTGCAATTCTCTGCAAGGTCAGTTTTTTTCCCCTTCATTTAAAAAATATTTTATTTTATTTTTAATTAATTATTTATTTGGCTGTGTTGGGTCTTCGTGGCCGCGCACAGGATTTTCTCTAGTTGCAGTGAGGGGGGGCTACTTTTCGTCGCAGCACATGGGTTCCTCGTTGCGGTGGCTTCTCTTGCTGCGGAGCACGGGCTCTAGGCACGCAGGCTTCAGTAGTTGCAGCACGCGGGCTCAGTAGTTGTGGCTTGTGGGCTCTAGAGCGCAGGCTTCAGCAGTTGTGGCACACGGGCTTAGTTGCTCTGCGGCATGTGGGATCTTCCCGGACCAGGGATTGAACCCGTGTCCCCTGCATTGGCAGGTGGATTCTTAACTACTGCGCCACCATGGAAGTCCTAAAAAACATTTTACTATACGGAAGCTGGTGTGAGTTTGTTATAAGCCACCACGTGGCTGTGAGGGCTCCACATGTTCACATGTTCGTCTGGGTACTGTCTGAGGTGGTTGGTGCCGGTCGTGGGCATCTATTGGATGCTGAGCTGGAATGTTGTTTTCTGTGCTTTGGTTATAAAATTCATAAAGCGGTGAATCAGTTTGATATACTTGGAGCTAAATTTGTCTTGTTTGTATCTAAATGATATTGTTGAAGCAAGTAGCAGGGATGCAAAGGCTCCCTTGTAGAGTCTTGGTAGGGAAGGATTTCAGAAGGGAGTGGAACCACAGTCCTGTTACCCCCATCCTTAATACTGTTGCATCCACTGCTGCTATCTTTTTTGTGCCGGGTTCTATCATCTCCACTTAACTGCATGAGTGATGGTGTGTACGTGTAAATGTGAATATAGTTTTATACGTTGCAGTGTATGTGTGTGTATATTAAAATAGTCTATAAGCCTTTCCAACATATCTGTACTCTCAGCTCTTAGGGCAAAGCTCTAATTTTATGGTTACTAGTTGAAAAATGGATTTTAATATACTGAAAACAGTATATTTAGAAAACAGTTCTGAGAAATTTTCCTATTCTATACCTGCTGGAACTCCTGTTCATAAATGATATTAACATAGAACTCTCTACCCTGTTTTGAAGTATTTTTGTGATTGTTACTCGCATGAGGCAAGCCACCCAATGCATCTAATGTTTGCTGAGGATATGGGATTTGTCAAGAGGCCTTGTGCAAAAGGCTCAGAGGTGCAGAGGTAACAACTTTTGAAATGCTTATAATGTACAAGTCTGGGCGCGTGTTCCTATGTTTATTCGCCTGACAGCTCAAAAAGCACAACTGCAAACAGATATAAAATGTATGCCCTATGAGGATGCTCTTCTATACAAAAATCCTTAAGGGTTTGTAGCATAAACCCTTATGGCAGGTGTAAACCCGAAACCAACATTCAAAGTGTGGTTAGAGCAGCCGTCCAAAGTACAAAATTAAAGGGCCAGATACTACTATAAGGTCTATTTAACAGACCCGTTTTACGGATGAAGAGTCTGAGGCCTTTTACTTTAGAGTCTCTTAGCAGTATCTCATTTGTGATTTCGATTTGCATTTCCCTAATGACTGATGATGTTGAGCATCTTTTCATGTGCTTGTTGCCACTTGTACGTTTTCTCTGGAGATGTGTCTGTTCAAATCCATTACCTTTTTCTTATTGGATGGGAGTCATAGGCAGTTGTGAGCACAGAGTGAAAGAAAAGCCTCTTAAGTTTTTATGCCAAATTATTCTGTAGAGTCGGTACTGAGAGTCACTCTCAAAAAAAGTCATAATAGCAACAACCTTTATAATTTACAAAGTGGTTTTAAATATCCTGTTTCTGATGCTAGCATCCCCCAATACCCTGAGAGGTAATTATAGTTATTTCCTATTATATACAAAAGAATAAACAGACTCTAGGGTAAAATTTTGCATTTACAGGTAATTTTACGGGGAAATGCTCATGGTTTTCAATGGGGTCCCAAAGGAGTACCCCAAAAGAGTACAGACCCGCTGTTCTAGAGCTTAACTTCTTCCATAAGATCACAGACATGTGAGGGATTAAAAAATATGATGCCATTACCACTATACTCCACTATGTTGTCTCCAGGGCCATGGCTATGAAGTTAGTTTCTCTTCCTGGAAAGGGCCATGTTTCTGAATGGGGATGTACAGTCATGCATTGCTGGACATTTAGCATTCCTGATCCCGGCCATTAATTGCCAGATATGATTATAAAAAAGCCATAGTAGGGGGCTTCCCTGGTGGCGCAGTGGTTGAGAGTCCGCCTGCCGATGCAGAGGACACGGGTTCGTGCCCCGGTCCGGGAACATCCCACATGCTGCGGAGCGGCTGGGCCCGTGAGCCATGGCCGCTGAGCCTGTGCGTCCGGAGCCTGTGCTCTGCAATGGGAGAGGCCACAACAGTGAGAGGCCCACGTACCGCAAAAAAAAAAAAAAAAAAAAAAAGCCATAGTAGGGGTACCTGTTACGGTTGTTTCCAGTTTTATTTTATTATTATTTTTTTTTTTTGGCCACACCGCACGGCTTGCGGGATCTTAGTTCCGCGACCGGGGATCCAAGTGTGGAGTCCTAAGTGGAGTCCTAGCCACTGGACCGCCAGGGAATTCCCCTCCAGTTACTTCTTGATAATGGTTTATAATCATGGGTATATATTTCACATATAATTATTACATTTTAAAAATCATCTACACATAGGAGTTTCTAACGGCTCTGGTCTCAGGATAGAAAAGTCTCAGATTACTTCCCAATGCGATATGCTTGTTAACTAGAAAACTGTTGCTGTTAACTACCTCTCCTGTAGCATTTTCCAGCTTAGAAAGTGCTTTGGCTTGTGTTGGTCTTTACAGTTGCCTTAGGTGTTAAGCAGTTGCTATTGTTTCTGTATGAAAGATGAGCATGTAGAAGCTTGGAGGAGTTTTTTGTTCAAGATGAGACAGGTGGAATAGAAGTTGGTTTTACTTTTCCTAAATCTGTAGCAGTGTTTTCAAATTTTGTGTAAAATGTTTCTGAAGTGATTTTAAAAGGTGGTGCCCTGGGCCTCTGTCCCCACCAAGGGTCTGATTCAGTAGGTCTGGATAGGGCCTAAGAAATAGCCTTTCAAACAGGCGTCCTGAACTGTGATGTTCCAAATGGTCCGAGGGCCCCATGTTGAGAAACGTTGGTCTAGATGACAAAACCCTGACTGTTTAAAAGCACAGAATCTGGTGTTCAGGTCTCATCCTAAGGCTGACGGGGAGCTAGGAGAGGCAAACATGATCAGATTGGTGTTTCAGAAGGACTGCTCTGGCTGTTGTGTGGACAGTCAAATGGAGAGGGATCTGACTGGGAGAGGGAGACCATCTGGCCATTCTCCAATCCAAGAGAGAAATGACTATGGCTTGGGTTGGATGGTGATGGTGATGAGCTAAAGAAAATGGGTTCAAGAAAAGTTCAAGACATGGGCCTGTCCAGGCTTGGTGATCTGTTAGGATGGGGACAGTAAAGGATATGCAGAACTCATGGTTCGCTCCTGGATTTTAGGCTTGGGCAAGTGGGAGGATGGTGGTGATTTACCAAGACTGGGAGCACAGGGGGATGGGATGGAGGACATGTTGGTGAAGGCCTGTGAGGAGCGCTTTGCATGTAATCACCACTGATCATTTCATGGAGCCAGGAAATTTCTTCTGTTTTCAGAGCCCTTCCTCCTCTTACTGTAGGAAGAAGAGTCACGCACAAATCAACCACTCTCTAAATTGGTGACGAGGCCAGATTTTGAAGGTGGGATTCCATTAGTTAGCCAAGAAATGAGATAGCTGGCTTGGGAGGGAGTGGGACTAAAAATCCTCTCTAATATCTTCTCATCAGATAGAGTTTAAGGGGCTTCTCTGGTGGCACAGTGGTTGAGAGTCCGCCTGCCGATGCAGGGGACACAGGTTTGTGCCCTGATCCGGGAAGATCCCACATGCCGCGGAGCGGCTGGGCCCGTGAGCCATGGCCGCTGAGCCTGCGTGTCCCGAGCCTGTGCTCCACAACGGGAGAGGCCACAACAGTGAGAGGCCCCCGTAAAGCAAAAAAAAAAAAAAAAAATAGAGTTTAAGAATGAAGTTGTCTGATCCAACAGAAAGTCCTCATCACAAGGGTGTGAGTGTTTTACCATAACTTTATTCAGGTCCTCCTTTCGTCGGGAGATGGATGATGAGACCCAGAGAGGTGAATCGTAGTTGGTAGAGCTAGGAGTAGAACCTGGGACTCAGAGCTGTGTCTGGTGTCCCGACCAGCCATTCATATTTGTTAGGACCCTTGTCATCAGATCACGTGAGCCCCAAGCTAGCCCTGTTGGATGCCAAAGCATATGCATGCAAATAAGGCAACTGAACAGTTTTGGTTCTTTTCGTTAAATCAAACCAACCAGTATTTTGGCCTATGGGTCAACAATGGCATACAGACCAACCCAAGTCTTTTGTGTGAAATGGACATTTTGGTTTTCAGGTTCTGCGTCTTAGAGAGCAGAGTTCTGTAAGTCAGCAGCCCCAGGTGCTGGTGGTGTCCCACCACCAGCGTGTCCCTCTGAAGGCCAGAGATTTGCTGCTCCTAGTAGTGAGCTGTTCTGAGTCATAGGGTTGCGACTATGTATGTCAGGGTATCCTGGTTTAAGGCAAAACTTTCAGCACAAAAGCCTGTGTTGTTAAAAAAGGAATTGTTCCCCCTGCCAGCCCAACATCACCACCAAACAAAAGAAAACAGAACCTTCAACCATGGCAACATCAAATTCTCAAGCTTTGGAATTGAAAGAGCATTTCAGGTGTTAACAAAAAACAATCCTTTGTAGTAGAACTTGCTGAAGCCACAATTGTTTTAACAGGTCAGTGGACCACTAACAAAGTCCTTACTTAGGATTGAGTAACCCAAGCCATTTGTGCCGCCCCCGCCCCCAGGTACCCCAACTTGCCATCTGTATTAGTTAAAATATCTAGACCCTGGATCTTTAGTAGCCAGAGACCATGATTATATTTGCATTCTTAACATGGGTGTGATTTTTATGTTGATTTTAAGTTGGACCAGATGGGGTCTGTGATACAGCTTTGGTACTGCTTCATAAATACAGTACCACTTGATGTTCCAAAGTGAAATAATGAGTAAAGGCAGCTAATGTTGTTTTGCCCTCAGCTTCTCCAAGAGATGAGATTGTGTTTTGTGTCCAAATGGAAACCACTGCTAGTTTGGCGCCGAGTGACCAGAGATGGGGGAATAGCCTGGTCACTTGGAGAATTAGACACAGGATTCATTTCATTCGCACCGCACTTTCTGCTCTCTGGGCAAAGGAAATCAGAATTCATTGTGCTTTTGTGTCCGTGGTGTTCATCGGCTAGCTGTTTTGTTGAGTAGCCTGTTGTGCAGGCTTTTACAGTAACATCCTGGTGAAAATGAACACACCATATAGCTGTTACCCACTGTGAAGTTTAACGTTGAATCAGAAGAGCAAGGAAATTGAGATGGAAAAGCTCTGTAATGGTTGTTGTCAAGGTGTTGCTGTGTGTGCAGTGTCACGTGCGGCACTGGTACTAAAGACCCTTTTAATTAGAGACCCCACCCAGTGAATTGGAGATGAAATTTCACGCTGAACTCTGGAAGTCTGACTGCATAGACTGAATGTGGGGAGCACAGAAAAATGTTGAGAATGGGAACTACTTATCTCTCTACCTATTGCATTGCCAAGTTCCATTTTTCACTCAGTTTAAAAATATGTGGATCTTTATTTTAACTAGAATTTTTTCCTCTAAATTAGCATAGGATTATGAAAATGATACTTATATATTAAATGGTAGAGGTCCTGATACTTGATGTAATATAGAATTTATTTGAAATAGGGCCAAATATAATAGCATATTTTATAAGCAAACCTTCTTTATACATTTTTATTCCTCATTTTCATAAATAATTACCTGCATTTTCCCCAGAATTCTTCTACCACCACCCCTAAAAAGGAATTCTTTTGAATTATATCTTTGTTGATAACCCGTTATTAAAGTTTTAGATATGTATTTTTTAATTTCAAAACTATACAAAACACAAAAATGCAAAGTAGTCAGGGGTGTTTTGTGGTGTTCTTGGCTTTATAATATAAGTCTAATATAAATCATCTGGATCTGCTGCTTGTTTTGAGGGTCTGTTGGTCTTTTTTTTTTTTTTTTTTTTGGTTCCTGATAAATTGTTTTCAGGCTGAAGCACGAACTTGTGCGTCTGAATAAAGGTGGAGAGAATTTTTGCATTCAGAATGTACCCACTTGAAAATTGGAGATTATTAAGGAAATGACAGGCCTGGAACTCTTAGAAGCATGAATGTTAAACCAAAAGTGGTGTAACCCCTATATATGTGTATTTCTGTACAGCTAGCAACTCTGAAGAGTTTGATTTTTTTTTCCCCCTCCTGCAGCATTCTGAATGGATGTGTTAGAGTAGTTGGAAACTGCTACAGTAGAAGCCTAGTCCATTAATCATCCCGTACCGGAATAGAGGGAACAGAAAACAGCTCACTGGCAAATGTAAAGAGAAACTGGGCCTCCTTTCACGTGTTGGAGCCTTAGAGGTGGCCGTCCAGCTCCTTGCTTTGTGACCTCCTGGCCTTAGGTGAAGGAGAGCCCTTTCTCTTTACAGTCCTTCCTGGCTCCATCAACAGCGTTTAGGAAGCGCCCTGTGGCCTGTTACTGATAAGAGCTCTCTCGGGAGAGCCATGCCTTCATTCCAGCTCTCTGGGTTTTCCACAGGGTCTCAGGCCATCGATTTTATTGTCTGTACTCATTTAGGTATTGCTTCCATTTTTGTCATCTGCCTGCTCTTCCTATGCATTGTAGGATGATCTCATCCATTTTTACAACTTTTTTTTTTTTCCCTTTTGGTTTTTGGTAGGCCTTCCCCTAAAAGGAACGGGCAGTCCACGTAGGATAAGGATATGGCTCTGGAGCCAGACCGCCCGGCTGCATATCCAGTTTCATCCTTAGCGTCACGCGACCCTCAGCTGCTCTTTACCTAATTTTTCCATCTACAAAATGGAGGTGGTGGGTAATCCCACCTTATAAGGTTATTGAAAGATGAAGCAGGAAAATGCAGCTGTCCCTGGAGCATAGCCTGCGCTTAACAACAGTAAATGTTAGCCTTTGAGGGTTTTTTTTCCCCCTAAAATCCTGTTGTCTGCATTTCTCAGATTTACATTTCGACCTGTACCTCTGGCTTTCTTTTGTTTGTAGCTGGAGGCAAAGCTTATCTCACTCCAAGTTTCTCCCCGTGGTCAACTACCTCATCTCTTTCCCCTTAAGTATTTTCTTTTGTGGTAGATTCTCCTATCTCTCCCATCATCCAAGGTGAGAATTCTTTAAGAAACTCTTGTTCCATTTTTATATATAAATCACCACCCAAACTTTTCTTAAAATCTCTTTTCCAGTTATCTGTCCAGATCACTTATGATCCCCTTGCTTATGGTTTTACCCATGGCAGCATACGTTAGTGGTTGGAATCCGACAATACTTTGGTAGAGATCTCAGCCTCTCCCACCTCCTAGCTGTGTGACGTTGGACTAGTTACTTAACCTCCCTAAGCTTCGGGTGCCTCTGGGAGATGAAGGTGTTATCACTTCACAGGATTGTTGTGAGGCTTGAATGAAGTCCTGTCTTTGAAGTTCGTGGCAGAGCCCCTGGCCTGTAGAAGTGTTCAGGCACTCAGCTGTTACTGTTATCCTCCACCCTAACTGATCTTTGTCTCTGTTCCTGTTGTTGGTTCAGAATGACTTAGCAGAACTGTTCCTTACCTACTAGGTGATTTTTTTAAAGACTCCAAGAACTTATATTGGAACTGACTTTAGAGGTTTTTAAACCATTCACCTTGACCAAAATCAAAGCTACTTTTTATTAAGTGCCGGTCGCACGTGACGTCTAGTTTTTACCACTCGGTGCAGTCAGGTGTTGCTGAGGCTCTGAGATATAAACACACTTCCCTAAGCCCTCCCAGCAAGGAGCGCCATGACTGATACTTGAACCCTGCCCATTCCTGTCCCAAACTTCAGATTTGTCATTATAACAGATTGCTTCCACAACCCCTTGTATAAAATGAAATAAAATAGAATATGAAAAAATTAAAAAAATAAAATTCCTTGACGTATGTTTCTCAGCCAGTAGTTGAACAGGTATTTCCAGTGACTGGGAACCCCCTACTTTGCAAGGTAGCCCATTTCATTGCTGAATAGTCAGGTTAAATACTTCTGTGTTTTGTGCTGAAACCTGATCCCTCTATCTTCTCTCCATTGATTTTTTTTTTTCTTTAAGAAATACAGAGAACCAGTCTAACTTCTTTTTTACCTGATAGTCCTTTAAACCTTTAAATATTTGAACGTAACTATTGCGTCTCCGTCTCCCATTGTTCTCCTCTCCCCCGCACGAAGGACGAGTTTCTCCTTTCTGGTCCCTTTCGTTTTGGAAATGAACGGTAACTACCCATGCTCTAGACACCATGCATACCAAAAGCTCGCGTCCCAGCTTTACCCCTCTGGGCTCAGATCTAGGATGCTTCACTGTCTTGGTAGCCCTGAATAGGGTTAGGTTTTCCTTAAACAGCTGTAGAGGTGCCAATGGAGAGCTTTGATGTTAAGTCAGTCTACCGTGAGTAGTGAGCCTGGCTCTTTGTTTCAAAGATCATTCATTCTTGAATTAAGTATTTATAGAGTACCTGTATGTTAGCTCCCCCCCAGGCCTCCTTATTGGTCTTTCTCCTCCTCAATCTCTTGAGGTCGTGCGCAAGGCTGGGAGAAGGCCGTTTAGATTTGGTTTCTCTCCTCCATGGTCTCTGCTGTTGTTAGGAGGACAATCCTGGTGTTTGAGAGCGCATCAGAGACTTTTGCCTTAATGAAAAAGTTTGGGGAATTTTATTGTTTTCTCGTGAAAATAGGCTACAGAAAAATCTAGAGCACTGGAATACTTTAAAAGCAAATTGAATGTTTATCTTCTTATAGCTATGAAGACTCCTATGTGTCAAATAATATTTTGTAATGAAATTCCTGACAGCAGCATTATCCAGGCTTCCCATGCAGTGTAGTGGGGTATTAGGAGCAAGGTCAGTGCAGCGGCACTGCCTGGCTTTGAATTCCAGCTTTGCTGCTTCCTGTCAGTGAGACGTTCGTTTCCTCAACTGCTACAGTGGGGTTAATAATAGTTCCTGCCTCATAGGGTTGCTGTGAGCATTAAATCAGTTTATCACTACAGAGTACTTCAGAACACTGGCAGGTAATGTATGCTTACAAAATGCTGTTATCGTGGCTGTTTTATCATTTGAGGTAATAGTTTTCATTTCCTCATCCAGAAGAAGAAATAGTCATGACATAAACAGATGTTCTTCAGAAGGCAACCCCATCTTCAGTAAGCTACTTTTAAGTTTGGGGAGACACATAACTAAACGTTTTTACTATACTCGACTATTAGAGAACTACCTGGATCCACCTTGTTACTCATGGAATTTAGTGTCCCCAATCTTTAAGAACTGTTGGAAATGTGTTCTCAAGTTGTCCTTTGTTAGGGTTAGAAGTGCTTTTGTACCGTGATTGCGGGATTCCTGCTACTAGATGTTTAATCGTGCACAGAAGTGCGTAGTGATGCCACTTGTCCCCATTACAGACTCACCCCCTGTCCTGCAGTGGGAGCATCATCCCCACTTGGGTTTCTGTTTCCCAGTTAGACATTCTGGATGGATTGGTCTTAGTGTTCCGGCTTCCTGCTCTCTGAGGAGTTGGAGTGACCACGGAAACTGATACTGCTTTTGATATAATGTTCTGAGGAGCCCCGAGACTATTTCAGTTATAAACTAGGGGAAGTGGTAAATAACTGAACGCACTTTCTGGTATTGTTGAGAGTAATCTTGGCTTGCGATAGCTTTAGCAGTGGGTCTAGCGATTCAAAGACTGTGTTCGTTTACTTTCAATTGAATACATACTGTGGTCATTTTTCACTACAGGGTGTTTAACAGTTGGTTTCATCCTTCCTTTTAAATTGGAGACACTTGTACAGAGGACCCCTTTTTGTTCAATACATTGTAATTTGTCCACTCAGTTGGTTTTATACAGTACCTGTCACTGAAGATTATGTCCATGGTTTATTGAGTACCTGCTATATGTAAAGCATTCTGCCCACACCGTAAGTAGGATGAGCAGGACACAGTCTCTTTTTCCTGGCAAGGCGGGGGAAAGACAGGAATGTAAATAACTGATTATAATGTAGGATGGAGTAAGACAAGCCTTATAATTGCGGTTCAAGCAGGAGGCCGCATGATCAGATCAGTTATTTTCAGTTAGGAGGCCTGGTTATATTTACCTAAGTGGTGGCATTTGAGCCACCAAGTGGTAGGATTTCAGGAGCTAGAGCAGAAGGCTATAATCTCCGCCAGGTGGAGGGGAGAGTGTGGACAAAGGCCCGGATGTGTGGAAGTTTGTCCATGCTGGGCATGGGGTGCCCTAGACCAGGCTGAGAGTAACTCCTTGTAGGGTCTGGAGAGCCTTGCTTTGGAGATAGATCTTTACGATGAAAGGTTTCAGCTGAGGGTGACTGAAGTCAGATTTGAGATGCTGAAAGGCAGCTGTTGATGTGTGCAAGGTGGATGCAGAGGTCAGAGAGGAGTGCCAGACTGACAGTTGGGCCCATGGTGGCCATTCAGCCGTGGTCTGAGGAGGCCTTGAACCAGTGGTCAGGAATAAAAAGGAAAAGATGCATTTGACTGAACTTTCAAAGGTCCAAGTGGCTTAATGTAGTAACTGGTTTACTCTGGGGGAAAGGAAGCTGGAAAAATTGAAAATGACAGGTTTCTAGGGTAAGTGACCGGGAAAACAACATGCTAATAATTAAGCTTTGAACATGAGAGAAGGACCAGGTTTGAGGGCTGGGTGGGAGACATATAGTAGCGGATTTAGCGACGTGTAATTTTATGGCCTTTACAAGATACCCCCATGAGTATATTCACTAAGCAGTTAGAAATTCTGGCACAGCAGATAGGAGTGAGAGGCTTGGATCTGGGAGTCAAGCCTTATAAGAAATCTCATAAGAAGACCTAGCGGGGGAGGTCTTTGCCTAGGAGAGTTGAGTGAGAAGACCTGAGGACAGAGGGCTGACACGTGCCTCCTATTTAAGGAGCGAGTGGAAGAAATACTAGAAAGATGAGGGTCCCAGACGAGAGTTCCAGGCCGGATCAACACTGGCAGATGCTATAACCGAGAAGAGGCTTTTGAATAGGATAAGAACTCTGATTCTTATTATTGTTTTGTCTTTAAAAATGTTTTATTGTAGACACTTTCAAACCCCATAAAAGTAAGGATAAAGATATGATGACCCACTGTGTTCCCACTATACAGCTTCAATTATTATCAATATAGTCTTCCTTTATCTCCCCACCTCTCTGTGGGAAGAGAAGGGAGATAGGGTACTTCAAGGCATTTTCAGATTCATGTCATTTCTCCCACACTTTAGTTTGCACTACTTCATGAGGACAGTTAGTTTTCATAAAACTGTAAGTCATTATCTCACCAAAGTTAAAAAAAAAAGTTAATTCCTCAGTATCATCTAATAAAACTTTTAAATTTAAATAATTTAAAGTCCCTGAAAGCCACATCCGGGATGCCTTTTAATTTCATAGACATTAGATCTCACTCTAAGGGCCCATTTGGGAAATGGACAGAGTGTCTTGAGGAAGAGAATATAATACTCTCTGCAGAAGGGATGCTTCTCCTACATAGCACATGATGGGTTTTGACGGGAGACCGTGTTTTATTTTTTGATACACTTATCCCCTGAGAATAGCAATAGAAATCTAAGGTTGGGCTTCCTGTCCTTAGATCATATGAATTAAAACACATATCCAATGGCACTGCCACAGTTTTGCCACCTCTGATGCATGTACCATCCAGTCCCTAATTCTAGAGTATTGGTCCTCAATCGGGACATATGGTCCTCTCTGGAGACATTTTTGATTGCCATGGCCTTGCGGAAAAGGGGCTACCAGCATCCAGTGGAAAGAGGGTAGGGATGCATAGGACAGCCTCCATAACAAAGGCTTAACCTACCCCAAATACCAACAGTGTCGAGGAATGGCATATTCCTGAGCAGAGCCACCCTTTTCAATCTGCTGTTACATCACATGTGTGTGAACCAAGTTACCGTTAAACATTTTTCTCTGTTCTTTGGAGAGAGGTTAATGTCCCTGTAGGTGTTTTTCCTTTGATCATCTGCGTCCCCTAAGCAAGGTTTGTCCAGACCTTTGAGCCTGCCAAGCTTCATTCTAGGTTTTATTTTCCTTGTGTCTTTGGACTAGAGCAGAACATGGAAGTGATTTGGTTTCTTTGGGTAAGAAATTGAAGGAATGTACTTTCTCAAGACATGTTCACCAGTCTGAACAAAGTTCTCTCTTTGGAAGGAGATAACTTGGGAGTGCTATTGAACAAGTGTGGGGCTTAGTAAATCAAGATATAATGTATATATTTCTTCACTCCGATTTGAAATTGAGCAGTCATTGGTAGTAAATGGGAAACATAAATGAAGTACTTCACCTTCTTTGTTTGCAGGAAATACAGTTGGAGCATGCGAAGCAAGCCTTTGTTCAAAGGGACAATGCCAGGACTGGAAAGGTCACAGCCATTGACTTCCGAGACATCATGGTCACCATCCGCCCTCATGTCTTGACACCTTTTGTAGAAGAATGTCTTGTAGCTGTAAGTTGTTTTTTAATTTCTATTGGAGTATAGTTAATTTACAATGTTGTGTTTGTTTCAGGTGTGTAGCAAAGTGAATCAGTTACACATATATCCACTCTTTTTTAGATTCTTTTCCCACATAGGTCATTACAAAGTACTGAGTAGAGTTCCCTGTGTTATACAGTAGGTCCTTATTACTTATCTATTTTATATATAGTAGCGTGTATATGTCAATTCCAATCTCCCAATTTATCCCTCCTCCTAGGTTGTAACTTGCCATAATGAAATAGCTTATTCTACCTGGTGTAAGCTCAGTAAATAAGGGATTGTAAGAGCAGGTCTTACAGATTATGTTTAAACACTAACATTTTTTTATTTTCTTAGTGATATTGCATCCATTACCAAACTTACAGAGAGTGCTTTGCCAGTTTTAGTGGGTAGGTTAACTTGTTACCTGGATGATATGGACTATCTTAAAGAAATGTATTAACTGGCTTTTTTAAAAAGGAAAAACAGACATATAATCGCATATTAATTTGCTTTATATTTTGAGGTATGTCAAATGCTGATCTTTGCTTTTACCTGTTCTCCAAGGCAAAGTGGTTTTTGTAAGCAGGTAGTGCGCATAGATATGTTTGAGGTGTCAGCAGAACAGGAACTCTAACCCTTGGATTCACTCATTCATTCAGCATGTGTGTGGAGGCGACACTGGCACATGCAGTGGGCGGAGCCTTGCTGTCCTGTGTCGTGGAGCTTCCCTCCTAGTGGATGTCCAGCCACTCTGCTCCTTCATGGACCCTGAGGGTGTCCTGGAACATTCTGTGGTGGTGGTTCCCAAGCCTTGGTCACGGAGCTTAAGAATCATCAGGGATAGTTATTAAAAGTGCGGATTCTGGGCTTCCCTGGTGGTGCAGTGGTTGAGAGTCCGCCTGCCAATGCAGGGGACACGGGTTCGTGCCCCGGTCCGGGAAGATCCCACATGCCGCGGAGCGGCTGGGCCCGTGAGCCATGGCCGCTCAGCCTGTGCGTCCGGAGCCTGTGCTCCCCAACGGGAGAGGCCACAACAGTGAGAGGCCCGCGTAACGCAAGGAAAAAAAAAAAAAAAAAAGTGCAGATTCTGAGGTCTCTTCCAAGCCTACCCATTCACCATCCACAGGTGGTAAGGTCCTAGAATCTAATTTCTAATTTCTGAGGCTTCCTAGGCAATTGTGATGATCCCCCAGATTTGGGACCCTTATGCAATGGTAACTCTTCCTTTGTTAATCCCAGGGAGAGGACTTTTTGAGTGTTTTCACCATCACCTGAGTTTGCCCCAGTGCTTACCATAAGGGGAGCTTTTCATTTTTCCTCTTTTTCTTTCTGGTCTCTCTCTTTGGAGATGCGGTGATCTGACGAGGCCTTTTCCACTCCGGCACTGTTGTTAATCTCGCTCCTTTTCTTGGCCCCCCCTTCGCTATCCCAGCTCTCACATCAGCTATTTCAAACAAGTAGTAAGTGAAGATTTATGTGGTTGTTACCTTATAAAGAAGTGCTTTCCTAATAAAAATATTTTGCCTTGTTAGGGAAGGCAAGATATTTGAAACCTCAAACTGAAGTTCCATTCATAATGGACATGCTGTTTTCCTTGTCCCCGTGAAGAATTATGGTTTCTTACAAATTCTGATTATCAGAATTCTGACCAGTCTTAACCCTCATCAAAGCGTATGACATCTCATAATTTTACCATAATATGCTTGTTTGCTAGAAATCCTACCAATATAAAGTCTGTACTTAATGCTGATTTATTACTACTTATAAGTAACATGACAAATCATGATATTAATGTTAGATTGACCACTTCTCTTAGTATGTTTGTGTTGGTATAATAGAGTTTTGCATGTATAAGTATACACATGTGTGCATGTGTGTAATAGAGTTTTGCATGTCTAAGCTTTTAAGGATTGCTCATTAGATGAAATAAACAAACTTATAAAACATTTCCAATTGAAATTTGAACTCTGTAAATTACTACTGGTTCTGTTGTTATAATCCTACACATGTATTTAGTTTTCTAGGACTTTGTGGAGAGTACAAGTTCTGGTCATGATTAGTTGCAGTTACTTCTAAAAATCATTTATAGCTTTTTTTTAATGTGAAAGAAAAATGCTTATAAACATTTCTTTCTATACATGCTTTCTTGATTACTTCCAAAACTAGCATTTGATGTACATACTTCTGAATCTTCTTCATTCTATAAATGCTTTGTTTATTTTTCTTCTCCCCCCTCTTATTTTCAACTTATTTGAGGCTGCTGGAGGTACCACGTCCCATCAAGTTAGTTTCTCCTATTTTAATGGATTTAATTCACTCCTTAACAACATGGAACTCATTAGAAAGATCTACAGCACTCTGGCTGGCAACAGGAAAGATGTAGAGGTGACTAAGGGTAAGTGAGAATCTGAATTCTTGCCTGCAACTATCTTGGTGAGTTATTATTAGGGTAAAGAAGACAACTAGGAGTTTATGTTATAAATTTTTCTGTCCCACTGACACATATTAACCATATGGTACATGTGTGTTCTCCACCCTTAGATCAGACAAAACAATCTTCAGCACATTTTAAATAAACCCAAGACAGTCTTTGAATGGGGGAACCATGTAAAGTTTCTTAAATGTTTTCAAATCTTACTAAAACCTGAGCTAAATTGGCATCCTCTAAAGTGACCTTCAAAAGTACACAAGGAATTCCATAAACTTACACTGCTGACAGTGTGTGTTGATTGACTATCTCTGATCAAGATATCAGCATTTTAATGAGATTTTTTTTTTTTTTAAACAGAGAATTCCCTTCGGAATTCCACAGCTTCATTAATATTACGTCCTGGGACCTATGCATATTGAGTTTCATATCTCCTTCCTGGTTTTCCCTGACCCGCAATTTGAATGGCTTCCTGTGTCATTTATTCAAAGCCTTTGGATGACACCAAGCTTTTAGAGTCAATATTAGAGAAACTATTCTGTACACTTTTTCCAGATAAAGGAAAGAACTGCAAAAATTCTTACCCTGTTTGGATTGACTTGAATTCTGCGACTGTTAATAATAAAGTTTGGTGATGTTCGCTCATTCCTGTGCCTTGAGTTAATGCTGCATTTAGCGGCTATTCCTTCTTGAATCTTTCCCTTTTAACTCTTTTTCCATGCAGAGGAGTTTGTTCTGGCAGCTCAGAAATTTGGTCAGGTTACACCCATGGAAGTTGACATCTTGTTTCAGTTAGCAGATTTATATGAGCCACGGGGGTAAGTTGCTCTTTTTTTTTTTCTTTTTTTTTTTTTTTTTAATTAGCTTAATAAAGGGAGGTTAGGAGGTGGGGTAGGAGGACCGCAGCAAACCTGGAGAAAAAGAAGCCATATTAAAGATGACTCTGAAATATGGGAAACAAGAAAAGAAACGTTTTAAAATTCCATAATGTAAATTTTAATAAATTTGTATTTTGTTGTTGATTGTGCTCGCTTTTCCCTCTAGACGTATGACGTTAGCCGACATTGAACGGATCGCTCCTCTGGAAGAGGGAACTCTGCCCTTCAACTTGGCCGAGGCCCAGAGGCAGGTGGGTAAAAGGGAGCACACTTTCTTCCTGGTGTTTCTTTGATAGGGTCACCCAACCCCTTTTCACGTGCAGTTGCCTTTTGGACACTGGTCTCTGACCTACCATTTCTTTGTTTTGCACCAAAAATCCAGACCATTTCAAAAGACTGGAAAGAGAAATTACTTAGAGATATTCTGAGAAACAGATAATTGGCATTTGCTTTTCCTGTGAAAGATGGGGTGATTTCTTAACCGCCTTAGAAGCCTAACCCTTCCAAAAGAGGCAGAAGATCTTCTTCCCTCAATCTTGTGCTGGGAGAGGTGGGACTGGAGTCCCGTTTTGGTGTCACCGTCCCAGCGTCGTGTTGTGAAATGAAAGCTGGGCTCTGCCCCACAGAGAGGTACTTCATCAGGGCATCGCCCAACTGCCATGCCTGCCGGTTTTCTGAATATCAAAATGAGATAATTTTGTTTAGTCTGGAGTCATAGTTTGAAGGCTTTTAGACCTATTTTCTTTGTGAAAGGACTCATAAGTTATGTGGAAACAATTTGAGGAATGCTAAATTTTATTTTATGGTTAACAGAAACCAACCTCTTGAATTTGTGGAAGTCAGAAACCGAAGACCTGGGACCTCTTACATTTAACTCTTACTCGGCTTTCTATAGGTCAGGGTTATAGAATAAAAGCCTCCAGAGCATGTGTTGTGCTTACATGGTGTTTGTAAAATAAATCCGCTCACAGACGAGCATCGTTTTAGAAAAATACCTCCTTTAAGGCAAAGCCATCTCCGAATCCTGTGAGACTTAACAGTTTTTGGCTGGGAGCTCCGGGTCTGTACAGAGACGCCAGTTTGACCACAATGGGTTGATGCGGGCTGCATTTTTAGGACGGGCAGGCCTCGGGCCAGGACGCCCTCCTTTCAGCTCTTTCCCACCCGATGGCAGCGGCAGGTTTTGTGTGCAGCGTGTAACTCAGAACGGTGGGTGTGCACTCAGTAAACCGTAACTAGGCACCTCTGGAAAACCAGCTGGCTGCCGTTAAAAGAGGAAGCCGATTTCCCTGAGTGCAGGAGAGAGAACTGTATAATCACGTGCAGAGGTGGAAGCAGCTCCGCTCTCCCCCGCTTTGATTTTTAAACACTGCTTACCAGATGATGATCTCTTTCGTCTCTGCTACTATCTCCTGTAGAAATTTGGGGATTAAGAAAAAGGAGAGAATTTTTTTTTTTTTAAAGATTCCTCCTGTTCTTCAGCTGGCAGTGGTATCCCACAAGTTTTCCTCTACGTACTCTGCAGCTTTTGAGAGTTTCAGATGATGGGTGCTTGTGGATCCTGGCCATGAAAGGGTTAGATGAGATTGATGAGATTTATAGGAGGAAATGATTGGCTGCTGCTTAGAGGTTTAGAGCAATTCACTGGGGGCTTGCCTGGAATACTCTTTACTATGTGAACCCCAGTGGGCCTGACAACATCGACACTCTCAAGCAATGGAGGTCATCTACCTGGTAGGCTAGGTGCCAACATTTATCCTCCACAGAGTGCAGGAGGAGGAGTCTGTCTTGTGTCGTTTTGTGAGCACACCACATTTCTAGCTTTAGAAAAGTTAAATGAAAGTCTGGGATTTCATTTATTTTGTCTTTGGATGAGTTAGAGATAGTGGTAGGTTCCTCTCCCCACCAACCTATTATTTTCAAAGTATTTTCACTCACTGTTTTGATGCCAGCACCTTTCTAAGTACTGCATATTTATATCCATGTAAATAAAACAGTGCCTTTCCAACGGATGCTTCTGTCAAAATGAAGTTACTATGGTTAACAGATATAGATGGAAATCATCCATCTATACGGAGATAGCGTTGGATGCACCCCGTGGAATCTGCAGAAGAGATGTTTTACTTTCTTAAAGATGCATATTTCTATGTAAAGCTGTTTTCAGTTAAATAACTTTGAAGGAGATTCCAAATTATCTCATTGTATTAGAATTGTGCTACATTGACAGCAACTAAAACTCAGTGGGTTGATAGCTGGGATTGGTCATTATTTTCATTGTTCACTGATCTTAATTATCGTGGCTTTTGAAAAAACAAGTGTTACTGAATGTATTTATTCATTCAACAGGTATTTATTAAGCACCAGCTACATGCCACCCTCATGTGACAGCTCTGTGTGACATAAAATTGTTATTTTATTTATGTAGACAGAGAATGGAAATACTCTGAAATGTTCTGGCATCAAAAACACTGTAAGAATAATAGGTCAAAAGAACAATCATAATACAACTGACTGGCCTGAAGTATGAATTTAGAAAAGATGGACAAAAAAGGGGAGAAAGTATCAAATCACCACCTAGTAGTACAACCACCTAGTTGTAGCCACTGTAAACATTTGGATACCTCTGGGTGATGAGATAGCCAAAATGTTAGTGTTATTATTATATGCATATACATACCAAAATAACTTTTTAAAAAATAGCATATTCACACACAGTCTTTAACATTGGTTTTAAAAGATTATCATGAAACATTTCAAACATTTTAAAAGGTAAAGAAAATCATACCATGAATACCTGTCTACTCACCATATTCTTTTTAGCCTGTTTTTGCTTTATTATACCTTATGAACACTTTTTCTGAGCATCAAATATCTTTTACAATATTGCTTTTTAATGACATACAATTTTGTTTTAAAGCTATAGCATTATTTTTAACCAGTCCTCCATTATTGGACAGTTAGGTATTCTCAGAGTTTTTGCTCTTAAAACAGTACTGCTTTTTCATATTCTTGTAGCTTGATCCTTGTTTATATATATGATTATTTTCTAGCCTAGCTTTTTATAAGTAGAATTGCAGGGTCAAAGTTCAGGTACATTTTAAGGGCTTGGGTGCGTATTGCCAAGTTTCCCTTCAGTTTATGCTCGATTAAATGGCAGATTTGAGAAGCTCTGTTTTTTTATCATCTCTTACCAGGTTGGATATTGCCATTAAACAAACAAACAAAAAAACCCCAAACCTACCAATTTGACAATTTGATTGATGAAGAATGATATCTCATTAATGTTTTTAAATTTGTATCTCTTTGATCACTAATGAGAATTGAACATTTGAAAATGGGTTCATATTCATAACATTTTGGGGGCATATAACAGCTTTTATTATATTCAAAGTTGATTTTAAAAATTAATAGCAATAATTACTTTTTATTAATAAGAACTTACAAAATCTAATCATACCTTCCTCTTTGACATTTTAGTTGTATCATGAGTTTAGAACCCAGTTGTAACTTTTAAAAAATAGTATGTGCTCATTTTTGTTCTGTCTTCCTTTCTGTCTCCTGTTTTCTCACTCTGCAATTCCTGTGCGTGCAAAGAAGAAGGCCTCAGTCGATTCATCTCGACCAATTCTCCTACAAGTTGCAGAGTCGGCCTACAGGTTTGGTCTGGGTTCTGTTGCTGGAGGTGAGTCATGGATGAGTGCAAATTTTTCATTTTTGTTATTCCTCTTTTTCCTCTGATTTTCCACCTTGAAATACGGAAGGACAAAGCCTCCTCTGGTCTTTCCCTGAGCTAGTTACCAGTCTGTATCTGTGTGATAGGATAATAGCAAAGGGAACTTTTTCCTCATACCTACATCTGATCAGGGACTTAGAAGTGACTTTTTCTCTTATTTATCTGCAGACAGGCTTTCTAGAGACGGGTTAATAATGAGGTTAGGCTGTAGTGATGTGCATTTTAAAATTTGAACTGTCTGTGATATCCTTTTATCGGGAGAGACTTGAATGAAAATCCAGTTATTTATTAAGGGTGTAGAGAGTTTTAAAACTTGTATATACAAAATTTGTTTTTTTCTTCCATCCACATCTTCTCTTTGATGTTAACCAACTCCCCCTTTCCTCTGACCTTAATTTCTTCTGAAATATTGTTATTCCTTGATTTTAGCTGTTGGAGCCACTGCTGTGTACCCTATCGATCTGGTAAAAACTCGAATGCAGAACCAGCGATCCACTGGCTCTTTTGTGGGAGAACTTATGTATAAAAACAGCTTGGACTGTTTTAAGAAAGTGCTACGCTATGAAGGCTTCTTTGGACTGTATAGAGGTTAGTGCCATGTGCTAAATTCATGAAAGGGGAAATAGTAGTCAGAGGTTTGGTTTTTCCATCTGAATGCCTGAAATGTATTAGAGAGACTGTGTTAAAATGGAAATACAGCAGATTCTCAATTATCCATGCTAATGGGCGTAGGCTGGAGGCATCTAGGGCATGGCTAATCAAAACAGCCCATAATCTGAAAGCCATTTATATTGCTCTGCCATATGTTTTATTTCTTAAAAGTAATTATTTTCATAACCATCTCTAGTGAGTTTTTAAAAGGCTTGTATTGTTTGTGTTCTTGAACTAACTCTACTCACCACCTAACAGGGAAAGGCAGCTGGGGGACAGGACAGAGCCTACTTGGGACTAATGATTCTCCTCGAATATTCCACAAAAATGTCTATCAGGCCAGTACCCAGGGGTTCAGTGCAGCGCTCGTTCCTTGACTGTCTCTTTCTGAGTTAAGGTTGCCCCTTTCCCTTCCTCTGACTCTGAACCCAATGAAGTTAATTCACATACCACTCTAGCCAGGCAGTCCTTCTCTATCCAGCTGCTTCTGTAATCACCTAAGGCTCATTAATCAACAAGAACAGTAGCAAGAAGTATGTCATCACAAATGGAAAGGATCCCACAGACCCTGACTGCTTGCCCACCGGCCTAAAGGACATGACTTAACTTCCCAGCCACTCCCTCTGTGATTGCCTTCTACAGAGAGAAGAGAAGTAACTGTGTTTGCATCAGCTAAAATCCAGTATCGTGAGGCAGTTCCAGCTAAGCCACTTTGCCATATGGCGACTGCAAAGCTGACGGGGTCTTCCCTCCCTTCCCCTACCAGGAGATAGTATTTAGTACTCTGCAGAAACAGACCTTGAAGCCGTGTAAGCAGCCGTGTGAGCCCATGCCTCTAGGCCTCTTCTGCCATCTGCTGATTCTAGTCTTCCTCTTAAGCACCCAAGTTAAAAATAAAACAACAACAAAGACCCCTCTTGAAATCTCTCACCTTAGCAATGAGGAGGTTTCAAACCCCAGAGAAGTTCCATTTTGCAGGTTCTTTTGTGTAGGGAGATAACCTCCATCAAAGGCCTTTTGATCTTTCCTCTGCCCTCTTTCCCTCACCCCCTGCGTCTTCTCACAATTGGGAAGGTCTTTGACCCCAGGTGATTGATGATGACCCTTACAGGGTCACTGCCTTTCATTTGAAATACTTTTCCCTCCTGGTGACAACAAACCTCGCAAGTGAAATGTCTCCCGAAATGTCTCCCCGAGTAGTACAAGGTTAATGTCACAGTTCCTGCTTTGCAGTGATTCAGGCAAAGGCTACTGCTACCTGTTCATGTGGGTTGTTTTCTGTGGGCAGAGCTTTGAGCCTCAAAGCGGACAAATGTCTCAGCCTTGGCATTGCTTCACACACTACTTTTATGGGCTTCCCTTGGTGTTGGATTAAATGTCAAGGGTGCCTTTAGAATTGTGAGACATAATGTTTGTCCTGCTGAATGCCTTTAACATGCTTGTTTTGACCTGATTTGTTTGAATTTTGAGTCCCTTCTCTTTCCTCTTTGACCACACCTGGTGGGTTTTGATTCTTGGTCGCATCTTGAATTCCTTCCTCAACCTATCCTTTTGACCCCATGGACAAAACAGCTTAAAGCGTACCTGAGTAGTGAGCTACTGTGGGCCGTCCGGTAAACCTCATGCTGTTTCAGTTATATCAGTGAGACTGGCAGAACTGGTTTTAACTCCTCAGGGATGGGGAGTAAGCCGGCCTGTCAGGCAGACGTGGAGGCTCCCTTTGAACACCAAAGAGGCAGCCCCTCATCCTTTTCCTGGTTTAGAAAGAGCCATTTATCTAACCTGTTTTGGGTGCCTGATCCCTAAGGCGTTCTCTTGTCAGAGGATGATAAGTAGAGTGTGAATATAAGATGATTAGTGCTAGGAGTCACCTGTGTTCATTTCTCCCTGACTTCTTATCTCTTCTAGTAGACAATTTTAGAGCAAAAGATGTGCTATAAAGCTTTGTTTAGTTTCTGTTTCATAATTTGGATCTTGAGAGCACAGAGATTGGCAGTTTAGGCTTTTGAAAAAATGATATACGGTCTTGCTTCATAAATGAATTATTCCTATTCTTGATTGGTTGGGGACTAATTCCCTTTAGTGCCTTGCACATAGTCATTGATTAGTAATTGTGTGTAACTGTATATTTGTAAATGCTTATCATTGGACAAGAGAGGGATCTGATGAAAACGGGAAACTATCATTACCAGCCAAAAATTATAATAGAAACAAAAAAGACCCCAACTACTTCTGAGAATCAGTATCCTAACCTTCGTGTAGAAGGTCAAGATATAAAACACCCAGCATGTGATTCTTTGACGATAAATTTCTTATTAAATGTAATTTTGTTTAAAATTTTAATATTCCAGGGGAAAACAGTTAAATTTTAATTCTGAGAATTTAGAATTGCTGCTGTTCACACTCCACCTAGCAATACTTGAGAAGGTGACAGAGTACATCTCTAATTTATAAACATGTTTCAAAATATTGAGCCTATTTTTTCCTGTTATGGAATTTTGCTTAACATGTAATTTTTCTGCATCAAGACATATATAATTGCTAATGTTTCCCGAAGAGTATAATTTGGGAATGTTGCATAAGTAAGTTTTCTCCCCTATTGTAAAGCTATCTTTATGTATATTTGGAGGAAAAGTTGGCAGTTGGCCCTGAAAGAAGGTGCTTGCAGCATGCATCCTTATTACAAGGTTAATGTAGCATCGCTCTCCCTCTCTTTTTTTTCTTTCTTACAACAAGAATACGGAACTCTAAAGGAAGCGGTTTTGTATTTAGAAATAGTTCCCTGTGGAGCTCTGAGAGCGAAGGCTCTTTTTGAAGAACTCATTCGGCGCGAGTTGTTTTCCTCTGTCCTTTCTCTGGCAGTTGCCAGCATCTGTGCGCGGTCCTGGAAGTTATCCCATCATAAGCAGGGACCACATTTGAATCACGGCCCCGTCATCAAAAGGTGACTGATAACAGCTATGGGGATTTTTAGCACTGTCTTCAGTTGATGCTGAGTCCTAGGTATTTTAGTGTTGTGAGTTGGTGAGGTCTTCTCTCCATGTTTCTGTGCAGCTCCCTGCTTCTTTGTCTCTCAGAGCCTCTTATCTTTGGGGGGTAAGTTTGGTTGTTAGACGTGATCCCCTTAGAAATCCTATGAGACTGACTCTGCAACCCTTCTCTATAATGCAGACTACTTTCTTTATAAGAAAATTATTGATTTTCCTAGGTTTTTCTGTAATTTTTGAAATTCAGACCCTTTAGGCTAAGTCTATCTGTATCACAGGAAATAACACCCAAGAAAATCCAGATCTCCCTGAAGTCACTTGTAAAAGTCTTCCTCTATTTCCTCCCCAGTCTCCAGATTGATTTAATGCACTCAGGTGTTTAAAATCCTTAATGAATTACCTGACAGCTCATTTGGTTTGAATGAACTACATGACCAAACGAGTCAGTTATTGGCTAGCTGTAGACTTGGCATATCAAAGAGAAACAATTGATTGGGTAATCATCCATAATTAAATGCTCTTAACGTTCCAGGAATAACTAATTTCTGCCTCTAAATTTTTGCTACACTCTCCTCTCTCAGATGCTTCAGGTAATGAGATGAGTACCCTTAGAAACTGGAAAATGTTATGGGGAGGGAGGACCACGGGGAGAAAGATGGATTCAGGAGAAATACTTCCTAAAGGAAGGTTTTAGTTTTTATTTCTGTTCATGGGAAAAAAAGAAAATCTGCCAGAAAGGGAAATTAGATCACTTTGTGAATTAAACTTAATTTGGAGTACTACTTAGTCTTTGAGGCAGTTGGCAAAAAAAAAAAGAAAAAAAAAATTTTTTTTTTTAATCAGCCCATTGACCAGGCTTGCAGAGTTTTAAATGTGTCTATTTCGGGTTGTCTGCGTGATGCAAAAGCAGTCGTCTTCCATCCTGGAATGTTCTCAAGGTGACATCTAGAGGATATTGTGGTGATATCTCAGGAAGTTTTGTCAGATAGCTAGTTTAAGCTATGTCTCTTGGGTGGTTAATGGTTCTGTAGAAGGCAGTATCCAAATTATGTGGATCCACAGTGAGATTCCTTCTTGCTTAATTCTTGTAGATAAAAATAAGTTTAAAAATTCTATCACCAAAATAGAGCACTTGGAGGTTGTACAGGTCTATTTTGCATAACTTAAGAAGCCATGCATCTTGGCACAAACCACAGTGAATCTGTACACTTCACTGAGTCATGGTGTCCATTCGTGTCCACCAAAGCTTCTAATGAGTGCAGAATGGTTTGGTTTGAGTCGTATTTTCTTGGCCATTTCTGCACATTTTCATTTAGGGTGTTAAGCTGTGAGTAGATCAAAAAGCAGATATTTGGTTATAGAAAATCAAGTGAAAATGAGCAAAAGACTTGGACAGTTCCTGAGCTGGGTAATCAAATCTCCAGAAATCTCCCGTGAGCACAAAGCATTAAAAGGGGAGACTGAGGTGACACAGACTTGGAACTAAAGTGGGTGGGAGTATCGTCAGAGGCTTGAGAGGGCCGAATGAGAACAATGATGAGCTTAGAAAATTGGGAAAGATGGAACTAGACGTAACCTGGAGAAGAGAAGATTAATTAGTGAACGAATTAGTTCTAGACCTCAAGAATGATCATTTATTACCAGCTACTGCCAATGCTGAGACTGAGACAAGGGAAATAGATTAAATCTCAGCAGCAAGGAAATTTAGATAGAAGAGAAGATAACCAAGACCCTGAAAGTTGCCATATACCAGAGTGAAAACCTGAAGGAGGAGAGGGTATGATTCTTCTTCCCAATGACCTTCACTTCTAGAAATCCTCCAAATAGAGGAGTCACAGGAACCAAGGTTTTTCTAGACCATAACAGTATCATTCCGTCATGCTTTAACAATCAGTCTCCCAAAGGCATCTCCTGAGCCATAGCTAAAATAATAGATGGTTCTTGACATTTTGAGCAAAAATATTTAACCCAGATAAACAAGCATTTAAATCTTAATATCTGCTATGCCCCCAGCTCCACTGTACGCTCAGCTTGGAGTGATATCCTGAGAGCTGGTGGAAAACTGGATAGTAATGAGGGCCATGAAAGGGGATAGTGTAGTTGGGAGAGGAGGGGCGTGCCTCGTGCTTGGGGGCTGTGTGAGTCAAAAGCAGACAGACACAGGGGAGGGGCGGGGCGGGGAGGGGGGAGGGGGGAGAAGAAAGCTTGAACAAGTGAAGAGAGAAGGCCATGGAAATAGGAGCAGGAAGAAAAGCTGTGAGGCAGGGCACACAGAGTGCTGATAGCTCCAGAATGAAGGTTAATCTGATGTTGAAAGCAAGGAGGGCTCTCTGGGAAGATGGGGACAAGTGTAGGGGCCTCCACGGTGAGGTCAGGAGGCTAAGAATTTAACATCGGAGGGGTTGCCTCTGGGTTGAAACTAGATAACATAGAAAAGTGCTAGATGTGGTTTCAGCTACAGCAGTAGGAGTATTTTATGCATTAATATCCCCTACCAAGCTCTACTGCCTGTCTCTGCCCTGGATGCCTTGGATGCTGTCTTACGTGCTTTAAGCTACCTTTCTCAGGGCTGGGCTGGCCACTCTTGAACTTGTTTTCTGTCTGACCTGAGACAGAAATGCTGCTTGAATGATGGGTTTCTCCCTTGCTGTGGCCCGACATCATCTGTGCCCCTCCGTGTCTTGTCCAGTGTGGTCTGTTGGGACAGCTGCCGCATGGCGGTTACAGTTGTTTGTGGACCCTCAGCCCGGCTTCTGACCCGCTGCTTTCTCTGAGCCTCGTTCCCCAGTTGAGCCCTGACTCCCACTTGTCCACCAGGTTATAGTCTGCAGCTCAGCTCTGCAGGTCAGTGCCTTCTCCTGTGAGAGCCTCATATTCTCTGGAGAGAGAGACGTGGAGGCAGATGTACGTGCCCACCACATAGCCGCCCTCCTCTTACTGTGTGAAAGGGCCCAGCCCTGCAGCCTGCTAGCCCAGCGTGAGCCGGCTCCCAGAGAAAAGTTTCAGAACATTCTGGGCTGGAAAGAAATGCCTTTTTTGGCGCCATAAATCCACTAGAGTGCACAGGAAAAAGCTGAGCATTCCAGGGCCGAAGGGCCCTGCTTTGGGAGGCATCACGGACCCGAATTCAACTCAGTGCCACAGCACGGTCACCAAATGGTGAGGGACTTGGGAGAAGCTGCTTAGTCTCTCTAGAACCCAGTTTCCATGGAAGAAGGGGAGGATAGTGATGCTGATGAAGGTGAAGAACAAAAAGACACCTCTGTAGTACTTACTATGTGCTTGGCACTCTTCTGAGGGTTTTGTGTATATTAACTTGTTTCATCTTCGAAACTACCCCATGCACATGGTACTGTGTTTATCCCTATTTTACAGATGTGGAAACTAAGGTACAGAGAGGTTGGGTAACTTAACCACAATTACCCAGCTACTAAATAACAGTCAAAGTTCAAACCCAGCAGCCTGGCTCCAGACTCCATGCTCTTAAATCGCCCTGCTCTTCTACTCCTCAGGAGAAATTACATGGTAAAAAGTTGCTTATCATCAGAGGTTGAGAACTGTTTTAGTTCTTAACTGAAACATTTTATTTTAGCTTGAAAACATAGTTGAAGGTGTGGTGTTATGTCTGTACTGCTTCCTTATCTTTGCCTAAAGTAAGCGGTGCTGCTAGACACTGTCAGACCGCGTGTGCCCTCGCTGCTTGGCGACGGCTCTTCTAAGGATGGGCATAATGCCATGGCAAACAGCACTGTACTCCTAACCTACTTCCCTAGTTCCCATACTGCCATAGTCACCTAATTCCGGGCTGTGAGCGTTATTCAGGATGAATTGCCTCTTGTAAGCAAGAGGATAATCAAGAGTATGCCTTGAACAAATAGGTAGAAAGAAACTTTCATCACCTGTTTTGAATACATAATATAGGTTGTGAACAGTGTCTGGCTCCTTGTATACATTTACTGATATCATTTTCATAATAAACCGATGAGTCGTAATTGGCATCCTTGGTTTACTAATGAGGAACTTCGAGTTCAAAGAATAATGTCCCCAAGATCACTCAGCACAAAAGAGGTGCAGACCTAGGATTCCCGCCCAGGTCTGTCTACCTCCGTGGCCCGTGCTCCAAGCCATTCATTTTGCTGCCGAGCCACTGGAAACAAATAGCTTTAATTAGGCCAGCATTATTAATGAGTCTCTTTCGTAGTCCCTTCTAACTCTGAGATTCTAGAATTATATTTCTAAAAACGTAGTAGCCCTCTGATCAGCACACTGCTCTCGGGAACTTCCTTTTGGGGGTTCTGTGTGAAGCCTACAGTGGAGGTTCGTGGTATGGGCTTAGTTCCCACACCTCCAGCTCAGTGCTTTCTCATTGGGTTGCATGAAGGTTGGGAATCAGAGGGGATAGTGTGATTTATATCTCAACCCCATGAAATCTCAAGACAAAATACTGTATTAATATTGTACCCTGTAAATCTTTTCTCACATTAGCAGCCTTCTGGTGAAGTTTGCCAAGGAAGCATTGCCATATGTGCTGATGGAGCTGAACTAAAATGAGAAGATTAGAAAACTAACCACACTAATAAATTTCATTTGAGGCAGTTGGAAAACAGACTGCTGTTTTGACAAGTTAGAAACAACACACACATCCATTCTCTGTTTCTAATGGTTAAAATGAATTTCCAGAATCCAACAGAAACATCTTGTATTAGAAGCCTAATTTTTCTGCTGAGTTACCCAGACGTCAAACATACATGTGCTTTAAACTCCAGTGTGATGGCGTTGAAGTGTCTTCACCAGACTGGCTGTTTTAAGGCATTACCGGACCACACTACCCTTCCTCCCTCTGAGGTCAAGGAACCGGGAGGTTTATTGAAATTCCCACCTCTCTGACTTTCCTTGTCCTGCAGGTCAGGGCCCCTCCCCTCCCAACGGGCACTTGCCAACAACTAATGGTGTCAAGGCCCACATCTCTCCTGGCTCTCAGATTGTCATCCACAGCTACCCTTTGCTCCCTAGTTTGCCAGGGTTGTCACCACAAGAATGGTACTTAGCCAGTACCTCACTGAGTGCCAGCATCTGGCCCAGGTCTTAGGAATGGATTTGTACTTTGGTTTTGTTCTTACTGGGTTGAAGTTACTCACTTAATACAGTGGAACTCAGGGCCTTAGATTAAATTACTTTAACCTCCTAATTACTCTTCGTGCCTTGGGTCTCTGCCCTTACCGTCTGTCCTTCACCTGCCTCCAGAACTTTTTACTTTTTGAACTTGACTCTTTAAAAGTCACCCCATGTGTCTACAGAATTTTTTCCAACCCCCTTAGTGTGGCCTGGGGAGAAGCAGTGCAGTATACCGGCCAGGAGCGCCCCCTTAGAGCCAGACCACCTAGGGTTGAACCCCACTGCCCCACCTAACAGCTGAGCAACCTTGGACGAGCTCGGAGAAGTCTGCCTCAGTTCCTCATCTGTTGATGGGATAAAAATAACATGTGCTGAGTTATTGTTATTGACTACTTGTGGTATAGATTACATGTGTTGATTCATAAAGCGCATAGAGAGGTGCCTGGCATGTACTGGCTGTTGTCCTTATCGCCGCTACCATTGTTTATTACAATGTCAGTGATCTCACCACAGCCTCCAGTGACCTTGCCCTCACCCTGACTGTGCCACGGTCTTGAGAAATGTTGGTGCCTTTTCACGCTCTGTCCCCTCTGCCTGGATCACCTTGCCCTCTGTTCTACTCATGTCTCTCTTCTCCAGTGAACCTCTGCTTATCCTTAAAGAATCAAGTTAAGTATCTCCTCTTCTTTGATGCTTTTCTCCCTCCTGCAGGCAGAATAACTGGTTCTCTCCACTGTGTTCCCATAGTACTTTGGTGCCCCGGGGCTGTGATACTCAGCACTCTGTTTCTAGGTGGTGTGTCTCCTTTCTGGCACACAGAGACACCTAGGGCTCCCTTTTCTTCTGAACTGACACCGGCTCCAGGGGATGCCACAGACCTTACTATGTTCATCCCAGTTTCTTCCAGTACCAGGCACAGAAAGCATTTGGTAAATGTTTGCTGAACAAACAAATATTTGCTGCCCTATATATAGTCTTAAAAGCAGGGTTTTCTCTATTGTTTTGTTTTGCTCTCTGCTGTTCACAGTGCATTACTAAATTTATAGTGAGAAATACAAAACTCGATAGCTTAAAAGGCTGGCTGAAGTGGTTGCATCTAACGCTGTAGTCACTTGGCTCTGTGGGCTGTTTTTTATTAGTCATTTAAAAACACCATCACAGGGTAGTTAAAGAGACGGGAGATCATCATTTAAATCACAGTGCTATCAACCCATCCATGGCTTGGTCTACAATTTAATGATGAGAGTAATACATCTAGCAAGTAAATATTTAACTAAACATTTTGGTACTTGACCTGAATGCAGAGAGTAGAATGGAAATTGTAAATGTTAAGATGTAGTTTAACCAGCTTATCCCTGGATTTTACTGGTAGAAATTAATGTTGTACTTTCATAAAGTAATAATAAAGCCTTTCTCCTCATAGATGTTATCTCATGGTATAAGCAAAGGATTAATAAGTGAGCATAGTTTAGGAGGAGAGAATTCTTACTTTGAATAAGAACGTTTGCTTTGCCCAGATGGTTCCATATTCACATTTTCTGTGCTGTTTCGGTTCATTTAGATTAAAAAGAGTATAGCCCCCGGGCTTCCCTGGTGGCGCAGTGGTTGAGAGTCCGCCTGCCGATGCAGGGGACACGAGTTTGTGCCCTGGTCCGGGAAGATCCCACATGCCGCGGAGCGGCTAGGCCTGTGAGCCATGGCCGCTGAGCCTGTGCGTCCAGAGCCTGTGCTCCGCAACAGGAGAGGCCACAGCAGGGAGAGGTCTGCGTACCACAATAAAAAAAAATTTTAAAAATAAAAGAGTATACCCCATACTCAAGCTAGCAGAGTCATAGGGGAACTTTTGGTAAGAGTTCACATGAGAGAGAAGGAAATCCGAGATCTCATAGGGATCCCAGGGCAGGAGTTTCACTGGAATCTGGCCTCCGTGGGACCGGAAGATGGTCAAGGCCGTCCCTCCCACCTGTGCACCTTTCATGGGCTGTGTGTTTTCTCTCTCTCTGGTGTCTCCATTCTATTTGCTACACATTTTCTCCTGCCAGTCTTCTTCCTTTTCGTGTCATAGTTGCTACTTCCTTGTGGCATTATCACACATGTCTTCAGCTGGCCACTTTCCCCACTCCATCTGGCACCGTCTCAGTTTGCTCCTTTGTGCTGACTGACTCATCACCTTGTCACGCTCCTGGGAGAAGGGTCCTGACTGGGCAGCTCTACTCTTGGTGCCGGGTCACAGGGCCCAGGTTGCTGAACTCACTGGCTGTACATCTTTTAGGTGTCTTGCCCTTGGGGATGAAATAGGCTCAAAATATGGCTGCCTAGAGAAGACGTTGCAAACCCAACTGTTTATAGGATCCAGGCAGCTTAGTTATATCAGTGAACAAATGAGGCTGGTTGTGAAAGGCAAATACACATTTGCCTGTCAGGCAGAGGACAGAGTTGGGTGTTGTCTAAAGGCATAGACTCTTGAGGAAGATGGCTTAAATTTGAATCCCAGTCTCACTATTTATCATTTGGGTAACTGAGAACAAATTACTTAATCTCTGTATGCCTCAGTTTCCACTCTACAGGGTGGTTTTAAGGATTAAATGAGTTAGTAAAGTGCTTAAAATGGTGCCTGACACATAATAAATGATACGTTGGCTGTTTTTAGAGGAAATTTTGATTAGAATCAGCATCCTTATCATTTAGTTTTACGATGAAATGAGCTTTCTCCAATTCTGCCTAAAACATGAAGCTGTCTTGGTCTATTTAGTTTCTCCCTTTTTGTAAAGCCATAAGCCCAGAGAGATATTTCTCTATTGTGAGGATATCAACAGAGCAAGAAATGATGAACGATAATTGGCACTTGTCCTTATTGCCATGCTGGCATTAGGGCGTGGCGGGGACCTTGCTGAATTGATGCTTGGGTCCTGTCTAAAGGGCAGAGCCTCACCCAACTGGAGGTAGATTGCTGTGATGTCAGAAGGAGGCCCAGAGCTGTCACATCCATTAATCAATCAGTTGATCAGTCTAGTCATCCATTCAGCCATCTATCTATCTATCTATATAATCTCAAATTATGTTTAAAACCTGTGCTACTCAGCAAAACACATCTGCAAGCTGGATGCACACATCCCTCGAGCTAGTGACTTTTGGCTGTAGGCTGTTTCTTTAAGAAGATGATGTGGGGCTTCCCTGGTGGTGCAGTGGTTGAGAGTCCGCCGATGCAGGGGACACGGGTTCGTGCCCCCGTCCAGGAAGATCCCACATGCCACGGAGCGGCTGGGCCCGTGAACCATGGCCGCTGAGCCTGCACGTCCGGAGCCTGTGCTCCGCAACGGGAGAGGTCACAGCAGTGAGAGGCCCGCGTACCGCAAAAAAAAAAAAAAAAAAAGAAGATGATGTGGGCAGAGCTGGTCTCTCCAAAGAGGCTGAGGGTGGACCTTTTAATATAGTGAATTAGGAAAGTGTACTTACTGGTGACGTATAACACCATGAAGACCCTCCCAAGGACAGCAGCATGACACGGCAACAGTAGATTCTGATCCTTGGGGTTAGCTTACTGAGTGTTTCCAAGGAAAGGCATCTGTCTTTGATTTGATTTTCTTAGAACAGATGAAAAAGGTAACTTTTTTTTTTAGTTCAAATATGTAGGTCCACTACTGTCATAACTGCCTTTCCTAGAAGTGGCCCTTTCCTGTCAAAGACCACACCTCCTCCTGTGCCCTGATTCTTAATTTCCACTCCACCTATCGTGTCCAAAACTGAGCTCGGCCGTCTTCATCTGTACCAGGTGTTAGTGCTAAAAACTGAGCTCTAGCAGTCAGAGCCAGTTACACACACACACACATACACACACACACACACACACACACAATCACACACACACACACACACCCATCACTATACCCTGTTTTCTGCGCCACAGAGTGGTCTTTTGAAAATATGAGGTAGCACATCACTCTCCTCCTAATGGAAACCCTTCTTACCTAACTTGGAATATATCGGGCTTCGGGGTCCGGGTCTGCAGCGTGGCATCGGGCCCCACCTATGCCTCTCCCTGTGCCTGCCTCCTGCGAGGTGATGTACTGACACTCTCCCTCATTTTTGAGCACACCAGGCTTGTTCCCACTCTGCTGTCTTTGCCCCGTCTGTTCCCCTTCCCGAAATGCAATGCATGTTTCCCCAAATTTTTCAGCAAGGCCTCTCCCTTCCTTCCATCTGAGACCAGTCAGAGGGAGCCTCGTTTGTCTTGAGCTTGTCACAGAGTCGTAGTTGCTAAATGTATGAATGGCTGAACCGTGGGCAGTGTGTTGGGGGGGGAGGAGCTGAGAAAGGCGTTAGAGAAAAAGAGTATTTTCACTAAAGTCCACTGATTTAAGAGGCGGGAGGGAAAAAAGCAAATCTGTGGAATAATGAGATCTCCTGTATCACTAATACTGTTGATTTACCCAATGTGCAAACGATCCAGAACGTGAGGGGGAATTTACTCAGGCCTGATGTAGCTCTTAGACATTAGTACCTAAACATTCCATTTCAAGTGTTCTCGTTCAAGGTAAGAGCAGAAAGTGGCAGCAAAGATTGCCCCAGTTTTTACACTGTGATCCCCCTCTTTAGAGCTGTTGATGTGTTTAGTTAATGTTAATTTACTTAATATGCTTCTACTTTTTGTTGTTTCTCAGGTCTCTTGCCACAGTTATTGGGAGTCGCCCCAGAGAAGGCCATAAAACTTACAGTAAGTCTTTGATTTGATGCTTCCGATGAAGGGAGTTTGCACACACTCAGGAATCTAGCAGAGATTATTATGTGAAACAGCAGGTCTGTGTTTCCTCAGAGGCGCTAACTGATTTGAACATGGAGGTGCTCACCACACATAGCTTTTTATTATTCCCCATTTAACAGTGAACATCTGAAAATGTGATAATATACTTGAACAAGGTTTTGGGTGGTTGCCACCACCATCATCATTGTCATCATCACTATAGTAGTGGCAGCAACAGCAGCTAAATTTCTTTCAATACCTACCATATTAGGTGCTTTCCATGTATTATCTGTTACTGTTTTAATCTCAAGCAAGGTGTGACCCACAGTTTACAAGTCAGGAAAGTGAGGCCCACGGGGATTAAGTATTTACGTGTGTTTGCACAGGTCGTTAGTAGGAAGACTAGAATTCAAAACCAGATTTTTTCTGACTCCAAAACATATTGTTCAAGTACACATGCTATTTACAGAATTCGTGTTCGGGGTGTATTCTGTACACATTTGCCGAAGTGACATGTTTAGGGGTCTGAGTTCTAGTTTAAGTTGATCCTCCATCATATTGGTTCTCCAGTGCCTGACTCCTGTCTGACAGGTGGTAAGTATTCAGTATGTATTTGTGCAATGGATAAATAATTGCATTTTCATCACCAAGGTCATAAAGTCCCAGAAAGTTAAACTTCACTTTTGGATTGGGCTGTGTAGCATTGGTCCTGAAATTCTTCTTTTACCATCTTATTATGTGACCTTGGGACAGCTAATCTTTTGATTGATCCTTAAAATTGCTTGTAGTACATACCCTTTTGAGAATGTTATACTTAATTAATTAATGAATGCTCTTGATGTTCTCTCAGAAGCCTTGAGAAATTTTTTAAATACTGAATTTCTACTAAGCTAAAAGATCCGCTGAGCCAAATTTGTCTCGATGATGCTGTTTTAGATTAAATCTTGTTGGAAAACTTGAAAGTGATTTTTTAATCAAATCCTATAAAACAGTTTTTAAGTTATAAAATGTATGTTTTAATTTTGTCTCTGTTGTTAATATGTCTCTCTTTTTATGCTATTGTAATGGCAGGACATATTTGAATTAAGCTTGTAAGCCACCTCTCTTAATTGTTTTCTCCGTGAAACATCAGGAATACGTATTTATATATTTTACCTTTCAGTAACTATGTATATGCTATTAAGAGCAAACTCTTAAGATACTTCATTTATTCAGTTTATGATTACTCCAATACAGTGACAGAGAAAAGTAACATTTATTTACAGTTATATATTTATATGTGTTTAATGGCTTTCTCTATATTTTTCATCAGCTTCTGTAAATATTTTTCTTCCAGGTGAATGATTTTGTGAGGGATAAATTTACGCGCAAAGATGGCTCAGTCCCACTCGCAGCAGAAATTCTTGCTGGAGGCTGTGTAAGTACCTTTTGCGGATATCTACATTGAAAAGACTTGTTTCACATACATATCATGACCGTGCTACACAAGTGTGGACTAAGGCTTCTGTTCACCACAGGTCCCGTTCAAGGGCAGAGTCTACTAGGGCACCTCGGCTTCTCCTAGACAGGCGGACCACTCCTGAGGTGGAAGGGTAAACGTCTCTGGTCTTACTGCCTGTTAAGTCATGCCTGTTAAATTCGCCATTGCTAGCAGTTGGTTCTGCAGGAGAAGCCATTTGTGGCAGAAGTGTTTGACCTTTGAACAGATCTTTGCTAACCTATTTTAGAGTTTATTTTTCATACATTCTTTCCTCATGGCACCCTCTGCTGGGTCAGGCACTGAAATTTGTAGTTTGAAGTCAGCAACCATAGCTCTCTGCTTTGCTTTACTTCACAAATGCCAGCAACTCTTCAAGTTCCCCAGTGCTTCCAGGAGAAGGATGTGGGAGGTGACTGGCTGAGTGCGCTCCGCATTGTCAGAAATGCTTAGAACGAGTATTTCTTTATATGGATGAACAACCTGCATCTTGTTCTTGAGCTCAGCAAAACGTCATGTCTTGTTTTATTTCATGTACAGGTTTGTTCACGTGAATGTAAATACCTTATGTAAGTTAAACTCTTATACAAAGACTGGTGCTATTTAAAGATAAGGTTGGTTAAATAAATGGTCTTTGATCACTAGGGCAATAAAAATTTGTATATTTTCCATCTACACCTGTGTTTCTTGTACAAAAGATGAGGTCACTTTTTTTTTTTTTAAACTCACTTGTTCTGTGCAGGAAATGGTGTTCATAAAATGATCTTTTCTTGAAAAGTCCTTGAGTTTAGAAGTTGGGAAAACACCCGAGAATATTAAACCTTTGTCTGGAGAGGGCTTATTGTCCTAACATTGAATGGGGTTCCCTGAACGTAGCAGGAGCTACAGAGTCCTAGCTCCTGGTAATTCTTAAGAGATGGACGGAATTTGGCTACAGCCTGACTTTCTGTTTGATCACTGACCTGTCAGAGACAGCCAGGTAAGATCCCCTTGTCCTGTAACTTTAGGAGCATTCAGGGTGGAAAAAGGGAGCCTTTAATGTCCTAAATAAAAAGGGCACACAATAATAATCCAGAAGAATATTAGGAGTTGCAGAAATGGCGCTTGCCGGTAAGTACTCGTCCTTTAAAACAACTGTAGTTTCCAGTTGAATAACTAGATTTTCTGATTTTCAATAGGCATAACCATGGGCTATACCTAAGTCCATCCTTGAAGCTATTACAAGGGTCCCGAGAGAGTAGGGCATTTCAGTAGGTCAGGTGGGTTTGTTTTTTTTTTTAGAAGTCAGGTTTTAAACTTTCTGAAAAGACATGATTACATATCTCTGTAAGAATTTAAAATGGAAAACTAACTATATGATACTACTCAAGATTTTGGCAATAATCTTGAGGGTTATTTTCTTTTTAATGAAAGCATTTTGCCTGCACACAGCCCTGGGTGCCAAGGAGATTGGTCATGGCACGTATCGTCTGCTGTAGGTGGTCTTGTTTTCTCGTATGTGGTCGCCCATTCCAAACACAAAGCACCGATTGGCATCAGACGCGGTGCCTCGTTATTGCAAAGTGGTGCAGCCCTTTTCAAACCTGATCTAAACACAGGCTTAAAATTAGAGCCACTGGGGCTTTACAGCTACTTAAAATATCTGTGAAATGAGGTTTGCCATCCTTCATCTCAAAGGTGGGGAGTCAGTGGTCCTCAGTGTTTCAAGTCTCCTGTTTTTGACTGCCCCCTACTCCTCCCTCCCCCTGAGTCATTGCTTTGAGAAGTAAGAGTTTATTTTTCAGGTAAGCAATTCTGTTGGTGGCAAACAATCCAGGTCCTTTAGATCTCTGAGTAGTGGGATGGCTGGTGCCATTGCAGCATGTGTTTTTAAAGCAGTAGCAGCGTCTTTCTCTGCAGGCTCTGGCAGAGTTGTTGTCCCTGTCGTTCAGAGCCAGTCACACACCTCCTTAGAGAGTCCTTGTGAGTACCTCTGCCTCACTGTCCAGTTAGGACTACAGAGGGTTTAAAAGGTAGTGTTGCATGGGCAGTTCCCCTTAGTTCACCCAAGCATTGCCAGGCATTGCCTTTTAAGTCCCCGGGGAGCTCACCTTACTTTATTATCACCGAGAATTAGGAATATGGCTAACTTTTGCACTTATAACCTCAACTGCTGATTTCTTTGAAGATGGCTTTTTTGTTTATTTTATAATCTGTTTTCTACAAAAACAGGGAAAAGATGCAAGGAGGTCCTTGTCTGCTAACCTTAATCGTCTCCTAGCTAAACTAAGGCCTGTTTTATTATTTTTTTTCTTTAGAAAAACAACAAGAATGATAGTAAATTTGAAGGAAAATGTTGGAGGAAAAAGAATAAAATTGATCTCATTCATTAATTTTTGATATAATGAAATCTGTGACTGAAGAGCTTAAAAAACTCTTGTTAAATACTCTTGTTTCATTGGTGTATGTAAAAGGATGAATCTAGCATGAAACTTACTTTTTGCACTAGTTTAGAGCACTGTTAAAAATTTGACCAGTTTTCTGAGCATTTTTGTAGATTGACACTTAACAGTGGTGATATATTCAGCACAGCTCAAGGCTGCAGTAGGTGCCAAGACTGGGGTTTATAAACTCTCATTCTGAAAGGTGTCTTGTGGTTTGTGTTTTCTACATAAGTTGGTTTTCTACTTTCTGAATTAGACTAGGAGTTTTAGGAGTTTTGACAACTTGTTTGACAACAGTTTTGACAAGTTGTAGGAGTTTAGGTCTTTGACAAAGACCTGGAGCCTCAGGTGTCCCTGCACAAGAGCTCAGCCCTGGAGGGAGATGTGACTTAGGGTGGTCACTGTCAGCAACGGTGGAGGCTCCCAGTAAATGGGGCAGAGGACAGAGGGCCTGTCACCACTACCCATCTCCAGTTAGGTTCCCACTGACTTTAAACCTGACATGTTACCTCTGAGTACGTTGTTGTGATTGCAGTGTTGCTGCTACTTTAAGAAAAAATAACATATGTAATACCATGTGGTCTGTAGGTTACAGTCCTTAAATTCTACAAAGTAAGTCTTCTATGCCTCTAGTGGAATAGAGGATTGAACTCCTGGGGGCACTGGGATCTTTAGTTTTTGATCCTTTGATCTTAAGGTTGTCCAATAAGGAAATACAAATGGTGCCACGACTGGTTTCAGGGAAGATATAAATATGATTAATTTATTTGGCATGAAAATCTACATTGAAATGAAAAGAAAAGAAATGATATTCAGTGGGTGGAAAAATATGTCAAAAAAGGATAAACCTCTGTCTTATAAAGCTTGTATTTAGTAAAAATTATTTGTGTACCAATAAAAATTAATAGTATTCCATAATAATTTTTGGAAACACAAGTCAACATGCTTCCTGAACAATAGTCCTTTGATAATGGATCCACTGTATTTTTCTTTCTTTTTTATTTTAATTTTATTTTGGAGTATAGTTGATCAACAATGTTGTGTTAGTTTCGGGTATACAGCAAAGTGATTCAGTTATACATATACATGTGTCTATTCTTTTTCAGATTCTTTTCCCATTTAGGTTATTATAGAGTATCACGCACAGTTCCCTGTGCTATACAGTAGGTCCTTGTTGGTTACCTATTTTAAATATAGTAGTGTGCACATGTCAATCCCCAATTCCCAATCTGTTCCTCCCCTCTGGTAACCATAAGTTCCTTCTCTAAGTCTGTGAGTCTGTTTCTGTTTTGTGAGTAAGTTCATTTGTATCTTTTTTTTTTTTTTTAGATTCCACACATAAGTGATATCCTATGATATTTGTCTTTCTCTGACTTACTTCACTTAGTGTGATTATCTCTAGGTCCATCCATGTTGCTGCAAATGGCATTATTTCATTCTTTTTAATGACTGAGTAATATTCCATTGTATATATGTACCACATCTTCTTTATCCATTCATCTGTTGATGGACATTTAGGTTGCTTCCATGTCTTGGCTATTGTAAACAGCGCTGCAGTGAACATTGTGGTGCATGTATCCTTTCGAACTATATTTTTCTCTGGATATATGCCCAGGAGTGGGATTGCTAGATCATATGGTAGCTCTATTTTTAGTTTTTTAAGGAACCTCCATACTGTTCTCCATAGTGGCTGTACCAATTTACATTCCCACCAACAGTATAGGAAGGTTCCCTCTTCTCCACACTCTCTCTGGCATTTATTATCTGTAGGTTCTGTGATGATGGCCATTCTGACTAGTGTGAGGTGATATTTCATTATAGTTTTGATTTGCATTTCTCTACTAATTAGCAGTGTTGAGCATCTTTTTATGTGCCTCTTGGCCATCTGTATGTCTTCTCTGGAGAAATGTCTGTTTAGATCTTCTGCCCATTTTTTGATTGAGTTGTTTATTTTTTTGATATTGAGCCGCATGAGCTGTTTGTAAATTTTGGAGATTAATCCCTTGTCAGTTGCATTGTTTGCAAATATTTTCGCCCATTCTGTGGATTGTCTTTTCATTTTGTTTATGATTTCCTTTGCTGTGCAAAAACTTTTGAGTTTCATTAGGTCCCATTTGTTTATTTTTGTTTTTATTTCCATTACTCTAGGAGACGTATCAAAAAAGATATTGCTGCAATTTATGTCAAAGAGTGTTCTGCCTGCGTTTTCCTCTAAGAGTTTTATAGTGTCTGGTCTTAAATTTAGGTCTTAAATCCATATTGAGTTTATTTTCGTGTATGGCGTTAAAGAATGTTCTAATTTCATGTTTTTACGTGTAGCTGTCCAGTTTTCCCAGACATTTATTGAAGAGACTATCTTTTTTTTCCATTGTATAGTCTTGCCGCCTTTGTCATAGATTAATTGGTCATAGGTGCTTGGGTTTATTTCTGAGTTTTCAATCCTGTTCCATTGATCTATATTTCTTTTTTTGTGCCAGTACCATACTGTTTTGATGACTATAGCTTTGTAGTTTAATCTGAAGTCTGGGAGCCTGATTCCTCCAGCTCCGTTTTTCTTTCTCAAGATTGCTGTGGCTGTTTGGGGTCCTTTGTGTCGCCATACAAATTTTAAGATTTTTTGTTCTAGTTCTGTGAAAAATGCCATTGGTAATTTTTCCATCGAGATACATACATGTGCATTTGGGTGTGGGTATATGTGTAAATATATCTAATGCTTATGGGAGCTTATATTCATTTTAAGTGGGGAAAATAATTGACATGCTCACATCACTGGTTCTGAAAGGGATTGGTGAGAATATCACCATGGAAAAACATGGCATGAAGAGCAATCTTAATTGCTCTCCCTTGCAAGTAAGTGTGACCCTAATATTGTGGCCTATGTTCCCATTATTGTGGTGATTCTCATACACATGGTATTTTTTGCTTGTTTGTACAGCCATGTATCAGATACCATTTTTAAGGAACTTTTTTTTTTTTTTTTTTTGCGGTACGCAGGCCTCTCACTGTTGTGGCCTCTCCCATTGCGGAGCACAGGCTCTGGATGCACAGACTCAGCGGCCATGGCTCATGGGCCCAGCCGCTCCGCGGCATGTGGGATCTTCCCGGACCAGGGCACGAACCCGTGTCCCCTGCATCGGCAGGCGGACTCTCAACCACTGCGCCACCAGGGAAGCCCTTAAGGAACGTTTTTATAACTCATTTTTTTTTCTTTTGCATTACGTTCAATTGCAGTTAATTTTTATGATTTTTGAAAAACAAAAAGACAGACACCATGTGCCTGCCACTTAGCTTAAGATGTCAAACTTGACAAATGCAGCCAGAGGCCCTCTTGTGTTTACCTGTCCCAATAGCTTTTTCCTCCCTCATTTCCCAAGAGATAAAACTATCCTGAAATTGGTGTTTTTTTTTATTCTCATGCCTGTTTTTTTATACTTTTTGTGACATCTGAGTGTATCCCTAAGCAAGATGAATGTTTGCTTTTGGATGTTTCATTCTGACCCAATGCTACAGGAACATAGACCCAATGATTCCCATACTGATGCCTTTGCATTTTTTTCTTACTAGTGCCTTGCTTGGAAGAAAAGAATAGTAAATGGGAATATCATTTTCAAATGCTGTAATGTGGCTGGCATACAGTGAGTATGTCTTATAGATGTGTGGATTTATATGATTTTATATAAATATAGTTGGAATGGCATATTTATTTAACCAAGTTTTATGTAACTTGGAGTTTCTTGGCTAAAGTCATTTCTTCAATCCTACCATTTAAACTCATGACGAATACTGAGTAAATTTAAAATTGTAACCCTCCCCACTGCCAATACACACACTCCTTACCTGCCTTACTGTCCCCGCTCCTCCTCTTCTCCCTAATGGGAATATGATTTCAGCGTTTCTCTATCACTGAGGAGGAGAGGTGTTCTAGTTATCTATTGTTGTATAACAAGTCATCGAACAACTTAGTGGCTTCAAACAGCAATTTATTATTATCTCTCCTGGTTCTGTGGGCCGACTGGGTTCACCTGGGCAGTTCTCCTTTGTGATCTCCATGTGGTGATAGGCAGACAGCAGCTGGGGCTGGAATCATCTGAAGGCTCCACTGGAATAGATGTCCAGGATGGCTCACACTTGAGCTGGCGGTGATGCTCACTGTTGCCTGGGAGCAGCTGGGGCTGTGTTGCAGAGCACCTACTACGTTCCTCTATTATGTACCTTGAACTTTTCAAACCTCAGCAGCTTGATTCTAAGAGAAAGCTTCCCAGAAGCAAGCATCCTAAGAGTCCTGGGCAGAAACTGCAAAACTTGTTATGACCTAGCTTTCAATAGCATTTCTTCTGCATTCTACTCGTCAAACAAGCCACTTAGCCCAGCCCGGATTCAAGAGGAGAGAAATTAGACTCTACCTCTCAATGAGAAGAGTAGCCAAGAATCTTTAAACTACCACTGGAGGGTTCAATAAGCAGCGCTCTAGGATGGGAACATCCTCATTGCCCTCCAGTTTATGAAGATTTCATAGTTAATCACATGTCTTCTCCAAGGAGAAGACATGTTGCTGATTCTGGAACCCATTCCTGTCCCACATTGCTCTTGGTTGAAGGGAGCAGAAACTCACTAAAGAAAAGCAATAACTAAATGAAAGTCTCCCTGAAGGGTGTACATGAAATGAAATCAAAGGCGCTTGAGAATTGAGGCAGCTCTGTGCACTGGCAACTTTCTCTATTTTCTCTGGGCCTTCTTGGTCTCTCTCACAGGGACTTTGCATCTCTCTGCATATTTTTTTAAGACTTTACTTTCTTAAGAGCAGTTTTAGATTCACAATTTTGAGAGAAAGATACAGAGATTTCCCGTATACCCCCTGTCCCCACACGTGCATAGCCTCCCCATTACCAGCATCCCCACTAGAGTGGTACATTTTTTTTACAGTTGATGAATCTACATTGGCACGTTAGTCATTCAAAGTCCATAGTTTACCTTAGGGTCCATTCATGGTGTCATGCATTCTATGGGCTTGGACAAATGTATGACATATATCCATCATTATAATATCATGCAGAGTGTTCTCACTGCCCTGAAAATCCTCTGTGCTCTGCCTCCCTGCCCCACCCCTGGCAACCATTGATCTTTGTACCGTCTCCATGGTTTTATTTTTTCCAGAATGTCTTATGGTTGGAACCATACAGTTTTGTAGTCCTTGCAGATTGACTCCTTTCACTTAGTATTGTGCATTTAAGGTTCCTCCATGTCTTTTCATGGCTTCGTAGCTCATTTCTTTTCAGCACTCAGTAATATTCCTTTGAGTGTACCACAGTTTATCTTTTCACCTGCTGAAGGACATCTTGGTTTCTTCCAAGTTTGGGCACTTGTAAGTAAAACTGCCGTAAACAACCTTGTGCCAGGTTTTTGTTGAAAACGTAAGTTTTCAGCTCCTTTGGGTAGATACCAAGGAGCGCAATTGTTGGATCTTACTGTAAGAGTATGTTTAGTTTTATAAGAAGCCTCCGAGCTGTCTTCCAAAGTGGCTGTACCGTTTTGCATCCCTACCAGCAGGGAACGAGAGTTCTGTTGCTCCACATCCTTGCCAGCATTTGGTGTTGTCAGTGTTCTGTGCATCTTTTTACTTCGCTGATCCATTTCTTCTCGTCCTCATGGTGTTCACTTCCTCAAGAATTCCCGTGATGTTTTTACTGGCCAACTGGGCTCTCACCGTACAGTATGATCTTCAGCTTCTTTTCATCCTCAGCCCTAGCTAATTGCCCAGTTTTGTTTTTCATTTAATTTTTGAGAGGAAATTTGATTGGCAGTCCTCATCTTTGTGTGCCCGGTTGTAGAGCAGTAGTCATGACCCACCCAGATATTAATAACTTTGCTTAACAAATCCATTTGGTTCAACTATTTATAAATGTGTTCAAACCCTTCTTGTACCATTTTGGTTTTAGCTTGAATTCTGTAAGTATCCTGTGAATAGTAGTTTAGGTACTTTTGTTATAAAATATACCCAAAGCCTTATTCCTTATGTCTGAGCTTGAAATCACTTGAGATTTCAAACGCAGTCATATCAAACCAGGAAGAAAATTTCCTCATGTAATGAACACATATGCTCTGGCAATCAAAGTGTGTGAGTCAGAGTGCCTCAAGTGGATTTAAGTCGTACTTTTGTGATCTTTCTCTTCCCAGGGCTTTCTGTGGAGATGTGGCTTCATGGTGTAGTTTTCTTAGGGCAGAATTTTAGTTTCTCTGTGAAAGTCTCTGTGCACATATCCTACTTAATAAATATAGAATGATATGAGACTCAGTCATTAAGTTGAATTTCTGTGAGGTTGCTGCTGTGTAACGTGTCAAGTAGCCATGATTTATTATGTGTTATAATGATGCTATGGAAATAAGGTTATTATTTTTTTAATGCATAACATCATTATAATTTATTTGTAGTTTAATGAAAAGCTAATGGTTAGTTACATTGTTTTCAAATTTGTTATTATTATTTGGAGTATCTCTGGGAGATTTTTTTGCATACCCCCAAAATGTAAGACCATATTGTAAGGGGTTTTTCCCCCCAGTGGTAATATATAGTTTAATAGATGACTTCCAACAAGATTCTAGTGAATTAAATTATCCTTGTTTCATAAGCTTTACATTACTTAAAATACTTTTCATTCATTTCTGTATTTTTACAAACGAAAATAGTGCCAAACATACATATTTTATTTTATTTATTTATTTAATATGTATTTATTTATTTGGTTGCACCGGGTCTTAGCTGTGGCTTGTGGGCTCCTTAGTTGTGGCTCACCAGCTCCTTAGTTATGGCTCACCAGCTCCTTAGTTGCAGCACGTGAGTCCCTTAGTTGCGGTTTGTGGGCTTCTTAGTTGCAGCTTGCTGGCTCCTTAATTGTGGCATGCAAACTCTTAGTTGCAGCATGCATGTGGGGTCTAGTTCCCTGTCCAGGGGTCGAACCCAGGTCCCCTGCATTGGGATCGTGGAGTCTTAACCACTGTGCCATCAGGGAAGTCCCCAAACGTACATATTTTAGTCAAGATCATATAAACATTTTCTGTCTTTCAACATATGTTATAATTGTGATTATTAAGAAAAAAATAACCATATTAAAGCTAGGGTAGAAAACAAAGCAAAAGAAACTGCCCATAATTCTTCAATTCTCATATCATAAGTTTTCTTAATCTGTACTTATGCTTTATCCCTGACTTCCAGCTCTACTGACTGCAAGGCTTAGAGACTATATCAGGTATTATGTATGACTTGTTGTCTTTGTCACATGTGGTCCTGCTTTGCCACTTGAGCTTTTCCTTTGTAACTGTGCTGAAAGCTAATTGTATCCTGGGGACCTTGGGTAAATGTTGACAGAACTGAGACATCTATCAATGTGCAGGACAGGACCCCTGTCTCACTGTTATGCTCTGTATCTAGCCTGTGTCTGACACATGGGAGAGGCTTAAAAATAGTTGTGGAATGAATAAATGCTTGACTAGAAGGTGTTGGTGATGAGGGCAGTAAACGTAGGGTAGTCATTTGATACACTCTGTTGCTGTTACCTTCGTTACAGATGGGCAATGAAGACACAGTGCCTCCAGGGATTGCAGCAGAGCATAGGAATTGATGGACCTTAGGGAATAGCTGTAACATGCCTACATATGTACATACCCAGGATGTTTCACAAGTAATGTTTTCATTGGTCACTCAGGAAAGGAGCCAAAAAGCTTCTATTTATTTTATTTGGCTTCATTTCTAAGAATGGTAAATAAACTAACACACAAATATATGCAGAACCTTAAGAACAGGATGAAGACAAACAACTTGGGGCTCTTGGTATAACTTATTCATTATTGCTTATGGTCTTAGTAGAAAAGATTTTATCGAATGGTTAACGTGAAGTTATGTCAGAATCATGAAGGAATCGTTAAAAGAGTGGCTTTAAAAAAAAGACTAACAACAGTGAGATACCACTATACACCTTTTAGAATGGGTGAAATCCAGAACACTGACGATATCAAAGGCTAGTGAGGATGTGGAGCAACAGGAACTCTCATTTGTTGCTGGTAGGAATGCAAAATGGTGCAGCCACTTTGGAAGACAGTTTGGAAGTTTCTTACAAAACTAAACATACTCTCATAGTAAGATCCAATAATTGCATTCCTTGGTATTTACCCAAAGGAGTTGAAAACTTATGTTTTCAGCAAAAACCTTTACAACTGCTACAAACTGTATGGTTTGAACTATAGGACGTTCTGGAAAAGGCAAAACTGTGGAGACAGCAGAAGGATCAGTTGTTGCCAGGAGTTGGGGGGAGGGAGGGATGAATAGGCAGAGCACAGAGGATTTTTAAGGCAGTGAAAATACTCTATGATATTATAATGATGGTAATATGTTGTTAAACATTTTCCTAAACCCATAGAAGATGCAACTCCAAGAGTGAACCTTAATTAAACTCTGGATTTTGGAGGATTATGAAAATAATTTTGCTCCATCATAATTTGCCCAGTAAGTCTTCTGGGGGATAGGACTAAGGCACTGGGCTGCGATAAGAATTCTGTGGCCTGCCTGCTTCTATGAAAAGTTCTTTCTTCACACTTTTACTTGAACTTGGAGCAAAAATACAAGGTATCTGGTGACAGTAAGGGTTCATAGCACTGGCCTCCCTGGCTAAGGGCTGCCTTTGGTGGCTCAGAAATGTCATCTTACTAGAAGCAAGCCCGTCTCGTGATAGACACTGAGCCAGCCAGATGTCTCTCTTCTGTTTTCCTCCCTTCCCCTTCTTTGTGAAGGTCTCAGAGTTATTTGACTCAACACAGTTCAAACGCTGAACCATCCTTCTGGTTTTCTAATGAATAGGGGAGGGGGTTGTTACGATATGAAGGTATGAACAAAGATTCGGTCACAGCTTTCATACAGTTAAGATCCTTTAGATATTGAAGGTCTGTAAATCATTAAGAAATTCTGGTAGTAGTAGTCAAAATAGACACGTATAACAGGCAGAGCCCAAATGTGAACGTATTTGACAGCTCTGTAACTTAATTACTTTTTAATGTCAGTCGAACAGATTCCACTTTGGTTTCTTGGCCAGGCTTCTGTAGGCCTGTTAAAACCCTATGAAGTTGAAAATTTGAAACTTAGTATTCGTAAAACACGTAAACAGAGTACCCTTTTTCTGTCTTACCATGTAGTTAAGAAATTAAGAATAGGACATTTTATTGTGGTATCTGTCTCAAAAACAGTTAAGTGGTGAGAATCTATTTTCAAAGTTCTGAACAGTCAAGTCACAGATTTTTTTTACTTAAGAGCTTAATTTATACATCAAATCAAAGGAGAAAATCCCATACTGCCTTGTGTTTAGAGGCATGCATTTAGTCAGTTTAACTAGGTGTATTAGTTTTCTAGGGCTGCCATAGCAAAATGCCACAGGCTGCATGGCTTAAACAACAGAAATTTTTTTCCTCACACTTATAGAAGCAGGAAGTCCAAGATCAAGGTGTCTGCAGGTTTGATTTTCTTCTGAAGCCTCTCTCCTTTGCTTGCAGGTGGCCATTTTCTCACTGTGTCCTCACATGGTCACCCCTCAATCTGTGTGTTGTCCTTATCCTGATCTCTTCTTCTTCTAAGGACTCCAGTCATGTTGAATTAGGGCACACCCATATGACCTCGTTTTACCTTAATTACCTCTTTAAAGGCCCTGTCTCCAAATATAGTCACATCAGAAGTACAGGGTTAGGTCTTCAGCATATGAATTTTGGAGGGACACAATTCAGCCCATAACACTAGGGGTTAAGATAAAGATTCTTTTCTCAACTGCAATAAGGACTCAAGTTCTTGACTGAAGCAGGGTGATGACCCCTCGTGAGGGCACTGGGTCTGACACTTTCCCTTCAGAGCTTGATAGAGTGAGTGGCATCTCGGCCTCATGCCCCATTTGCCAGCTTCTCTGTGAGGTTGCTGAGCGCCTGCCTGTCTTCAGTGTTTGTGAACAGTAGCTGAGTGCTGTTGGGCACTGTGTTTTAATTTAATTCACCCACTGGTATTTGCGGAATATCTGTTTTGTACATGTGATCTTTATAGACCATGAGAATACCCGCACTGCGTACAAATTATTTTCATGTCTCCATTTAACATTGGAGTAGAGAGTAAATGGAAAATATGTTGAAGCTTAGATTTCTCAAGAAATCTTTGTTTTCCAATTTATTCAAATATCACATTCCATTATCACTTGAGTATTCATTTTGTATGTAATGTAAATCATTAGACATTTACTAGTGTAGACCTTTTTTTGTAGTTACAATTTTATTTGTATCAAAATAATCAAAATAAAGTACTTGGGTTTTAGTTTAAAAAAAATTAAATTCCATATCTTCATATTAATCTATTTTTGACACATTTAAGCACACATTTTAGAATGTCACTGTGCAATTAGATATTCTTAGCACATGTCACTTGTGAAAAGCACTTTAAATCTAAGTACATTCAATTGAGCATAATTAGAATATCAAGATACATATTCTTCGTATACATTTTGCCACTTAATTTTTTAAGTAGCTATAAGTATCTACCATGTGAATTCAAATTAAAGGGAGGTGATTAAATTACAGTTATAGTTAATGCTTTTAGTTTAAAATATAGCAGGAATAACACTATTTTTAAAAAAATACGCTGCTACGTTTTCTGTGGACAGCAGATTGATGACAGAATGGATTTGTTGTTGTTGTTGTTACATGCAAGACTGTTAGTATTCTCTGCATATTCTCAAGACTGTTGCCGAGAATGGTGGGGGAGGGAGCAGGCGTCATAAGGGCTTTTCCATCTTGTGAGTTCTTTTGACTTGACGGCCCCCCCAGTCCCTAGAAAGAATGTTCGAGGATAGTATCTTGGTTGGTAAAGAAGCATTAGAGAAAGGCTTGTTTAGTTCATAACAGGTGAGAAGAAATGGATTATAGGGAAATATGAACTGGGGTTCCTGAACAGATCTTTTAGATCATGTATTTAGGCTGCTGGTATGTCCCGTGATTGTAATAGTGAGCAGACGGCCTTGGCAAGTCATTTTTAATTTCCATGTAACTTTTTTTTTTTTTTTTGGTGGGGGGCCATGCCACGTGGCTTGTGGATCTTAGTACCGTAGCCAGAGATTGAACCTGGCCCTGGCAGTGAAAGCGCAGACTCCTAACCACTGGACCGCCAGGGAATTCCCTAATCCCATGTAACTTTAAAACTTACTTGTTCACAGTCATTGGACCTAAAGTATGTTAAGATCATTTTTGTGAAGATCACTGTTCTTGGAATACTTAGAGAAATTGGGCAGTACATTAAGATTCTGGATTATGTTGCCTTTCTAAATATTTGATTTCTTGAAATTCTCCTTTTAAGAAAGAAGTATCACTTCCCTCAGTAAAGTTAACTATGCAGAATCAGAAGTGTTAACGATGAAGTTAATCATTACATAATATGGCAAAAGGAATTTGGGTGACAAAAGTGGGAGATAGAGAAGAAAAAAATCAAGCTTACAGAAGCACCTGGGCACTGAGCAAAAGCTATGATAGAAGCCACGTTTCAGGTTCTTTGCAGCCTATCTATCTAGCCCATTAGGGGTATTAGAAGAAAAAACCTATATTTTACTTCAAGCCCTGAAGACCATGTCATGTGAAAAATTCGAGCATTTGGAAAGAGTGATGCTTTGTGTTGATAGAGTGCCATTCACCTGAGAAGCTTGGTGCTCGGACTTCATGCTGACATAGTTGTAGCTTCCACAGCCCTGCTTCCCTTTCCGGTTGCTCTCAGCCCTCCTGGATGCAAAGGTGAATTTATGAAGACCATGGACTTTAGGCAGGACTCACACAGCTAGAACTGTCATATGGAGATGTGCACTTTCATTTGTACTGGTGGCAAGATGAGGTGTCTAGCATCCACTTGGGATAGTTTTAAAGTCCAAATACTAGGACTTGATCTGGAACGTTAAGGGTGATTATGTTACCTTTTCCTTCTAGCGGTCGTATTACCTGGTTAGAAGGAGTGCACGGTGCGTCATTTTCAGCAGTGGGGAATCTTCTGTACTGTATCCTATCTAGTCTCTCTCTCGGTCCCTTTTGTGACTAGCAGTGCACATTTCCAAAGTGGCTTGCCAGTGTCGAGGGCAGCCCACACCTAAATGGAACAGAGATCAGTCCACAAACATGGTGTTGTAAATGATGCGGGTTATCTATCTGGCCGTTGTCATTTTTACCGGAACATGATTATTAACCATTTCTCAGTAACAAATTTTCAGAATTTAAAATACCCACAATTTATTGAATGTCATCTTGAATTTAATTAAATAAAATTGAATGAATTTAAGTTAAATAAAAACCATCTGGTTATGTTGAGCTCTACGACATCACCCATCACTGACTTACGTGAGTTCTTCTTTTTTTTTAATTAATTAATTTATTTATTTTTGGCTGTGTTGGGTCTTTGTTGCTGCACACGGGCTTTCTCTAGTTGCAGCGAGCAGGGGCTACTCTTTGTTGCGGTGCACGGGCTTCTCATTGCGGTGGCTTGTCTTTGTTGTGGAGTGCGGGCTCTAGGTGCGTGGGCTCAGCAGTTGTGGCTTGCAGGCTCTAGAGCACAGGTTCAGTAGTTGTGGTGCATGGGCTTAGTTGCTCCACAGCATGTGGGATCTTCCCGGGCTCGAACCCTTATCGCCTGCATTGGCAGGCAGATTCTTAACCACTGCGCCACCAGAGAAGTGCCACGTGAGTTCTTTTCTTCCTTTTTTTTCCTTTTTTACCTGATATAGCTGCTTCCTACCAGTCTTCAGTGTGACTGTGCTTTCCTCAGAAAGAAAGTTTAATTTGCAAGTTTCTAGGGAAAGAAAAATTTGAAAACTCAATTGTCCTGGCTTTGAAGGAGTTTGCTAAACTAAATTCACCTAAACAGAGTTTCGTCATGTATTTATTAATGGTAATCAGTACTCCTGATTGAGCACTGTGGTGTGCTAGACACTGGAATCAGTGCTTTATATACTTGTTTCCATTTACTCCTCACATAATCCTATAAATAACAGCTAGAATATGGGCTCCCTGAGGGTGGGGATCTTTGTCAGTTTTGTTCACTCCTATATACCTGCCTCTGGAGTTGGCACATTGAAAGCATGAAGAGCATTAATGTCCCTGTGTCCATTTTACAGGTGAAATAAGTTTGGAGTGTGTAGGTTGAGAAGTGTGTCAGAGCCTAGGCTGTCAACCATGGGCCATACTGACTCCCAGCGGTGCCCCCCATTTCTCAAGCAGCTGCTCTGTGTCAGGCACTGTGCTCGCTGTGGTACCTGCTACTTTATTTAGTCCTCACAATGCGTGTGTGAAATGCTTTCATCTCTTTGGTATAAATAAAGAATCTAAGTCTGAAGAATTTGTCCAAGGTCACATACAAGGAAATTATGAAGCCTGAATTAAAATCCAGGTTTCTCCGATTCAGTTGCTCCTATGCTGAACCACTGTGCTATATTTAGGTAAAACCCACACTAGTGTAATTATTTTCTGAGCCTGTTTGAATAAAATGGAAAATAGGTCACTAGCTATACATTTCTGAGTCTGAAATATTCCTCAAGGATTCAGATTTGGCATGACTGGGGGATTTTACCTCCTGTTGGCCGGGCTTCCTCGTGAAAAACTTGATGCGTCTGATGAAAATCAGTGATATTGTACCTGGGAGAAAACCTCTCTTACATATTTCTTGATGGACTCCAGTGTCTCTGAAGCATTTGCATATCTGGATCTTTTCATTTCTCTAGTCTTGGCTAAATTTTAAAAGTTACCGACACTGTAAATGCGTGTTAATGTGGCACAGGACTCTCCACGTGACTTTTTGTTCAGAATATTCCTATCTTCAAACATCTTCATGAAACCTGGTTGGGATTTTATTTAGGAAGACTGCTCTGAATTTTAAATTAGTTTATGAAAAAATTGACACTTTTACAACCTTGGACTATTACATTCATTTATAGGAAATTGACATTTTTTACATTTGCATTTAAAATTAATTTACAGATCAAATGACACCTTTATAACATTGAGTCTCCCAGTTTAAGGACAATACTTGTTTCTCTAGTATTCAATCTGTATGCCCTTTGTATTTTAAAAATCTATATTTTTTTTCATTTCAGTTCTATACATCTCATATTAGGTTATTTCTTGTTAATGCCACTTGTTAAAAAAGAAAAAAGTTAATGTGTAAGGTTTTTTGTTTGATGTAGCAGTTTCATATTTCTCCTCTAAAGATATATAATGTTTTTGAATGTCGGGCTCTGTTTTGTTTTTTTTTTTTAATGCTACAGAATTTTTTGTCACACTGATGCAGGTATTCAATACAAGTAGGCAATAAAATATTCTTGTTCAGTACCTGATAATAGCCTGGGTAAGAGTCCACATGGCGCCAAACTGAATCATTGCTCACCTACAGTCCTGTGCATACAGTCGGCTCTTAATAGAGAACCTAGAGAACCACTGTGGAGCTGCCCATGGCTCTGGGTACCCTGGGGCGGGCACAGATAAAACAGCCTGTTTTAAACACTGTTTAAACACGGGCTGCGTGCTGCATCTAACAGCCTGTTTCGAGTTGAGGGACAGAAGGCATGAGCAATTGCATTGGGCTCATCCTTAGACGTCATTGGCTGCTTCATCCTCTTGTCTGTGTTGCAAATCAGACTGACTTCACCCTAACTTCTACTTGAGAGCCAGAGTATAATTTTACTGTTGCTCCTGAGGGCCCTTTTGTTGTTGATTTGGTTACGCTTCAGAACTTTAGTTGTGGTTCCTTATGCCAAATCCTGATCCATTTGATTCTATTTTCTTTATCTTTGAAGCCTGTATAGTAAGACTAAGACTAATAGTTTCTGCTCTGAAACAAAATCATCCCACAGCTCTGCATGTGTCATTAAAGCAGATCTGCCAGCTTTACAAAACTGTCTTCCACTCTTCCTCTTCCTCCACTCAGAACTTGTGCTGTTTTGCTTAAGCGAAACACAATTATCCCCGGTTCTGTTTATCTTTTCACTCTCCGTAGATCTTTTCTCCTTAATTCCCTAAATTTTCATTCTACTTTGCTTGCTTCCATAAATGACTATCATTCTCTCTTTTCCACTTCCCTGGAGAAATGTGGCTTACAGGAGCTCTCTAATTACTCAGCATCCCATCCCCAATCACAGATCACCCCGTATGCTGGGCTTCACCTCCTCCTTGTGTCAGCAGCCGTTGTTGGCCGCCTTCTCCCTTTGGGAAGCCCCTTTCTTGACTTCTGAGCCTGCATCAGTGTGCACTGTGGTGTATAGCAGAAGACTGTCATCACTTCTTAGGTCTCCACTCTTGCTGTTTTGTCTTCGTCCCACCCCGTGTAAGCTCCCGCCTTCAGTTGGCACATATGTGGGGCGATGCCCTCATCTGCGTCTCAGTCCTTAATTCCCAACTCACCCTTCTATGGCCTTCTGGATGTGTCCTCTCTTTAGGTTCTTTTGTTCCCCCCTTTTACATATATGCAAAAACTCTGTTCCTTTCTTCAACCCTACCCACTCCTTTTGCCCCACATTCAGCATCCAAGCCCTGCTGATCTCTGTTGCATCCGCCCACCCCCTACTTCATTACCAATGTAATTGTTCTAATTCTGGCCTTCTTTCGCTCTCACCTAGTCTGCTAAAACCCTAATTTTTACCCCTGCCCCAGGGCTCTCCCTCCTAATAAACTCTCCCCTCTGCTGCCCGGTCATCCTTCTGAGACATAGATACTAGTCACAGCACCCTCCAGCTCCTGAGCGTCATTTGCCAGCTCTCTTCCCACCACAGGCACACACAGAGGCACTTCCCCGGAAGGCGGCCCCATTCCCGAGTGTAGCATTCCAGGCCTTCCGTGGTTTGGCCCCCGTAGTCTTATTTTTCACCATCCTCCTTCATACCCCTTCCAGGCCATCTGAAGCAATGATTCTTCCATGCTGCCACGATAAGCAGTGGAAATAAATGCTCAGGCTCTGGCATCCAGCAGGTATAGCTTTGAACCCAGGCTCCACCTTCCTAGCTGTGTGACGACCTCAGGCAAGTTACGTAACCTCTTTTCAGCCTTAGTTGCTCACTTATAAAACTGGAATAATATATTACCTACCTTACGACATTATGAGGACCAAAAGAGAAAATCCTTACAGAGCTCTTAGCACGATGCCTGGTACGTAGTAAGTACTCAGTAAATGCTACGGGATGATAATGTTGATCTCATCATAATTATCATTCTAATTAAAATCTCTTTGGGCAGATGTGGTGCTGGGTCTCTTTACCCTCTAAGTGTAGCAAGCTCTTGTCACTGTCGCTTTGTGTCATTCCTTGCCTGGATCACCTAAATCCTAATTGCACTTCAGTCACCAGTTGATGCATAATCTCCCCAGATTATCCAAGTCAGCAGAAATCTCTCCCTCCTTTGAACTGCCATGGCAACGTGTCTGGACTTTAGCTCTTATCTCACTTATCTTTTCTCACGTGCCATTTTTTGTATTCATAAGGAGTCTATTTCTTGGACTCAGTCTTTCCTCTGCTTGCTGGTTGTGTAGCCCTAAGGGTAAGTTGCTGTATTAGTTTGCTAGAGCTGCCATAGCAGATATACCACAGACTGGGTGACCTAACATAGTTTATTTTCTCACATTTCTGGAGGCTGGAAGTCGAAGACCAAGGTGTCAGCAAGGTTGGTTTCTTCTGAGGCTCCTTTTCTTGGCTTGAAGATGGCCGCCTTCTTACTCTGCCTCACATGGTCCTTTCTCTGTATATCTCGGTTTCCTCTAGTTGTAAGGACACCAGTCACGTTGGTTTAGGGCTTACTCATAGGATTTCATTTTACCTTAATTACCTTTTAAAAGGTCCTATCTTCAAATACAGTCACATTCTGAGGTACTGAGGGCTAAGACTTCAGTATATGAATTTCGGTGGAACACAGCGCAGCCCGTAATAGTTGCTTTAATCTTTCTATGCCTCAGTTTCCTCTTATGTAAAATCTGGAAAAACATATGTTTTGAGTAGACTGAAGATATGTATACATGCAAAGCAACACCCTAATAGCCTATGATGGATGCTTAAGGAATATTTATTATCTCTACTCCTGTTTCAAACTCCTTGAGAACAGGAATTCTTTCTCACTCATCTTGTGTCTTTATTGTTGCTAGGACAAACTTTGAACATGATTGCTATAAATATTTGGTGGATAAATATATGAACGAACGATCAAGTAGGAGAAGTGAGCCTGCAATAGGTATATGTGTTTCTCTTTAGATGCATCCAGATAGTGGATAGCAACTAAGATTTCAGTCACAAAGACGATACTGAGAAACCTGAAGACAAGTCAGTCTCCCCACTGTAAACATAATATGCCACACGGAGCCAGTTCCTGTATGGAAAATCGTCACCTGGCCTACTTGTCACAGACTCCAGAAAGTCACAGGGAAATGATTTGTGACAAAATTGCCCACATACAAAAAGCAGTGTCTTCACACAGCCAGAGCCTTCAAGTGATGAGGGACACAGAGACGTCACGTGCACAATAGGTGTTCCTGTCCACTGTCTGCAGATTCAGCTCTCTTTGATCTCTGCAGAGGAGGGACGTGGGTAAGGTACTGTGAATGGATAATAGACCAGGAGACTGAAGAGCAGCAGTAGTGCACTGCTCAGCGATCAAGTCACGATGGTGCCCAGACATCATGCATCTGATGATAAGCATCTTCTCTTGGTGCCTTGGAGTCTCTCATTTCCTTCCAGCTTGACTCCAAAGAGCCGATTCATCTTCAGCCCCTCTCCAATGTGCCACTTTGAGTCTGTAGGTTCTTTCTTTCTGAGCCCACCAGAGGTAACTAGTGCGACATTATTTTTTTCGTAGTATCACTGCACTCTTTCTTCCCACTGCCTCTGTTCCCTGCAGCTCTCTGAAGGGAACTTTTGCCTCATCCTTAGTGATTAGACAGACTTCACTGTGCGATGCTAAAAGATTGGTATCTGTCAATTGGCTTGGAGTCAAGGGAGTTGAGTATAATTTCTTGTTTTATTGTATATAATATTAACTTTTGTGGGTATTAGTTATGATATCAGATAATGAATAAGATAGCAATTCTATACCTAACAATCATACCCTTTAATAATGTTACCACTTGGAGATGTATAAAAGGTTTGTTACGAGGTCAGATGTAAAACATACAAATGTTACCCTCTGAAAGAATGTAGAAAACTAGAATTAGAAATCACAGCTTTAAGCCCTTTAAGCAGCCTCTCAGAGTTGAAAGGCAGCCTAGAGACGATGCAGTGAAGTAAAATGATTCTCAACTCTCACCACACGTTTTAATCACATAGGAAGGGGCAAATGTAGAAATCTTATTTATCAGGAGTAAGATCTAGAAGTCACTATGTTTGAAAAGCTCTGCAAGCAGTTGTAACATGCCACCAGGGAGGAGAGCCATCAGTTTAGGAGCTAGAGGAGAGGAAACCAATGTGTTTGAGCCCCGTGCTGGCTGCTGTGCATTGGCCGTCTCTTTGATCCTCGTAACAAGTGAGATGGTACGACCAGTAGTGACTGAGGATCACTTGTCACATGTGATACTCAACTGCCCCTTAGCTGCTGTTGGCAGCACTTGGTGAGTGTGCGTTGCATTCCTGTTCTGTTCTTCAAGAAGATCCATATATGTTTACGCTGACTGCTCGCCATTCTACCCGTGGTAGACACGGTCTTACCCACTTTTGAGCTTTTAAAAGTCAGCCTCAGGTTAATTCCAACTCAGCGAATCTTTCCCAGCCCTTCTGCCCCATGAAACAATTTTTAAAATTGTATTCATTTTCACAACATGAGAACTCAGGTCCAGAAGCACAGACATAATCCTTACTGTACCCTCAGTGCTGTTACTAGGCCAGGGCCTTTTCATCTCTTCATTATGGCTCCCATCAGCAACCCCCCCCCCCGTGTCGCTTGGAAAGACGCAGGTGCCAACTCACAAAATACTCAAGGGCTGCAGGGGTTGGTCTTCCCACCTGCCTGTGGGTCACAGCAGCCTGGGAGCAAAGCATGGCTCTTCTGAGCCCTGGGAGCAGTGGAAGCAGAATGGCTTCGTGTGGACCAGAAGAACACACCAGCCTCCCCTTCCCACTTTAGAAGGGCCTTTTGTGGGCCTTTTCGTGAATACAACCCAGGTTTTTCCTACCACTTCTGTAGAGTCACTCAGGAGAGATGAAGGTGATGGGTGAAACATGATTTAAGCAAGTACAGAGAGGGAGTCTGTGGCAGTCTAAACACAGGGGAATACTGCCTTCTCCATAGTTTGAATGTGTGGAGAGAGAGAAAATCCTAGTCTGTTTTTAGGAACAAATGTGTATTGACTAAGGTATCAATTTGGTAAAAATGGAAAAACGATTTGATTGAGAGAGTTAAAAGGATGAACATTTTTCTTTGTTTTTTTTTGGTTAACGTTGCTTCTCATATTAGATAAAAATGAATACTGCTACATGACTTCTTTATAGAAGTAACACATGATCTATGCAGAAGAAACAAAAAACACAGCAGAAAAGAAATCTGTAACCCTACCACCTCAAAAGCACTACATTGGTGTCTCTCTTCTACATGATGGTCAGGGATAGCAGCGGGAGAGGCGTACGTGCATTTACGCATCTGAGAGTTTTTACTTCACGATGTGTATTGACCATTTCCCACCTTATTTTTATTGGCTGCATAATATCTCATTTCAGGAGCATACTCAAATGCATTTAATCTATCCCTTCCCAGTGCATGTTTATGTTTCTAATTTTTATTTCCAGGTATTAAACTGTACTTTAAAGACCATCCTTACAGCTGGTTTTGATTAGCACAAGCCATTTTGTGAAGGCACGCACGTTGGTTGATAGGATCAGAGGATCTGGCGAGAAGTAGTTTGGTATGATATTGACCCAAATTGTGCATGTTACCATGATAGCATCTGCTAAGCTGTCAATGTCAGCACCATGTCTGTGGTCTGGTTCGGTGACGTCGCTGTATAATGAAGATTCTGAAGTACGTTCTGTGTCAGCCTTAGTTTAGATGATATAAAAATATATTTGAGACAAGGAATAACAAGTTGAAGTACAGTAAGAATGTAATTGCTTATAATAAATATAGGCTTAGCTTCAAAATAGCTAGCTTAAAATTCCCCTTACAGTGTGCACTTTAGAGATTTCCACTGATGATCTTAGAGGTGAGGCTCCCAGCCATTTGCTGGAATGAACACACATTGTTCACAGTTTGGGCTGTAATTGATTTAATGCATATTTTTACTACTTTGACATTTATCTTGTATGAAAAGAGCAATTCTATACACAGATAATATGTAAATATAATACGTAAGTCCATAAAACGGTGTTTGATGAGCGATCTGATTTTTTAAGAGAAGAAAAAGTAGCTTTCATCTAAGTTTGCATGTCCTCTGGCAGTTGTTGGAATATTGACAGAGTTATGAAGTACATCATGCGAGAGCCTGTGTCCTCTCTGCCCCCCTCCTGTTCTGACAGGCAGATTCGTGTCTCTTTATTTGGATACCACTTGACTTTCATGTTATGGCTGCCTTTGTGTGCTTGGCTTTGAGTCCTGTGGCGGCGGTTGATTGTGCTTCAAGGAATGTTTGTCATTTTCGTGTGAGGACTTGGGTGAGGCCAACAGAAGCCTCTCCGTGTTGGGCCAAGTCTCTGGTCTTTGCTCTCTTTCACCCTCCACATGAAGGAAATAGAGCCTGATCCAAGTCCTCCCAGGCAGTAACTATGTTTTGATTCAAACTCATAATCACTGTTTTAATTGATGGGACAAGGATTGAAACTACAGTCTGTTGAGAATAGAATATTCTGAGCTCCTTTGAAGAGAATCACTCATCTCTTACTGAACCACCCCGCGTTATACTAAATCTTTTCTTTTTCTCCCTTTTAGGCAGGAGGCTCCCAGGTGATTTTCACAAATCCTTTGGAAATTGTCAAGATCCGTTTGCAGGTGGCTGGAGAGATCACCACTGGTCCCCGAGTCAGTGCTCTGTCTGTCCTAAGGGACCTGGGCTTCTTTGGGATCTACAAGGTAACTCTTTTCAGTCATTTATTTGAGTATATGCTCATCTCCTAAACTAGTAACTGCTCATAGGCATGAAATTGATTCCTCACATTTCTATACCTAGAGAAGATCTTCTGCCGGAGCTCATAGGGTACCTTCATGCCAGTTAGAAGGAGGTGTCCTTTCCTGCCATCTGCCAAATAACTGTCCTTAGAAAACATAAATCAAGGATGAGTATGATGACATGACCCCCACAGACACTGTTCAGTGCACAGCTCTTTGCCGCAGCATTGGGTGGAGTTTTGTTTGGGTCTGTTACTGATATAAAAACCTAATTCTCAGTGCTGTTGTCTATGAAAGATAGCTGCCAGGGTCACAGGGCACCATCTTTCGGGAGATGGGCTGAGCTCGGTTTACCCACGCGCACGAAGCCCATACCAGATCAGGAATTTATGTTCCGATCCTGTACGTTCCAAACCTATCCCTATGTGTGCCTTTTCGTAATTATTCTGCATCTTAACCATTTATCATTTAGAAAACAGTTTTTCAGAATGATCGCAAAACCAAAATTATAGAAAATTCTTGAAATTTGTCATTTACACTCTTCTACCAAAGAAGTTGTAATGAACTAGAATTAGCTTCACATATGCCCTGTTATAAGGCTTCATCAGACATTAGGTGTTCACCAATTTTCAATGAGAAGATTAAAAAAAATGTTTCATGGCCAACTTGAATAAGTAAACCTTTAGGGATATAGGAAGGTAAGTCAAACAACTGCTTAAAATGTTGGTTTTCATTTATTTACACATAGATATATAAAATCACATTACATAAAATTAATATTGCTTTTTTCTATACACACATATCAAGAAATATTTTATTCAAGTTTCTCATGTGAATTTTGAATCAGCGTCTTGATCACCACTTAATTCACATTTTAAATCAGCCATTCACGTGGTTTTGGAAAGTCCATTGTCTTCATTTTCGTTCCAAGCTGTCAAGAGGAAGTCACTTCTGGACTCTGGGCAATATTGCCCCTAGAAATTTTGTCCCACAGACACATAACATTACAACAGTTGCTTTCTTTCTTTTCTATTCCCAATTTATCCTGAATGGATATATAATGGTCCCATATGTAACATATTGCTTTTTAGAGTGAACTTTAAATGCCTTGCTCTGACATTCAGCACAGCATTTGTAAAAGTATTCCCCAGGAATACTTTTTTACCCTTTTCTTTTTAACTCAGTTTTTTAGGTGACCTTGGTGAACATCCAGTGTTAGTAATAATTGAGGTTGTTTCAGGTAAATCTGCCTTCCCCAAATAGAGCTCTGTACTTCTCAAGGTCAAGTGGTTGGAAGAGTACCCCAAGATCTGAGACTCTGTGAGGATCAAATATTATGTGACACCCTCTTCTCTGAGGTTAGTTTTCTGGGGAACCTTGCCTTAGATTTAGGCATCTTGTAGCGTTTAGGAATAAGCATGCTGATTTTTTAAAGTAGCACTTAAAATGCTCAAGGTGATTGTGCGGTGGAACACAACACGATAGCTGTTTCATTTACCAAATTGTTATCCAGCTGTAAGAAATAAACAGTATTGTCATGAGGCATAGCATTCATCAATTTGAAGGAAAATCCTCTTCTGTTCTGCATTTTTAGTCTCTTGCAGACTATCACACGATGTCGCAGCATGTCAGTTTGACAAGCTGCCAGGCAGTCTTTCAGTGGGTTGTCTGGTAAAAAGCACTTAGGTACTGTGGCAGTGACTGCTATCGAAATGTCTAGATGGATAAAATGGTAAAAACTTGTTTGCTGACACAGAAACAGAGACTGTTAAACTACCTGCAAACGAAACAAGACTGAGTTTTAGTCCTTTTCATCTTCACAGTGTTTCATAATCTTAATCCCCTTTAACACCCCTTGGAAGTAGTTGGTCTCCTAATTTTGTAGTTAGGAGAATAGAGGTGCCAACGGTGGTATCTGAGCTGAAATTGAGGCTCAGAAGTTTCTTGTTTCCACTTTTGCACTAAAATGGCTTTCCTGAAATGAGCAGGATTGCTCAAGTTTGAGCAAGAGACCTCTCCCATATAAAGTTAGTTTAATTACTAGCCTGGTGGTTTAATCTAGTTCAGAGGCATTCCACAGGCCTGGGTGCTGCCTTTCAAAACACTGCTTTTGGTGTATTGGTAATTACCAGGTGAAGTCACTAACAATTTGAGCTTTGAGCTTCTGGAAACTTGATTGCATTGCGAGAGAGTGACCTGGCAGGCAGTCTCCTCCGTTCTGCTGGCCATTGGTATCATCAGCTAAACTCCCTGAGACCTGCGAGGCTGGACTTGATTCAGCAGAGTTCCCCTCTCCACTCAGTCTGATTGGTCTTGTATTACCACCCTAGCTTATCCTCATTTGTTTTATCCCACCTTCCAACCTCAGCTTTTGTAGTTTATCCTCATTCGTTTTATCCCATCTTCTAACCTCAGCTTTTGTAGTTTATCCTCATTCGTTTTATCCCACGTTCTAACCTCAGGTTTTGTTTCTTGTGAGTTTCCTTTCTCCAGGCTCACCTACCTTGCCCCACCCCTCCATGGTCAGAAATCACTTTAGTGGTTCTAGATCCCACCTTTTAGGGGCATCACAGCTTTAACATTGCTATGTAGTTTACTATGTTGTTGTTGTTGTTGTTGTTGTTTTTCCAGATAGCGCTCTTCAGTGATAAAGCTTTTCTCTGTTTCTAGTCTTGGTTGGGTAGAAAAATGCGAATGACCTGTGGTGACTAATACTTTTAAATCTGGTATGTGTCCCTCTGGGTGGGTCTTGAAAAAGAGAACTTCTATCCTAGTTTAAGGTGGGACAGGTAATCTTCATTTTCCCTCCCTTGGACCCTTTGTTTGCTGTTGTTAACATGACAATGCGGGACCCAGGAAGGGTTGAGTGTAGGCTCTGTCTGTGTGTTTAGACCTGCAGTGCTCAACCTCACTTAATTGGACTTAACCAGGCTTTCTGTTTTTCTCCTAAATTGACTTGCAAAATACCCAACTATTCTGCAACTTTCCAGTAAAAGGTAATTAGAATACTTGCTTTAGAAATACATTTACAACTGAAAAAAAAAAGTGGATGTGGTAAACATTTCACATTCCTAAAGTTAGAAATAGTTTAGAGCAGAAAGAGTGAACTCTGTAAACAAAGTACCCCCCATTATAGTGACATTGTTATAGCCCAGAGTAGGCAGGTGATTGAAGTAAAGGCAGGATAATTAATTGCCTTTGAAAGAGCTGTTTGAATATAATGTAGTTTTTTAAAATCTGCAACAGGTACTACTTTTCTTAAGAATATGTGAGGTGGTATTTCCCTTTCACTAGGTAACTTTTGTTTTATTACATAAGCCCCTAGAGTATAAGTAAAATAAATTCTTATCTAAGAAAGTGTTACACATCTACTTTTGAATGGTACCTTTTCCTTAGGAGCCAACAGAGCTTCAATGAGAAAGATTATACCTTCTGAGTGGAATAGAACTTATTTAACATTAAATGGCGGCACAGCTAAGATAGACTAAATGGTGCATGCATGCTTCTGAAGCAATGGAGTAGTTCGTGGCTATTTTTAAGAATGAAAAATGGTCAGTGAAGCAATAGTGGCAACAATCCATCAAGCTTTGTTGAAAATGGTTATCAGGTTGTGTAATCACAAATTAAACATTTCCATGTAAAGCATGGAAGGTCACCAAGGAATATGAGCTCTGTCCACTGTTTTCGAATCAAAGGCCTCTGTCCCACTGCATTTGACAGAGAAAGTCATCCCTTGGTACCCGTGGGGGACAGACGCTCAAGCCCCTTCTATAGAATGGCGTAGTACAATGAATAAGTTGGCCCTCCATATCCACAGGCTTCACATGCAGTTGTATTTTCATCCACATACGTGCGTGGTGTGTATGTGTGTTCATTCATCGTGTGTATATAAATGAATCATTGGAGCTACTGTTCATAATATCAGAAAGCAGGTGATGACACATGTTCTTGATTATTCTGCTAGTTATCTCACAGGGATATTGTTTGGTCTTTTAAAGTAAAATACAAGTTTATGTTTCAAAACAATGATATAATTCAGAAATGTCTTAAAGTAAAATTTTCTCTTTACCCCTTACCACCCTATTCTCTCTTTAAAGGATTACCACTGCTTACATTTTTTATATATCTTTAAGAAAAGAAAACCTTTCTATTTAAATCTGTATTTATTTCTCTCCTCCCTCTCTCCCTTTTCTCTATCAAAAATTGTACACACACACACACACATCAATGGTGTATCTGTGTTTTAACAAAAACAGAATCCTCCTAAACACACAATATATCTTAATTCTCTTTTCTCATTTTATTTAATAACTGTATATAAGTTTCTTTTAAGTTTGTTTGTTTGTTTGTTTTTAAAGCAGTTTCCTATTGATGGGTATTTAAGTTGTTTCTAGTTTGGGGACATCACAATGACAGGGTGAACATCCCTGCATATAGTGTGACATACTTTTGTGAGTATATACAATGAGTTCTTAGCAATCCCTGCATATAGTGTGACATACTTTTGTGAGTATATACAATGAATTCTTAGCAATGAACTTGTTAGGTCAAGGGGCATGTGCATTTTTTGGTGTTAGTAGATTTTGTCAGATTTCATCAGTTTATCACTTTTATCTTGGTAGCATACAAGTACGTAAGAATAATTTCTCAAGATAGCAGCTTTTAAAAATACCTGCTTTTATGAGCTCATGGCCCCATATGAAGAAAACAATTGTTTAGTCATGGCTTTGAGGACATCGTGCCATGCTAATTTTCTATCACTAAGGGACACTACATGGTTTTACAACCACCCGAGTGGCGGTTCTCTTCTGATTCATCCACCTTTCCCTTTCACCCAGACCTCTATGAAAGCCTCCTCATGGGTTTCTCTATTTTGATTCTTGACTCCGTCAGATCCGTGGTCCCCACAGCAGCCAGAGTGATGCAGTTAAAATGTAAGTCAGGTTAATTCAGTCACTGGATATACGTCTCTTGAGGTCTGACTGTGTGCCTGGCACTGGTCTAGCCATTTAGAATGTCACTGTGAAAAGCCAAGCCCCTGCTCACTTTGGTGGGTAGAAGTCAGCCGTCAAGAAACCAAATATATGACATCAGGTGGAGCTGAGAACCTTGAAGAAGAAGGAGGCAGGGTGAGGGGATGGAGAAGGGCGGAGGCTGGATGGAATTGGGATGTTGCCTTTTAATAGGGTGGCCAGGGAAGGCCTCTCTGAGGAGATGATATTTGAGTAGAAACCAGAGGAAATAAGAAGCTAGTGTGCCCTACAGAAACTGTGTCTCTGGTGAAAAACTGTCTAGCAGTTAGACTAGAACCTACTGCGCTTAGACTAGAACCCCAGCTCCATCCCTGCTGGCCCCGTCCTCTCCACCCTCCATTCTGCACCGCCCCCCTACTCTGCGAGCTATGCTGGCCACCTTTCCTTTTCAGATACTCCAGGCTCATCCGCTCATTTTCAGTTGCCTGAAGGCTCTTCCCCTCACATCTTAGCTCAGCAGATGCCTGTTCAGAAGGACACCAGGTCACTCGCTGTCACATCCCCCTCTTCCAGGTCTCTATGTAGCACCCATCACCATCTGATAGTTCCGTCTGTCTCTGTCTCTCCCTCATCCAGAGTGAACTGTGATACCAAAGACCTAGCTTACTCACTGCTTCTGGCACATAAGTAGACATTTGATAAATATTTGTTGAGCAAATAAATGGTAAGCAAAAGCCAGGTGTTTCCAAGTTACTAGCAATGATATGAAAGCATGGAGAGAGAATAAGTTGACAAGTAATGACCACAGAAGACCAGGATACTGGGGAGGTCAAACATAAAGGAAACAGCCAACTAGATGAAAGATCGCTTTCCCAGGTTCCGAGGCCTCCATTTATTCACCTGGAAAGCTCTGCCCTGGGCACTGGGAAAATGAAAGTGAATTATAGTGCATGTTTTTATAAAGAGTTTACCATCTCATGGGGGCGGTCAGACAAGTAAAGAGACCCTTGGAATACAACACATGCAGTTGAGAAGGGCTGTCAGAGTGCTGCGCACAGAGTTCTAAGAGGGATGGAGCAGACTCATAGCAAGAAAGCCAGGGGGCTTTGGAAGGGGAGATGGCATTAAAAGATGAGTCATAGTTAACCAGGTAGAAGGCAAAGACAAATGGCATGATAGGGTTTGTGTTTAAGGAGGGGTAATTCAGCGTCAGTGTGGAGAGTGCCACACGGGAGAGCAAGACAGAAGGCTGGGAAGCCAGTTAGGAAGATACAGACTGGGGATGGCAGGGAGGAGGGATGACCGTGACCTCAACCAGGGCGTCACGGTGGGGAGAGGCAGTAGGGGGATATATGTAGAGGATGTGCGAGAGTTAGACTCACAAAGTCTTGGAAAGTGATGAAAGGTGAAAAGAAGAGGAAGATTAAATCAGCCCAGATTTCTGGCCTGAGCACCTGGATGGACTGTGATACTGTAAATTTTATAATTTCATAATATTTGAGAAGCTGCAAGAAACTTAAAAGACCTTCTGTCTGGTGTTACCTTTATAATTGAGGAATCGAAGCCCAGAAGTCTTAGGAGAATCAGCTAGGTGATTGGTAGGCAGGGCACAGCTAGGCCTGACACTGTCTCCTGACACCCTGTCTGGTGTTCTTCTTACTCTGCCCTGTTGAATGTAGGACTAGAGCCTTGTCAGAGGGATGGGAACTTTAGACGGTCTTTTAAGGGTCATCCACCTGCATGAAGCTATGGGAGTGGGTAAGATCCCCAAGCTGATGGGACACCAATGATGGAACTCAAAAACTACCCTCATTAGGGTGGCAGGAGTTAAGTGAGTATGGGGGAGAAAAGAGCAGAAGCAGCTGTCAGGTGGAGAACCAGAAGAAACAGTGCTGTGGGAGCTGGTAGAGAGCTGAGATGTAAGCGGAAGAGGAAGAACTTGAGTAGTATCTAGTGCTGCAGACCAAGGGGACTGAAGTTCAAGAAAAGGCCTTTGAATTTAAAGATGGAGGCCACTGGTTATCCTTAAGAAGTCAATTTAAGGAGAATGGTAGAGGCAGAAACCTGGTTGAGAAAATATTAGCCGATACAGACCATTCAACCTAAAGGTTTTACCGTGAAAGAAACAAAAGTGAAAGCATACAGCAACTGGAAGAAAAAGTAGAGGCGAGGGATAACGTTACAGGGGAGAAGAGGCTGAGAGATTTGTGGTTGGTTTTAATTTGTTGGAAGAACCATGCCTGTCTGTAGACAGAAAAAAGAGTCACTGAAAAATGGAAGGATTTGAAACATCTGAAGATATAGCAAGATCAGATATGGTGCTAGGACTTTTAGGAGGGACAGAGGCAGGGTCCAGGCTTAGAAGCGTGTGTTTGTTCGCATGGGCGTGCAAGCTCGTTAGAGCTAATGTTTGATGAGGGCTCACTTTGTGCTAGGCCCCATGTTTAGAGCTGTATACACTTTACATCATTTAATCCCTACTACAGCCTACTGATGCTGATAGTTTTGTTTTTTTGTTTTTTTAGCTCCAAGTTACAGTTGAGGAAAAGAAGGCTTGATGGGTTTAGGTAATTTTTCTAAGGTCATATACCTTGTAAGGAAGTGGGAGGCTGGGTTTCAAACTCAATGCAATCTCTCTTTGAAACATGAGTTATCACCTAGAGATATCTTGAGCCAGATGAGAGAGAGCATGTGTCTGATAGATAATTCAGGGAAGTTCAAAGACAAGGTTCTATGCTACCCACGGATATGGAGCAGTTGGCAGTTTTGGTGTCATTGTTGATGCGAGCGTGCTAGGAAAATGGAGATGAAAAGATTTGAGAGGATACCAAACAGCACGAATGTGTGATAGCTTAGGTCAGGGTAGTTATATGATCATTTTTTCCTCATTCCTTTTAGTACCCAATACTTTTAAAAAATGTTAGTTAGAATGGCTCAATTTTGCTTTGTTTTGTTTTTTAGAATAAGCACATGTTACCTTAGATCTGATATCAACTCTTTAAATTATAGGAATTAAAATGATTTTATCCATTGCGAGGCAAGAGGGCCCTTCTGTTTCCTTAACTCTTGCATTAACCAGCATAGCAGTACAAACCTCACGTGCCCTGCAGAGAGCCACATAACCTGACAGTGAGCCAAGCTGCTACCCAAATGATAGCGATTTGTGTTCTTTGAAAAATAACTTTGTGGGGCTTCCCTGGTGGCGCAGTGGTTGAGAGTCCGCCTGCCGATGCAGGGGACACGGGTTCGTGCCCCGGTCCGGGAAGGTCCCACGTGCCGCGGAGCGGCTGGGCCCGTGAGCCATGGCCGCTGGGCCTGTGCGTCTGGAGCCTATGCTCCGCAGCGGGAGAGGCCACAACAGTGAGAGGCCTGCGTACCACAAAATAAAAAACAAAAAAAAATCTTTGTGCCTTCCTGATAACTTTGTCATAAATATCTGCTGTAAAATGAACATTTGGGGCATTTTGTCTTATTAAAAGACAGTTATTTTAGAAATTAATGAAAGGATATCAAGTACCTCAAGCGGCCAGGTTTTATATCTAACATGGTGTGAACTTGTGACTAATATTGGAAATGATGTAATACTGTCCCTATTCTGCTTAGAAGTTTGCATTTTAAAAAAAAAACTGAAAAAAAAAAAAGACTTAAAAAAACCTTTCTGTCCCTGTGTTTCAAATGCATTATTGGTAAAAGAGGATAGTAATGATACCTACATTTGGAAGAGCAAATAAAAGGAGACATCGTGAAAAATGTTATTTTTATTGAACAGTGCTGGAAGAAATGGAGTGTGCTGAAGGGGGCTGGAAAATATTCTTTAAAATATTAAAAAATAGTTAATTTTTTATCATTCTCCCATTCACCCAGCAAATATTTGTTGAGGGCTAACACTCTGAGGTGTGCTGAGTTACAGAGATGAGTATGGCCTTATTGCCTTCAAAGTGATCAATATTAAGGGAGGTGAGAGAATAATTCTAGTGCCATAAAGTTCTTTCAAAAGTTAATTTTAACAGGTAGTATAGCTTTTAAGAGAAGAAAATTCAGATATAAAAAAGTATGTAATAGTAAAACATTAGCCTCCTAGCCTCATGCTGTGGGTAACCTTCTAGAGGCAAACATTTTTATCCAGTTAGTGTTTTGTTTTGTTGTTGTTTTGTTTTTTGCTAAGTGCCTGCAGGATTGGTTTCAACAGCTCTTTTTTATTTTAGTTCATCTTTTGGAATATAATATGCTGTTCTTTTTTGTTGTTTTTGCGGTACGCGGGCCTCTCCCGTTATGGAGCACAGGCTCTGGACGCGCAGGCTCAGCGGCCATGGCTCACGGGCCCAGCTGCTCCGCGGCATGTGGGATCCTGCCGGACCGGGACACGAACCCGTGTCCCCTGCATCGGCAGGCGGACTCCCAACCGCTGCGCCACCAGGGAAGCCCTAATATGCTGTTCTTTATATTTAGAAGTATTGAAAGTGATGCTCCTACTCCACTGTTCATAGAGGGCTCTGAATATATTTTCCAGAAGTGATAGATATATTTCTACTAATCTGTCCTTATATTTCTCTGGTTTCTAATTGTGACCAAGTTCTGTATTTAAAAGATGGCTAATTTGAGAAATGTTCATCTACTGTAAAGTTAAGGAGATATGTCTTGTGACAGCCATAGTCCCATGTGGAGTATGATCAGTTTAGCAAACTAGTTTAAGCTTACTTGATAGGATTAGGTCTTCTGCCAAATAAAAGATTTGCTCTTAGCCTGATAAATGTAGAGCTCTCCTGTGATTCAGGTATGAAACCATATAGGAGTCACACTCCAGCTGCCAGTTGTTTAAAGACTATATCAGCTAATTCTGTTTTCCCCTCCGACAGGACAGTGTGCTTTTCGTTGATAATAGTAATTGTCTTTATATCACCACTTTTTATTGAAGATCCTTGTGCTAGGTATTATACTAGGTACTTTATATTCATCATTGAATTTAAATTTAATTCTTATGTCAGTACAAATATTACTCACTTTCTTTGGAGAGGAACTTGAGGCACAGAGATTTTAAGAACTTCGCCCAACATCAGGTAGCTAAGTGGCAGAGCAGTAATCTGAGCCCAGGTCTCTGACTCCAAAGTCTGTATTCTTGCTCCTGCAGTATCCTGTTGATGTGGAGTGGCGGAATTCAGATATAGATCCATATTTAAGATGATACATTTTGACACATATGTGTGTGTGTATATATATATATATATATATATATATATATAAAACTGAATCATTTTGCTGTACACCTGAAGCTAATACAATATTTAAATGAAATGTAGTTCAATAAAAAAATTTTTTTTAATGCTCCCTCATACTACCTGGACAGCAATGAAAATTGCTTTGTTTCTGAGTGGAGGGAGAGGGAAGGGGGAGGGGAAAACCCACCCCTAAGAATCAGGAACTCCAAGCTTGTCTCACATAGGTTTGCAGACTGAATTTATATTTCTTGAGTGATATGAAAACTCTCAAGCTGGGAATTTATTTTAAATAATCTTGAATTGGTAGTGCCTCCAGCTCCCTGGCAGAAGCAAACACAAGTTTCGTTAAGAGGAACCCACCTTCAGCCCAGATGTTAAAGAATTTTCATAGATAATGTTCCAAGGAAAATGGGCAGCTCATAAACAAAAGTCTCAAATCACACAAGGAAACAAGGCACTTTAAAAAGAGACGGCAAAAACAACTGACAGCATTTTAAACCTCCAAAGATTTAAAATTTAAAAATTATCATAGCTCTAAAGTGAATGTTTTTGTTTTAAAAATTTAAAAGGTGAATATATTTATGATGATTGAAATTTAAAATTCAGCATTTCAAAATTCTTGCTTTAACAGCAGATTAAACACAGCTGAAGAGAGAATTAGAGAATTACTCAGAATAGAGAGACAGAGAGTGAGACACAGGAAAGTGTGAGGAGGTCTAATGGGTATAAAAGAAAACCAGGAGGAAAGGAGAAATGATGGCTGGAAATTCTCCAGAACCATTGAAAGCTATCAATCCATAGGTTCAAGAAGTACAGCAAATCGCAAGCAGGATAAATAAAATTAATTCAGGCTAGACAGTCAGAATGAGACTGTTGAACGCTAAAGCTGAAGAGAAGCTCTTAAGTGGCTAGAGAGAAAAGCAGATTGTCTTTAAAGGGGAACAGTTGAACTGATGGCTAACTTAGAAACAGGAACCGTGGAAGCCAGAAGTCATTTGAATGGTATCTTCAGTGTGTAGAGGAAAAAACCTTTCAACATAGAATTCTATACCCTGTAAAAATGTCTTCCAGGAACAAGGGTAAAACAAAGACAATTTTTAGACCAGCAAAACTCAGAAGGCATATCACTGGTAGAACCGTACCAAAGGAAATTCTAGAATGTATTTCAAGTAGGAGGAAAGTGATTCCAGATGGTAGTTTGGAAGTGGAACAGGGGATGAAGAGCAAAGAAAAGTGGTAAATATTTAGTCTAAATAACATTGTCTGAATTTAAATGTATGTGTGTGTGTGTGTGTGTGTGTGTGTGTATACACATACACGTATATGTATGCATGTATGATGGTAATTACAATGCTTAATGTTATCTGAGCTAGAATTAAAGTCCATAACAATGGTAAGATGGAGGGGTTGCTTCTAATTTAAGTAGTCTAATGTGCAAGTATTATATAGGAGGAAGGTAAAGATAACAGACTGTAAGTTAAGTATTTATAGTAAAAATTTCAGTGTCTAAACCTTGGGACTAGAAACAAACCATGCAACTTGCAAATAGGTAGCAGGGAGAAGTTGGGGGGAAAGACAGCAAGAAGGGAAAGAAAAGAAAAATGGAAAAGATGGGACGTTTTTTACAGATTAGCTTTGTGAAGGGGACAAAGCTTCTCAGAGACCAAAATTCCATGTAATAAAACTCTGAGCCACTTACTGGATTTCCAGTCCGTCTAAATGATGAGCGTCATTGATGGCAAAGCAACATGTAATAGTAGAACAGTAGAGAATTAGACCTGGCACAGGAGTGGCATTTCCTAACAAAAAACCTTGAGTTACCAAGGTGCTTTTGTTAGAATTGCAATGAAATTAGGGAGACACCAATGATCTAAAAGTCCCTGGACTAAAGAAAGCAAGTAGTAGGCATTGATATTTTATATTCAAATTGAAGTAACTTCAGTGTCACTTACATGGAGTCTCCAATTGTTGACTGGTTGATTTGGCTTTAACGCCAGTGACACAACATAACGGAGCTTGGCACCAGTAATGTTTCTCAGCAAGATACTGAAATGCACCCTGTTCAAATCCCTAACTGTCCCTTGCCTGGGCAGGAGAGGTGCTGCCAGGCTGTGTATACAAGGGTTAACTCGCTTGGGAGAAACGAAGAGGAATGCTAAGGGATCAAGACATGACATGCTGCCCATTGTTTGTAGCTCCAGGATCAAAATATACAATTATACATGCCAAATAAATTCTAAACCTGTAAGGTAGGAAAAGAGGGGTGGCTCTGACTACAGGTGCCAGAAGCATTAAATAACCTTCCCAGACAAGGTGCACCACTGTTGTCTTGAATGCTGCAGGGTCCCCCCCGGTCTGGCCTTTTCCCCCATGCTAGACAATGTGCATTCACTGCAGGAGTCTCTGTTAAGCCTCTGTCTCCCAGACCTGCTGGCTCCTGGTGCCCAGCCCTGACACAGAGGTGCCTTTGTGAGTGTAATTACCTTCCCCTGTATTAGAAATAGTCTGTTTCAAGCTGTATTTGCAGGTACAGCTAGAGTAAGCAGGAATTAGCATGTGAAAAGACCTGCCCTGGCCCTGACTTCTTTATCAACCACCATCCTTCAGGATGGTTTTTTTCCCTCAGATTGATTGGGCAGGTGTGATACCATCCAAGATGAAGAGCTTTAAAAGAAGGAAAAAGACACTGGAGTTAGCAGTGTATGTGTGTAAGACACAAATCCTGTTGTGTTTTATCTTTTGACAATTTCATGCCAGACAGAGCTGCCGGAGTCAGCTTGGGTGGATGGTTCCAGCAACTTAAGAATTGATTAAAGCTCCTTTGGGCTTTCACCATAGTGTCCACATCCAAAAAAGCATGAGAAGTAAAGCAGATATTTCCTTTGCCATGGCGATACAGTGGCCAGCGTCTCTAAACACGTCTAATTGGCCTGTGTGCACCATGGACCACTGAAGTTAAATGAAGTTCCTAGACGTTAAATAGAATGGTGACGGAGAGACTTTGGAGGGATATGGAATTGGAACAGAGCCAGAGTTGATAATTAAACTAGATCTGAGTTTTGATTCAAGTTTATTCACATATAGGTCTCCCCTGAGATGCCTTTTATTGTTCCTGTCTGTTATTAGTGGGCCTTTTATTAAAAAGGAAAAGAATAATAATAATAATTTCCCCTTTTTGGAGAAAGAGTGCTTTAACGAAGAGTAAGAGATCAGATGATTGCATTTTTCATTTATTAATTTCCCCCAAGTGATTTTACTGTGTATACAAAGGAACTTCAGGGCCAACCGGGGAATGTCCAAGGGCAGGGCTGCCTAGAGCAGGGAAATGTGGGGATTTTTCTTAAGGAGAGGAACTTTTAAAGATTTATTTTAGGTGGTACACACTTCGTCATTTATTAATTTTTTAATGGCCAAAGTACTTCTTTTTGTGTTGCTGACGCAGGCTCTTGGGCAGCATGGAATGTTCCCCTTTATTATAAAGTTGCCTGTTCAGAATGGCTGATCACTTGGTAAAAATGGTACGTGGGGCAAGTAGAATTCAAGTCAAACAGGTTTATGTTTTGATGTAGGACTGGAGGATGGGTGTTCACTGAGAAGTGAAGGATTTATCAAGGAATCTGGGGAACATTCTCACTGTTGGAACTTTAAATGCCTTTCTCACATCCTGTCTCCCTTTTCATTGTGCCAAACTGGCACCTGCCTTTGTGCCTTAGGCCTGGAGGAAGTCGGGGGTGGGGGAGGAGGGGGGGAGGAGAGCAGGAAAATTTAATAAGCCTGTGCCTTTTTCTTCAACCCTTTGCAAAGTTAGCTTTCCTTGGGAACTGGGCTTTGATGCCTGGGGTGTGAGAGACACCTCATGACTCAGGAGAAGTGATGTGCTGCCGGGAGATGCCTGAGCAGGTGCTGGGCTGTGGGAGGATGCAGGCTCCAGGAGAGGCAGGGACCACAGACCTGCTCATCCCCACCGGCCCTCACGCTTGTCCTGGACTTGATACTTTACATGGGACTTTAATAATTATTTCCTCGTGTAGTCCTAAACCCCTGTCCCCCTCCCTGCCCCGAAGAAGGCAACCTTTGGCCATTTTGACAGGAGAGGAAGGTTCAGAGCTCTGTTTCCCCCAGTGCTCTTTCATTACACAGCCACACAGCCATAGAGGGGAGGGTACGTCTCGCAGGTCCCAGGGCTGCTTCATACGTTGCTCGGTGGAAATTAGAGTTTCTAAATGTTTTCACTTGCTGGCTAGATGGTCCTGCCTCTGTGAAGCAGAGATGGTGGCCATTCCACAAGGTAACTTTCTTCCTTCACTTTCCCTTTCCTTCCTGTTTTTCAGGTAATCAGAAACCAGAAATGTCTTACAGAGTCTCACCTTGGCTCCAGCATCCATAAATTATTTAAGCACATTGTCTGATCCCTGGTAGGAAAAATGCAGCATATTTCTGACCAGTGTAGCTCCGCCTTTTCCTTAGATGTGGTCTTTCTTTGTTTGTTTGTTCATCTGTGTTTTGATCAAGTCATTTTTCTTCGTAGTCATCTGGAACTGTTCTCAGACATCTCTTAAAGCATATCACACCTCTTATTAGGCTCCTATTCTCACACTGATACATGATTTACTGTCATGATTTCAGGAAAGCAGAGTTCCTTCTTGGGAGAACCCAGCTGCTGCTTCACTTGGCCTTACTCTTCTTGTGTCACAGGGATGTTTCTAATTTCAGGTCACATATCAGTGTATCCCGAAGCCTCTCATTTCTCTCTTTAGTTGTGGTGTTTTCTGTGGGAGTTGGCAAAGCCAAATCAGTGTCACCAGGAACATGTCTTAGGCCCTAACAGCCCAAGATTTTGTTGTTTTCTAAATTAAATCAGGCAGTAGTTTCTGGCTCCTGGTCGCCTACACTCTGAAATAGGCAACGCTGACGTAGGCAGATCTACAGCACTGAGAAAGTGTGGAGCCATGTGGAATCTACTCCTTGTCTATCTTCTACTTACTTGGAAAGGGTGGTGTTTGGGTTGAAATGAATGAAGAGGAGGTATTTAAGAGGTTGATGTGCCTAGCTTAGCAGTTATCAAAGACGAGGTAGAGTGACACGTGTGCCTTGATTGATCAGATGAATGGGGCATCGAGTAGCTTTACCTGAGAGGAATCAGGCTGACCAGGAGAGGAAAATGGGAAAGTGAGGTCATTACAGAGCTTTGACAAGGGTGGCAATACTGGGCCTAACCCACAGGACAGCCAAGACCATGATGATGGTGGAGCTTTTCAAACAGTGTATAGAAAAGAAATTTAGGCAGTGTGGCTGAGGAGACGTTAGGCCATACCGCCCCCTCACCCTCCCACAAAAAAGAAAACCAAAACACTGGACAGCATGAATTTAAGGAGAAGAAAAGCATAACTGAACCACAGAAGCATGACCCCGACTATGGAATGGTTGATAATATTACTGTTGAAGGCGATGCTGCAAAACATATATGGTGGTTGCAGTGTTTATCTCTTGCTGGTGAAAATTAAGGGCAATTTAAATTTTTAATACTTTACTTTGTCTGTGATAGGCACTTACTGTTTTCTAATCGGGGGGAAGAACATGTTAAACGGAAAATATTACCAGCAAAAAAAGAAAAAAAAAAAATGAGCAGAGCATCTAGACTGAAGTTCTGTAGATGCAGAAATTTGGGAGATGAGGTCCGTAGTAAAAACTAATAGATTTAGTTAAAAGCAGGATTCGTGTGAGGAGGAATTTTATCATCCTAAAAATTACTCCTAAGTGATTTGTTTAGTAAGTCAGTAATATGGCAAGTTTTTTTTTTACTATATTGAAGGAGCCAGACATGAAGAAGATTTAACTGATCTTAATATGAGTTGGTCATTTGGTGTTTAATTTGAATATCTCCTGGACAGACTCTGCATGTGAGCAAATAGCGAACAGAACTTATGGGAAGGTTTGTAGGCAAAATAAGGAAAAGGAAGTAAAAATAGACAAACAAATGAGTGATAGTATTACCCTTACACAGTAACTCCCTGGATTATAACTTTTTGAAAAACAAATCATCAGGAAAGGATTGGACGCTACATGGATACTGGTGCTATACTGTACTTTTTCCCTTTGAAAAAACTGGGAGAGGTGGAAAAAACTCGAGCCTCCTGAGTTTTGGACCTGTCTCTGGCACTGCCTCCAAGGAGGTCCCTTAAGCAAGCCAACAGCAAGGCCCTTAATAAACCTGCGATTGATAGGTTAACTGTCCTGGGCACCAATTTGCACATGTATAAAATGAGGAATTTGGGTGTGGTGAATTTTGTAGTTCTTCTTTTCAGTTACGCATTTAACAGTTTGGGTGTTAACAGAAGTGTGGGCTGATTGGCCATACGTGATGGGGGATCTGTACTCAAAGTGGCCAGAGGCAGCTTAACACATCCATGGGTGAGTTGATTGAAGAACAGCCAACATGACAGAATCCAGATTCCAAGCATTTGTTCTGGTTGGAAGGATGGGCCAAACTAGGATGAAGTTTAATAGGATTAAACACAAAGCCCTGCTTATGTTACTTGTTTAGGACAACTAATTAAGTTACAGTAGACCTAGGTTAATAGCGGTTCATATGAAAAAGACTAAGGGCTTTATTACCCGCAAGCTCAGTGTGAGTCAGGAGTGTAATGCGGGTGTCAGAAAAGCAAAGGCTGCAGTAACAGATGTGTAGTGTTAAGGAACTTTGACAGATTGGAGGCTGGCATCAGGCAAATACCCGAGAGCCAACATCACTAGACCTCAATAAATGTCGCTGGGCTTGGCTAGATCTGTGGAATCTGGATGGATTCATTATTTTCCTTGAAGAATCTCTAAATTTGATGAAAATTTTTAGGCATTAGAAATCTGTGAAAGAAATGGTATTAAATCGTTAAGTATTGAAAAGGGGGGCTTCTGAAGGTAGGTGGGTTTAGCCTGCCTAAAACACGGTATATGTCTTGTGGTTTTCATTAGAATTTTATATCGTATTTCTGGGCATACATCAATTTTCAAGCCCTCCCCATGGCATTATTTTGGCACCAGAAATTATTTGGTGAAGAGTTTGCCTTAGTTGCTAATTGTTCTACACAGAGCTCTTAAATATATAGGAATTATTATAAACATTTTAAGGCTTTAGGACAGGCATTTATCAATGTTTCATAAACCCTGGGGCAGTCGGGCTAAGTATATGAATAAATTGGGGGAATCCATGAACCCCTTGAAAAGGTGTCTAATTTTTTACATATGTGTAATTTTTTCTGGGAAAGAGTCCAGCATTTTCATCAGAGTCTCAAACAATGTGAAAAACAAACCCCTTCCCCTACCACCTTCATAATTTGTCCACTTCCCAGTGTGTAAACACAGAGGTATCTTGGTTGTTGTTGCCCATCTTCTGAGAACAGATCCTCCTTGAAATGCCAGCGACCTGCCATCAATTAGGGATTTAAAAGGATGTGGCAGGCAGAGTTCCGAAAATGTTTTCATCGAAATCTTACCATTAGAATAAACAAGAACTCTCCCCTCTCGCTTATACCACACAGTAAAATGTTTTATTTTAAAATACAAGATTCTGATTTATTACTTGCAGAACTTGGGTTATATATGTTTTTTTCTGTTCCCCTTTCAACTTGTTAAGTACAAATTCGGTCTTCTCCAGAAATATTTTGTTCTGAGGGAAGTTCCAGAGAAGCTTGATCTTCTGAATGGGATATGTGTTTCATGTGGTTTTTCTTCCTTTTCAAACGTACAGGGTGCCAAAGCGTGCTTTCTGCGGGACATTCCTTTCTCGGCCATCTACTTCCCATGCTATGCTCATGTGAAGGCTTCCCTTGCAAATGAAGATGGGCAGATTAGCCCCGGAAGCCTGCTTTTCGCTGGCGCCATAGCCGGTGAGTGTCCTCAGAGCTCTGTTCCCCCTGTGCCACGGCACTGGAATTTTTGCTTATCGCTGTCGACAGGGTACACGTGAGATGGCTTTAGATGGCTTTGAAGAGCTACTACAGTGAAAGGGAAAGAAATGAATCTTACTTCTGGCAGGTTAGACTATTAGACAAGCTTAATTTCTCAACTCCAAAAAAAAGCTCGTTAAAAGTTGGTGCGTTTGTACTATTGCTGGATTCCAGTTCAGGTTCCATGTCATTTCATAGTTTCACTTCATGGTGTAAGAACAAGAACTGTTGAGTCAGAAGTTTTTAAAAATGTTAATACTTGTGCCTTAAAGGTGTCTAACCAAAATAGTACATAAAACTTGTCCAGAATTTAAGCAGTAGTTATTGTCATTGAGAGAAAAGAAATGTAATAGAACTAGAAACAGCTTGGGTCTATTAGATACCTGATTCCTGCTAGCTGTGTAAGGTTGTAAGATTCGGGGTGGGGGTTGTATTTGAATCTCAGAGAGAAATGACTATCTTCTATAGTGCTACAGTGAAAGTATCAACAGAAGAAAATAGATGCAGACGTTGGCTTCTACATTCCCAGTGTAAATCCTTAGAGGAAATTTGATTATAGCCCCAGCAGGAATGAGTTCATTCTTTGATGCTTCTCCTTGTTTAGAGACCCTAAAGGCTAGAACAATCTGGATTAGCTCTCCAGGTGGTGACAAACATTTAATGAGTTAACAGACCCTAAGGCAGTCATGGGGTGCCTGGGTCCAGACAGTTTTGATACAGGTGTTGTTCTCATCAGACATGTGGCTTGAGCCTCTGGAGAACTACCCCCTGCTTTGAGAAGTTGTTTGCTATTTTGTGAGCCCCGTGTCCTGCCTGTAGCCTGGGGAGCCCTGGAGGCGGGAACCCATGGAGCTCCTCTGTAATTCTTGGTGAATCCCTTTTCTTCAAAGGTGGTGATGTTGGTGTATGAGGCAGGGCTGTCCTTTCCTGGCTGCTCAGGGAGCCTGGTATGAGTAGCAGTGAGACCACTCTACCTAAATCATAAAAGCATGATCTCAAGACTCAACCATAGAATTCCCTGTTTTAATCCCAGTTTGGCTGTTGACTCACTCACTGTGTCCTTTATATGTCATTTACAGATGTATAAACAATAATATCTTTTGAATCAAAAGGGTATAATACAACTTATTTCCAGTCATTTACTTGAAATCAGGTAGGACCTACTGGGGAGAACTAACATACCACTTAGTAGTATGTGACCTTGGGCAAGTTACTTAAGCTCCCCGGGCTTGGTTTCCTCAGCCATAAAGGGAGATGGTAATTGTACTGACTGGAGAGAGTGGTTGTGAGGCTCTAATGAGAGCACCCATGTGGAGGACTTAGCCTGTAGCCTGGCAGAGAGTAAATACTCAGTACATGTTATCCATCATTACGTTGAATCCAAGAGAATCTGTCTGTAACTCACTCCAAAACTCAATTGCAACATCAGAAGATAAAGCTCAAAGTCTAGGACATTCTCCAAGCTTTGTTTTCTTTGAACCACAAAAATATTGCTTTTAACTCTTCCCTTGGAGAAGATAGCTACCCAGACATAATTTTTGTCTCTGGGTACAAGTTTTCCTGGGTGATCCGTGCTGTCAGAACTGTAGAAATTATGAGTGGATTTTTTTTCTCTTTTAAAGTTTATTGTCTTCTATTTTTTGTTGGATTATGAAAATATTGACCATTGTAAAATATTTGGAAAGTATCGGAACACGTAAATAAGATAACAGTATCCATTATTCCATGACTCTAAGAAAATCACCATTTAATATTTTTGCTAATTTCTCCCCCCCTTGGACGGTTTTTAACACATTATGGGTATGTGGTTTTCACTTAGCATCGTTTCTGAAGCATTGTTCACCATCACTGCAAAATGGTTCATGGCATGTGCTGTGGGGTCAGACTATCCGGGTTCAAATTCCAGTTTCCCTGCTGAGAACTGTATGACCTGAATGAGTTACTTAATGCCTCTCGGCTTGTTTCTCCACCTCTATATGGAAATAAGAATAGTCTTAGTCTTGTAAGATTATTGTGAGGATTAAGTGAATTAATGGATATAAAGATCCAGGAAAGCACCCGGCACATAATAAGTATTTTTAAATGTTCAATAATAATGTTAATTTTCTTATGTCATTTAAAACTTTGGAAACAAAATTTTTAATTTGCTGCATACTTACATCACCTTCAATCTTAGAAAACAAACTTTTTTTTCAAAAAAAATTTAAATACATGGTATTGTTAAAAAACATCTTTGTGCATAAGGCTTGTCCCCCTATCCTGGATTGTTTTCTTGGGAGAAATAAATTCTCTGAAGTGAGTTTGCTGGTTAAAAAAAAAAAAAAAATTTATGATTGTTTTTAAGGCATTGCCTTGTCCTTCTTGAAAGTTTGAACTGCTTTACATCCCCATTCTACTATTATTTTAGCCCTCTAGCCATCCTGTTGTCTTTCAGAGTTGTTTTCCACATACCTTCTGTATTAGTTATTTGTTGCCACGGAACAGGTTACCCCAAACTTAGCAGCTTCAAACAACAAATGTTTATTATCCCAGTTTCTGTGGGTTGGGAGCAGCTCATCTGGGGACCTGTAGCTCGAGTTTGTCATGAGGTTGAAGTCAAGACGTCAGCCAGGGCTCTAGAAGGCCTGACTGGGGTCGGAGGATGCACTTTCAAGATGGCTCAGTCGCACGCACGGCATTGGCAGGACGCACAGCATTGGCAGGACCGTCAGTTCCTTGCCACAGGGCCTCTCCATAGGTCCTTGGGTGTCCTCATGACACAGCGGCTGGCTTCCCCCAGAGCAAGACCAGAGAGAGAGGGAGGAGGGAGAGGGAGGGACAGGGCAGGAGAAGTTGGGGGAGGAAGGTGAGAAGAAGAGGAAGCAAATAGAAGCTGCAGTGTCTTTATGAGCAAGCCTTGTAAGTCGCACTCCTTCGTTTCCACACCGTCCTATTAGTCCTACTGATCAGCCCTCCGTAACGTGCACGAAGACGATGCGGAGGCAGAGGTGTGAACACCAGCAGGTGAAGATCACTGAGGCCCCTTTGGGAGCGAACTGCCACGCTGACTATAGAACGTTTACTTTCATTTTATTGCCCATCTTCCCCTTCCCTGTAAGACAGGATAACATAAGACAGACTTTGTCATTGGATTTTTCTTGAAAGGACAGATAAGCCACAAAGCTTGATGGTCTTTATCTTCCACAAACCTGTATAAACTATGTAATGAGAACTAAGCTACTTTCTTAATTTCATAACAGATATCAGAAGCAATGGCAACTGTCATAACCTCTATTCTCATTAAAGTTAGGGATGTTTCTGTTATCCAGTTTTTTAGCCTTATTTGGAGGTTCCAGTCAATGTGGTGAATATGAAAAGGAAGAAAGAGGCATAAATATTAGAAAAGAAGAAATGAATCTATCGTTATTTGAAAATGATTGCTTACCTGAAAATCCAAATTAAAATGCCTAAAAATGTATCAGAATTAATAAGGAAGATTAGTAATTTTTTTTTTTTTAAGTAAGATAAACATAAAAATGTATATCCAGTGATAAGCAGTTAACTGATGTCCTGGGAGGAAGCAGGGCCACCATCTGCTGAGTGTAGAGCCTTGCAGGTGTGCTCAGCCAGGGAGCTGAATTCAGTATGGAAAGGGCAGAGGACTGTGGTCAGAAGCGTGCCCAGGGCAACACCATCAAGAAGGGCAGTGAGCACAAAATGCACCACACATGTGTGGGCTGTTGGTTGCAAGCCAGATCAGACCCCCATGTTCCTCTTGTGGATACCAGGGGAAGAAAGGCATTTCCTCAGGAGAGGACACAGTGATGGGGTGGGTATGCACAGAAGCCCAGGAGGTAGGTCCAAGGGCCAGAGTGATCTTTGTTGTCATTAAGAGAAAGGAGAAAAGCTGATCTCAAAATAAGCTACGAGGAACAGTAATTGACTTAACTAACTTATTATAAGAAATGTCTTAATGCTATTTTTATATGTTATATAAAATACACATTTTAATATAAAATATGATTTTTATATTTTATATTTCAGTTTATCTCTTACACAGGATACTTTTGTTGTTGTTGTTGTTGTTGTTGTACGCGGGCCTCTCACTGTTGCGGCCCCTTCCCCTGCGGAGCACAGGCTCCAGACGGGCGGGCTCAGCGGCCATAGCTCACGGGCCCAGCCACTCCACGGCATGTGGGATCTTCCCGGACCGGGGCACGAACCCGTGTCCCCTGCATCGGCAGGCGGACTCTCAACCACTGCGCCACCAGGGAAGCCCAGGATACGTATATTTTTTGTTGAACAATACTATTATACGTAAGATGGATCTGGGTTCAGTGAACATGATTTTACCTTTTATGTTTTGACAGGAATTTCAGTTATTCAGTAAGTATTACCTTACTTTCTCCAAAAATTTGATTTGATTTAAAGTTAGATTGCTTTAGTAATATACAGCTTTTTAACAGGTGGTTGTTAGTATCTTAAAACATAGAGAATATTAAATTTTTTTAGGTCTATGTATCTAGTGATAAACTGGGAAGATCTTTAGATGCTGGGAACATCTCCATTAATTCACAGGATCGAGTTAAGACCAACAGATATTTAAATTTATGTTCATTAGCCGAAGTGCCTCATGTGTCAGAAGGTGAGGGTTGAAGCAAGGGGCCTGAAATTAAGGAATCAAATTCTGACTCACTCTAAGTGTTACTTTTTTGATTAATGAAGGGCAATGCAATATGGTTTATGGATAATATCAAATGAAGGATATCTAATACTTCTCAAATGTTATAGAGTGACCGCTCATCCCAGATGATCTTGTCAGAGGGGTGAGGTAGAGGAACAAGTCAGACTGCAGTGATGGTCGTGTGATCTTGTCTTTGAATTAATTAGCTTTAGACTAAGTAGTAATTCAGGAATATCTGTTTTTTTTGTTTTGTTTTGTTTTGTTTGCGGTACGCATGCCTCTCACTGTTGTGGCCTCTCCCGTTGCGGAGCACAGGCTCCGGACGCGCAGGCTCAGCGGCCATGGCTCACGGGCCCAGCCGCTCCGCGGCATGTGGGATCTTCCCAGACCGGGGCACGAACCTGTGTCCCCTGAATCGGCAGGCGGACTCTCAACCACTGCGCCACCAGGGAAGCCCCAGGAATATCTTTAAAAGAGTTATGTGTGTGACTGATCATGATGCTTTTACAAATGTATTAGAAGAATTAAGTTAGGAGAAAAGTACCATTGGCACATAATTATATAAAATGTAACAATTTTTTAATTATGTGGACATAAAGCTTAAGATAATTTAAAAGCAATTCTTAGATCCTTAAAAAAAAAAAAGTAATGGAGAGGTTGGATCAAGGTAATGGACTGAGCATGTTGATCCATCTCTCCTCCCAAATACCTTAAAATGGTAGAAAATACATGTTAAAAAACTCCTTATTGGGCTTCCCTGGTGGCGCAGTGGTTGAGAGTCCGCCTGCCGATGCAGGGGACACGGGTTCGTGCCCCGGTCTGGGAGGATCCCACATGCCACGGAGCGGCTGGGCCCGTGAGCCATGGCCGCTGAGCCTGCACATCCGGAGCCTGTGCTCCGCAACGGGAGAGGCCACAACAGTGAGAGGCCCGTACCGCAAAACAAACAAACAAAACTCCTTGTTAGCACCAGCCTTCAGAAGATAGGAACCAAAACCTGAAACAAGTGAAAAATGCCACAGCCCAGAACACCGGCAGGAGAAATTACTTTTATTAATTTAAGAGCAAAACCAGATAATTTTAACCTCAGAGTGAACAATAGATAAAATGCCTTGAGTGTTGGGGGAGGTTTTAGGGTAAATAATTAACAAGAGTTAAGGAACTGCATTTACTGCGGGAAGGTCGGCTTGCTCCTCTCTCTTCTCCTTTCTATATGGAACTTCAGGCAACATTTGAACGGAGGCTAAAAGCCCAGAGCTGTATTCTAAAGGGAAGGGAACACTTGCCTGGAGAGGGTGATTGTAAAGAACTGAAATAAATCAGGGCAAGGCTTAATGGTAATTCCAGACCTTTACCACAGATGCAGGGGGGGAAGAAAAAAATGAACTAATAGCAGCTCTTCCAAAGAGGGGTAGAAAATAATTCCTTCTACCTCCAGAGTGAAGCACCCCGCATTGCAGGATTTGGAAGGTCCCTGCCCTGCCAGCCTATCTTAGCCCCTGCATGCAGTTACGGGCCTCACCCATTTCACAAACTCTCTCCATTCAGGAGAGAGGCCTGTGGGTGAGGCTGGCCCAGAGTGCGGTGGAAAGCTGTCCACAGCACAAATCAGCCTGTCCTTTGAACTTGAATGTCAGTAGACAGCCAGGGGTCCCCTCAGACAACAAGGAGCAATAAGGTAAGTAAATAGAAGAATTACAGAGAAAACAGGCAATTCAGGGAACAGAGGAGAACTTTTAAGAACTATAATTAGGGTCCTCAGATTTGAAAGAAACACTCAGTAAGGAGGCTTTCTTGAAAGTTAATAAAAAGATTGCCAAACTTAGAAATCCATAAAAAAAAAAACAAACACCAAATTTGACACATGGAAAATAAAGTCATGGGAGAAAACAAACAAAAAGCTCTAGAATATGGATCACAAATACATAGATGAAAAATAACAGAAAATTTAAGAGATATGTAGGATGAATCCGAGAGGTCTAACATCTGTTTAATAGGAGTTGTCCAAGGAGAAGCAATAAGAGAAAGAGGAGAGAAAACCAATCAGTAATGGAAGATTGGCTTCTCATCTGCGGTGCTGGCTTCCGTCAAAACGCCGAGGAGAGGAGGTCTTGATATGCAGTTACGTTCCCAGCAGGCACGCTTGCCTTCAGGAGCAGAGGCCAAAGCAGGGTAGTCCCTCCCAGCCAGGACCCACAGGTACCCCTCACAGACCTCTCGGAGGCAAAATGAAAAGTGAACTTACGAAAGAGGACACTGTGGGATATATGAAACAGAGCAGATAAAAGTTAAACCCAAGAGTCGGTCTGAGTGACTGCTAACCTTGGCTTATGTGTTTTTGTACAAGAAGCGTTGTTGGGAGGCAGGTAATAGAAAGGGAGACAAAGGGAGGGGGCACCTCAGCCTGCAGAGATGTCAGTGCTCATTCGTTGCACACACTGTAACCCACACCTGTGTAACAAACGCTTATGATATTTAGACAAATTGAATTAGTCAGGAAAGGGTGGAAATCACAAGGGAAACACCTAGAAGCAGAGAAAATGAAAACCGTAACTAACCCAGAATGGCAGAAATCAGTCTACGAGCCACAACTGAATGCGTTCAGTGCCGCTAGTAAAAACAAACACTTTTAGCCAAGTTGTGAAAGAAAATCTAGTCATCTGACATTCGAGGAAACAGTGACATAGAAAGATGGAAAGAGAATGGATTGAAAAATATGTACCAGGCAAATACCAACAATAAGCAAGTGTAGCAATATTAATGTCAAACTAAATGGAATTCAGGGTTTAAACATAGCATTCAGAAGCACAGAGGCATATTTTACACTTAGAAAAGATAAAGTTCACTAAGAAGCCTCTCTGTATTATCAACATAATATCGTCTTATAAAACCTCAAGTTAAAAGTATGACAAGAGGGCTTCCCTGGTGGCGCAGTGGTTGGGGGTCCGCCTGCCGATGCAGGGGACACGGGTTCGTGCCCCAGTCCGGGAGGATCCCACATGCCGCGGAGCGGCTGGGCCCGTGAGCCATGGCCGCTGAGCCTGCGCGTCCGGAGCCTGTGCTCCGCAATGGGAGAGGCCACAACAGTGAGGGGCCCGCGTACCGCAAAAAAAAAAAAAGTATGACAAGAATGTGGTATTTTCTCTTTCTAAATGAAAATCTTTACACTTTTCTTAGAAACTGATACATCAAGTAGATAATATAGATGAGGGTGCAAAGGGATTCTGGCAAACTTAACCTTGATCCAAAATACATAGATATTAACTCTGTGTCCCATAAACAGAGAAGCACATTTTTTTTTTGCAAATACTAACAGGATATTTGTGAAAATTAAGGCTGACTTACCCCAAAGTTGTATTTTTAGTCATATCTGTTCATTGGTCTTTGCTGGGTTGGGTTTTTTTTTTTTTTTGAGGTACAATATTATATAAGTTTCTGTTGTGCAGTATAGTGATTCACAGTTTTTAAAGGTTATGTTCCATTTGTAGTTATTGTAAAATATTAGCCGTATTCCCTGTTATACAACATATCCTTGTACCAAAGCTGTGTTTTGCCAATCATGCTTTCTTTTTGTTGTAAATGACCTTCTACTCTCTAGCTGCTGGGCACCCCCTTAAAGAGTTATAATTTTTTTATTGGCTGGAGAACACCCAAGTTGTTCCAGTCACACAGGTAGCAGGTGGCCCCAAGGTCTCACCATTTGTCTCATCTCTGAAGCACCAGCTGGGCAGCAGTCCCCTTCCTGTTGAGGAACCTAAAAGCTGCCTCCCTGTTGCCTAGCCTTGTCTTGTTCTCCCATCTTTGGGGAGAGAGAAAACTTGACCTCTTTTTGTTGTTGTTGTTCTTGTTTTTATTTGGTTGCACTGGGTCTTAGTCGTGAGACGTGGGCTCCTTATTTGTGGCATGCGAACTCTTAGTTGCGGCGTGCATGTGGGATCTAGTTTCCTGACCGGGAATCAAACCCGGGACCCCTGCATTGGGAGCATGGAATCTTAACCACTGCACCACCAGGGAAGTCCCAAGACTTGACCTCTTGCTCAGCATTGTCTTTACCCTTTTGCAAGCCGGAAGAGACCAGGCAAATTGGCTCAGAGTCTTTGCCATCCCTGACCCCCCAGATCAACACACCTCCAGTGGCCCAGCTCTTCCTGGTAGGTGCTGCTTTCCTGGCCTTGCTCTGGAGCAGCCTGATGCTGTCCTCCAGGTGAATTTAGCAAATCTCCACACCACAAATCCCCTGTCCACAGGGATATCCACAGTCCCTCCGAGGCCCTGGCAGCTGGCCTCCTAGGAGAGGTGGGAGCAGGGGGTGGAGAGGATGAGAGTCGTGCGCAGGCCGCCATGTTTCCAGTACCCCGCCCCCGCCAACACACACACCAATCACTTTTTACCAGACAACTTGCTAAACATCTTACACGTTTCTCTTGGCATTTTTATTTCACTGATCAATGTCCTTCCTCCCTGCCCTCCCCAGTACTTCTCTCTTTTTTCATAACAAGTAGCTATTTATGAAACCTGCCCGAACTGAAGGAAACCTTTTACCCATTTTATCGCTTGTGTGTCTTTCACATTCACACTCTGACATGCCTGCCCGCCGTCGTAAGGAGGATTTTATTGCGTGTCTAAAGCAGACAGCCTTGCTAAACTCTTTCTAAACCAGGAAGTGAAACAAAATTGGTGGTGTGAACACAGTGGGTTTCTAAGCATTTTTCATGTTTCCTTCCATTATGTTGGAGGATAAATTCCTGGCTCAAAGTTGAAATAATTCCTCTAAGCTAATAGGAAATTCAGTCTGACTTATCCAGTGAAGCAGTGGATATAAAGTGGGCTTTCTCACATGCAAAAACGTGATGCATTTTATAAAAACGGTTCAGATGAATGTTTGAGGAGCTTAGTATAGATGGAAGAGGAAAAGATACAGCTTAGTGATATAAATGCAAACGTGTACTCTGCAGATTTCCCCCGGGCACATACGCACACACTGTAACTTTAAAGCTGTCTGTTAGAAGGATGAGATGGAGTTGTGAGCCAGACCACGCTGGTTTGGACAGAAATTCTTACAGAATTATTAAGCCTTAAAAAAAGCAAAGGAGATTTATGCATCTGCATTTGACCAATTTGGTTTGGAATAGGTTCATAATGGAAAAGTAATAAAACCATAAGAGACAGTGTCTTCTGAGTACAGTCTCGCTTTTAAAAACTCTAAACATGGGCTGCCCCAGTTTGGATAAAATGACTGTAGAAAAATTTCCCATTGGTAATTTTGGGAGGGTTTTGTTGTTGTTGTTGTTGTTTCTTTTTCATTGATTATCGGCCAATCTAAATTTTAAGCTTTCTGTCATATGTTTTCTGGAGATGTCAGTCATAGGAAAGAGGAATCCTGAAGTGTTATCTGTGGGCGCCTCCCCTTCAGGTCACTCCACACACACACACACACACACACACACACACACACACACACACACACACACACACACACACACACACACACACACACACACACACACACACACACACACACACACACACACACACACACACACAGTGTTTGTTTAGCTGTCAGTAAAGTCTTTCTCTGATGTAAATGAAGAGGTGAGGGTTTGGAAGGTGGGGGGTGGTTGAGTGTATGTGACAAGGCACCTCCAGTGACTGCCAGAAAAGCAGGAAGAGGAGACGGATAACAAGCTTTACCTCTGAAAACTCAGACCTGGTAACTCTGATTTCCACGGGAAAGCAAAAGAAAAAACAAGCAAACAAACAAAATCTTTCTCCGTTTGTTCTCAACCACTCGAAGTCGCCGTCTTGATAATTCCTTCAAACTATTTAAGAATATAAGCGTAACAAACGGAGGTTGGTGATCTGGAGATGAGGCGTGTGCTCCTCTAGGTGTGTTGGAGCCTCCTTCACTGCGGACGAGAGTCACAGCTGTGCTTCCCAGAGGGGACAGCAAAGAGGCATTTGATTTCATCTGATTCTTAACTTTCTTTCCACGGCCGGCAGTTCAAAGCACAGTTCTTTTAATATAGGGAGAATGTGACCGGACTGCGAAGGTGTTGTCTTTCCTGCAGGTATGCCTGCGGCATCTCTAGTGACCCCCGCTGATGTTATCAAGACTCGATTACAGGTGGCCGCCCGGGCCGGCCAGACCACTTACAGCGGAGTGATAGACTGCTTTAGGAAGATCCTTCGGGAAGAAGGCCCAAAAGCTTTGTGGAAAGGAGCTGGCGGTATGGAAATAATTTGCTCTTAACTAAACCTTTGGTATCAGGTGAATTTTTAAAATCTAATTGCATCTGTTATTTCTTATTTCTTTCAAAGCTCGTGTGTTTCGTTCCTCCCCCCAGTTTGGTGTAACTTTGCTGACCTATGAATTGCTGCAGCGATGGTTCTACGTTGACTTTGGAGGAGTGTAAGTATCCTGCTAAATTTCAGCTGCTTCTGATACTCTGTTGTCATTGAGAAAGGTATGTCTGTTTAGTCCCTATGGTGAAGTAGAAAAGATGTAGGAAAATACTGAAGTCATGTTATCAAACTCATTTCAAAAGGGAATATACAGCTAACTAGAATTCCACAGTTCCTCTCTGATCCAGACTTCAGCAGTTTTTGAGCATTGTTTTTACCAAGTTAAAAAACAAAACAAAAACTCAGATTCTCGCTCTGTTTTCTCTCCTTTCCTTTTAGGAAGCCCATGGGAGCAGAGCCAGTTCCTAAATCCAGGGTCACACTGCCTGCTCCCAACCCCGATCACGTTGGGGGCTACAAACTGGCAGTTGCGACATTTGCAGGGATTGAAAACAAATTTGGGCTCTACCTACCTCTCTTCAAGCCATCTACCTCACAAGCCGTTGGTAGAGGCCCGTAGGACCATCCCTGCGCTATTGCTGTGGCTTTGTTGTTACTGCAATGAAGAATGCCCCAGCTTGGATTGAAGCAACACTTCATTCCTTTCACTTCCATCTCCTGTTTAAATTCAAGTCGAGGCTTTTTATAAGGTGAAATCATTTATTTTCCGTGTGGTTTCATAACCTAGATCATTGTGAAATTTTTCATAATTATTCTTTGGGCCTCTGCTCACAAACCTTTGTGTCTGACATTTGCTGGGATTTGGTCAACACTAACCGGATTTGGAGGAAGAAGCAAGTCTGAATACAAATTAGAACCGTTCTCCTTAGGATTAGGATTATAGTCCCAATGAGGCTATTGAGAGGGAATCATGGTGCTCAGAGCAGAAGTGTTCCGTGTGTCTATTTAACCTGGTAGGAAACTGGGTGCATATTTGTGAAAGTAAAAAACGCTGGAAGAAATGAAAACATTATCAGAAATAGGCAGCCTGGCTTCACGTTTTAAGCATGCACTAATTCTGTCTCTGGATTACATTATGAAGCTTTTATGTGAAACATGTTTTTTTGTAATGAAAACCACATTGAAGATGTTTAATAATCATATTCTGTTACTGGTACTAAGACTACTAGGGAGAAGTCTTTTGTGCTTTAGCGAAAGTACTGTTGGCACTGTACTCTCTAGATGGAGAAACCAGGATATGCAGCATCTCTCCTCATTTGGGGGAACCGCTCATATGAAGCACATGTGCTGACTGCTGCCTATTTCAATAAACACTGTAGAAAAACGCGTGCCTCCCTGTTACTGGTACCTACCCTCGCCCCCTCCCAGTCCCCTGTAATTGGCATCCATTTGCTTTTAAAACCCATTTTATCTTGAATCATGGAAGAAAACTACATTGCAATGTAAGTTTTTAATTTGTGGTGCCTTGCGCAATGGTCAGAAGGCTCATGTGTTTGTGAGGAAGGAAATAAACTATTTTTAAAGCTACTGAATTGTTTGCTCTTGTTATGTCATGTGGCGAATGACCGCAATAATTGTCATCATTGGACTCTCTGTGTTTCATTTTGAGGGTGATTTGTTCGTAGTGGCGCGGATATGTCCTCGTCTTTCAAGGTGACGTGTACCCTTGTCTTCGGTATGCCAGCGTTCAGCGTGAATAAGGGAAACTACACTTAACCCCAGACGAGCGAGGAACCTAGCAAACTGACACTTGTTCTAGTCGTTCTCGGTGCTTTTGGCAGTTTCTTACCGTGAGAATTAATGTAAAGCTTCACTGGCAGTTGGGCGTGAAAACTGGTATGAAATGGCAATGGTATTTTCTCATTTTCTCTGACTCTTCCTCATACCAAAACCATATACCACTGTGTCTGACCTTTGGTAATATTTGGCCAGCACTGTAATGACTGGTGGAAAGGTGTTAGTCTTGAACAGACCTCAGGGCTCTCCTTAGGCTGCAGTCGTGCTCCTGAGGAAGCTGCTGGGTAACTTATCAGCAGTGAGTTGGAACTTTCTGTTTCTCCGAAATTCACCTCCAGACGGCACAGCCATTTCTCAGTCTCCTGTCTTGCTGTAGATCAGCAGGTTGGCATTCAAAGTTATTGTTCAAAATTGGCAAGTGTGGACACCATCCATGAGTCTGTTTTGTTTTGTTTTTTTCAGTGAACAAAAGCTTTGCTATACTCACCAGAGACAGGACACATACACACATGGCTCCCTCATGGTTTTGGTTTGGCGAACACCAAAGAGAAACCCCTCCGTCTCCCTGAACTCACCCCTAATTCCTGCTCAAAGTGACAAGTGGTATTTATATTTTAATCTCAAAGACCAGTCACAAGACTCCAAATACGTCTTAGAAATTTAGGTGGTGTTACAATAACAAAGCACTCAAGCTTTGGTATTTTGAATGTGGAGAAAAGTCCCCCAGTGTAAATCACTGCATTCCTTTTCTTCACGTGCTTGAAATTTTATAGAAGATCGAATTTTCATTGTATAAACACTGACCCACGTCTCAGACGTGGTGCACTGCCCTGCCTGCTTCTTTAAGAGATGCTGCATTTGTTGGGAGAGTGTCCTGGTTTCCCTTAGACGTACCTGTAGCTGAGGGCGATTCTCTTTAGTACATGAGAAACCCGAGGTACCAGGAAGCCAGAGGAGATAGGGCCACAGGACTGTGTTTCTTTAAAATCCTCGGCTCACTCTGTTCAGGGATAGGCAGTGACTTGAGACACTTTGAAGGAGGCCTAATTTCCATCTGAGTTGTGCTCAGTGGGTGGTGTGACTGTGACATCCTTGAATAGAACTGCAATCACCGTGTGGTGAAAACCACGTCAAATTTGTTCTGGGTTTTTCTTCTTCCTGAAGTGACAGCACAATACGTTGGCAGTGCCGTGGCTGCCGTTTCTGCAGCTGCTCCTTTTCCTCAATGCTGAGGAACCGAGAGCCGTGTAACTCCCACCCATGGGGACCAGCCTCCCCCCCTGCCCGGCCAGCGCGCTGGAGTGTCTCCCTCTGCCCTGGGTCCACCTCATGATTGCTTGGGGTTGGGGAAGAGGCCTGACTTTTGTAGCAGCTTTTTTTTTTTCTAGGAGGGGAAAAAATGTGGAGCTGACCACAGAATGAACACACTGATTCTTGGGTTCCAGTCGTGGCTGGGTTTCTTGAGGCTGGGTGGCATGCTGTCGCCAAGCTCATGCTACACCTCATAACCCACAACCATTCGCTGTGCTCCCTGGGGTCGCCTTAATCCCAAGCAGCCGGGGTTGCACAGGGGAAAATAAGAATTCTGGCACAGAAAGGAGTCATTTAAATGCTTATTGCATTTCAAGCTTCAGTTTTTACTTAGCTAAAATATTTACCATTGCTGGAAAACAATGTTTAAAATTTTGTGCTTATATGTTATTTAATGGTGTGGCCTATGTAAACCTCAGGATGCTTACATTTTGACAGTCTTCTGGAAATGTTTAACAGCACATAACTCAGTGAGCAGGGAATAAAAACCGGGAACAAATTGTGCTTGAAACTTTGTAACCTCCCCTGGCTAGGTATTCGGCAAGGCACCTTGGAATTCTTCAGGTAGAGGCAGGGAAATCTCCAGTAATGGAATTTGGTGAATCCTGTCTTGTGGCCCCATTTGTCAACCTTCTGGATAAACCCTAAGGGTCATCATGTGCTTTTTACCGCAGAAGCCATCCTTGTGGGGATGAATTTGTGTCTTTGCCACTGAGCAGAATCCCGTTTTAAATTCAGGGTAATCAAACGCTTTCAGGATGTGGATTTTCCCGAAGATTTTTAGAAGACGCGTTCCCTGGTAAGAGCAGTGAAATGTTCTTTCCACAAATGGTACTGCCCACAAAGGGGGCGTGCCTTTTGTTTTACCTTTTGGGAATAACCCAACCCTCACCAAAGGGTTCTGTTTTTGATGTTATGAGGACCACGGTGGGGGGGGAGGGGGGTGTTTAATGGTTTCATTTTAAGGTCTGAGGCAGCAAAAAGCATTGCCACTTCTATCTTTTAAAACAGTGGCAGTCTTCAGCTTGAAAGCCCAGATTGGGCTCCATAAGGGTAGGGACTGTGCTTTGATGCTAGTTCCATAGCGCCTGGAACTTTTAGTAGACTCTTATTATTTGGATGGATGGATGGATGGATGGATGGATGGATGGATTTTTGAGAAATGGGTTTTTTTCCCAATGAGTAATCTCTATTATCTTCCTATTTTATAGGCCTTTTCAGTAGTGGTTTTAATGGCTGGAGTTAAAACCATAACTGAAAACAATTATAGTCTTATGTATTGTTCAGTTACTTTAGAAGTCATAAGTACTTCTTTTATTAGAGCAACTACAACTATTTATTTAAATTGGTCTTAATTAGTTGGTTACTTTGAGTCAGGAACTTTCATATAAACTATATGATATTTAAATTTCCTGGTCATGGTTAAAAATAAAGAGTTAAAAAATCATATCCTTTGAGATTATTGTTACATTAGGGTTGAGCTATATCATTAAAAAACAGTTTTTATCAATAAGTGTTAATTATTTAGAACTCATTCTCTGTTCTTCGCTGTCTTGACGTTTGTGTCCTTAGGAGCACCGTGGCGCGCTTCCCTTTAGAAGCTGCCGAGGACAACGGGAACTCTCTTTCGGAAGGGTTTGTTTTTAGCTAATGCATTAATTGACTCCGAAAAGTCCAAATGGAACACTCTGCTTTCATCTGCTGGGGTAACCTAATAAAATAATGTTGTTTGTTTTTAGATTCCCGGCTGTTAAGGGGGGTTAGCTCAAGGCAAAACCACAGTCCCCTCGAATAACTTTAGAAGGAGAGTTAAGAAGACACACTAATTGTGCCTGTCTGAGGTTTGCTCCTTCGAGGGCCCAGACACACCCCTTGCACACTGGTCTGGCCACCAGGGCTCCGGTGCCCACTGCTGAGTTGATTCCATTGGACAGGGCTCCTGCCCCTTTGGAAGATGCTTGATTTTGCTGTGAGCAGTTCTTAAGGGGATTTAAAAATGGACTAAGCTCTCGGAGCAGACTTGGGCAAGCACGCTGTATATGCTATCTGTCTGTCCTACAGAATGGAGAAAGGGAAACACAACTTAATGAAAGAAGACTGATTATAACATGCTCCTTACTTCCCATCACCCCCTCCCCCATCCTTTGCTACTTAGCCAAGCTCTTGCTCTGGTGTCTTATTGGGCTGCTTTCAAATGAGAAGGGGACAAGTAATCCTGTGCCCCCCGCCCCACCCCGGAGTTCTTTGGCCAGGAAGAACTCACTAAATATGAGTATTACATGCCAGGCATGCTCTCATTAAATCCTTCACACGTCCCTTGAAGTAGGTACTATTCTTTTCCCTGTGTCACAAATGAGGAAACCAAGACTCAACAGACGTTAAGTATCTTGCTCGTGGTCTCAGCTAGCAAATAAGAATGCTAAGATTTGAATCCAGGTCTGATGGCCCCCCAAGCCCTGTTCCATATGAGGATTTCTCAACAAAACTCAGTACAGGAAGTTTTTATGATAGTCTATGCCCAGAATTTCTTATTGTCCCCTGGTTCTCAGTATCAGATGTATCATTCCTAGCTTAGAGTAGAAGGGAAGGGTGATCTCAGATTATTTACCATTGTAAGTGCATTTGCTATCAGAGAATTCCACAGCCTGAGGACCTGGTGAATCCTGACAAGCCTTTTGAGGTTCATCTTAAACTATTTTACAGCCTATTAAAGTCAGTAAAGAGAGAATTAAGGTAAACTTGAAGTATTTGCCCCACCGGTTTAAAATTGGAAGGTAACGTGGAAAAAGCAGAGATAAATTTACAAACTGTTACAGTGCAATGTGATATGACGTGAACTGAATTGGACCATCTTAAAAATCTCTACTATAATTAGAAAATGACGTTCTTCAACAAAAGTTGGAAATAATGGAAAACCAACTTAAAAGTAAATATCTATGGGTACTTGGCTTCAAAGTGTGTCTGGAGGGAATGGAGACAGTTTACAGAATGTGGGATTTGCTGGAATTACTTTTGGACATAAAATCTCCATCACGCCTAATGGTGGAAAAGCCTTACTCTATTCCCAACAAGTTACCTGTTATCCCTAAAGTTAAAGGCGGATATCTACCACTGCGTTTTGCTGCCCCCTCACCCATTCTTAAATAAATGAAAGCAAATTACTGACTAACCCACACCAAAAATTTATAGCATTTTTTCTCCTGGACAAAAGGGATAAAAAATATATATATATATATATAAAATATACACATATAAATACATATATATAAAAACATAAATACATATACATGTGTGTGTATATATATGTATAGTGTATTAAAATGTCATATTCCTTTTTCAAAAGACTGATATATTTCAAAATGTGAATTTCTGTTTTGAAGCAGAATTTACCTATGTAAGTTCTAAGTATACAGATATGCTTTATCAGTTTGAGAATTTATGGAGAATTAGCCACTCCATGTAAGAGGCTGCTTTTTTTCTGATGACCTCTTCATTTGGGCCAGCTCCAGTGTTATAAAAAGCTTACACTCTGTTAGAGTAACATAAGAAATAAGAAAGATTGGGGATAGCGGAAATTGAAACAGGCATTCTTTTTTCTTCTGAAGACAGAAGTGAAGCGATTGCCCATGTTTGTTGAATTTTATTACAGTGAAAGCAGAGATTTCTCCACACTTTTGGTCTCAGCCTTTGTCCAGCCTCACTATGCAGTGTATGCATCACCTTCTGAACTAAAGAAGCAGTTCACACTTGACCTAGAACTTCAAGTTACCTGTGACCACTACTTATAAAGTAAGTGACTTCTTTCTTTTTTTTAAATAGTTTGTCTGAGAGTGAAAGTAGAGAAACCATCATTTCTGTCCTTTTCTGGGACTTGAAATTAAGTGTGGCATTTTTTCCTTTTACTCCATTTAGAAAGTGTCTTGATTGGCTTAATAACTAACCCTTCTAACACCACACATATCTGGCTAAGTTATTACAAATTATAATGGCATTTGACATGAGTTGGTTATAAAGGATAACCACTATCTTTTATCAAAGCTGTCTAACAATAAATTTCAAAATAATCATTATTTTCAGGGCCCTGAAGTAATTATTAAATAAATGCTTTAACCTCTATAGACAGTAAACTCTAGTTTACTTTTTTCTACCTTAAAAATTATACCTTTGGGAGATTTCTGCTTCTGGCCATGATGGAATAGTAGGGAAAACTAGAAAACTGGGTGAAACATATGACACAGTAGTTTTAAAACGTTAAATATGAGGCAAAATAGGACTGTGAACTCTGAGGTGGGAAAGGAAACACACAAGATGAGACCTACCATTGCACCAGCTTACTGCCTGGGCGCAGGTTCCAGACACTGTGCAGAGAAGGGGAACCAAGACAGGGCCCAGCCGTCTCCCCGAATTGAAAAGCTGGAGCTCAGAAATCAGGGGGCCAAGATAGCTAGAATTTTAAGACAAACTACCAAACAGGAGGGAGCTGCTCTGAGAGCTCTGGAGTTTTGCAGAGAGTTCCCCAATCTTTGAGTACTGATCTGTGCATTTGTGGGAGGAAACGATAGCAAACTTGGGAAAAAACCACTGGAAAGGAAGAAGCAGAAAAATTCTGGAGTTCACAGAGAAGAAAGAGTTTGTGTTCCCACCAGCAGGAGTAGAAATTCCTCCATAATACACAGAACATCAGGTAGAATCCACAGAAAAATGTCATATTATGAATAGCACTAAATAAGAACTACGATGAAGGCGGCTCTGCCCTTAACAAAGCTTAAAAGCAGACCTCACAAAGATCTGATTCCAAGTAATTTAACTGCTTGTCAGAACACAATTTGATACTAATTCAAACAATATAACAAAAAAAGCCCACAACCCACTATAACAAATTTAATTAAAAACTCACCTATCATAATAAGGAAAATATAAACCATAAAAAAGTGAAAAAATCAACCAACAGAAATGTATATCATGATGAAGATGGTGAAAACAAATGATAAATAGAAAATCTTAAAAGTTGCCAGAGGAAAACATCCCATAACCTACAAGGAAGGATGATAATAAGAGAAGATTTCTACTTGGGAACTATTTAAGACAGAAAGCCAGAGTAACATCTTTAAGGTATTTAAAAAACAAGGCCAACCAATAAATCTACACCCAGTGAAAATATCTTTTGAAAACAAAGGCAAAATAAGGTAGATAACAAGTAAGAGAATTCACCGGGCAGCTAGAATTGCACTAAAGGAGATGTTAATGATAGGTCATCAGGCAGAACCAAAGTGATATCAGATGGAAACTTAGATCTATACAAATAAATGTAGAGTTCCAGAATTGAAAATAAATGGATAATTAACTTTAATTTTTAATTCCTTTAAAAGATAATTAAGTCTTTAAAGCAAAATCAATAATGATGTATTGTGAGTTTTATAGCATACATAGCAGTAAAATGTACAAAGAAGTAAAATGTAAAAAGAAGAAAGGAAAATGAAAATACACTGTCAAAAAGTTCTACTACTACTATACATGAAGTAGTATACTATTATCTGAAGGTAAAGTGTAGTAAGTAAAAGATGTATGTTATAAACCCCAGAGCACACTAGAAGATGAAAACCAAACAGATTTAGTTAATAAGACATTAGTGGAAACCTTAAAAAAAGAAAAATCCGAAAGAAGACAGGAAAAGAGGAAAAAGTAAATAAAAAAACAGATGGAGTAAATAAAAAAGAGCAAGATGGTAGATTTAAACCTAACCATATTCATAATTACATTAACTGCAAATGGCCTAATCACTCCAATTAAAAGGTAGAGATCAGATTTGAGGGGGAAAAAAAAGCAAGGCCCACCTATATGCTATCTAAAGAAACTCACTTTAAATATAAAAACACAGATAGATGGGAAGTAACTTGACAGAAAAAGATATGTCATGTAATCACAGATTTCAAAAAAGCTAGAGTATGCTATGTTGATATCAGCCAAAATATATTTTAGAAAGAGAACTAGTAGTAGGGATAAAGAAGAATATTTCATACTGATAAAGATGTCAATTTATCACAGAGACACAAAATCCTAAATGTATATGTACCTAATAACAGTGCTTCAGATACATGAAACAAAAACTAACAAAATTAAAGAATAGAAGAAACACAATTTTACTTCCAAATTTCAATACACTCCTCTTGATATAACAGGTAGAAAATCTACAGTATATAGAAAACCTGAACAAATTTATCAAATAATTGACCTTATTCATATTTATAGAACACTCCACTCAACATCAGCAGAATACACATTCTTCTTAAGTACACGATAAATTTTACCAAGATTAACTATAATCTGGGCCATAAAACAAGTTTCAATAAACTTAAGAGGATTGAAATCACACACATAACCTTCTCTGGCCATGACAGAATCAAACTGGAAAGGAATAACTAAAAGATACTTGGAGGGGCTTCCCTGGTGGCGCAGTGGTTAAGAATCCACTTGCCAATGCAGGGGACACGGGTTTGATCCCTGGTCCGGGAAGATCCCACATGTCGCGGAGCAACTAAGCCTGTGCGCCACAACTACTGAGCCTGTGCTCTAGAGCCCACGAGCCACAACTACTGAAGCCCGCGTGCCACAACTACTGAAGCCCGCACGCCTAGAGCCTGTGCTCTGCAACAAGAGAAGCCACCGCAATGAGAAGCCTGTGCACCACAACGAAGAGTAGCCCCCGTTTGCTGCAACTAGAGAAGAGCCCGCGCACAGCAACAAAGACTCATCGCAGCCCAAAATAAAAATTAATTAATTAAAAAAAAAGATACTTGGAAATTCCCCATATATCTGAAAAATATATAGTTCCAAACAACACTTGAGTCTACGAAGAAATCACGAGGATAATTAGGAAATATTTTAAACTAAATGAAAAGAATATAACATATCAAAAATTTTACAATGAAAAAAATATTTTACAATGCATTTAAAACAGTGCTTAGAGGGAAATATATACTATTAAGTGCTTACATTAGAAAAGATGAGAGGTCTCAAACAATTATCTCATTTTCCACCTTAAAGCAAGAAAAAGAAGAGCAAATTAAACCCCAAAGATGCAGAAGATAATAAAAAGCAGAAATCAATGAGATAGAAGACAGGAAAACAATAGAAAAAAACAGTAAGATGAAATTGTTTCTTTAAAAAAATCCCCAAATTTAGAAACCACTAATAAGACTGATCAGAAAAAGACAAAAACAAAATAACAACAAAAATAACTAATGTGATTAAAAGGGAATGCTATGAACAAATTTATGCCAATAAATTAAACTACATAGATGAAATAGATTTCTTGAAAGATATATACTAGCAAAGTCACTGAAAAACAGATACTGTTACTAACTATTTCAATAATCAAATTCTTAGTTAAAAACTCTTGTCCCAAAGAAAAATCCAAGCCTAGATGCACATAAAAGGGACAATCCCTTATGACCAAATAGGGTTCATCACCAGAATATAAGTTAGGTATAACACTAAAAAAATATATACTATACTGATTAAAAAGAAAAATCATGATTTAAATTAGATTCAGAAAAAGAATTTGGAAAAATTCAACACCCATTTAAAAAAAAAAAACTCACAAGCCAGAAATAAAAAGAAATGTAATCTGATAAAGGGCATCTACAAAAAAAAAAGCTATAGCTAATATGATACTTCACGTGAATGATTCAATGCCCTAGGCAGTGCAACATGATAAGAAATAAATAAATAAATAAATAAATACACTGGGGAAAAAGAAGTAGAACAGTATTCAACTGCATATGAAGAAAATTTTAAGAAATCTACATAACATTAATTAGAAGTAGTAAATGAATTTAGCAACACCACAAGATACGAAGTCAGTATATAAAAATCCACTGTATTTCTATATAGTACCAACAGTATCTGAAAATAACATTTTAAATATTTAAAAAATGGGGAAATAATAGTCTTTTCTACAAATGTTGCTGGAAAATTAACTATGCATATACATAAAAATTAACCTTAGCCCACAACCACAGCATACACAAAATTAATTAAAGATGCATCATACACATAAATATGAGTTTAAACTATAAATATTTCATAAGAAAACATAAGAGAAAATCTTTATCTTATCTGTCAAAAAGTTCTATTTTTGCCTTGGATTAGGCAAAAATATTTTAGATGAGTCAAGATTTTAGAAAACATTCTTAATGAAGAAAGCACTGTCAAATTGGAATTCTATATCCAAAAAAAAAAAAACCTTCATAAACAAAGGCAAAATAAAGACATATTTAGACACACAAAAACTGAAATTATTCTCTTGCAGAATCTTACTACTGGATATGCCAAAAGAATTTCATTGGTTGAAGAGAGATAACATGAAATGGAAAGCCCAGATCTCCAGAAAGAAATGAAGAGAACCAGAAAAGAAAAATGTGAAAGTAAGTAGTTTTTAAAACCTTTTAGAATTATCTTTATTTTATAAATACTTTTAATTCATAAAACACTATTCACTGAAGCAAAAATAATAGTGTATTGTGGGATTTATAGAAAATACAGAAGAAAATACATGACAACACAGGAACAAAGGACAGAGAGAAGGTAAATGTATTATTCTGTTACATCATTTGAAGGTAGTCTGTTAGTAGTTAAACATGCATACTGCATTCTTGTGAAACCACTAAAAAGAATAAAGGTCAATAGATGAACTGTAATGCAATACTAAGAATTATTTGGACCATCAAAAAGAAGGCAGAGGGGAAGAATAGAAGAACAAAGAATGAATGGGATCAATAAAAAACATTTACTAAAAAAAAAAATAATAAAAAACAATCACTAATACAAAATAAAAAATTAACCATGCCAAAAATTACATTAATTGTACGTGGACTAAATCCTCCAATTAAAAGGCAGAGACTATTAGACTGTATTTAGAAAAAAAAAAAAGAAAGACCCAACTTTAAGCTGTTTACAAGAAACACACTTCAAATATATAGACTTAAAAAGATTAAAAATAAAAGGGTGGGAATGACATCAGCCAAAATGGCAAACTAAAAAACTCCAAATTCTGCCCTTCCATAAAAGCAATAAAAAACGGGCTGAAAGTCAAAATCAACTCTTGTTCTTGAACTCTGGAAATTAACCAAAGACTTGCATCAACTAAGGGAACACTGACTGAAGAACAACCCAGATTCTCTGAAAGAATCATGAACTTTGTGTCATTTTAACTTACTCTAGTCCCATCCCCCCTCTGTAGTCCAGCAGCAGCTCTGAAAATAACAGCTCACATTCCCAGTACGACAGGAAGCAGAAAGTACTTCATTCACAAAGGATTCTAATTATTTGTTCTGACCTGTCTGGTTCCTCCCTGGTAGACAAAATACATGTCTTTATTACACCTAACTTGGAACTGGTGTAGTACTAAGGCTGCTTCCTGATGCGGGGGTATTTGTCCAAAACATTCACAGGCTGATATCCTAGTTGCTGCTGGCTGAGGTAATAAATAACAGTTAAGATAATCAACAGACTAACAAAAAACTTGAGAGGACAGGCTAGGGAATGAGATCTTTGAGGGCTATGAATAGCTCTGACATACCCCTGGGAATCTGGACGAACACACACACACACATACTCAGAACTGTGCACATGCTCAGGAAAGTCCTAAGAAGGCCCTAAGATCTCACCTCCTGTTGTCATTGAGGCTCTGTAGAAACCGGAAGTGAAGGCCAATGCAGAATTGTAAACTGCCTGGCTGATAGGTGACGATGCACCTCAACAGAGAGACATACAGAGTCCTTTGCCATAGACTAGAAGAGTTTTTTGGCTCCAGGCATGTAAGGAGCCAATCATTAGCTAAACATTAAATTAACAGAGACTTCAGAGGCTGCACATACACAGAATACAGACTGCACAGAATTAGTTCAGAAAATTTGGTAAATAAACAACAATTACAATAAGCAGCAACAACAACAAATCCTGTGGAGGGAAAACATCTGATTTCCAGAGTTGCACATTACAGTATTATAATTACTGGATATATTACAATATTAAGTTTTCAACAACAAAAAAGTACACATGCAAAAAAATAACGAAGTATGGCATATACAATGGGAAAAAGTCAATAGAAACTGCCTGAGAAAGCCCAGATATTGGATTTTTCTAGACAAAGACTTTAAATCAGCTATTATAAATATACTCAATGAATTAAAGGAAACCATGTCTAAAGAATGAAAGGAGGGGACTTCCCTGGTCGTCCAGTGGTTAAGAATCCTCTTTCCAATGCAGGGGACGTGGGTTCGATCCGTGGTTGGGGAACTAAGATCCCACATGCTGCGGGGCAACTAAGCCTACATGCCGCAACTACTGAGCCCGCATGCTCTGGAGCCTGTGCGCCACAACTAGAGAGAAGCCCGTGCACCACAACGAAAGATCTCGCATGCCGCAGTGAAGATCCCATGTGCCACAACTAAGACCCGATGCTAAATAAATAAATATTTAAAAAATAATAAAAATAAATTAAAAATTTTTAAAAAAAGAACGAAAGTATGAAAATGATGTCTCACAAAATAGAAAATATCAATAGATAGATACTATAAAAAGAAGCCATGTAGACATTTTGGAGTCAAAAAGCACAGTAAATGAAATGAAAATTTCAATAGGGAGCTCAATAGCAGATTTGAATAGGCAGAAGAAAACATGAAGAATCAATTGAAAGTATGCAGTCCAAAAAACAAAAAGAAAAAAGATAGAAAATTTAAGAGACCTGTGGGACACCATCATGCATGCCAACATACACACAATGGAAGTTCTAGAAGGAGGAGACAGAGAAAGAGTAAAAAGAATGCTTGAAGAAATAATGGCTAAAATTTTCCCAAATTTGATGAAAAACATTAATTTATCCATTCAGGAAATTCCATGAAATCCAAGTAGGAAAAACTCAGAGATCCACACCTAAACACATCATAATCAAACTGTCAAAAATCCAAAGCTGATGAAGGAATCTTAAAAGTTACAAGAAAGGGCTTCCCTGGTGGCGCAGTGGTTGAGAGTCCGCCTGCCAATGCAGGGGACACGGGTTCATGCCCCGAGAAGATCCCACATGCCGCGGAGTGGCTGGGCCCGTGAGCCATGGCCGCTGAGCCTGCGCGTCCGGAGCCTGTGCTCCGCAACGAGAGAGGCCACAACAGTGAGAGGCCCGTGTACCACAAAAAAAAAAAAAAAAAAAAAAAGTTACAAGAAAGAAGCAACTCACTTTATCTGGAAACATAGACACCAAAAGGCAGTGGGATGAGATACTCAAACTGCTGAGGAAAAAAAAAAAAATTGTCAATGAAAAATTCAGCTTCTGACAAAATTATTCTTCAGAGATAAAGGAGAAATTAAGACTTTCCCAGATAAGCAAAAGCTGAAAGTTTATCCTAGCACACCTCCCCTACAACAAATGCTAAAGGGTGCCCTTCGGGCTGAAATGAAACACTAGAGGGAAATTTCATAATAATAAAAGGGTCAGTTTATTAAGAAGATATAATAAACTTAATATGTATGTACCTAGTAACAGCTTCAAAATGCAAAAATAAAAATGGAGAGAACTAAAGAACAAGTAGGCAAATTCAAAACCATAAGTGGATATTTTAATATCTCCTTCTTGGTCACTGATAGAATACATAGAAAACAGTAAGATTATAGAAGATTGAAACAATACTCTCAGCCAGTTTAATCTATTTGACATTTTTAGAACCACATACCCAACATACAAAGAATGCACATTTTTTCAGGTGTACATGGAACATTGCCTAAGTTAGACCATATCCTGGCCCCTAATGGCACGTGCTAATTCTTGTAACTCTTTTGGTGTCTAGTCTCTTTACTCCTTAATAGGTCACATGTCCCCAGCCAGGTTATGCTGGGAGAGCCATCAGAGAGTGGTGTCAATCTGACCCGAAGAAGGTGAGAGGGAAAGAAGGGAGGGAGGAAAGGAAAGGAGGGAAGGGAAAGCAAAGATTAGTCTTAGACTGAAGTACAGTTCCGAGAAAGTTTTAGCAATGCTGGCAGGGAGTCCTTGAGAACTCCTTTGAGTTCTCCTCGGAGAACTCTTACATCTCCCAGGAACAGGCCTGCCTTACTATCCCTGGTATGCTCAGGCTTGGCTGACAAGCATGACATTGGTCAAACATGCTGGTGTATTTTAGAGCAAAGCAGCTGGAGCTGTCAGTCAATTATGTTCTTTGCAACGAGATCTTAGAGGCAAATTGTCATGGCTACCACATTCCATCTGGGACATCAGCTGGGAGAACCTGAATGGCTGTGGGCTGCCTGGGTATCTTTCTCTATATTCACATGGCCACTCTGTGATGAGCTTAGGCCTTTGTACAGCCTAGAGGTCTTAGGGTAGTTGCCCTTCTTACACAATGGCTTGGGGAATTAAGAGTGAGTGTGCCAAGAGACCCAGAAGGAAGCTATGTCTTCATATAACCTTGTCCTGAACCCCACGTAGTATCACTTCCCACATATTCTATCATTACACAAGGTCATCCCAGGTTCATGATGGGGAAACACCACACAAGAAGTGGGAGACTGTCTTGGAGACTAGCTACCATGGTGGGATATACCCATATACAAGCTCTTATAATTCTTCATGTGCCTATTACAAGTGACTGGCCTTAGCACTTCATAGTCCTCACTCACTGAATCATTCAGACTTTGGTCTATAACAGCTCATGGCTTATTGATTTGTTCTAAGGTTCTTTAGCATATGTTTGAGAAAATTTTTTTCCCAGTACTTTTCATTGGATTGCTTTTTAAAAAAATTTTACTAGAGTATAGTTGATTTACAATGTTGTATTAGTTTCTGCTGTACAGCAAAGTGATTCAGTTATACATATACATATATTCATTCTTTTTTAGATTCTTTTCTCATATACGTTATCCCAGAATATTGAGTAGAGTTCCCTGTGCTGTACAGTAGGTCCTTGTTGGTTATCTATTCTTATATGTAGTAGTATGTGTCTGTTCATCCCACACTCCTGATTTATCCCTTCCCCACCACATTCCCCCTTTAATAACCATAAGTCTGTTTCTGTTTTGTAAATAAATTCATTTGTATCATTTAAAAAAAAATTAGATTCCACATATGAGAGATACAATATGATATTTGTCTTTCTCTGACTTACTTCACTTAATATGATAATCTCTAGGTCCATCCATGTTGCTGCAAATGGCATTATTTCATTTTTTTGTGGCTGAGTAATATTTCATTGTATATATGTACCATATCTTCTTTATCCATTCCTCTGTGAATGGACATTTAGGTTGCTTCCATGTCTTGGCTACTGTAAATAGTGCTGCAATGAACATTGAGGTGCATCTACCTTTTGGGATTATGGTTTTCTCTGGAGATATGCCCAGGAGGGGATTGCAGGATGATATGGTAGCTCTTTTTTTTTTTAATTGGAGTATAGTTGATTTACAATGTTGTTTCAGGTGTACAGCAAAGTGAATCACTTATACATATATCCACTCTTTTTTAGATTCTATTTCCATATAGGTCATTATAGAGTATTGAGTAGAGTTCCCTGTGCTATACAGTAGGTCCTTATTAGTTCTCTGTTTTATACAGTTGTGTGTTTATGTCAATCTCAATCTAGCTCTCCCACTATCTTACCCTGTGGTAACCATAAGTTTGTTTTCTACATCTGTGACTCTATTTCTGTTTTGTAAATAGGTTCATTTATACCTTTTTCTTAGATTCCACTATAAAAGCGATATATTTGTCTTTCTCTGTCTGACTTCACTCAGTATGACAATCTCTAGGTCCATCCATGTTGCTGCAAATGGCATTATTTCATTCTTTTTAATGGCTGAGTAATATTCCACTGTGTATTTGTACCACATCTTCTTTATTTCTCTCTTTATCTATTTCTATTTCTCTAAATGTCCGTCGATGGACATTTAGGTTGCTTCCACATCCTGGCTATTGTTAATAGTACTGCAACGAACATCGGGGTGCAGGTATCTTTTCGAACCATGTTTTTCTCTGGATATAGGCCCAGGTGTGGGATTGCCGGATCATATGGTAGCTCTATTTTTAGTTTTTTAAAGAACCTCCATACTGTACTCCATAATGGTTGTACCAGTTTACATTCCCACCAACACTGTAGGGGGGTTCCCTTTTCTCAACACCCTTTCCAGCATTTATTGTTTGTAGACTTTTTGATGATGGCCATTCTGACTGCTGTGAGGTGATACTTCACTGTAGTTTTGATTTGCATTTCTCTAATAATTAATGTTGAGCATTTTTCAGGTGCTTTTCCTTTTTTAAGATTAGCCATTTGTTTTTTTGTTTGCTTTTTTTTTTTTTGGCTGCGTTGGGTCTTAGTTACAGCACGTGGGATCTTCATTGCGGCATGTGGGATCTGTCATTGAGGCAGGCAGGCTCTTCGTTGTGGTGTCTGGGCTTCTCTCTAGTTGTGGCATGCGGGTTCCAGAGCGCACAGGCTCAGTAGTTGCGGCGTGCAGGCTTAGTTGCCCCACAGCACGTGGGATCTTAGTTACCTGAGCAGGGATCAAACCCACATCCCCTGCATTGGAAGGCGGATTCTTTACCACTGGACCACCAGGGAAGTCCCTCGTGTGTTTTTAGACCATCTGTATGTCTTCTTTGGAGAAATGTCTGTTTAGATCTTCTGCCCATTTTTTGATTGGGTTGTTCTTTTGACATAGAACTGCATGAGCTGTTTGTAAATTCTGGAGACTAATTCCTTGTCAGTCACGTCATTTGCAACTATTTTCTCCTAGTCTGTAGGCTGTCTTTTCATTTGGTTTATGGTTTCCTTTGCTGTGCAGAAGCTTTTAAGTTTAATTAGGTCCCATTTGTTTATTTTTGTGGTTTTTTTTTCCATTACTTTAGGAGGTGCATCCAAAAAGATGTTGCTGCAATTTATATCAAAGAGTGTTCTGCCTATGTTTTCCTCTAAGAGTTTTACAGTGTCTGGCCTCACATTTAGGTCTTTGATCCACTTTGACTTTATTTTTGTGTATGCTGTTAGAGAATGTTCTAATTTCATTCTTTTACATGTAGGTGTCCAGTTTTCCCAGCACTGCTTATTGAAGAAACTGTCTTTTCTTCATTGTATATTCTTGCTTCCTTTGTCATATACTAATTGACCATAGGTGCATGGATTTATTTCTGGGCTTTTATACTGTTCCACTGATCTATATTTCTGTTTTTATGCCAGTACGATACTGTTTTGATGACTGTAGCTTTGTAGTATAGTGTGAAGTCAGGGAGCCCAATTCCTCCAGATCCGTTTTTCTTTCTCAAGATTATTTTGGCTATTAGGGGGTCCTTTGTGTCTCCATGCAAATTAAAAAATTTTTTGTTCTATTTCTGTGAAAAATGCCATTGGTAATTTGATAGGGATCGCACTGAATCTGTAGATTGCCTTGGGCAGCACAGTCATTTTGACAATGCTGATTCTTCCAATCCAAGAACATGGTATATCTCTCCATCTGTTTGTGTCATCTTCGATTTCTTTAATCAGTGTCTTATAGTTTTCAGAGTACAGGTCTTTTGTCTCATTGGGTTGCTTTTAAACGTATTTTAGATATTCATATTTTAGCTTTAAAAATTTAATGTTTTTAAAGAGTTTCAATATTAACACACTGTATAGCACTTAGAGAAAAGCATATCATTATTTCAAAATTAAAAGAAATCTCATAGCTCAAGGAATCCCTACCAACAAAGCACCATGGAAATTCTCTTCCTAAAAAGCCAAAGACTGTCTTCAAATGTTTTTCATGACTCAGCCACTATTTATTTTCATTCTCTCTAGGCAAGAAATGACCTTTTGAAAAAACAAAATCCTATAAAGTTGTTTAGACATATTTCCTAGTCCAACAGTAATAAATGTAATTTTCTGGTATATATTAAAAAATAATGAAATGTGTGGAACAGTTGGTATTTGTTCATCTTAACCTGTTCTTCCTATTCCCAACACTTGAAATAGTCTTTGGGTTAGAGTGGCTCTGGCGAAGGAGACAAGAAAACGCTTTCCAGAAATAGCACACACGTTCCTTCATAAAAATAAAACCAGAGTCTTGGTTTAAGTCCAGCCAGGTTGGCTGCCTATAAATTCATTATCAATCTTTAACATAGCCCTAATGTATCTCCCCTACCCGCTGGCCACAGCAGAATTTTAATCAGGCAGTTCCCAAGCAAAGGATTTATCCACACTAGAGCAGACCTGGTTTGGAACATTTTATTGGCAATACTGGTGTCATATTTAGGAACCACAGACTTTTGTCAGACTGGGTTAGCTTGAATGACAAATATCAATGATCAACTATATTTGAAATATTGTTAAAGTACCTAGAAATAATAGGCATTAAAATTCATTCCATTCACTGCAACAAACCTCTAAAGATTTCATGTCCTCAGTGGAACCGGCATACTGTAATTGTTATTTGGAACTTAATGTAACCTCAACAGCAACAGAGAGACAATGCAGTCCTCTCATTATGCACATGCTCTAGGATCGTTTATTTTAATGCTTTCAAATAAATATGTTCCATGCAGCACACCACAATAAATAAGGAGCAGCAATGTTCTTCTAGTAAATCCATTCATAATGTGAGTCACCGTGTAAAACGCCACATCTCAAGTCTTTGGCCCTGTACCATAGCATGACACCACATCTGCACCTAATCATATCTGGCTTCATATGGATTTAATAGGACTATGCCAGAAGTGCGTGTAAGCACAAATTTAACCAGAGGTTTCCAGCTATTAAATACAGCTACTAAGTAGTTAAAAGGCAACAACTCAACGCAAAAAGGCTCCTACCTCCCCATCCCCACTTTTGAGACAGAAATATAAAGACAGAAATGCTCTGGCGAATTTCAGGTCAGTGGACAGTATACATCTGGAATACTTGGAGCAAAGCTGGCACAACATGGCACCCAAACGGTCACGGCAATACTGATACTGAATGGACACTGAATACAAGCGGACTTGATGACTGCAGATGCTGAGCTCTAGAAGGTCAAGGTGGGGACGGCTCATTTCCACTAGGCAGATAACTCAACGGTGCCTTCCTCCTCGCTGTCAGCTCTGTTCGCACGAATCTCCACGAGCGTCCTGGCAAATCGGGTCCACTCATCATTGTGGGGAACTGCAAGCTGCAAAACAAATTAACGGAAAATGGTGAACAAGATATCTTTCATGCTGAAAGCCTTGAAGCCTGCATGATTGTTCTTCTTGAAACAGATGATTCCCTTGGAATGTAAGGAAATCAGATAGTCTTCCTTGAATCAGATCTCTGAAGCGTTGCTCTTAAACTGGTAATTTAAGAGAATAATGTCACTCTCAAAAGCAAAATCGCACGTGGGATTTATAAAACATTAAAAATTTATGTAAACTATATAGTTCATACAGTATCCAAGTTAAAGCACTTGCAGTAAGAAGACCAGAATTACAGCGAACATGACAAAAACTGCATTACTAGGAATTTGAAATAACGGTGGTATTGTCTTCCTAAGTCGATGCTATTGATCCTTTTCTAAAAAGTGTTGCTAACGTGCCAATATATACATGACAAGAGTATAACGTACATATTCAAAGAAATCTTACTACTATAATATGACATTTTGGCTTTTCCAGCAAGATCGTATATGATGATGCCAATGAATAATAGTAACTAAGATTTACCAAGAGTTCTGCTCTAAGTACTTTACATGTATTCTACTTATTCCTCACAGCAATCCTATGTAGGATAATATTAGCATTTACATTTTACGAAAGGAGAAATTGAGGCACAGAAAGATTAACTCATCTTGCCAAGGTTGCATAGCCAGCAAATATCAGTGCCAATGTCATCTGGTTCCAGTAATTACAGGCTTAGCCAGTATGCTACACTGAATCACCAAAAAGAGGGATTATAAAATTTCCCCAAAATGTCTTCTCCTGTGCACAGTTCAGTAAGGAGAAAATTAACCCCACCTGACACAAACTGCATGTATGGATTTTTGTTAGGTGTTTTAAAGGATAATGATTTCTCTACATGGCATCTAAAAATGAATTGTCTAAAGGTATCATGCAAGTGTTTGGAATAAAAAAGAATTATTTGAAGATGAGAAGCAGGATCAAGTACAAGTCTGAATGGTTTTCATGTAATAAAATTTGTTTCGACTGTAGAGCCATTTTCTTGGAAGACTACCCTGTAAGATGATGTAATCCATCTACAGATACTAGTGCTACACATGCTATCCATATATTCCATAAACATTAATAACACACAATCATCCCAGTCAATATACATTTTCCAAAATAAAAAAGCAAATAAATCCAAACTTTGAGATCACTTTTACAGCTGAAAAATTTCTTACTATATCAAGCCAGACATTTAGGACTTTTTAAAATTTAATTTTATTTATTTATTTTTGGCTTCATTGGGTCTTTGCTGCTGTGTGCGGGCTTTCTCTAGTTGTGGTGAGCGGGAGCTACTCTTTATTGTGGTGCGCGGGCTTCTCGTTGCAGTGGCTTCTCCCGTTGCAGAGCACGGGCCCCAGGCACGCAGGCCTCAGCAGTGGCGCAGGCTCAGTAGTTATGGCTCGCAGTCTCTAGAGCACAGGCTCAGTAGTTGAGGCGCACGGGCTTAGCTGCTCCGCAGCATGTGGGATCCTCCCGGACCAGGGCTCGAACCCGTGTCCCCTGCATTGACAGGTGGATTCCCAACCACTGTGCCACCAGGTAAGCCCCTAGAACTTAAAATTTTTATTACAGTTGATGATATCGTCAGATACGATCTATCCAAGAAAACTTATTGGAGGGTGGCATCATCATCCTACAAAGTACCGTCCTTCAATTAGTGCTCTGTCCTGAGGTTAAATGTTTCAAGGATTTAATTCTGGAAATGATATACAGGTGGGAGAAGTAAGTTTTTTTTTCTTTTAACAACTTTTTTTTGGGTACTTCTTTGTTATTTCTTATTTGGAGAAACGGAGTACTAACAAGAACTCTCATTTAGTCGTATGAGTGAGTTCTGGATGGTTAAGTACTTCCCTAGTTATTGAAATGAATCCAAATTCCTTTTTAGACAGTGACACAAGTTCACAACAGTCTTGAATGGCACTGTTACCCCTTTGCTCAGTTCATTTTCTCTACTTTGAGTTATTTTCCTATGCTCCACTATTCATTTTTCTCTTCAATTTTACAAAATACTGCACTGGGGAAATGAAGTCCTCAAATTATACAAAGAGCTAACAAAAAGTATGAGCAGGAAAAGGTTGGCAACGTATTTATATGAAAGAATAGGTCCACCCTTTCTTGTCTTTCCTCCAGCTCCTGACCAAGCCCTCCCAGAAAGAACCACAAAAACAAAACAAAAAGCCCAAGAAGATACAAAAGCGAATCCTGATAACATAACTTTTTCTCATATAAGGTGAGAATCAAGTTAAATCTAAAATGCCTCGTAACTTCATGTAACGTTAAATATTGGGGAAAAAAAGCAGATCTCACTAGTAAAAGTGATATACTCGAGGGGTTTGGCTTCTAAACGTTAACACTGTACTTATTATTGGTTAAAATGGCACAAATTTAAGTTACTATATGATACCATATGTAATGTTTTATTGATAGCAATGTATAGAAACTATACTAAAACAAAACAGGTCAATGTGTTTACATAGTTTCATGTAGTGGTAATGGCAAGACTTAAGAAACAACTCTAATAAAAATTATGAAACATTAAGGGTTGAATATGTGTCCAGATACAGTCTGGGACAGAACTGAGTATCACTGATGACATATAAAATTGCACATCTAACTTTTCAAAGAAATTTTTTGGAAGTCTCGTTCCTTTATTTGTTAAAGAAATCAAAGTAGTAATTTTAATATTTACCATTAATAAAACAAAATTTAAAGGCTTTTGTAAGTAAAATCTTTGAGGTTTTTTAAAAAAATTGAAGTATAGTTGAGTTAAAAATTGTTTCAGGTGTGCAGTAAAGTGATTCAATTATATATACTTCAGATTATTTTCTATTTTATATTACTACAAAGTATTGAATATAGTTCCCTGTGCTATTCAGTAAATCTCTGTTGCTTATCTATTTTACATATAGTAGTTTCTGTCTGTTAATCCCATATTCCTAATATATCTCTTCCCACCCCCATCTTCCCTTTTGGTAACTGTACGTTTGTTTTCTATGCCAGTCTGTTTGTTTTGCATCTACATCCATTTGTATCATTTTTTAGATTCCACATACAAGTGATACTATGATATTTATCTTTCTCTGGCTTACTCCACTTAGTATAATAATGTCTAGGTCTGTCCATATTGCTGCAAATGGCATTATTTCATTATTTTTTATGGCTGAGTAATATTCCACTGTGTATCTACACCACATTTTCTTTATCCACTCATCTGTCAGTGGACATTTAGGTTGCTTCCATGTCCTGGCTATTGTAAATAGTGCTGCAATGAACATTGGGGTACATGTATCTTTTCCAATTAAGAGTTTTCATCTTTTCCAGATATATACCCAGGATTGCTGGGTATGTGGATTGCTGTGTGGGATTGCTGGATCATATGGTAGCTCTAGTTTTATTTTTTCTCAGGAACCTCCATACTGTTTTCCATAGTTGCTGCACTAATTTACATTCCCACCAACAGTGTAAGAAGGTTCCCTTTTCTCTACACCCTCTCCCAGCATTTAGTATTTTTTGCCTTTTTGATGATGGCCATTCAGACCAGTGTGAGATAATACCAAGTTGTGGTTTTGATTTGCATTTTTCTAATAGTTATGGATTTTGAACATCTTTTCATGTGCCTGTTGGCCATCTCTATGTCCTCTTAGGAGAAATATCTATTTAGGTCTTCTACCCATTTCTTTGATTGGGTTGTTCAGTTTTTTTTTTGATACTGAGTTGTATGAGCCGTTTGTATGTTTTGGATTAGCCCCCTGTCAGTAGCAGCATTTGTAAATATTTTCTCCCATTCCATAGGCTGTGCTTTGCTGTTACAGAAGTTTAGGTCTGATTTGGTCCCATTTGTTTATTTTTGCTTTTATTTCTTTTGCCTTGGGGAACTGATCTAAGAAAATATTGCTATGATTTATGTCAGAGGATGTTTTGCCTATGCTCTCTTCTAGGAGTTTCATGGTGTCATGTCTTATATTTAGTTCTTTAAACCATTTTGAGTTTTTGTATATGGTATGAGGGATATTGTAATTTCATTGATTTACATGTTGTCCAGCTTTCCCAGCCCCACTTGTTGAAGAGACTGTCTTTTCTCCATTGTATATTCTTGGCTCCTTTGTCACAGATTAATTGACCGTAGGTGTGTGAGTTTATTTCTAGGCTCTCTATTCTGTTCCATTGATCTATGCCTGTTTTTGTGCCAATACCATTGCTGTTTTGATTACTATTGCTTTGTAGTACAGTCTGAAGTCTGGAAGGGTTATGTCTCCTGCTTTGTTCTTTTTCCTCAGAATTCTGGGTCTTTTGTGGTTCCATGTACATTTCAGGATTTGTTCTACTTCTGTGAAAAATGTCATGGGTATTTTGATAGGGATTGCATTAAAGCTGTAGATTGCTTTGGATAGTATGGCCATTTAACAATATTAATTCTAATCCAAGAGCATGGATATCTTTCCATTCTTTGAATCACTTTCCTTTATCAGTGTTTTATAGGTTTTATATAGCATATACGTGTTTCACCTCCTTAAGTTTATCCCTAGGTATTTTATATATATATTTATATTATATAAATATATTTATTTATATATAAAATAAATAAATAAATATATATACTTTTTTTTTTGGCTGCACCCCACAGCTTGTGGGATCTTAGTTCCCTGACCAGGGACGGAACCCAGGCCCTCAGCAGTGAAAGCACAGAGTCCTAACCACTGGACCACCAGGGAATTCCTGGTAGGTATTTTATATTTTTGATGCTATTTTAAATGGGATTTTTACTTTCTCCTTCTGATATTTCATTGTTAGTGTAAAGAAATGCAACAGATTTCTATATGTTAATCTAAGAATGAATTTTATCAAATTTAAAAGTTTCTGATAAAAATATACCCTACTGTGGAACTACTGCAATACATTTGACCTTTTCCATGGTGATGGAAATAATAGTACTATATTTGTCCTTAAAAATACAGATGCACCCTCAAAAAATGTTTCACAGTATTCTAACATATCTTGTCTTTTTGATCTGTGAAAGTTTCATTTAGGTTGGGAAAATATTAGAAGTTTGTTTTTTCTTTTTTAAATTGCTCTGCATAATGTTAGAAGGTGAGGTGCACACTGCCCCATTTTTAGAGTTAAATATCACCATCAGGAAGCACTTTAAGTATAATCTTAGCTTGAATGTGTATTCACAGGCTGTTTCCACACCCAAAGTAATAATTTTTGGCATCTGAATTACTTGTAGGTAAGACCAAACAGGTATCCTAACACACAAGACCACCACTCTTTTCATTTTACATCTTTGGCCGTAAACAGCATCTGTTTGGACAGAACTGTGTCCTTCTTACCCTTGGCAGTTCCCGACTCTTCTCACCTGGTTCTCTCTTATTAGAAATGTCTAGAAAATAAGTTCATGAGCATAAGTGCACCTGAAACTTTCTCTAGGAGACTTTTAATCCAATTTTACCTTAATCATTAAGTAGGATTAAAAAACTCTGCTCTTTTCTTTAAGAGAAAGACTGCTGTCATGCCCTTCTAACTAGCATATATATATCTATTCAATACTGATTTAGTCATCATGGACTTAGTACCAGCTATATGGCAGGCACTGTGGTAGGACTAAAGATACAGTGATGAATCATTTTGGCATATGATGACTATAAATATTAATTATGGTGTTTTCTTAGGTCAAAATGTGTGAATACTGGCGTAGGTTTTTTTTTTTTTTTTTAAACTTTACTGATATTCAGAAAGTGAGTAGAGTAACCTAAAATTTACCTTCTTACAGTGATAACTGCAACGTTTCCTGGTATGTGTTGTGTGTCAAGCGAGTAGCAGGGAAGCAAATGGCATGTTAATGACATGGCTTCAGCATCTCTTCAGGTTTCTGTCAAGGCATTAAGGCTAAATCTAGACCATCACTATGGATTTTTTTCCCCCTGAAAATAAGTTTAGAATAATTTTCAAACAATTTAAATTTCTGATAGGAAGAATATTCACAAGTGTCTAATGGTGATGAACAATTTCAATTAATTTAAAAAACATATTTGAGAAGCACTGTGAAGGAAATAGCCCATAGTTATATCAAGGGACTACCATAAAAAAGGGCCCAAAAAAATTGACCAGTATTGTCCTGAGTCAAATTGGATCTGGAAACATTTTGGGCCTTCAGATTCATCCACCAATGTCCACATCCTAGGTCAGAGGTGACTCAGATTCTTCTACTGCTTCACCCAGGGTTCACCACTCGCCAGTTTACCACCCCCCTTCGCAATTGGATGATTGTTTTCTAACTTTTTGCTAACTGTATAAAGCATTTTTGTGTCAAAAGCACTCAGGGAGCCAATTCCTGAGATAACAAAGTCTTAGCTCTAAAAGTAGGTGCCTCTTATAGATATGATATGACCATACATTTACAGCCAAGGGAACTAAGGCCAAAGGTAGTTTGTGAAGCAGTAATTTGGCCCTAAGGAGGAGGTAAAATGAGCCTTAGATTTGGACAGGAAACTTAAGTCCTGCTTTCATCTTGGTTACTGGCCATGGTCAGGCACTTAACCTCTCATTGCCTCAATTGTAAAATGGGGATGATGGTGTCTGACCCATTTATCAAAAGAGATGTGGAGAGGATGAGAAAGGTAACCTAAGTGAAGAAAGTACTGTGAGTTCAACACAGAATAGTCATGCATTCTTGTTCTATGAACAGTTACTCAGATTGAACATGTTCCTAAAAATCACATATGTGAGTGGCATACGTATCAATTCGATATCATCTTTGTGGTTTTGCTTTAAGAATTAATTCTAATTTTGCTATGTGAGGACATTAAGAAGCAGACCTCTCTCTGACAGACAGGAAACAGAAGGACAGGGAGCTGAATGATTTGCTCAAGACCATGTAACTTACCGCATGTCAGTGTGGGCAATCAGGAGCCTTACCCCTTTAGGAAATGCCAGCATACCATGGCAGGCAGGTAATGTGTTTTGAGTCACCTGCTAAAAGATTCTAAATATTTTTAATCTTCTAAGATTCCTGGAAGATGTAAAGGTCAGAAATAAAAAGGAAACGTGCAAAAGTTGTGGAAAAATTCATGAAAATTGATCGTTTTCATCCTCCCCCTTCATCCCCCTAGTGCTGAGGCTGTGTCATGGGTCTGCCTCCCACCCTCCTGAATGGAATGGAGTATGCCCCTAGATCCTGCCCTACCCCATCGCCAAATAACTAATTAGGCTAACCACTGGGTGTCCTGCCTGGGCTTCCTGGGCTTCTTGTGTACCTAAAGGGAGGCACAGATCGCACGATAACTAGATTTTGAGAATGGAGCCAGGGTTGACTTTTGTCCACCTCAGACAGCACCCAGATGATATGGTTTCTTTCACAGCTCTGCCAATAATTTCCTGGGTGTCCTTAGGAAATGTATGTTTTAACATCTTCACTTCATTTGTGAGAAAAAGGAATTTTTCCACTAACTCCTAGGGCCATTGTGAATATTAAACAAGATCTCCCCCCAAATATAAAAAGCTTAAGCTCAGTGTTTGGCACATTATAAACCCCAGATAAATGATGTTGTTCACCCTATATTTTTCCTTCTTAATGTTAATTCCCTCTCCTCCAATTTTTTTCCTTTTTTCGCTTCCTTACCTATTTTCTTTCTTCCATTTTCTTCTTTTCACCTACATAGAGCACTGCATTTTTTAGAAGTACACCTTAGATTTGATCATATTTGCTTTCTTAAGAACCCATACAAATCATTTCCTACATAGCTATTATTAAATGTATGACTGAGTTTCACGAACTGGGTGTGGGGAAAGGGTTCTTTCAGATCACAAGAAAAATCCTGTCAGAGGATGTTTTGTTAATTTAAAAATCAAATTCCAAGTATAATTATTCCTTGTAAATATACACATACACATGCATCTTTTTCATTTTTCAAATATGACCAATACAGCTTTGTCAAACTATTTAATTTTTTTTTATAAATTTATTTATTTACTTATTTATTTTTGGCTGCATTGGGTCTTCATTGCTGTGCATGGGCTTTCTCTAGTTGCAGCCAGCACGGGCTACACTGTGTCGTGGTGCACAGGCTTCTCATTGCAGTGGATTCTCTTATTGTGGGGCATGGGCTGTAGATGCATGGGCTTCAGTAATTGTGGCACGTGGGCTCAGCAGTTGTGGCTCGTGAGCTCTAGAGCTCAGGCTCAGTAGTTGTGGTGCACAGGCTTAGTTGCCCCGTGGCATGTGGGATCTTCCCGGACCAGGGCTCGGACCCGTGTCCTCTGCATTGGCAGGCGGATTCTTAACCACTGCGCCACCAGGGAAGCCCAAGCTATTTCCTTTTCATGGCACTTTCTATGGTGGGAGTCTACATTTTTAGCTCAAGTTGTAAGGCCTTGTAACCACTGAACATGCTGTTATAAAAATCAAATGACTTTTTATAACCAGGGTTAAGCACACAAATATCATGCATGTGTCCCTTTTTATAAGCACATGGCTAACCATTCTAAACAGTCCTCAGTCAAGCCTCCCTCATTTGTTAGTAATTTTAAAGGGTTTATAGTACCTAGCAGCTGATTTTAAATAGCTGCATTATCTGCAGTAACTCCTACCAGCCCAATGCTGTATTTTTTATGTTAAAAGTATCTGTCTCAGGCACTGCCTAGTATAAAAGCAGGTTACTTTTTAAAAATATCTTGGATAATTAAGACAGAAAGGCATTCTGTAATTTCAGTGTGCCACGCTTAACGTATCTGAGAACCCAAGCAAATTGAAATGAGTAGGACTCCAGGTTTCAGGATGAATATTCCAGGATGTGTGGTTCGGCAGCATCTTTGTCATCTTTCAATTAAACGGAGTCATTAAAAAAAAAGTCTGAGACAATTACGTTAACCATGGATTCCAAAGAGATACACAATTCAGCTCCTGTATTAACCTAAAAATGAAAGTTTTCTTTAAAACGATATCTTACGAATTACCTTTTCACTGTAATGCACACTGATTTTGTTGTTCTTGTTGCTAATGCATTTAAAGAAACCGTGGACGTGAACATGGGTTTCCACAGAACAACTGCTAAACCCTTCTAAGCTCTAAAAGCTTTTTAAAAAGTACAACTGTTAATGGCACCCCAATTCAGGAGATTGCGAACTTACCGGTGTACAAACACACATTTGTGTTCAGAGGAAGCCTGTATTTTTTAGGACACTTCCCTTTGCCACACACACAGAAGGAAGCAAAGCGGGAGGTCATAAGCAATGAAACAGCTGCCAGAACAGAACGAGACCAAGCTCCACTGTATTTAACTCTTGGGAGAGTCTAGCATCACTGGTAACAATGGATGAAACCACGAACCAAAATTCCAAGCCAGAATGCAGTATACAGAGCGCATAAGTATACTACAGTGCTCCACCACGAAAAGATATACTGTGTGGTAACTTAGTATTTAGAGAAGTCCAGAAAGTAGAAGTTACATTAGTCTCCATTCTGTAGCATCTGCTGTTACCAGTCAGTAGGTCAAAATTTCTGTGAAATTTAGCATCATGCTAAGCTACGGTAGTCTGATGATATCTGATTATTTTTTGGTTAAGAAAGAATTTCTTTTTTCTGAAAATCCCATCTAAGGGAACCCTCTATCCACCCATGAAGCTTGAGATCTTTCTGCTAAAGTTCTCTTCCTAGTATCTTTAAATGAGTGTTTGCCTTTATAGCATGTTTGTTAGAACAATACTTTTAAAAAAATCCATTACCACCCAATTAAGGAAAAAAATTAAGTTAGGACATAAAAGTCAAAAGTAAACAGTAACAAATACGAGTCTATATCAATTTCAATAAGCCAGCAAACACTGAAGGAAATAATTTTAAACATTATTCTTAAAAAGTGAACATTTAGAACTATTCTTCATGTTAAAATTTAGCATCATGGGACGTGTGGCAAAATTCTGAAGTTTTTACCTGAGGGGGGAAAAACCCACACAGCTGAAAAAGAGTTAATTCACTATGGCTTAAAGATGACCTTGTTCACATCTGTATCAAAATCTTGTCACTCTCTTTTCTTTAGAAATGTCTTCAGCATTATTTTTCTATTATTTAGAACAATCTATTTCTCTGTCCAAAAGATGGAAAAAATTGCTAAAAACTTTGGCTGGTGGGCAACAATGGAAAATAAACTTTTTAAACTTCACTACCATTCTTTGTCCATAACACAAAAGATCAAGAAACTGACAGGGAAATGAAAAAGCATATGCTACTCAAACTGATCTCTCATACCAGCTGACTAAACATATATCCTTTCTCTTTCTGATATTTACTATAGGTTTTCTAGTAAATTTCTAGCAACCACTGCATCTAAGCAGTTTTGACAAAAAGAAGGCTTATTGCTAAACATCTTAAAAACATTTACCAAGGTAATAAAAGAAATGTTATTCCCTCCTACTGAATGTTTGGGCATAAAAGAGGTATTTTTATAATGTAGTTCATGATTTACCATATCTATAGTGTCCAAAAAAAGCAAAATGAAAAAGAAGCATTTTTCCAGTGGTTTGACGACTATTTGAATAAACTGTTCCTCTTCTGTTACCTCTAGTGACCAACTGCTCACTTTTAAAAGCAACGGAGGGGCTTTCCTGGGGGCGCAGTGGTTGAGAGTCCGCCTGCCGATTCAGGGGACGTGGGTTCGTGCCCCGGTCCAGGAGGATCCCACATGCCGCGGAGCGGCTGCACCCATGAGCCATGGCCGCTGAGCCTGCACGCACATCCGGAGCCACACAAAAAAACGGTAAAAGCAAAGGAGGGGAGAGTGACTGGGATAGAGACTGGAGAGGAAGGACAAGCACTCTTTTCTAAATATATTTTCTATGTATCTTTTACCATGCAAATATAGTCAAAGGATTTTTCCTGTCCATTCATCTATAGCCAATGTGGAGGCTGCCCTCTGAACGCTTCACACCATTAAGCTTTTCCTTAACCTTCAACTTTCACATGTGAAACATTCATTCACCGAATTATTTACTGAGTGCCTGTTATGTGCCAGGCACTGTGCTAGGCCAGTTTATCCTGTTCAAATAGACAACTGGCAAGTACCTATGTTTCTGTGGATGTGGCACTCTAAAATCAGAAAAACTCTACTGAGGAATGTGATAAGCCAAAGGAGGGCTGCCAGACTGATTTTTTCCCCCTCAGTCAAAGGGTGCCTAGTTCTTAGGATACTAGAAGATGTTCAGTTTTTTCCTAAGGGTTTTTAATGCCAAGACAAATAAAAATAGAAGATCCTGTCTAAATGTTGAGGACAAAGATCTCGGGGAATGGACCACGATCAGCTTTATCGGCCAGCCTAAAAAGTAAGAGTGCAAACTTTCTTCTACAATGTTAAGCTCTGACATTCCCTAAATGGTTGATCAATAATTCATGTTTTAAAATGGGAAAGATGTTCTGATAGCTGACATTCTCAAAAATTCATGCAGACCTTCCTTGAAAGTAGAATAGAATGATTCATTCACTTCCTCCCTTTGCAAGTCCAGCCTGTATGGCATATAAATATTTATACATCAACATGTATAGGCAGATATTTGATTTCATATTCTATTTTAGATATACCAATAGTAACACACATACTCGCAGAAGAAACAAATAACTTCATTTCTATACAGGCCAGTGTTAATCTAGACTCACATATGATTGAAGCAGCTTCATGCTCGGGCTGGTCTAAGCTGTGATTTGAGGCTACCGTTCTAAGCAGTAATTTTTCAAGATAAAGTTTAGCAGTTTTGAAATTCTAAAACTAAACACAATTTTGTTAGATATAAAAAAAATTAACACTATAATTAATGACTGCTTCAAAATCCAAACTGCTATTGAAGACGACAGTTTGAAACCACAGAAGAATCATAAAGATGATTAATTATACAAACTGATACTTGTTTTAGAAGGTTTATAGTCAAAGACCATTTATCACCAAAATGGGAATATATTAATTTCATTGAATATTGCAGATTACTCTGCACACATTTGGTTTTTATAAAATTAGATATTAGTGTTTTCACTTAATCAACTACTCCATAATATATGTCATTAAGTATTATCAATTCAGAAAAAAGTGGCTTGAAAATATATTTAAATCCATTTTTATACACTAATGCTACCTGAATAAGCACACTATTTATATAATAATTAGTTTAATCATGGTCTTTTACATATGTAATTATCAAAATAAAAGCCACTGTGACTACATTCACTATAAGATAATTATAACATTAATTGGAATAGCACTTTTCTTTTTACAACACTTTTCCTAGAAGAAATCAAGTTAATACTAAAATTATAATCGTCCATTTTAATCAGATTATTTTATTTCAAATATAATTTATTACGACATGGAAATGAATATATTATTTCAAAGTAGCTTATTTTATATAATTATATTTATTAGCACCCCAAATCTGCCCATGCAAATATATGCCTTTGTGCTTTTGACTTAACTGCACAGGTCTGTGGCTATGATAATAAAAATTCAGGTTAAAAACTGAAAAGTCCAGTTGAAAAATCCCAAATGTTTTGCTTCTATGTCATCAAATATCTAGATATTACTGGCAGAACTAAGTATCTGGATTTTCAGTTTTTATCTGGATTTTGGCATCACAGAATAGTTTATGCCAAAGTCTTTGCAATGGAGGGAAAAACCAAAAGAAGTGTTTAGTATCAGCAAAAGATAAAAATATTGTTTATCTACTGAAGAATAAGCTACTACTTAAAAGACCTTCAGGAGTCTAGCAACTTATGGCCACACTCATTTAATGAGAAACACAAGTGTTTTGGGTGATTATAACTGGACTCTGGTAAGCTGAGCCTAGCTCTGCCCTTCTCTTCTGGAGGCTCCCAGAGCTTAGCTATGCTATCAGGCTCGTCATCAGCAGGGGATAATGGCTTTCATAGAGCACAATAATTAAACCGACTGATTTCGAGTGCAGTTCTTTTTCATTAAGGAACTCTTATTTGAATCAACCCCCAAATTTCACTTTAACTTATTTTGTGTTCTGCATTCCCCCCTTCCCCACAGAGGGGGATTATTTAGAGCACAAATTCCTGTGGAAAACTGATGTAGGCACTCTCCTACTGGAAAACATGAAATCGTTCCACAAAACAAACAATTATTGCCTCCGTGTAATCGACTTAAAAACCATACGTGTATTGTTATTTATTTTGTGTTTTGCTCAAACCCTTTTTGACTCCCAGTACTTCCAGTTTATCAGGTGCTCCTACGTAGAACTGCTATTTAAGCTGCACGGAAAATGGCTCATGGAATCTCTTTGCTTTTATTCTTATTCTAGCCGGCTATGAGAATGGTTTGAGGCACATTTTAATAGTCCTCTTACATTATCATACCTTGACCATCATTCTAAAGTATATTGCACAGGTCATTTTTCCTATTGGGAATCCAAGTAAACTTTTCATTCTGATTTTTAATTTCAGCTTTAAAATATATTCAAATGAACATTTAGCAACTAAGATCTGATGCAGCCAAAAGTAAATAAATAATAAATAAATCTTTTTAAAAAATGAACATTTAAATTCATGCTTACGGGTTTAGCAGTTGCATTTGATCTCTCGTATTCTCCTGCCTTTTTCCTTTCTAAAAAATTTTCAAGGCCTTTTTAACACATTGACAAATGTCAAATTTATTGTATTTATTAAAATTTGTAATAAAATGACTGCCATTCTTTTGGCCCCAAAGAGTCATATCAAACAAGCTATATGAAATGTTGCCAAAGCTCAGGGTTAAACTTTAGAGATTAATACACATTTCCTTAGGTAATTAGTGAATGGGATACCAAGCAAATAAAGCTGGGACGATAAGATTTATTCATCTCCCAAATTAGTTTTTAAGTTGCCATTTTATTTTTCAGATTCTACTTTAGGCTGAAATGATTTTGGAATTTTATCATTTGACTACTGTAAAAACAATCAGGGATTTGAAACTTATGAGTATTCATCACAACTGAAAACAGTCTTCTCTAGAAGAGGTTAATGGAAAAAGAAATAATAGGAGGTGGAAGATAAACTGCTTCTTTCACAACTGGTGCTGCAAACAGCATTCTAACTAATTCAGATAAGCAGCAAACATAGTTGTTAGGGGATATTTATGACAGCTGCATCTGTGTGACAGCAATGAAGCATTAAAAATGGCAACGGGCTTGCTATAAAACACATCTGCAAGAAAGACAGGTAGCTAGGCTGACGATCAATCATCAGGACACGTGAATAATTCTATACTCACTGGCCCATGTGCTGGTAAAACCAGCTCCGTACGTATATATAAATAGAAAAGCTCGCTATTCGGTAAAGAGCCACAGCAGGGAGTAATTTTTATTTTTAATTCTTAAGAATATGTGTGTTCACACATCATTTTTAAAAATCCAACAATGATGAACAGGTCTCTGAGTGTATTCTGAAGAAGAATACACTCAACATTTTCAGGTTATATTTGTAGTTAATTTCTGACTTGTTATCTTACCCATCTTTCAATTAATTTAATGGGATCATACAGCTCCAAAACAAACAGATTGCATCCCACAGTTTGGGGAGCAAAATCCTGGAAACGTATTCAAGAGCTAGGCTCATTTTCAAGTGTAGATCTTAGAAAATTTAAATGGTGCATGCAACCACTGTCTATTTAAGTAACTTTTAAGATGCATGAATAGAACTAAAATTATAGCCAAATAATAAAAGGGGTCTTCTCTGTCTTTCACTGAATTCACATAACTTCCATTTACGCTAATGGGAGTTAAGCACCTGCTCTGCAAAGAAAATAGACCCCTATCTGTGAAAATAAACGTGTACAGTATATTTTCCAGATACAATGCTCAAATCAAACAACCAAAAATGTATGCTATATAAACAAAGCATCATGTGGCCTACCTGAAAACACTTGTTTTATATTTTACCTCCTTAGTCGTAGACCTTGAGATATTACTCATGCCTTTGCTATTTAAATGTACCAGAAAGAAAGAAAAAAAAAGGATGGACAGACTCAGTCTGATGGTTTCAGTGAGCTCATACACAATCCTCTGTTTACCCCTTCAGAAGTTCATAATAAATTGCATCAGTAAATCTGGATTCGAGCCACTGCTCTCTGCCATCATCTTAAAAGTCACGGAGGACAACTGTACATAAGAGGAGGGCATGATCATGGGCGCACTGTGCTGGGACTCCCTGCAGCAGCTGCAGCCTCGGCTGGGACAGGAGATGAGGCAGACGACTGTTAACGACTGTGACACCAGAGTCCCTTTCTGCAGCGCCCTTCTGGCTGAGTGTGAGGTCTCACAGGAAGGCACGTCTACCTGGACTTGAATGGAGCTCTCTCCATTGGCAGTCACAGGAGTCACAGAACCTCTATCAGGAGGTTCTTGACACCGAGGTGGACAGAGAAAGGCCGCCCCTCTCGACTCCACCTAAAGTAGGCATCATAGAGATCTTTCCCAAAACTCTATTATACTTTCAGTTAAAATTATGATGTGATCAGAAGAGGGTTGTGGGGAGGTAAATTAGAATATCCACCAAATATCCAAATATGATACTTAGAATATAATGTCATTGCTATTCTCATCCAACATTTTTGAATAGTCTTAAGGAATAGGTAATAATAATATCATATGGCATGCACTACATTTAACCATAGCTCTATAAAGATTTCTCCTTCTTCCTAATTGTCTAGGTCAAGGCCAAAATTTTAAATTTCTGATCTGCATTGTGAGTGGTATTGAAAGCAATACTCTTGTGGACAGGAGGGAATACAGAATTTGAGGGGCCCAGTGCAAAATGGAAACATGGAGCACCTTGTTGAAAAATGTCTTAACAATTGGAAGACAATGACAACAGAGCATTAAACCAAGCTCAGGGCTCCTCTGCACGGGGCCCTGCAAGACGGCACAGGTGGGACAACCATGAAGCCAGCCTCGCTCTGAAACAGGACCTTACAAAAGATAGCCTGCTGCCCCCTCCTCCCTTCTCCTCAGCCTAACAGAGGTCTCAGTCAAGTAAACCATGGGAGAATGAACGTGAGATGTCCTCCGGTAGACAGAGTTCTATGTACTGAGGTCCCGAGGAAAATGGAGCAACAAAGTGTCCTCTAAAAACTACCATTTACTTCCTTATACAGATTGTATTGTAAGGCTTATCGAAAAGTGTTCCATCTTCTTCCTAGAGGGTTCCACAAAGCAAGGTTTTCTGTCCAAAGGCCAGCATGACCCTGGTGATGGGCTCTGTTTTAATGGGGCCTGGAGGACTAGTTTTGGATACAGATAATGGTAGCACTGTCTCCTGGCAATCTGATCCTCAGTGACATATTTTTTCTTTCTCTGTATTTTTTTCCTTTTAAAATCACTTCCTGTTTAAACCCCTTCCCTCTCGTCAGTCGTGCACCAGCGTTGGATTTGACCTCAAATTCTAAATGGGCCAGGTTGCCGTGAAGGCGCTCCACCTGGCTTTCTGCAGTGTAGGTGATTAGGAAGGCTGGGGAAGCACTGTTTAGGGGGTGCCCTTCTAAGGACAGCTGTGCTCTGTCAGGTCTAGGTTCAGTGAACCAGACAATAGTAATTACAGTAATGGCAGCATCTGCCTATGAGCTACCATCTCTCCGAAGTGGGCTTCAGCTAAACTCAGCTGGAGGAGTTGTCTTTCCTTCTAGGAATGTGGAACCTCTACAGAGTTGGTCTTCAGAGAGTTAGAACAGGCTATAGAGGCAAGCAAAGAGAAACAGAAAAGGACCCCTTTATTTCTCCCCCAAAATACATATAAATATTTTTGTAAGGTATTTACAAATTTAAGAGAAAAACTATACTTACAACAAAATTATCTTGTAAAGTCTGAGTTTTTCTGAGCTATAGGTTACTTTTTAGGATCAAACAATACAGAAAGAACTGTTCAAACGTATAAGCTTATCCTGATTTTCGGTCGTTCAGAAAAGGGCTCGAAGATTATAATATTACCTACTCTCAGTAAAAGAGTATATCCCCCCCCCGTTTTTTTTTTCCCCCTGGTAGTGAATTTGTAGGGATAAACAACCCTACAAATTTGGGGGCCTATTATATGTCACAGAGATTTTTTTCTATAGCCTGTCTAGACTCCAGACAATAGGCGAGACTGGCCTAGAGTTGCAGACATTTCCATAGTCTGTAATGTCCCTTAGAAAAGTAAGGGCAATAATACTAAAATGAAAACCAGCCTGATCTGCTGGTACGATAGGAGAAATATGAGTATGACAACACTTTACAACTTAGAAATGATGACAACAACCTAGGAAGAAGTTTTAGCAGCCATATATCAGCCAAAGCAACTTCTACAAAATCATACATACTCCCCCAGTATGAGTCATATTCAAGTAATGTTGTCCAACGGCTATAAAATCACCTTATTGCAGAAAATTCTGTATATATGTTATGTTGTATTTTCTTATTGCCTAGAGGTGGTGTGTGTGAATGTATATTACATATATATGAATATATGACCACAAATTATTTGTGGTCAGCATACAGATTTTTCAAAATGCCTTACTTTAAATAAACCAGATTGTTAGACTATTCTGCTTTTCAGCCCTCTTGGATAAAACAATTAATGTTGCATATAATCTTAAGAGAATTAAGGGACGTTATGTATAAGTAAGGGAAGTGGAGAAAAGAGTTTTTAAATTTCATCTATTTTCTACCATTTCGTCTCTGAGCATGTCTCCACATACCTATTTTCTCTCCTACAATTGTACTTGTTCTAAACAAAGGAGAGGAGGAGAGAAACCTTTTGTTTCTTTATATTCTCCTTCTTTGCTACCTTTTAAATTTTTAAATAAACGAACCAATGTAGAATAAGTGTTTTTGTTGCTTGGTTTTATGATGATGAAGACCATGAAAAAGATGCACTGATTTTAAATATTCATTGAAGAAAATATTGCTTTAAAAATATTGGCAATATTTTTAATTCAGAGGGTATTCTCTTTCTCAAAGACTCCAAACTACGTCAGTAGTCACTGGACCATTTGCATCTTCACCACTGGGGATGAATATTAACAGAGTCTTTGTCACTGTTAGAATGACTCAGCTTATGACATCAGGAGTAGTTGAGGGGCAGCGGGGGGACGGCGGGGGGGGGGGGAGTCTAATGAAATAGACGGCATGCAGTGAAAACAAGAGATTCTTCTAGCTGTTCTCCTTAGAGTTGTACATCCCCAAACAGAAGACTCCCATCTCTGAAGTCATTTAGTTTCTGTCTCTGGCCGAATTAAAACACATACGTACACACACACACACAAACACCATCCAGCTTGTTTCAACACAACCAACTCTACCATAGAGCATCATCAAAAGTTCCATTGTAGAGCAAACCATCTAGGATTGCCAAAATTACAGAAAGCTCATTGATGAAACCATAAAGAACCCTTCGCAGTGTAATCAGCTATGCCCATCCACCAGGCACTCAAAGAGCACTCCCAAGGTCTAGGACATTATATACACAAATGCAGTATATTTTCCCCCGGAATGCAAATGTTAGATTCATATTACACGAAAACAATTTACACAACACTCTTGTTTTGCTTGAAAGTTCAATATTTTCTTTGTCTTTAAGAAAAAAACTCTTTAACCAAAATGAAGGTTTTTGTCAATACTTTCTCATAGAGTAAAAACAAACAGATATGCTTCTGTAAAATTGACTGATAATGTAACATTAAGTATAGTATGAATATTCAAGGAGATTTATATGAAAAAAAAATGTAGTTTTTTCTTTTGATATGTACCGTGATATTCAGAATGACTTTACATGTCATATAACAGGATAAACCGGAGAAGTACACACTGCACATAATAACTTTGAATACCATGAAAACGATATGAAGTTCTGATTCCCCTCAGCTTTTTTAATTGGCTACTTTTAATTAAAGAGTAATAGTATATACCTTTTAATTGAACACACCAACTAAAGCTTGACTTTTCAAAGTAAACAACAAATTCCAAATTCAATGTTCGCATGATGAATTTGGCAAACTTTTCATTTTCATGACGCGGGGGGGGGGAGTGCCATGCTCCATCACAGGATGGCTGGGAATTCTACAGCGCTCTGAAAGCCCGATCGCTAACTGACGCACGGCCCTGCACGTGGACGCGGAAGACCAAATTAGGCCCTGAGGAAGTCTCACTAAACTCCCACCGAAGTCAATGGAAATTTGCAAACGCACTCGAGAGGGCTCTCAGGGCCCACAAGGTGCTGTCAATAATTTCACTAGGTCTTCAAACCAGATATACAAGCAAAAACAAAACCAAAAAAACTGAACAACAAAAACAAAATCAACACCCAAACCAAATAACATGTACCTCTCCGACGTCATAGATCCAAATACGGCCTTCTGAGTCCCCAACGGCAACTTCTTTGCCACCTTGAGCCCAACGAACACGGTTTAGGGCGGATGCCCCCTCAATGGCCACACTTGCTGTTGGAACCTGCCAAAGGGGTTACGACAAAGAATCTCTGAATATGAACTTAAATATACGAATTCACAACGATACGTTTAACTGGATGAGTCACCACTGCCTGCATGTGCATTAAGTACTATATATCCCTTGTGCAGGAGTGAAAAGGATTCATTGTTCTTAAATCATATGCTCCACTGAATTAAAGAGTAGAGAGAAGAGACACTTGCACAAAAAAAGGAAAAGAGGGAGAGTCTTTTTCCACAGTCAATGGGCAGTGAGTGACATAAATATTTCTTCCGATTATGCAGGGTGCACAAACAACATACAAACACAGCAGCTAAATGTGATACTTCTTGATCAGGTCATGATTTATGGATCAATGGAGGGGGAGATTTCAGGATTTACCAAGATTAAGGATACCCTAAAAGGGGGAATGGGGTATATGGTGGGGAAAAAGTCATATTAAGGGTCTTCAGGGGAAAAAAATGTATTGATCCCTCAAAACCTCATCAGGGAGGGGATGCTCAGAAGAAGAAAAAGCAAGCAAAACTGCAAGTTCTCCTTTCTTTTTTCTTTTCTCACCCCCCCACCTTTTTTCTTCCTCCTAGCAATACCAAGGTATAGGAAGTTCTCCATAACTCTGAAAATGTCCTCAGGGTGATATCCTGATAGAATGTAGCACTTACTTGTAGAAAAGGCCTTACATCTCCTCTAATAAACACCTGAAATCTGACAATGTTGATAATTACAATATTAATCATTATTAAAGTGAACCAGAGGTGCTGAAATGGAACCTGCAGTATTTGTTACAAGAACCTTAATATTTGGAAAAAGAATTTTAGTGGGTCTGCCCCTCTTTTCATCATCAGTTGTGTAAACACTCATCTTGAAGGTTGGAAGTTTATAACTGATAGATCAGATCTCCAAGCCTTCTACAAGAAAGTTGAATAGGAAATGACAATAGCCCATTAAAAATGAAAAAAGGTAAATGTTAAAATAAAAAAGGAAAAAAATATATAGTGAAAAGAGGGCCACCAACATCATCTTATGCCACTGTTTTAAGACCTGTGTCTAATAAACATGTCCTATTAGGATGGAAACACCACATGTACTGTGCCTTAGCTCCCCTGGCATTCTGCTATTCAGGGAATTGAAACCATCTGTTTATATGATATTATTGACCCAATACCTATCTTTAAAATAGCAATAAAAACTCCATCATATGTAAGAATCTATGTTTAAACTTAATCTTGAAATCAATAAAAATTCTTTTACCTGCTTAAATCACTGTATGTCAATTGACAGCAAAAATGTCAAAAGTCCCCAGCTCATTTTTTTTTTAAATACACAATTTCTACAATAAAGGAACCTGCTGTGCAGTGCTGGAGACTGAATTTTTAACCAAACTTTTTAAAGGCCAAAACAATGTGAATTTAGTTTGGGCCATAATTCTGTCAATGCACTTTATTATTAGTGTGCTACTCAGCAAAGAAATCTGCGATTCAGCTATAGAGTTTCAGAGTTAACTTTTAACTCCATAACTTAGAGAGATCATACAGGATCCTACTTTCTCTAACGCTAGTTAATAACAGATTTTATCTGTGAACAATCTCAAAAATTGAATAAAAAGTATTTAATCTTAATATAATACTCAAAAGAAAGTGATTTTTTGATACATTTTAAATTATGCCTAAAACATTTTAAAGAATTTTATTTATTTGGAATTAAGTAAAGTAGCAAACTGGAACAATTAATATTTTAACCATTTAAAAATATCTTTTCATAGATACTATAAGTGGTTAAAAAAAAAAGGCTATCACAGTCTATAACATGTGCTAAAAGAATTATCAAATGCATGAAGAAAATGACAAAAATATATTTTATTAGTTTGACCAGTAATGAGCTTTCAGAAGTTGATGAATCTACAATGAAAATAATCCATATATTGTCTCTGGCTTTCTTACTCTTGTATCTCAGTTTCAGATATATTTTCATATTTTTTTTAAAGACTCAATCATTTTAATTGCAAAGACAGGATGTATATACATAATTTACTACATTGTGTAGAGGTGACACTGAAGTAGGTGAATATGAACTATCCTTGCATAGGAGCGGTCGGAATAACCTGGTTTAAAAGCACAGTATTTTGAACAAGGACAAAGAAACACTGAGACTTCAGTTTTTTTTTTTTTTAACAAATCTAATTCCTAATTGGACAAATATTTGAAAAATGTTATTCAACTTGATAGAAGGCAAAAATGAGTGTTTTAAAAAGTGTTCAGTTCACTACTGGATTTGAATCAGACTCAACGTATCTACTATTATTGTGAAAGCAGAACTACGATCACCGCAAAACTAAACGATCTGCATGCCAAGTAACCATTTTTAAAAATGGTTAACAATAAAACACTTATGTGGTTGTCTCTTGATACCTAGAGCGAGGGAAGGGAAAACACGTTTGGCAATGCTCAGATATTAATTTTGTTTTACCTAAAAAGCCGATTAAAACACAAAACTAAACGAGAAGAGTTACAGAGGAATTACTATGGAGTTGGTAGAACACTCCATTACATCATAGTTGAGTATCACCTGAACTCACTTCTACTAAATCTGATTTCTGACTGGGTCTCCTAAATCAATCTGGAAAATGTGTTTTTGGTTGTTTAGAGTGAATTGAGTTTATTCTAGCAGATAGAAACAATATGATTTTAATCAACGGTGATGAAAGACTTTGGGAAACCATCACATCGTAGAGTAATAACACCTTTCTATAAAAGCAGTAATGTTATAAACATTTCAACATCTGAAATGATGGGCACTGCACATATTCACGCCCTTTATTTCCAAAGATGCTTCATTACATAACTCTTGTCCTTGTCATACACTTCTGGTAGCCAAAAGGAAAAAATAGACGTAAATGGAAAGTTTTTTTTAAAAGACAACTATTTGGCAGTGGTTTTAGATGTATACAATCTTGCAAGATACAATGACTCAATAATAACACCTGAAGGATATTTCCCTGCCCCCTCCCAGAAAAAATACTAGGGGAGCCTGTTCCTCCTCATATCCTCCAGCTGTAGGCTTCCTAATTAAAAAGGCTGAGCTGTTTCCTGCTCAGAACACTTCAAAAGACCTCTCTCTCGTTCTCCACTTGACATGTAGTTTTCAGCACTTGTTCTTCTTACCTGTCCATTCTTATTGATGGAGAGCTGCCCTGAATCACAGACCAGGAGACGACGACGAGACCATTTTATTGTATTAAACTGAAGGACATTTAATATTCACGTTTAAAAAACCCAACCAAAAACTCTGCTACCTGAATTAGCACCTCAATAATTTTGAGAAAGTGTAAAAAAGGAAAAATATACGTGGCATAATTTTTAAAACATTAATATATATAGCAAAAATTTTTTAAAGACTATTTCCTAGTGTTAATTGCTTTTTGAAAACATTTTTCACTTGTGAAGGACTCTAAATGTGACATGTTAAAATCTCATTAAAAAATACTGAGTTTAACATACATGTTCAGAGTCTGAAACTTATAAAAGTCTGTCTGTGAGTTCGGTATCTTAGTCAAGGATTATTCACCTTGTAAATTTCAAATGGAGACTAGATCTAAACATAAACGGTCAAGAGAATCATCTTTTATGGATTTAAAACAGAAATTGTGCAAGTAGCAAACACTGGCAAATAGCCCTTTTTAAAAGCCCAATCTCAAGTCAAAGTCCACAAAAGCTTACTTTTCCAAGTGTTTGCCAATAGAGTTATTTCAACACCCTGAAATATGCCCGAGTGTCCTTTCCCGCAGTAAAAGGCGTGAACACGTATGGTTTTGCTCTTTGCAGAGAAGGGTCGTCAATTGTCCAAGATTCCGCCACGGTTTAGGGATGAAGTGAGATTAAATGATTTGGGGCCAACGCATCTGCCAATACCCTGCACAGCAGCGGAGAATGGGGGGTCGGCAGCCCAGCTGCAATTGGAGGGTCTGTCCAAAAAAGGCCATTTCAGAGAGAGGGGGAGACGGAGAGAGGCCGACGGCTCCCCCCTCCCAGCCCGCCCGGCCCGGCGCCTGCGCCGCCGCTCACCTCGGTGTCATTGTTGAGGTTCCAGAGGTCCAAGCGCCCCATCCCGTCCACGCAGGCAAAGAGCGCGGGATGCACGGGGGACCACATGACATCGTACACATAGTCTGCATTGTCTTCAAAGGAGTAGAGCGGCTTGTTGTGCTGTAAAGCAGAGAGACCGTGAAGACTTTGTGGCGCTGCGGCTGCCTCGGGCTGTCTAGCGAGCCTAATTAAAAACTTTGCACATTCACAAAGTGTCATAAAACTTCCCGAGATGAAAGTCCTCGAGAAGGTGGACCGCAGCTTTAATGTTACTAGAACTGTCCACTGGCATAAGTAAATACGGTGGGGGGAGGGGGGCGGGGGAGGCGGGGAGGGACTCTTAAGGGGCTAGGGGCTGGGGGCTGGGACGGGCGGGGGAAGGCGGTTTCAGACACAGTCGTGCGAGACATTCCAGACAGGTGGCCGGGGCTGCCCAGGAGCTCGGAGATCTCGCCGGGCTATGCTCTACGAGTCGCTCAGGGCCCGAACCCAGGCGTGCTCTGCCTGCCGGGATCAGACCCGCGGGGAAGGATCTGGAAGCCCCGGCGGTCCCGGAGACCCAGAACCCTTGGCATTGAAGGCAACGCCTGCCACCTCGCGGTCGTTTTCTGTAGCTGCAACTCTGCCTCCAATCCAACTCGAGGCCAAATTTATACTTTAATGGCTCCTCTGCGGCGGGGATGGGGATACATACTTTAAAGGGATTTGTAGCTCTTCTGGGAGGTGAAAAATCTCACGGTTCTGAGTCTCTGGTCTCTCTCTCCAGGGTCAGTTCACCCAAATCAGGTGGACTGGCGGGGCTCAATGCAATGCCCCTGAACCTTCGTAGGAGGCGGACCACGTTTTCTAGATTACTCAGTATTTCTAAGAGCCCTGAAATCGGTGTTTTTTGCGGAAAATGCACTAGCACACCCCTACTGCCTACAAATGCTTCCCCTTCGGAGGGATACAATAAATTAAAATGGCACTCTTGATTTCCTGTGAATATTGTCACATCAAAATAGCAGAGAAGTCAGAGGCAAGTTTGAAAGTACACCAGAAATAAAACGTAATTGGACTTCATGAATTATTCATTCCATCTGGCTTGTCTTATTCTAATTTCTGCATAATGGCTTTACTAATCCCTGATCAATTAATGTAAAATGAAATTTAAATGATAATGAAAGCCCTAGAGATAAAAGAAATTAAGCATTCTTATATCCTCTGACAGAAATCTAAACAATGGGAGTTTTTTCCCCCAATGTCTTCCTCATCCAGTCAGCTGTCTGTACTCCTTTCATGGGTTCAGCTGAATGCCTGTACAGGCCAGAGTAATAAGATCAAAAAACGGTAACATACAATATGAACAATCAAATACTTTCTGCAGAAAATGTTCAAAGAATGTATCTGTGGGGAATCAGCTCCAAATATTCGAGCAAACTCCCCAAATGTACTGTGAGTGAAAATAAAATGCACAAAATGCATGTGCTGAAATCAAGGTGAGAAAAATCACGGGAAGACAATAAACTCCCACAGCCTAAACCTAATGCAAAAATTTGTTAAGGTAGTGACTATACGTGATTTCTCTTTCCAGGAATTATCTTGCTTTGGCGTTGCTGAGACGTGAACACAACTGTAAGACTATTAAAGCAACGGAAGATTTTAGATGGGACATTGTATGTGTGGGGCGGGTGGTGTGTGTGGTCTTATTTTTAGTTTAAGAAGTACCTAAAACAAACTTGTGACATTGAGATCTCAAAAAGAATTAAATGGACATTTAGCCTTATAGTTTTGTATTTTAATACCCTATACCTCTTTTATGCCAAAAAGTTCATGATATCCCATATGTGTACTGTAATTTGGAGCTAAGATTATCTGCCTATTTGCTATTTATGTAGCTTTTTTCCTTCCTCTCACTGCTTGGATGAGGTGATTCAAACTACCTTCCTTCAGCAAATCTGAATACCCAATGACCTTAAATTAATAGGATTATATCATCTTTTTTCCTTATTAATATAAAAAAAGGCAGGGTGGAGTAGCTGCTCCTTCACTGACTACTTGTGAATATTAAATCCTAAGTCTTCATAGAAGATTATTCCTGCCCCAAATTCTTGATTTTGTAGCTAGCTAGTCACTATTTGTTAGAGAATATGAGTAACGCATTTTTCTTAAAATCAAAGAGTAGAAAAGACTTACACATGCTTTAAAAAGTCAGTTCTCAGTATCTTCTCTTAGTAACCCAGCTGATAGTATAACTGAGTACACAGAGGTCTAGACATAGATGCACGCATACATTCAATACACATAACTCATCTTCAGTCCTTGCTTTGATCAATTAGAAAACCATCTAGCTTTAAACAGTCATCTTCTAAGGAGTTGATATTATTCAATATGTTAATTCTCTCAAATTACGCTGCTAATCTCTAGTGTTATTTCTTTCCTTTTTTCTTTTGGTGTCTTCCTTTTGAAGAAACTTGGTCAAAACTCCAGTATATCCTGGAGATTTTACTTTTTAAACATCTGGAAATAACTGCCTTGTTCATCTTACCAAAAACCAATTTTCTCGTGTTTAACAGTATTGTATTGAAATGCTATTATTCCCTAGGTTTTCTTCAGCCCCCTTATCACCTCCCACCTCCAAGACTGAAGTCACTGTGCAAGTTAATGCTAAGCTACAGATTGTGCATGTTTGGGGCAGAGAGAAGGATTTATATTTTCAAAGGCTTTGCTCTAACCTTGATAAATTCACAGGATGAAGAAGTCTTGGTAGAGATTGAAGGCATTTTTAGGGTACCAAGGGGACCGACATCTATGAAGCAACAGTTCCCACGTTTAGAACGGCACATGCTATAGGCATAGGCTAATGCCACTCTTACAATAGTAAGCAGTGCTATTCTGAATATGAAGTGCAGTTTTTTCAATAGAGGAGTTTTCCATTCTATCTTAGTTGGGACTCAGAGGGTAAGCCGAAAACCTCATTGAAAATTTGTCTCAAACATTTAATATAAAACATTTCATAATTTACATATATATCATGAAATATTAACAAAATATATCAAAAGCATTAGGGTCTAAAGATTCTGTTTTTGAATTTTGAAACATATGTTTGTATCTACAAAGTTGTTATAGCTTGCTATTGCATTATCACCGATTTTAGAACACTACAAGTTTTGAAAAGGTGGAGCGTGTAGGGGCAAATGTGACCAATGATTTTTGAGGAGGATCCTATAATATCATTTATATATATTAAAGATACAGAAGCTTGGTGATTTTAAATATTAACCCTGCAAAATACTCAAGGTCATTTAGTAAATTAAATATCATTCCACTATGTGTTACCGTAGAAAGCGTTTTTTAAGACAATCAAATTTCACTAGACACAAACCCCTTCACTTGCGTGTTCTCTTTTCTGATGCCCTGTTTGGTATCAGAGACCCGTTAGAGAACAAAAAGGAAAACTGCCTTGTAACGCAGACTACGGCATGTGTGACACATGCCAATGAAATAAAGCTGCGACGCCCTGTGTTTTAGACGGGTTTCCAGAACTGTGCCAAAATGTTAAAATATCCAGACACCGACCAGTGTGATTTTAATGCCCTGATTCTCAGACAGAGCGGAGAAGCAGGCTACCAGTCACCTCCCAGACAGACTTGAAGGGCAGGAAAGGGTACATTATTGGGTGCTTGCGTGTGCCTGACTCTATACACACATTGTCTAATTTAATCCGCATAAAATCTCTGTAAGGTAGACGGTATTTACAGAAGAGAAAATTATAGTTCAGGAAAGTTAGTAACTTTCCCAAGGCCACGAAGGTTGTAAGTGGTGGTGTTGGATTTGGTTCTCGGGTTTTTCTAGCTGTTAAGCACATCCTCTATATGCCGGAACCGTGTGGTCCTCTATGAAACACAGTGAAGGTCTTCGGTCTTTACAGAAAGAGCAAAAGATCTGTTACCTCTCCACTTCGCTGTCCCCATCAATTCAACCAGTACTTACTAAGCTTACTAAGCTTACACTGTAACTTGTAGAAAGAGTTCAAAACTATCACATGCACAATGTTTCATTTCCTGAATCGGTTATTAATAATCCTGAAGATGTTACCCATACAATTCCAGGCACCCTCAGCACCCTGTGACACTAACAGAAGTCTTTCTTTCCTGAAAACTAGGAAACAGGATGGAAATAGGCCTTTAGCCAGCAGAGATTAAAGCAGGCCATGCATTAGAGAGCAGAATAAAATGATGCTAAGAGGCAAAGATCCGGGTTCAAGTTCACTGAATGTCTATACAACTTTGGGTGAGGGACTCATCTGATAGATGGGGATAACACAAGGAGTATGGAATAGAAAAGGAAGCAGGAGAAAGTGGAAAAACTACAGACGTTGGGAAATTGAATTTAACATTCTTGGATCTGAAGTTTATTTTTCATCTGTAAGACGGAAAGCTAGAGCAATTGACCTCAAGGGTTCCCACTGGCTTTGTGATTCTATGACTCTGTTCTGTGGTAAGGGCTGAGTGGAATAAAGCATGTGAAAGTTTAACAAAGAGTTATTCAAAACTAAGTATTATAATTAAAGCCATCTTCCTTGATGTTCTGTGGAATTCATATCATAGTGATTCTTTTTTACTTTGTATTTCACCAAAATACACAAAGATGTATGAGGGTAGTTTTCAGTGAGAAAAACTGAAATAATAAAAGAAGACCTCCTATTTGACCAGAGAAGGGGTAAAGACTATTAAATTTACAAAAGAGAGGCAGGTAGTGAACTCTGTTCAAAAATGAACTGTTAGGGACAACATCCATCAACGTTTTACCATAAAGACGATCTCTGGATTGAGCTTTGATTTTATAAGTATACTTCTGACAATGACTAGAGCTGCGTATTTTTCCAATCAGTTAACTGTAAAATGATTTCATGAGAGGTGAATTTCTGTTTCTGACGTTAGAAATGTACCAAAGTCACATCCAGGGAATATAGTGTTTGTTTTATTTTCCTCTATATGATTTTTTTTCCCTCCTATCAGGCAGCTCAAGGCATCCTAATGGGCTTTAGTTTTTTTTGCAGGTTGGTGAATAGGAAGATTTGTGTTAAAATGCCTCCTAACACCTCCAAACACTGTGGTTCTTGAGGTTGCATTTGCCTGTAAATGATTAGCTCTCAAAGCCAACTTAGAAATGCCTGCCCAAACCATGGACCTTTCTTTTGGTGACGGGGGAGTGGGGAAGGGGGTATTTCATGGGTAGGTCAGGTCGGGGTGGACAACTAACAGTAGAATTTCTATGTATTTATTCTGAAATAAAAGGAAAACAAATGGAATCTTACCTTGAAAACTCTATCTTGTTGGGGAAAAAATGATGACCAAAATACTAAACAATGAGTAATAAGAAAATGTCCTTCAAAAATTGTCATGTGGGTTCCTGTGAAGTAATTAAATAGCCAGCTAGTTCTTCCAGGAAACATTAAAATGTGAGACCACAATATCACTTTTTAAAAAACCACCAAAGGACCCCCAGACTTCAAGCTCACACAAAAATGGATGCTTCTACCATAAAAAGAAAGTGCTTAAACAAACAAACCAACCCAAACTCACAAACCAAACCAAACCAAACCACCAACTTTCTTGGCCCAAAAGAAGTGCTGCGAATTTGGTACTATGGCTGGAAAACATTATTTGCAACTTAATGTAGTGTCTTTCTAAAGCACAAAGTATCCTGTATTTATCTTAATTTCTGTGGCTAATATTGTAACAATACTCATGATACCCAAATCCTATCTTTACCTGCTTCTACCATGGTCAGAAATTCAGAATCAGGCATAAACACTTTGGATGAGCTATTCTTAACAGAAGATGTACAGTGGGTCTGTTTGTTGTTTGTGTACATTAACCAAAAATACATTTAAGGACTTTAACTTGAATTAGTTAAAAGAATTACAAAGAAGGTTATAGAAATCCAGGAATTTAGCATTTGCCTCTCTATAAATGTAGAAGTTTTGCTAAGTAAGTACTGAAGCCACATAAAAGGTGTTGTTTGCTGCACTACCTTCCTCTACGGCTTATTTGCATGGAAGAATCCTTCTAATCCAGGAGGCGCCAGCAATAAAGGGGATAAATCCATATAAAAGAATGGATACATATTCACAGGTTCTGACTAGCGTTTGAGTGTTTCAAGCCACGGAAAAAGCTACCAGCTTTGCCTCCCTCATTCATAAAAGGAGTTATTTCCCCACACTGGCACGAGTTTTATGCATATCAGCTCCACCTAAAGGTTCTCCTTTAAAACAGGCATTTTAGTGAAACAAATCTGTACAGAATCCTTGTGAAGACACTCAGCAAGCAGGGGTGCTCTTCTGAATTGAGCTGTTTGCATTCACCTCAGCTGCTAGGGCTCTTTTGGTAAGTTCTGCCTCCGGGCTTATTTGAGTGGAGGCAGGGCAGAGACGGTCACTCGACAGTTGGCTCATTGGTACCATGTGGGTGGCCATCCTCTGGACTGACTGTCTGTCTCTGACAGACTCTGTGGCTATAGAAGGAAGCAAGCAAGTTCAGAAGAGCCCCTCTTTGGTTACTGCTGCCCCAATTCTACTGCTACCACGGCCAAGTGGTTTCATATGCAACATGACGTTAGAGAAAGAAACATTCGATATGAAGATAACGTTCAGGTGGATGAGAGCCTGTATTAGGAGGCAGGCGGGACGGGATGGAGACTGGTGTGAAGGATTAGCCGGTGCAGAGGGCTGGACCTAGAAGCAGGGCTGGACCTAGGGCTGGACCTAGAAGCAGCTAGAAGTGTGGTTGTAGCCGTGCCTTGAAAAGTTAGAAGGCGGAGCCAGTATAGACATATTTGCAGGCTTAAGCAGCTTTATTTATTTGTTCCTATTGCGGGTTAAACTGCACAACTGCATTTTATTAGTGGGTAGATTAAGTGGCAGAATATTTCCACTCTGGTCCTTAAACTGTCCACCTCCATCCACTCTAGCATCTGGCTTATAAACTCTCTCCCCATTGTAGACAAATTTATATTTAATATATATTTATAAATTATATACATACATATATATATAAATATATAAATTTACAAACATATAATTCTTAAAAATTTAAAAAGATAAAGTTATAAACCTAGATCCATGGATTACACCTTGATTCTCCCTTCATAACTTATGTCTAAATTCCCCAGGTAAACACGTGCCAGTTCTCAGAGCTAATCTGACATTAGTGGTCGCACTACATTTAGTAAATATAACATTTAGACAAATTTCATGTCTTTTTTGAATTTTATATACACTAATATGTATAAAATGGATAATAAGAACCTGCTGTACAAATTTCATTTCTTTTCGAGAAGTCACATACCAAAATACCCAGGTTTAAAATCTAATGGTGGGCTTCCCTGGTGGCGCAGTTGTTGAGAGTCCGCCTGCCGATGCAGGGGACACGGGTTCGTGCCCCGGTCCGGGAAGATCCCACATGCCGCGGAGCGGCTGGGCCCGTGAGCCATGGCCGCTGAGCCTGCGCGTCCGGAGCCAAAACAGGAGAGGCCACAACAGTGAGAGGCCCGCGTACAGCAAAAAAAAAAAAAAAAAAAAATCTAATGGTAAAATTGTCTAAGTAATTAAATACTTCATTCTACTTGCTCAACAATCGAATGTATATCGTATACATTCAATTGTTATATATGTGTCCTACCTACATGTGAAGGGCACATTTTCAAAGGGTCAAGGCAAGTTTTTTGTGGGTCTGCACCCGAGTCTCCTGGTGTTAAATGCAATGTATCTTTTATATTATATTCAGGAGTAGGATAGCTGACAGTTGTGTTTATTTTAACGGTGGAGAGAACTGGCACAGAGAATCCCACATAAGCAGAAGTTCAAAACATTCAGTTCAGACGTGGAATACATTTGATATGCTTCCTGCTTTGCAACAGATTTGCTTACCTTATTTTATTTTGCCTAAACCAAACTGAAATTAACTTCTATTCAAAATGGAAACACCAGCTAAGCATGAGGTGAAGTGATTCAGGATACTAAAGATGGGCATGGGAAAATAACCTAGTATTAATTATGAACCCTGGACGATTTGCAAGGCTAAGAGGTCATATGAGGCTGCCCAAGACGGAGCTACGTTGGTCTGATGCAAACACAGCTCCTTTGGGGAACAGAGATGAGTTTTAATTTACCTTCCAACATCAGACATGACATGCGGGTTAGATCAGGAGGCGGGGGTGGAGGTATCTTTGAATCTCATAACTGTGTAGATAGTTGTATCTGTTATTTGTTATTCTCATTCTCTCTTCAAACATTAGTGCTTAGAAGGAGAAGGCTGGGGAGGGCAACTCACGCAGCATAGCCGTGAAATGAAAAGGCAAACATTTCCGCTCTGGTTAAAAGAGCAAAAGAAAGGATTCAGCAAGCCCTTCTCGCACAACAATAAAGCCCAGTCAGCTGGGTGAATTTTAAGTCTCAAAAGTGTTTGCACTTATATGGATTATTCACACATGGCTGTATAAATATTTAGCAGCTATAGTTACGTGTTGGTGGGTGAATGTTTGGCGGGGTAGCGGGGGGCAGCTCAGGTTGGGGCAGGGGTAAAAGGACAGGAAGCATGAACACAGGCTAAGTCTGGCTGTGACTTGATGATTACATTCTTGTGGTTTCTTTCAAAGTTAAAGTATTCTCCCTGGGTGAGCTTAAAACAGGAACCCCCTTCTTCCCCCCCAGCCCCCGCCAAAAAAAAAAAAAAAAAAAGGGAAGAAAAGAATCTGGTGACTGGCACAGGTAGTTTATTGAAAGCCGATTTTAATGTTTGCTACCTTATATTAGGAAGGGGGAGTGAAAATGAGGATAAGGGAAGAAAAAATAAGTCAGACACCACCTGAATGTCTTGTTTACCACAGAGGCAGCTAGCAGGGCTTTGGGCTTGTGGGAAAAAATGCACTCTGTCATCGGTCAGTGTTAATGGCAGTAAACTATTGATTTCATTAATCTTCTTGCTTGTGTTAAGTGTTATGCTTAGATACTGTAATAGCCAAATCTTTAACTTTTGATTTTTATTGTGTTTTCCTTCTTCTGATATTTTAAACATTTAACAAAATGCTAGCAGAAATAGATATACTCAGGGCCCTTTGTTAGAATTATGTAATTTTTAGGAAGTGTTTCCAACACAGCTTAAAATAATCTAACCTACCTTAACAAAGTACATTATTTCACTTAGGATATCTAAAAGTATTGATTCATCAACAATGATTTATTGAGGACCTGCCATATGCTTCCTACTTTGGGAAATCAATAGAAATACAAGATCTGGCTGTTCATAAGGACTTGAAATCCAGGTAGGAAAATGAAAATTATGAAATAATAAGAAGAAATTGTTCACTTGGGAGCCTATTTTCTCGTTTTGTTCCAAAAGGACTTATGTTGTCTTACAAGTTAAATATACTGCAAAATTAAGAATAAACACACAACAGAGGCAGATAGAATAGACAGCTAATACTAGGATCCTGACGATTACAATCTGGTAATGAATCAGCTCTAAATTTCCTGATAACTAAGACATAGGGGAAAACACATCGTGTCACAAGGAGGTACGTAGATTTCCCCATATGAAGAAAGAAAGAAAGAATATAAATTCCTCCTCAAAGACACATTCTTGGGAAAAACTCAAGGAGGAATTTACCATGTCTGTGAATCCCTGGAAGAGAGACTGGCTTTCTGGTTTGTTTATACCAAAGAAAGCAAACAAGTAGGTAGCCAGGTGCTAAATTCTGTGGTACAGATGTCAGGTGCCAGAGGAATTCGGAGACTGGAGGGATGGCATGTTGGTGGTTACCTTAGTCTGATGTGGTCAAGGAAGGTATTATCTAGGACAGGTGATGGGACCGGCCTTGAAAGATGCATAGACTTTGACAGATGGTAAGGAAGCCAGTCGGTGGGGAGGGGTTGGGGAGAAGCAAAGCATACAAAGACCTGGCTGTGGACATCAGCATGGAATTCCCAGGTGGAAGGTGAGAAGTGGGGACAGCCCAGTGGACTCTGAGGATTTGTCCTAAGGAATAATAGGCAATAGTTTTGGTTTGGATAGAGTCGGAGGTAAGGACATGTTATGAATAGTCTTGAGTATAGAGTTAAGACTTTTTAATGCAATAAGCTACTCATTTATTAAATAGGTACTGATAAACGTGCAGAACATTGTGCTACGTGCTAAACAGGTTCAGAGATGTCTAACATTCATGCAAGCGTTTTCAATGATAGAAAATAGAAGCAGCAGCAGAGTAGGGGAGGAAGATCTGATTTGTATTTTAAACATGGTACATTTGAGTCTCTGGAGATGACACTTAAGCCGGCAGCCGAAGTGTAGGTCTGGAATTGAAACAGGGGCAAGCTTGAAGCCTGTGCCAAACAATCATTGATGAGAGGTGCTGAGGGAGAGGAGAGTGTGCTGCAAGAATGAGTAGCAGACAGTATGATACAAGATGAGTACTAAAAAGAAGCCAGCACACTTGAAATTAGGGGTTTACCAATGGTCTTGGAGAGAGAAGTGTCAAAAGGCTAAGACGGTAGGTTGAGGAGTGGCTGGGAAATATGGCAGTGGTTGGTCTGGATGCATGTTGGCTCTTCAAGGGGCTTGGCAAGCTAATCCAAATTTTTGGACATGCCGGGACTTCCCTGGTGGCGCAGTGGTTAAGAATCCACCTGCCAATGCAGGGGACACGAGTTCGAGCCCTGGTCCGGGAAGATCCCACATGCCGTGGAGCAACTAAGCCTGTGCACCACAACTGCTGAGCCTGCGCTCTAGAGCCTGTGAGCCACCACTGCTGAGCCCGTGAGCCACAACTACTGAAGCCCACGCACCTAGAGCCCGTGCTCTGCAAGAAGAGAATCCTCCGCAGTGAGAAGCCCGCGCACCGCAATGAAGAGTAGCCACCGCTTGCTGCAACTAGAGAAAGCCCGTACGCAGCAATGAAAATCCAATGCAGCCAAAAATTAATTAATTTTTTTAAAAAAGAAACATTTTCGGACACGCCTGTGATACTTTAAGCCAACCCATCCAATCACAAACTACAAACCTCTAAGAGGATCCTAATATTACTGGTGTTTGAATCTAGATCTGTCTTCTTTAAGACCACCCACTTGCCATTTTGATGTAACATCCTTGACATTTTGGACAATCTCTTATGTGGCTTTATATCTCACACGTGGCATTGAGCCTGGCAAACACTGCATCTTGAGGTAGACAAGATGCACTGAAAGTGGATGCTGAAGCAGGCAGCATCTGGGTGCAGTCCCATCTCTGCCTGACACCTTTGAGCAGAGCCTTGAACTTCCCCCTGATCCTTTGGGCTTATGATTCTTTTTTAGTCTCCCCAGGGCTGAACCTCCACTTTGCCT